>NW_023596136.1:38056753-38185426 GCF_011947565.3 Pollicipes pollicipes
TCTGGGGACTCGAGCCAGCACGGGGATGCTCAAATTATCCCAGAGATAGGGGATCGGCGCATGATGCCTTCCAAAAACCATGCGAGGGCCCCTGCCCGCAGGACCCGGGCTCGTTGATCCTGGTAATTAATACTGGTAAAAATATCGGCAATGAGCTTGAAGTTGCTCAAACACCCCATTTGCAGACGAACACTTAGGTCGCCAGAAGGACCCCCGAACAATCCCAGGTGTCCACTGGTGACCGAACGGGCCGTGGACGGTCAATAAAGCTCCTGAACACTCAAGAGGAGGACGCCACTGGCCGGGGGCTCCCCGATAGCCAGTGGGCCGAGAGGCCCTCAGCAACTAAAACGGCCCATGAAAGGCCAGAGGAGCCCTGACCACATAAAGCCCGGAGAGATCAAGCGGCTGTTGGATGGTTCCGAGGTGTTCTTGGTGTTCTGAGGGACTTTGAAATGCCGGATAGCCCTAAGTAGATATAACGGCCCTCAAACAACCAGAATGAGTCTGGTGGCCAGGAAAGCCCACCGAACGGCTGGAGGGCCTGGGGTTACCGCATGTGCTTACTGCACATATAGAGGGAGCGATTTATCACTGTCTGAAATCCAATTCTGCAAAAAACGCGTTTGTAATGTTTCGTATTCAGTACGGTTATTTTTCCAGGCTACGTGAGCCAAACGGGGCCCTCCTAAACGGTCCGTGGACTCCGGCACCAATAGGTCTATTTTCAGGGCTCAGACTCTTCCCGACCCACAGGATCTCCAGCTATGCACAAGAACACCGCCCTCTCTAGAAATGTTGACATTAAATTGCATGTGATTGGAAAAAATAAACACGTAACACTAAATATATCAGCAACATGCATGTTGTACACCATGCATAACATTTACCATCAGAGTGCAAAGGCTCAAGTCCTGCCGTTCTGCTGCAGGCACAACAATCGCAATTCATTAGTCAACCGACTCATCATGCCGTGCACCGCACACCTACTCGCCAGTTGCCGGCTTGTCACATCGACACAACGCTGCGATGGACGCTGTATCTTACCGCAACAGGCAAAATTTAGCTTACACCCAAGTCAACATCTGTGTCCCTGCTTAAATATTGTACTGTATTTTTATTGCTTTGTTGCAGTCATGCAGTGTGATTAATGTGTTGCTCAACTATAACTGGATTGATACGACTGAATCACTCCTGGTTATGCCAATGTCTGTTTGGGACATCTCCGCTGCTGTGGAAGCCACGCGGGGTTCAGCTACTTCGCAGCCATTTTGTTTTGATACAAGCTACTTGTGCTTGACAGATGTTTAACTCCGGTAAAAATGCAGCGTTCTGGCAGACCACTTCTCTTTCCGTCGGTTGTGCCATGGCCCCTAAGCGCTAATATCGCTCTTCCGAGGCTGTTGTCAAACTTCGAAAGTACGTTTCTAAACATCGGCAACTATCGATTGTTCAAGTTATCGACCTCCATTTTTTTACAGACCATGTTCATTCGCGATCACAAGCACGGCTTGAAACGATGAGTGCCGACAATGTAACCGGAGTTTCCTTGACTACGCCGCTTAACCAGCACCTTTGGGAATATTGAAGGCCGACCACTGCCATGATAAGAAGTTTGGGATTCAAATGAAGATACTCTATAAAAAATGCCTTATGTGCCTGCTTTTCGGCATTGAGTTCGGAGTACCTGTGCTGGCAGCCATCGGCCTTCAATATACCGCGAAGTACCGGGAGAACGACTTTGGCAAGCAGAGGTTGATTACATTACATGCAGGCTTTGACTTTATTACAAGTCATTGTTTATACTGTTGGGAAACAATGATCATTTTCATAAATAGCCTATTGGAAACATCAGTTATATTGTGAATACTTGCCCCGAGTACCGACCAGATAACTCAGCATACACACTCCGGCCAGGATGCACACTCCGAATTCCGTGATAAAGTTAGAGATCAACAATAGGCCAGCCGGGGCATGTTTTCAGACCCGGGAACAGCCAACTAACACCAACAAAGTGCAGGTACATCATGAAATGCGAACTCATCTTTAAGTTACGGAGTTTTTCTGAGCACAGCGCACCATGTGACCGCCCATAAATCTCGTTACGCATGGAGGAAAGAGGAGTTTTTGATCGAGCGTAACGAAAGCGTAACGGGGAGGGAAGCCAGGTTTGGATAGCGTAACGCAACAGCCAACAAGTCAGGCTTAGGTATTTTTAAAAGGATGGATGCCTGCAAGCAGGAAAGGGTTGGCTGCCGGCATGACAGGGAATACGTCAGTTATTTATCTCGCAAATTTAGCTCACTTAGGGCCAAAGCAGACATTTTTGGGGGGACGCTGCACCCAGAACAGCGTGAGACGGGATTTGCGCAGCATTCGCAACTCATATCCAGGAGCGGAGAGGAGGAAGGAAAGACCAAAATGCGCGTCGTATTTCATGGGTGGCACGTTGGGTCTTTCGAGGTGCTGGAATTCAAAGCAAGGCGAACAACGGGGTGCCGAACATGCAAGTGAACCAACCCAACACAAATTTAGATCGAGCCAGGCGCTGGTCGGAACTTGGACGCACTCTTGGATAATGAACGCATCCAGGTCACGGGTGTACAATAAGTCCTGGATACGTCAGCAATCGAAATATATGCAAAAAAGACTATACACAGCACACGCCCAGATAAAAATGTATTCAAATTTTAACAGCAAGCAGAGAGCTTTTACCCCACGTGACATGTCTCCGCATCCGGAGGCAAGTGACAAGTTCCGGGTGACAACGCTGACATCAAACCCGTCCGCAATTGAACCCATGGCTCTTCGGGTTATCTACGGTCCACTGCCTACCCATCTCGATGTAGCAGCTGCTGAACGAACTCAAGCTCCTGAATGACGTCATCAAAAATCATCTGTCCCTCCCGGCACTCTCCCGTCAGCGCGCTCGCCACACCAACGAGCGCATATGCCTCATAGTACTCCGTGCTCTCCGGCGGTGGCGGCTGTCCCTGCCCGGCCGCCGACGGCGGCGGCACCTGCGGCGGCGGCAGCGGCGGCGGCGGCGGGTGCGGGTGCGTCGGCGGGTGAGGCGGGCGGTGCGGGTGCGGGTGCGTGCCAGAGTTCACCAGATCAAACAGGCCGTGCGGCAGGTTGAAGCCGGCGCGGCCTCCAGAGTCGCTGGCCGTTCTTCCCCTTGGCAGAGACGGGAGTCTGCGCCGGCGCCGGCGTCACTGCCTGCTCCGGGGCCGGGGAGGTGGCGGCAGGGTCGGCACCAGTCGCCGTGTCGCCAGGCGGTCGCCGTGTCTCGCCGGGCACGAGACTCGGCCGCGGCCGTCTCCACCGGCGGCCGGAAGCCCTTCGATAGCTGCTCGTACGCCGCGACCGGCCCGGCGGCGACGGCAGCGGCGGCTGCGGCGGCGGCGGCAGCTGCTACATCAGAAGCCTCGGCGGCGGCAGCGGCGGCGGCGGCGGCGGCGGTGGGCTCCTCTGCAGTGTCGTTCTGCGAACTCCGGAAGAAGGGCGGCGGCGGCAGCGGGCCCGGGGGGAAGAGTGGCGGCGGTGGCGGTGGTGGCGGCAGAACACATGCCAACAGAGCACCACGGTCCGGCTGGAAAACAGACCGATCAGGGAAGTGGTCATACTGAAGGACAGCAGAACAGAAACACTAACATGCCGTTTTAAACCACGTCTTCCCTGCGGATTCAGGGACGTCAGCCATCGTATCGATAGCTGTTACCTACCCTAGAACGAGTACCGCCCAGTGCTATTCACTACACACGAACCCCACTCCTCACACAGCCGCCGCCCAGATCCCGCTCAGCATGATGCGGCAGCACATGTCCATCAAAGTGTTTTGTTCGGTAATGCAAAATAGAAAGCAGATTCTTTGCTCGGGAAAACATTACTTCAGTTTTTCTGTCTATGCAGGTGAGCCATAAATTTAGGTGGCAGCACGGCAAAGTACAGGATACAATACAATTCACGACACGCAAAGTACAGGATATAATACACTTCATAACCCGCAAAGTATAGGACACAATACACTTCAAAACCCGTAACACAAGGTGGGGCACGCAAGGGCCGCTCTTACGCGCACATCCCGTGTGCGTGGAACAGGGTACCTGGGTGCATTCTGCACCCAGTCGCGTACAGGTACAGACGTCCCGCTCAGCCGAGCTGGCCGACCCGTGTCGCCGCCGGCGGTGTACTCACTATGCAGCGCAGGTCGCGCGGGCAGACGTAGAGGGCGCGCTGCCGCCCCTGGCCGCGCGGAGGCGGCGGGCCCGCCGCGAGGAACGCCGGGGGCCCAAACAGGGCTGAACTGCGGCCCTCTGGCTCGTCGGCATCGGCGGCGGCGGCCGACGAGAACGGCACCGGGAACGGCCCCGGGTACGGGCCCCGGGTACGGGCCCGGGTACGGACCCGGGTACGGGCCCGGACGCGGCTCCGTGAACGGCACGGGGAACGGCGGACGCTGCAAGGGACGAGAGGTCGGGTGACGAAGCGTCGATGCGGGCCAAAACTGCGGGATCGAGGGGAGAGACTCCAAGACAGTGTCGGCTATCACGTGTTGGTGGCCGGACAAGCAGACCAGGTCTTAAACTGTCAGAACGGTGTGGCCGAGCGCCCGGACCCATCGTGCACCCAAAACATACACCAACGGAGACGGCCGACGGAAAAGGTGGACGACGGCAAACGAGGCTGGGCTCCGAACCGTATCGGCAGAACCAAACCCCACCGTCCGACCCCGGCACTGGTGATACGAGATCTGACAAGATAAAATAGAGCGCGCAAGATATAACGATAACATACGATGACAACATACAGTGATAAGAAACGATAAGATGCAATGATAAGATATACTGACAACGATACAATACGATCATACATTGATAAGCCCCCGGAGGTAATGACCATATGCTCTTCTGGCACACGATGTACCAG
This sequence comes from Pollicipes pollicipes, assembly GCF_011947565.3. NCBI lineage: Eukaryota > Metazoa > Arthropoda > Thecostraca > Pollicipedomorpha > Pollicipedidae > Pollicipes > Pollicipes pollicipes. Next base: position 38,061,683 of record NW_023596136.1, read on the forward strand.
GCTCATCTGGCGCACCTGCTTCAGGGTCTTGAGATGCTGCGCCAGATCCTGACAGTCTGGGTCGTGGCGGGCGCCGGTCTCGAACTTGCGCAGGATGTCTCGCCGGTCCGGCTCGCCGAACTGCCCAAACAGCGGGCGCGGGAACGGCTCGACCCCGCCCCGCCAGCCGGTCACCACGCACCTGGGGAGACGCGCGCCGGCTACGGTCATCAGAGGTTGCCGCCCGTCAAGGGCACCTGAGGTTACCGCCCGTCAGGGGCACCTGAGGTTACCGCCCGTCAGGGGCACCTGGGGTTACCGCCCGTCAGGGGCACCTGAGGTTACCGCCCGTCAGGGGCACCTGGGGTTACCGCCCGTCGGGGGCACCTGGAGTTACCGCCCGTCAGGGGCACCTGAGGTTACCGCCCGTCAGGGGCACCTGGGGTTACCGCCCGTCAGGGGCACCTGGGGTTACCGCCCGTCAGGGGCACCTGGAGTTACCGCCCGTCGGGGGCACCTGGGGTTACCGCCTGGCAGGGGCACCTGGGGTTACCGCCCGTCGGGGGCACCTGGAGTTACCGCCCGTCAGGGGCACCTGGGGTTACCGCCCGTCGGGGGCACCTGGAGTTACCGCCCGTCGGGGGCACCTGGGGTTACCGCCCGTCGGGGGCACCTGGGGTTACCGCCCGTCGGGGGGCACGTGGGTTTACCGCCCGTCAGGGGCACCTGGGGTTACCACCCGTCAGGGGCACCTGGGGTTGCCGCCCGTCAAGATCAGCGGGGGTTGCCGCCCGTCAAGGTCACCTGGGTTCTCCACCGGCCAAGGTCACCCGGCTTTTCTACTGGCAAAGGTCACCCGGGGTCGCCACCTTTCAGTGTCACCCGGGTTCTCCACCGCCCAAGGTCACCCGGGTTCTCCGCCGGCCAAGGTCACCCGGGTTCTCCGCTGGCCAAGGTCACCCGGGTTCTCCGCCGGCCAAGGTCACCCGGGTTCTCCGCCGGCCAAGGTCACCCGGGTTCTCCGCCGGCCAAGGTCACCCGGGTTCTCCGCCGGCCAAGGTCACCCGGGTTCTCCGCCGGCCAAGGTCACCCGGGTTCTCCGCCGGTCAAGGTCACCCGGGTTCTCCACCGGCCAAGGTCACCGGGGTTCTCCACTGGCCAAGGTCACCCGGGTTCTCCACCGGCCAAGGTCACCCGGGTTCTCCACCGGCCAAGGTCACCCTGGTTCTCCACCGGCCAAGGTCACCCGGGTCCTCCAACGGCCAAGCCACCCAGGTTCTCCATCGATCAAGATCACCCAGGTTCTCCATCGTTCAAGGTCACGTGGCATCGAAAACCGCACGACTTATGGACGGTGATGACAGATCCGGGAAAAGGGGGAGGAAAGGCAGTGCCAAAGGTCTGTGCAAGAGCGAAACCATCCCCTGTTCATGAGTTACAAGTCGCCACAATGGCACAGCGCCGCTGGCCCCGCGTCCGCTTCCAGAACTGAATCCAGGGAGCTGGAGAAACGGCTCGTTCAGCGATCAGCGGGATACGGTGACGAGCGTTACTGCTGAAGATCGGCTCCAGGGATTCAAAAGTCACGCGCAGACGACAAAAACCACCAGGGCGAAGGTAAAATAACCGAATGGTGTCTCGCTCGCAAACCGACAAGTGTTGCGACAAGTGTTTTTTATTCTCTTTCCCATGTTCAGATTTCGTTCTTCCATGTGACACGGCAGCCCCGGGCGTTGATTTCCCTGAGGAGCAATTCGGAGCACGGCGCATGACAAACATTTCCAGGGAGGCGCGTATCGTCTGCCACCGCGGCTGGCGGCCGTGCCTAGCCTCCGGATCCGCTGGTGAGTAGGTCGCACCACCCACCTCAGCTGATGGATGTGGTGCAACAGGCCCTCATCCGGCAGGCAGACGGGCGCCACGTGCGGGTACTCTGTGTCGTCCAGGTCCGGCGTGATCCGCAGCATGGCCAGCCGGCCCTGCTCCCGCAGCGGCCCCCACGGGCCGTGCCATACGCGCCCTGCGCACGCACGCGCACAGTCAAGCGGACCCAGCCGGAAGAGAGCTCGCCACCTCGTGAAACGTAGCTATTGCTAGCGTCAGGCCATGCGGCCAGGCTGACCGCCTTAAAACGTTCGGCTGAACTGGTTACAAACACAAAAGGTTAGGAAATCCAGCACATTGCTTCGAGACAATCAACCACATCATTACATTATCCAATGTTTTCGGGGAGCCAGCAGGCAGCTAATCAAAGATCAGGAGACGGTGTGGACCATTAGGTCCATCAGTTACTTTCATATCACCACGTGAGCGGTGCGAGAGAGTACACGTGCTGGCGGAGCGGAACGCGGACCAGACGAGCCGGGCGCCCACCTGGCGACGTCTGCACGCGCTCGACGTCCAGCGCCACGGGCGGCAGGTTGACCGGCTGCGTCTCGTCCAGGTTCCAATCGCCGACGGTGACCTTGAGGTCCTCCGCGTCGACGCCGGCCACGCAGTCTGCTGAGGTGAGCACCCACGCGGCGTGCACGAGCGCGCCGCTGCAGGTGAACTCGTGGTCCTCCTTCACCGTGCGCGTCCACACCGCCGCCTGCCGGCCGTCGCCAGAGGCGCCAGTCAGGCGAGGCGAGGCGAAGCGAGAGGGTTGAGGTCGAGGGGTAGAGGTCGGGTACGGCGGAACGGTGGTCCCGGGACAGCTGGACGGGGTGGCGATCGCTGCCGACTGCAATCTGACAGGGGAATCGCCCCAAACAACCGTTGCGAGCTCGAGTGCAGACTGCTGATCAGTGCGCTATCAAACCGTTTGCGCGAGGGAGCCTCACGACGCGTAAACAGATTCAAATGATACAATCCGGCATATCACGCTATGGTTTAAAATCATCGACAAGAGGACTCTTGTTTTCCCACCTCCCTAACCGAACGACCGCAGACCGGTGTCGCACGCAACACACCCATGTCAAAACTCGGAAACCACTCAGGACACCACCGGTGTCGAATCGCGCCAGCGGCACGTCTCCATCACACAGCCGCCGGTCACACAGCGTCGCACCTGCCAGGGGAACTCCCCGAACTGAGCGGCGCCGCGCCTGCCGTCGTCATGCGGCCCCAGCGGCGGCAGCAGCGGCGGCGGCAGCGGGCGCGGCGGCGGCCGCGGCAGGAACGGGTTGGCCGCCTTGCCGAGCACGCCGCGCCTCTGACGCCCGCCGCAGCGCGGCGCCACCGGCTCCTGCCGCAGGCTGTGTCGCACGCGCCGGATGTGGCAGATGAAGTCGCGCTCGGCGTCGCAGCTTCCGGTCGCCCAGACGCCGGGCGACAAGGAGGCGCTCTTCGGCAGGACGAAGAAGGCGCAGGCGTTCCGGCGCGTGGCGTCCTCGCGTGACGCGAAGTTCCGGTAGCTGCCGGGCGTCAGCAGGCTGCCTGGCGGGCGGCGAACACGGCGCGCGTGACAAGGGAGCGCCGTCGCGGCACCGGTCAAAGGGGCGTCCGCTGGACGGTCAGGGCGTCCGCTGGACGGTCAGGGCGTCCGCTGGACGGTCAGGGCGTCCGCTGGACGGTCAGGGCGTCCGCTGGACGGTCAGGGCGTCCGCTGGACGGTCAGGGCGTCCGCTGGACGGTCAGGGCGTCCGCTGGACGGTCAGGGCGTCCGCTGGACGGTCAGGGCGTCCCTGGACGGTCAGGGCGTCCGCTGGCGGTCAGGGGTCGCTGGACGGTCAGGGGCGTCGCTGGCGGTCGGGCGTCCGCTGGCGGTCGGGGCGTCTGCTGGACGGTCGGGGCGTCTGCTGGCGGTCGGGGCGTCTGCTGGACGGGTCGGGGCGTCTGCTGGCGGTCGGGGCGTCCTGCTGGCGTGGCGTGCTGGCGGATCGGGGCGTTGCTGCTGGCGGTCGGGGCGTCTGCTGGCGGATCGGGGCGTCTGCTGGCGGGTCGGGGGCTGCTGGCGTCGGGGCGCCTGCTGGCGGGTCGGGGCGCCTGCTGGCGGGGCTGGCGTCGGGGCGTCTGCCGGGCGTCGGGTCAGTGCGGGTGAACAACGGCGGGTCGTGTGCACAGTCCCGCGACGAGATCGGACGTTTCGATGTGGATCGCCATAATGTGGCAAGTTGAACGGACCATATCAACGCACTACACGCGTCTGCCCACATACAGACATTCAAAACCCAGACCACTAAGTGACAGCAGAGTTATAGTCCAAAGTCTTCAAGTCTTAGATTGAACACATGAACGGCATTTACAGCGGATTTGGGTTTATCGTACATCTGCAGTTTCATCTGGTTACCCAACATGCGGACTCCCGTCATGCCTCATGATCACGCTCGTTGGTCTTGCCAAAAACGTCACGTCGCGTCACGCTTCGTCTTACCGTTAACAAAGCGGAACGTTCCGCTGCCATCTGAACTCAAACCAATGTAGTACTTGCTAGCCCCGAGGACCTCGAAACCCTTCAGCATATCCACTATGTCTTGATTCATCTGTAACACGGACAATACGTGAGGCACGTCGTACATGTCTTATCTACATCTCAATGTCTTGTGACCTCAGACCCCCGTGACCTCAGACCTCCGTGACCTCAGACCCCTGACCTCAGACCGTGACCTCAGACCCGTGACCTCAGACCCATGACCTCAGACCCATGATCTCAGACCCATGACCTCAGGCCTGTGACCTCAGGACTGTGACCTCAGGCCTGTGACCTCAGACCCCGTGACCTCAGGCCTGTGACCTCAGGCCTGTGACCTCAGGCCTGTGACCTCAGGCCTGTGACCTCAGGCCTGTGACCTCAGGCCTGTGACTCCAGGCCTGTGACTCCAGGCCTCACTCAGCGCACCCGTTTGGAGTCGACGGTCAGCAGGTCACCGCCGTCTTGCTGACAGCTAGCCCGGGCGCCAGCCCAGCTGCGCTGCTCGACCGCGCCGCCCTCTGTCGGCCGCACCAGGCCGTCGCCCAGCGGGAAGTAGCCCTCGCGGATCCTCTGCTCGCACCGCGTGCCCAGCTCGTCCACATAGCACGGCTCTGCCGGGGCGGCGGCGCGTGAGAGGCAGATCCTGGCGGCCATGACGGCCACGGCGCGCAGTGGGCGGCGGCTAGACTTGAATACTGCTGAACATTGTGACATCTGGTGTTTAGCTGAAAGCCTGCCCTCTCGTGGGTCGATGGCTGTGTGGGAGCCATCACAGCCTTGCGCGATGCGTCACGCTCTAACCAGCAGTAGGTTAGGACAGGACAGTGGAGTGCCAGCAGGACAGTGGAGTGCTGGACACTGGACACACAACACAGCGCTCCATCCGAAATGAGAGGCCATCCACGAGAGTCCGGTCCCCGCTGTCCCTGCTCCTCAGAGCACAGACAGCGGGGACCAGGCCAGCGAGGCCTTCACACCCCAATGGTGGGGGCATACAGAACAGTTCACGACATGCGGGCAGCGCCTCGCCGGCACCGTGAAGCGGGAGACAAGCGGGACGGCCTGCCGTACCTGGGTAGTGGTTGGCATCCACAGCACAGCACAGCCGGTTCTTCTGCTTCATACAGCGGGCAACGCTGGCGCTACCTGCGCAGAAGGAGCGGCGCCATGGCGGTCGCATACGCAAGCGGAGGGACAGACGTACTGATCTCGCTCGACGCGACACTGATGCAGTTGGTCAGACTCCACAAACGCTGCCCCCTCTAGCGTCATATTTGTAACACATGCATGGTGAAAAGCGAAGGCCGGTTCCAAAATGACCATTTGGTTGGATTATACGGCCCTGTCGTCTGCACCTCCCCCATACGTTATCCTACAGCCCACTCCCTCAGCTCAGTCTGTCCGAGCGCTTGTCTTCCAAACTACCCGTGGCGCTTTGGGTGGATGTGGAGTCGCTTCGGTACTCGCTATTTGCCCCCGGCTCGGATGGCACGCGGCCGGTGGCAGCGGCCGCATCACCACGGTCAGGCGAGGCCAGAAGACCGCTTGGGCCATGATGAGCATTGCGGCGCGTTACAGAATCTCGCGACCAGATGGGGCAGTCAGGGTTCACACGTCAAACGTTGCTTGGCGAGATCTGACCCCAGAAATCCATCCCATCAAAATGTTCAAGTCAATTCGAGTCGTTCAGGCTATAAACGTCTAATGGAGTGAAGAGAGACTTCGCCAAAATCAATTGCACGCTAATCAGATGACACCAGCCCAGCGGAAAATCCCAACCCTGGCAATAGTGCGTGTGCGTGGGCGGGGGGGGGGGGGGCGGCGCGAGGGGAGTAGAAGAGCACAGCACTTCCCAATATGCGTTGCGCCAGGCGAGATACCTCCTAGGTCAAAATAAATGCACTTCGGGACACTTGTATGCAGACCGTTAGAGGTAGGCCTAACTGACCCGTCTCGCAGACGTAGAAGGCCGTGGACTCGCAGCTGGCGCTCTCCAGCTGAGACAGCGAGTCGGTCCGAGACGTCGCCTTAAGGCATTGCTTCGACTTGGAGCCTGCCGAAGTGTTTGGGAGTAAATGGGACCGCGCATCGCCAATGCCTTCGTCAGCCAGCGATGGCGCTTCGTCACCGACTATAAACATCGATTACGCACGACTTGGTTGTACTCTTACAGGGATGTATTGAACCTGCACTAAACTCGTATTCGTGCGGACATTTGTGTATTGCCGACCCATGATTTGGCGACGGTTTTGGACACGTAGGAGTAAAACTAACTCAGGATTGGAGGACTGCTGCAAGCAGGTGAGAGAAAGTACGTGGGATCTGCCACATAGTGAGTTTTAACAGCAGAAAAGAAGGATGCAGTGTGGAAAGTGTGTCAACACGAATACAGATTTCAGTCGTACACAACTGGACGTCAGCATTCGTGCTGCGATAGTATCCTCGTTCCTGCCTTACCATACCAGCTTTTAGCAGCACCTCCCATCCGCGGAAAATGAACGCGACGCAGAATGTCAAATCGGAGTGGGGTAGGGAATACTCGCCTTAAAGGAGCAAGTAAGGCGTGAGCTATGGAGCGGGGCAGCTACATACATTGCTGAACTGCATGCGATAACGACAAAGCCCGACGATACAACGCCAAATCCCCCGCCCAGTCAATCGACAGTCAATCGACAGTCAGTCAACAGTCAATCGACAGTCAGTCAACAGTCAATCGACAGTCAGTCAACAGTCAGTCAACAGTCAGTCAACAGTCAGTCAACAGTCAGTCAACAGTCAGTCAACATCAGTCAACAGTCATCAACCAGTCAATCAACAGTCAACCAACAGTCAATCAACAGTCAATCAACAGTCAGTCAACAGTCAGTCAACAGTCAGTCAACAGTCAGTCAACAGTCAGTCAACAGTCAGCTGACCGGCGACGGCAATCACCGTCTGTAGGCGGCTGGAGGCCAAGCGTCTCGAAGTCGATCGGTTCGCCGGTGGTGGCCCAAAGCCAGAGGGCGCGGCCGTCGTCCCAGAGGCCGTCCGTCCAGTGCGGCCCGAAGCGGGAGAGCACGGCCAGCTCCTCGGAGCTCTCCAGCACGGGCGGGTGGGCGCTGAGCGCGGCGCACTCGGCCACCGCCTCGTGCCGCGTCACAGGCAGCTCGGGCGACACCAGGTAACAGCTGGTCAGGTCCAGGGAGTCCCAGCCGGGCCGGCACTGGCCTGCCGGGCGGACGGGCGCCGGTCACAGCCGAGGTCAGCACGGAGGTAGCGTGTCAAGCACGGGACGGTAGTCTGAGCCGTGGTCAACACGATGGGGGGGGGAGGGGGGTCTAGCGAGGGACGGAGCCGCGTTCGGAGCGAGGTCAACATGGGGGGGAGCAGCAGCAAGGCGTCCGTGTCTGGCGAGGGACGGTGGTCAGAGCCGCGTTCAGAGCGAGGGCAACATGGGTGGAGCAGCAGCAAGGCGTCCGTATGTGGCGGCAATGTTGCGTGCTGGCCGTGAACATCAGAACATAAGAGGTGATCAGGGCAATATCTAGCGTGTTCCTAGATGAGCTGAATGACATATTAAAATATATCATATCAAAACATATCCAAGTGGTTGCATACAAAAATCCAGCAAAGCCTTGAGTTTGTATCAACGTATACACTATTGTTGCTCATAGGACGGCAGCAGAGCAGAGCAGAGCCCACCAGCTCCCTGGCCACACCATTCCCGCAAACGCTCACCCATCGTGTGAACGGCTCGACAGTGGAGGGGGTCGAGTGGGGTGGGGTGGGGTGCGGGGCGGGGCGGGGGTGTACTCACGGGAACAGTCCTCGGGGTGCACGCACTTGGTGTCCGGCGGACACACCCCGCCGTGGAACTGCTTCTGAGGCCGCGGCAGGTGCACCGGCGGCAGCGGCGGCAGCGGCGGCAGCGGCGGGAAGGGCGGCGGTGGCGGCACGAGCCCCACCGCTCCGGCCGCGCCCAGCGCCGCCACCAGCAGCCAGACTGGAACGGGCGCCCCCACCCGCCCGGCGTCACGGGGATGCGGGATGAGGGGTCGATGGGCTACAGGCTGCCGTGTCCGCACCGCGGGTAATGGCATACGGGTTCGTTGATCGTACACGTCTTCATGACTATCCATCGCAAGCTTTCCAGAGCTACCGCAGCTTCAGACAGACGCGATGCACCCCCGGCGGTGGAATCTCACGGTATGGGGCGGCGGGTATGCCAGCGCAAATTACTCCTTGGCCTACCGTGTATGATAATCAAGCTCACTTCGCCCGTCGCACGCCATTTACATTACGATAAGATGCTAACGCACAGCTCTGCATGGCGATTAAAACAAATGTATGGATGCAAGCCTTCAAGAAAAAGTCCAAGCATGATCAAAAGCAAATAACAAACATTCACAGACGCCATCACAATCTTACGGCGTATCATAGCGGCGCTCCGCTGAGCGAGTCCGTCCGCACCGGCGCTGCAGCACCTCCACTGGCACGGGTCGCGACCCCAGACTGACCGCGGCCGGCGCCGAGGTCACAAGGTCACCGCCACCGCCCGGGGCGACCGCCGCGGGCCATCGAGCGGCGGCGCCCCCGAACGGCGGACGCTGAAAACTGCAGACGATTGCCCAACGAGCTGCATTGAGGTGGGAATAAAGACAGTGAGTAAATGTTTGCACTCTTCTTGAATGGTTCAAGCTCATCCAACTTCGAGCCGTTCCGTCAGGAAAACGGATATTGACAGGACATCATGAGCTATGCATTTTTGAGCCATGGACTTTCCCGGCATGAGGGTGTTTATGCAGCAAAATCGCTCTCGCCTCATCGCTGATTTCTTTCATCGGCGCGTCCACCAACGGAACGAAGCGTGTCGTTTCTTCCACTGGTCACGGCAGGCGCTACGTGGACACGTGTCGTGTCTGTGAGACCGCACGTACTCAACGTTAGTCGCCAGGAGCGACAAAAACATCGCAGAACTGCCCTAAAATGACGTTCCCGCTTTGGCTACACGGCCTTTGTCTACCGCGCTCTCGGTGCACGCATATATGAACTGCAAGACAGCTGGTTTCTTTGCACTGACGCGTCACGGGTTTTATGTGCATAGGCAATTGGCGCCAGTGGTACGGTGCACCTCTGGATTAACTCAGGACGCGCCGAAGCTCGATTGCGAGTCAGCAAGACAGAAAGTCAGAAAATGCAGCTATTTTTCATTTCAAATGTGGCACCTTGGATAAAACATCGCCTGCTACAGCTGCGAGAAAAGTTGGTCAACATAGATGGCTACCGAGTGAACGATATGGTACCAGACACCAAGCTGAAGAAAACGTTCCACTGTACATATATTTAAGAAGCAAAATTAAATAAATCTACAACATTAACCATTGATGAACAAAATAAACATCGCCACCATGCAATGCAGTTAACAGTTGTGAACGCAAGGTTCCCGACAGTAACCATACAACTGAACTCCACATGATATAGGCGAAATGCCCCATATCTCACGATGACCCAGATCACCACAGGAGCCCACAACAAGCTCATCAACGAATCAGGACGTCCTCAACCGACAGACAGCTGATAATCGGTACAGGCATTTAGGTGTAAGTGCGACAGTAACAGTGGACAAATCGCAGCACGCATACGTGAAATATGCATCACACAGGTATTTACACCGCAAGCAGTAACTCCGCTCCCTGGACATGCCGAAACCCAGGCATCTTTGCATCTCCATGTACAGATACGCGCCCAGGGATAAGGCAGGTCAGACGACTCGCACTCTCCACGCGGCAAACATCATCACAGTGCGCACGAAACGGAAGGCATGTGCAGACCCGCACATGTACACACAGCAGAACTAAGACGGGCCGCTGCCCACCCGTGGGGCCCGACAAGACCGCCCGCCAGCCCGCATCACACTCCGCCGAGTCCAGAGTCCAGCCGCAACCGTCACCGCCGCGCCGACGTCGGCCACGCCGCCGCGCCCGGACGGCCCGCCGGCTCGCCGCGACGGCGCCGTCTCCAGCGCCGCCGGCGGGGGAGACGACGGGAAGACCCAGCGCGGGCCGAGACCCGCCCCCGCCCTGAACTGCCTGATCACGCCCCTGCTCGCCCGGGAGGCCGCGGCCGCGCCGGGTCACGAGCGCACCCGAGTCCCGACCCGGCTGGCGTCCGCCACAGCCGGACACGCCGGACACGCCGCCGCGCCACCGCCCAGCGGACCCGGCGGCGCTACTGCATCTTGCTGATCTCGAACTTGGCCTGCATCACCTCCTCGTCCGAGTCGACGACGGGCAGCGCCGTCTCGGACAGCGAGGCCGGGATGTTGTCCTCCACCCACCTGCCGGGGCCGGACAGGGTCAGGCGAGCGCCACGGCGCCGGTACGTCACGCCGGCTCACGACACCGCGACGCACCCTCCACAGCGCGGCGGCTCCTCCAGCTCTGACTCGCCGGGAGAGGAGGAGGGATCAGCAGTCGGCCTGGCATCAGCCGGCCCGCCACCTGGTCATTCTCCTCCGCCGCTACCGCCGGCAGCAGTCGGAGCACAGGGTAGACTTTCCTCCGCCGCTACCGCCGGCAGCAGTCGGAGCACAGGGCAGACTCTCCTCCGCCGCTACCGCCGGCAGCAGTCGGAGCACAGGGCAGACTCTCCTCCGCCGCTACCGCCAGCAGCAGTCGGAGCACAGGCCAGACGGACGCGACATCTGACTACGCGCCCCGTCCCTTCCAAGCATGCTCACGCTATCACCAGCAGAGTGTGTGTGTGTGGGGGGGGGGGGGGGGGAGCTCGGCCAGTCACCTCTGCGTCACAGTGCGACAAGAGCACAGGACCGCGCTGGGGAAGCATCACGAACACCGCGGCCTTCCCTGCACATCCCTGCCAGGGACGAATGCTCTCCCTCCCCAGCCGGTGGTGCACCGAACCAGACGGTGTGGGACTGACAGCCCGCACGGGAAGGCTCCGGACGGTGAGGCCACAGTCGTGACTCGGCACTGAGTCATAAGACTCGGTGCCAGCTGCCAGCCAGCAGAGCCGCCCTTCCCGTTCATGGTCATGACGGACAGCGGTATGCAATGGGGCTTGAGGGCCCTCCTCATTTGGGCGGTAAACAAATATTACAAAGTGGCCAGCAATGGGTCATTCCTGCTTCTTGTCTTACTAATATCAACAAGCATGAAAATTTCTGGTCAACATCTACAAAATCCAGGAAGCAAAGAGCGCTTCAAGAAAACTATTTTCATACCTCCTGACGCTGAAGTATTCTTTGTCACAGGAATACATAGCAGGAGGCATGCACTTAAGGCAGGAGGCGTGAGGCAATAACCTAGCCTAACCTCTCACATGACTGTTTCTTTGTAACTGACCTCGCGGTTGGATCGGTCCCAAAACAAAAATACTGACGCGTTTTTGCGCGTGTGCGTGCGCGTGCGAGAACATTTGCGCGTCCGTCAGTGCGCATTTTAGAACGTGCGCGCGCGCGTCCCTGCATCTGAAGGACGCCATCCGACTGCCCTGGTGCACTTTTTTAAGTGGCGACACTTCCAGGTCCCGCCATGTCCATACAGCTTGCTTGAAGCCCTCGGCAAGAGGGTCCTCACATCAGGCCATGAATAAAACCCAAAATGTTCAGCAGAAATGCGTATCAGATATTGAGGAAACAGAGCGCTACTGGCGATGAGCTGGTGATGAGTACCCATTATCCAAATTTCTTGCCGCCATCTCTCATAAGAAACGTTCCAAGACCATTGCATGAAAAGCAAAATCCACTTGTCGTCCGCTTGCAGAAAGCTGCGGCTGCAGCCATCTCATTGCCACCACCAAAGGAGAGGTGCGCCCGGTAGGAGGCGGCTTTGTGACTGCTCGGCCACCCGTCAGATTTAGCCGGGGCTCAACTCCACGCCCAACAAGAGCTGCTTCAAAACGGCTTTGGTTTTGTAAGGTGCGCTAGCAAATATGAGAGCGTGCAACCCATACCCGCGAAGGTATACGTCGTACAGCTTCGCGTACTGCACTACTGTTTATCGTAGTGGATCTGCGAAGACGTTCGCGGGACGTGTCCACCGCACACCTCCGCAGACGTGCTGCGGGCTGTCTGTATAACCGCCAGCACACCTTTGAAAAGGAAACCTGCTAAGAAGCGCTTCTTGTTGGGTGGGCAGTTTGAGCCCCGGTTAGATCTGTGGGCAGTCGTGAAGCCACAGCTCCCTTTCCGACCTGGGTGCACAGCATACTGGACCAGAACCCGGCTGGACCAGAACTGTTGCAACTGCAGCCAGCTGCAAGCGACAAACAAGCGATTTTGCCAGAACGCGTTACATGCGTTCATGCATTGGAATCGTTGCTACCAAGGATCGGCGACAAGGAAATTCTGACGCCATATGCTCATCAACAGCTGACCGTCACCGACCTTCTGTCCCTTTCACTACTCAATACGCATTTCCCGGAACATAGGTTTCCCCCGGCTTGGCGTGCCTTTTATCGCATTGGCGTGCATTGTGGGAGATCTGCTACCATGGATATCAGCGACGACGTTACCCGCTTGCTGGGACTCAAGAGCATGCGGTGGGTGAATATAAATGGAAAATAACATAATGACGGGTATGCTGAAAACGCGAATATGAAAAAGACATGCCTGATCGTCACAAGCAGCTTCCCTTAATACATTTACAAGCAACCTATCCACGCAAATGTTTCCCTGTCACAGCAGTCAGACACGTGGAACACAATTACCATCGTTATCGCTACGTTGCCCCCACCACAGGACAACACAGGCAGGGGGCGGCACCAGCTGCGGGCCGGCACGCCTGCCCCGCTGCGGCCCGGCCCGCCTGGCCGGCAGCACCGACTCACTTGAGGTCCTCGTCCGAGTCGTTGCGCGAGCGGCGCGAGTTGGCGCGCGAGCCGCTGGGCGAGCTCTGGCCGCGCGAGCGCAGCTTCAGGTCGTGGTAGGCGTCCGAGCGGAACAGCTCGTCCTCTTCGTCCTCGTCGCCGGCGTCCAGCAGCGGTGTGAACGCGTACCTGACACCGGAGAAAGGTCAGACAGGGGTGCGGCGGCTGGACGGGGGGGGGGGGGTCAGATAAGGACACCACGGAGGAAGGTCAGGCAGGGGTGCGGCGGCGGGACTGAGGACGGGGGGGGGGGGGTCAGATAAGGACACCACGGAGGAAGGCCAGACAGGGGTGCGGCGGCGTGACTGGGGGGGGGGGGGGGTCAGGTAAGGACACGCCGGAGGAAGGTCAGACAGGGGTGCGGCGGCGGGACGGGGGGGGGGTCAGATAAGGACACCACGGAGGAAAGTCAGACAGGGGTGCGGCGGAGGGACTGAGAGCGGGGGGTCAGGTAAGAACACGACGGAGGAAGGTCAGATGGGCGTGAGGCGGCGGCGGGATCGAGGGGGCCAGGATACCAGCGCAGCAGCGGATGGAGGGGTATGTCGGACTAGGCGCGGGGAGGCGTCAAGGGTTGCAGCAGCGGAAGCAGAGTTCACAACGGGCGGGAGGGACAGATTATAAGGGGAGCGCACGGGCGGGAAGAACGATCTCGGGTCAGCGGGGAGGACAGGTTATAACGGGGGCGTGCGGGCAGGAGGAACGGTCTCGTGTCGGCGGGGAGGACAGGTTATAACAGGGGCGCACGGGCGGGAGGAACGGTCTCGGGTCGGCGGGAGGACATGTTATAACAGGGGCGCACGGGCGGGAGGAACGGTCTCGGGTCGGCGGGGAGGATAGGTTATAACTGAGACACGCAGGCGGGAGGAACGGTCTCGGGTCGGCGGGGAGGACAGGTTACAACAGGGGCGCACGGGCGGGAGGAACGGTCTCGTGTCGGCGGGGAGGACAGGTTATAACAGGAGCGCACGGGCGGGAGGAACGGTCTCGGACCGGCGGTACGACAGCAGGAGGGAGGACTGTCGTCACCATAGCTGCGCAATGGTGACGTGGAGACATCGCTGAGAAGAAAAGGGAGGGGGAGCGAAAGGGGGGGGGGGGGGTGAACCTACGAATATCATATTTCCATGTTCGGCAATAGGTTACTAAAGGCTGAAAATATCAAAAGCCAGCTTTGATCGGTTAAACCACACCAACGCTAACCATGTACTAAGGACAGACAAGCCGTGTTGTTGCTGAATCTACACCAGCTGTTCGAGGATAGACCCCTTCTGGGTTGCGGCATGCGGCAGTACACACAAATAACAATCTAAGCGACAGTTTGATGGCAGCCGCGGACCCCCGCGTCGAAGTGCAGGCGCCGACGCACCTCTGGTTGTTGTTTGTTGGTCTCCAGAGCAGCATGATGACCAGCAGGATCATGGAGAAGAGGATGTGCCAGCACGCCTCGTCCGCCCACAGGTTCTTCCACTGGCGCAGGCAGCCGACAGTCCGGTGGAACTTGACCGACCACACCATGAAGCCGACCGAGGCCAGCACGGACAGCATCAGCGTGTTGGTGAAGTGACGGTACAGCGTCAGCTTCACCTCGTTCCTGCGCAGGGGAAGCCAGCGGTGTGCGGACTGTGATGCAAAAGTGCTACGTGCAGCAGTGACACAGCAAAAGACGCAAAGCGTTATGTTACCAGAAGCAGCTGCGAACTCAATCAAGCGTATAACAGCGGCCTTTTGCGACAGGTGCTCTGGTGTCGGGGGCTAATACCCTCCGCAAAGGCCCAGCCGAGCCTGGGTCACGACCTCCCGCCAAAACCGAGACCGAGTCCATCCGGAGCCCCGGCGTCCTCGAGCCCCCCCCCCCCCCTCCCCCTCATCACCGCCAGCGGCGGCGCGCGCCGAGCCTGCTCACCTGCGGAGTCGGAGGGTGCGCGTTGTGCTGAGCAGCGCCGAGAACACCCACCAGCAGATGCCGGAGTCGAGCAGCGCCAGCACCACCGAGGTGCCCAGCGTGCCGCCCGACATGTCGTTCTTGGGCCGCAGCGCGCGCGTGCAGCTCTCAATCGAGGCGAACATGAAGAAGATGAAGCCGACGGCCATGACGCGGTGCAGCAGCGGGCCGAGGCGCGGCCTACAGGGGGGCAGGGCGTCAGCAGACCGGCCGCGCCGCCACACTGCCACCCAGCGGCGTTGCAGCCGCGGGCGGCAAACACGGTGTGCGCCACAACATTGGAGGTAGCAGAGTGCGTGGAAATTCGCACAGTTTTTCAATGCAACAGCCGCCCTCAGGGAAGCCCTGGCACGTTCAGGCAACCCCTATGCCCATCCACACTACAATGCTACCTTGCCGCGGAACGAATCCTACTCATGTGATGCCAAGGATTTGCCAAATGCCGAATATAAGATCAGGGTCAGGTTATTTCTGTCAGCCCACAGGGAGACGCGTCGCGACAGCCCGCTGCCGCTCCGCCCTCACTTGGTGATGCCGAAGCCGAGCGAGACGATGATGACGAGCATACGCGCGAGAGCTCGCTTGGCGCACGAGACGATCTCGGCGAACACCACAGCGCCCCACACGCTGCGCCCGGTCCTGTTGACCGACTCGTACTCGGCCAGGAACACCGCCTGCGGGCACAGCGGCGCCAGGTCACGGCCGGGCTAACCGCAGTCGCCGGCGCGCCGCTGGCCGTCATGTCAGTGGCGAAACGGCAAACACGCGCGACAAGAACATGTGAGTCAACATGTAAGTCGCCGCGTGTGCGTGCATTCTGACATACAACCAACTTCTGAATGAGAAATAACCATGCGAGTGAGACAATGCCAGGAATAACTACACAAGCTAAGCTTCAAACCCTTTCATAATTTGTTGGACAACCAGCTTGATAAAACAAAACTACACCCGCACTATGACAAACAACCAGCTCGAAATACACGTCACACAAATACCTATAGCGATAACATGACAATCATCCGCGGCTCTGTCTTGAGGCAGCGCTGTTTCAGTGTGAAAGTCGCGCGGCAACGGGCGACCACGGTGCCGGCAGCTGGGTTATCACCTTCTCCAGCATGCCGATGGCGATGACGCCGCCGATCCAGAACTGGATGCGCAGCAGCTCGCGCCATTGTCGGGAGCACACCACCAGCCAGCCGAGTCCGTACAGCACGTACACGGCGCACATGACCGAGTAGAACTGCGGGCGCAGGCCACCGCGGGTCAACGCAGGTCCGGGTGAGCTCAGGGTCAGCTTGGGGTTAGTGTAAGGTCAGCCTAGGGTCAGTGTGAGATCGGTGTAAAGCTAATGTCAGATCAGTGTTAGATCAGTGTGAGACCAATGCAATATTAGTGTATGGTCGGTGCGATATCAGTATAAGGTCAGTATGAGATCAGTATGAAATCAGTGCAAGGTCAGTGGGAGGTCAGTGGGTGGTCAATGCGTGACCAGCGTGAGGTCAGCCTCAGGTCGGCGTGAGATCAGCGTAATCAGCATAAAGTCAGCACGGGGTCAGAGTGGGTGCTGTAGGGACATTCGAAGTGTACCCCGCGGCACTTCCCACCTATCCTTGATCAACCCACGCCAGTAACAACCGGTCCAGCCTGTCCCACCGCGCCAGTGCCCGCCCCTCTTGGCCCGTTTCCTCCTCCACCGAGCCTCCCTCGGCCCTGCTCGGCCTCACTCCTCCGTGGCCGTCGCAGCCGGTGCCGCCCGCCGTCCACGCGCCGCCTGCCCACTCCCCCACTGACCGGCAGGTACGGCCAGTCGGCGGCCGACAGGTAGCCGTGGGCGCCACGCATCTCCAGATGCACGGTCACGTTCAGCGGCCGCGGCGACGCCGCCTGGTCGCGGCCGGCCACGTGCACCACCAGCAGGAATATGCCATCGCCAGGGGCGCGGATCTGCCGATGGGGCGCCGTCGCCGCCGCCACCACCTGCTCCGCCCGCTGACGCGAGGGGGCCCGTCAGGAGAGGGGCGGCGGCCGGCGGTGCAGCCGGCGGATCTGCCGATGGGGCGCCGTCGCCGCCGCCACCACCTGCTCCGCCCGTGACGGCGAGAGGGGCCCGTCAGGAGAGGGGACGGCGGGGCCGGCGGTGCAGCCGGGCGGATCTGCCGATGGGGCGCCGTCGCCGCCGCCGCCACCTGCTCCGCCGTTGACGACGAGAGGCCCGTCAGGAGAGGGGACGGCGGGGCGGCGGTGCAGCCGGGCGGATCTGCCGATGGGGCGCCGTCGCCGCCGCCGCCACCTGCTCCGCCCGTGACGGCGAGAGGCCCGTCAGGAGAGGGGACGGCGGGGCCGGCGGTGCAGCCGGGCGGCAGGGAAGTGAGAACATATGGGGGCAGCAGAGAGCAGGCGCAGCTGGAAACAGGGAGCAAAGGGGTGGTTGAGTGGTGTGTGGGGGGGGGGGGGGTATCAGAGTGGAGCAGCAGGGGACAACAGCACAAGGTCAGTATGGGCAGCAGGAACAATGGAAACACCACGCAATAGCACAGGAGTACAGTGAAAAGGCAGCGAGGAGGACAATCTAATGGGACGGTGGGGAGGACAGCAGCGAAGTGGGGAATCGGGGAGGATGGCAGCAGAGCAGCACCCATGAAGGGCGCTGACCCGTTCGCGCAGAGGAGTGTGCAAAGTCCTTGACCCTGCTGCCAGCACAAGGGCAGAGGGAAAATAACAAGGTCAGAGTGTGTGAGAATGAGGAGAAAATAAACGCCCATAGCAGCACAAAACGGCAAGGCCGAGCCCCCACTGATGTCAGGATTGCGGGTGCTTTTCACGTGACACGGGCCCTCCCGACAGAAAGGCATTAGTCATGATACAAATATCACAAACATCTATGCAATATTATCACAAAATATACGCAGAGGTTAACCAAATCGCGTACAATATAGCCAAGTGGCGTTTCTTACGGTTTTTAGCGTCCACTGAGAAGTCCCCCGAAGATCGCGCGCCAGACCGACATACCGACCTGCACATCCCCCTCCCCCTCCCCGCACACACAGCCTGTCAGTCGTATACCATACCAAACCGTGTAGCCCGCTCCCACTGTCCCACCACTCCACACAATAGCCCTCCACATTCCACCGGCACGAGATCGGGTGGCACGGGGGCCGACGCCACGCAAACACGGCAGAATGCGGTCGCGCGCGCGGCCGCGGGCGGCAGCGGCGGCCGGAGCGGGCCGTACGCACGTACCGGACGGCGGGCGAGCGGCAGCGGGGTCGGCAGCTCCTCCGGCGACGACTGGACCGCCTGTGGACGCCACGGGCCGTCCGGGTGAGCCGGGGGGAGCACGTGCAGCAGAGGGCGGGGTGGGCACAGCGACAGCCGGCGGGTGTCGAGGTGGACAACGGGCCGCTCGTCACAGTGCGTGTTCACAAGGCTGGCTGCGTAATGGAGCTGTAGCATGTACTTTTTGATCTGACGAAAATAGATCAAAACGAATGAACAGAAGATGGCAAAGAGATTAATCAACAAATAGAAGCATTAAAAGAGACCAAAAATCGCTGGTCGCAATAATTCTTTTAGTTAACCTTTCATATTGCCCCAATTTTCAACTGCCGGCGGAGCTTGTTGCTTTAGTATAAATCTCAGTTCAAACCAAAATGGAAACTGGCCAAAGGACAACACACCAGCTGTGCTGGCCTAACGCGTGAGGCCGGGTTTCAGAGCCGCCAAATGCCAAGGTCATGTCATCAAGCTGTCGACGAAATACGCACTGCCGGCGCAGGCTCCGGCTCTGCAGGGGCGGACTTCGGCTCCGCAGGAGCGGACTTCTGCTCCGCAGGGGCGGACGGCGACTGCTGCTTGGCATCAGTGGTCGGCAGATTGACCTCAGGCTGAAATGAGAGTGCTGCTGCTGAGGATGACAGCACAATGGCTGACATGCGGTCCAATACTAGCATTACGTATCAATTGTACATACATTCTGGAAGCTGTCAGCTGTCCATCATCATGTAACAGGCACTTTAAGGTGCATACAAAATTCATTGTCTACTCAGACACCAAGTCACCAGTGGGAGAATGTTCTCCATGTTCAAAAGACACTAGGCACTGATTCTGGCACTTACCAGCACAACCTTGTCACAGGTGAACTGATGCTCAGGCCAGGTGGTGTACCATGTCTCATTGTACAGCAGCTTGTTTGGCATGTAGGCAGGATTCTCATACCAAAATGACAGGTTGCTGTCAGGTGGAGCCTATGGATTGCAGAAAATAACAAACATTAGCCATCATAGCCATTTTACATTCTGGATTGTGCTCAAACCTGCAGTTTCAATGACAACAAGGATATAACTGAGTCCATCACAATGATATTTCTAGCAATACATCAGTGTTATATTCCCATTTGGATAAGCAAGCTTTTAACTAACTTATTCCCGGAAACTTTCAACTTATATGTTAAGAAATGGATGCATCAATACTAACATCATAACAACTAACAGATATGACCAATTCACTGACCTGACTTTCTAAGTAGATATACTCATTCCAGCATGGCGTCTCCCTCAGCATCCAGCCAACCGTCAGGTTCACGTCATGGTTTGCACAGGTCACCCGAATGATGATGTCACTGTCCTTGTATAAGCTCTTGGACACTCCAATGTACTCATTCGGCTGAAATAAAAATAAGAATGTGAACATATCAGCACTAGGAAACATATCCAGATGCAGCACTTTAGGTTGGATCAGACTGTAGGAACTTAAATCAAGCCAGGTAATGTTTTGGTTGGAAGTGGGAGTGGGCATTGGGGTGAGTTCAAATAGGAGTATGACCAAGGTTAAAAGTAGGGGCAGGGCTGGAAGTAGGGCACATGGCTGGAGAACAGAAAGCTAAATGAAGGCTTTGTTACATCATTATGAGGAGTGGGGTTACCAGCAGGAGCATGACAAGTATGAGCAGGGTTAAGAGTAGCAGCTGGGATAGGCATAGGAGCAGGCCTTTGGGCAGTCAAATCCACCATAATATTGTGATATATGCAGTGAAATGGAAATGGCAGAAAGTCAACTGCATCCACTTTACAGCAATTCAGCTTTCTCCTATCATTTAAGTCTAAAAGGATTAAGCACTCAAAACACATACATTGTCTTGACTAGGCACACATAAAGCTACCACAAAATTTCATGATTTTAGTAGCAAACTGTCATATTCACACCAGCAATTTTCCTTTTCAAAGGAATTCTTCAAACAATCATTCTACTCAGTTTTAGTCTCAGCATGGTTCTACTGCATTTGGGAGCATTATAATAATTTCATCACTTATTTGGTACTTTGAGCTAACAGATGCCTTTCAAACCTTAAAGTTTGTTATTAGACTACAGTTCTTGGCTCTTATTTGCAACAGTCAGTTAATACAGGTATTAGTACACATCAGACCCACAACAATGTCATAAGTAGCCTCATCCAACCAGAGAGAAACAAAGTTCATCATCCAGGACCTCACAGTGAAACTCACCTTACTGATTGTAAAGTCCCATTGGCCCTGATCAGGCAGACTCTCTACAAGCGACCACGTGAGCAATATGACAGAGATCAAAGAAATATGCATGGCTGGGGCGATAACAGCTTCTCAGATGAACCTGGAACAGACAGGGCCTGATTCCAGTACTCTGCACATACGTTACTGTCCTGCTAAGTTAAAAAACACAGGCTCAAGTACCAAAATTATCGTATTCAAGACGGTCATTGTGAACTATCATCCCAATTGCATCTTATGTCCTACATTCCCGCATGCCCAGGGCTAGAAGTCTTCCCTTTGCATCCTTCCACGGCTTTCCCACCAGGGCCCATTGCATATGTTTTGGTATAGGTATACCACAGCACTTCGATGTATATTGCCGATGAATATATCACCGCCAATGCACGAATACCCCCGCCCAAGCCACATAGCGTTACCGCGACTGCCACGACGACTTGACCTTTCGAGATGAATGAATGCTGCCGGTGAATACGGCGCAGCTGCTCGTGGCGTGCGTCATGCCTAAACATACTAGCTGATGATGACGTCAAGGATGAGACATCCTTACGCGTACATGACATTTTTATATTTAGAATACACACGAAAGACTGTATTTGGAAACCATCTTATGCATCGGAATTTGCTCATTTTCTATAGGAGGCGGGTTGTGTCACGCGCTTTACTGGATACTGTACCGCGGCTGGGGAGAATAAAGAAAGCCCTGACTGGAACAACGGAACGCCACATTGACCGTTCCAGGCCGGAACGGATGGGACCGATGTGGGAGGAAAAGAGCTGAGCGAGCTGTGAAGGAACGTACGGAACCAAACCAAGTCTGGCTGAATCGGGAAACTGGAAAAGGTAGTTTAAGTTAGAAGCCTCAGACCACATCAGACTGGGCCATACCGCACACGATATGATATCATACTGGCGGGATTATGTTAATGGACCTAATAGCTAGCTTGATTTCGATCTGTTTCACACAGGTTATGACCAGCTGGAGCTTTTTGTTGCCTTTAAGTTAGTATGCATATAAGTTTGATTTTATTTAGTGCAATCCGGTCTTTCAGGACTCGGGTCCGCTATACGGTCCACTGCAGTCTATTTTAAGCCTAGTGCGACCTGATATTCGCTCAATTTTCGTTCGATCCAGTTCGATCTGTATCGGTCACATCCGATACGAGCCAATCAAGTCGAATTCATTCTAGCCAAGAAGGCAATTTAGACCGGTCCGATACGGAGACCAAACTCTCCCTGACTTTTTTATTTGCAGGTCTGACCAGGTATGTCCGTGAAGTATTCTGTTACGGTCCGGTCGCACTTTCCATGTCATTTTCGGCTCTAACTCCATTTGGTCAGTGCTGCAGCCTCCGTTTTACTATCTGGTAAACGTTTCTCCCAGCCTCGGTGCCCATCCGACCACAATAAGTCCGGCAACTTTCTCATTCCTTGGCATCCGTGACATCCGCTTTACACCTGAGACAACTCATTACTTGAAAATGTAGAAACTTGGAGAAGTGGTACTTTTCCAAGCTGATTGGAACTAAACTTAACAGAAAATCGATCGATCTTACTTTGATTGGCAGCCCAGTGGCGTCATCACGATCATTTAATAAAGGTGAAGAAACGCGTCATTTAAAGTGACGTCATCATCAGCTGACAGGTTTGCGCACGAGTAACGCCGCGTACTGGAGGTTGACATCATTCTCAACTGGGAAGGCGCGCGGGGCGGGGGGCGGGGGCGAGTGGAGGTGACGTTTAATGTATATGGGGGGACCTGCGATGAAACTGGCATCGTTTTCTAAAACAGCGCCACAAAGTTATCGTTACTTACATTTTCCAAGAAAATCGGTCAATTGTCACAGAAGAACATGGTTGCTAATATCTGACTTAAAGTTGCTTGGGAAACATTTACATGAAACTTCATGTCCATCGCTCAAAACCAATCTCTAGACGCAATGCTTGGCTCATCTTTCTGAGGTATTTCGGCATGCCTTGGACAATATGCTCTTCACCTATGCTGAGCTAGTGTGGAAAGGCAGAACTTGAGTGGTGTCTTACTTGAAACTTTTTTAATGCTACAACTACTCTGAAGTTCTAGGATGTGACTATCAGACCTCCTTGGTTTGGGTTTAGGTTTTGTCCTCTAATTGTCACCATCTCATGTCCAGAATTTTTAGATAGATCACCCAAAAAGAGTTGAGGTATGACATATACCTAAAAGATCTTGGGATAATGATGCTCCAGGCTATCACCTTGATAGTTCATGGATATTGGCACTGATGATGTGAATTATGGTTAGTACTATGGAACCAACATGGAGAGTTCCAGGCTTTGAACAACAGCCACATCATTCATGCACTGGTATTTTTTTGCAGGACAAGACAAGTGACATGCACTAACATGAATCCAGACCAAGAGGAAGAAGATCATCCAGTTTTCAGAAATGATCCACTTGAGTTAAAGCAGACACTGTATACATGTGTGGCTCTGTCATGTTCAGACGGCTCCACCCACAATGGCCGAGTGATTGCAGTTGACCCTGTGTCAGAGAGGTATGTTGCTTCTTGCCAACCCAATGTGTGACCTCACTATGCCACTATGCATTAATTTTGACAATTTGTGTACAGTGGAAACAGTTCTGTAGTCCTGTGATGGCTTAGGCCATTGACTGGGATAAATTTTCTGAATTTCACCTTGTTGTCATTTCTGCTATCCCATTCAGGGAATAGCCATGCTGTACTTTTTTGGGCTCCAAATCATGTTGGGGATGTGAACAAGTGTGTGATGACATGCCAGGTGTAAATGAGGCAGTGTGCATTGATTGGCATTCCTGAAAACTGCCTTCACTTGTGAAACTGATCGACTTAAGTTCTGCATACCACATGTGTTGGTTTTGTACACCACACTGGTCCATCCTGCACACCATGTGGGTTGCAGTGACCGAAAGGCCGCCTCATTGGCCCACGCCAGTGGCTGTCACACATTAGTTGGATGGCCTATGTGAGGCATGGGCTCAAAATTCACCGACCTACGGCCTACCCATAACTTCGTCAGATCTTTGCACGGGTAGTTCTATGGCTGGTGTGGTTAAGTACACGGCCAGTCGGGCTGGAGGGTTGGCGCCAGGTGAGCTGGGGGTGATTGCCGCTATTTTACGGCAAATTTTGTGAAATGAAAGTCTCCTGAGCTGTCCACCTCCTGGTCGGCAGGCAGTTTGCCGCAAGTTGAGATTACAACGTGACGACGGAAATCTGCGCTCGCTTTGCATCCACTCTTTCCGATGTGTTCCAGTCGCATTTTAGTGAGCGACGTGCACTCCGCGGCTCCAGTGGTAGAGGTGGTGTTCGGCTACAGCGTGAGCTCCTCTCGCACCACCGACACCGAGTGCGGCGACCCCACGCGCCAGGCCGTTGACTCACTGCTCCGGCGCCAGAGGGTACGACGCTGGCCGGCGCCAGCGACGCTGTGTCGGCGATTCAGGGCGACCAGCGCTACTTATTTGGAATGTTCTGTGTGTGGGCATAAGCAGCTGGGAGAGGTGCGCTGTTCAGATGTGGCTCCGTCATATGTTGCGGCGCCACGTTGGTCCGCTTGTGACCAGCTGCAAGGCTGAGTTAACAATTTTCGCCGATAGATGGCAGCGCATGTCACGCGCGTGTTGCCGCCGTTCATCCGGAAACGATTACGTGACGGACCACATGTGGTAGGCCCTTTGGCCCACGTGTTTGAGCACCCATTGCTGCAAATGTTGACGGCCTGCTGTCAGTTGGTTGAGGCCGGTGGGTGCGTCCGATGTTTGTCTGTCTGCCTGTCTCAGCGGGTCACTCCGCGCCATCTCGTCACACGTTGGCCCGCCTCCGACAGACGGAGCCCGCCCTCTCGCCGGCCGAGCTGCTGGCCCGACGCGACCACGTGGTCTCCTGGCTGCGGCGCCACCGGCTGCCGGTGGAGGTGGGCGAGGGTCACGTGACCGTGGCCGGGGTCGCCACCGTGCGCGCGCCCTACACTGCCGAACAGTGCGTGTGCGCCAACGAGCTGGTGCTGCAGCGGCTGGACGCGCTGCTGAAGAGCATGCCGCCGCTGGAGGGCACGGCGGCCGGCGGGGATGGCTGAGACCAGGATGTGCCGGTCGTTGGGGACGTCAGGCTCTTGTGATAGTGGGCAGATGCTGCGCTCTGATGGTTCCGCTGTGGTTATTGTCAGTGTGTGCGGCGATGTTGTGCCATTTGAAGGAAGTGCGCGGTGATGACTCCCGGATCGCAGAACATTGACCGTTAGCGGAGCCTAAGAATATGACACCGTGGCATGCGGCTTTGTTCGTCCGCTATTATTTTAATCGTCTTGTACGGAGTGCCGGGTGCAGCTGCTGCATATTGTAAGTATTTATTTTGAAAACCGAAGGATCATTGCTTGAAGCAGACACATGGAACATAACTGAAGCAGCACCACCTCACGGATTTTGTCACTTGTGCTACATAAATACTTTTCGAATGTCCAGCGTTTTCCACTGTCGCACGCCTTCCAACGGTTCAGCCCGGTGCCCAGCTCGTGCGCTTTTGTACACAAGTGACACGCCAGTCCGGGCTGTCGGGCTCCCCGAGCACGCGGGCGACCCGCACATCCGCCGCACGGCTCGTCCAGTCGGCGGGCACCGTGTATCACGAAGACACTCACGCGCGCGCACACAGATACATACAGGCACACAGGCACACTAACGCCGCGGGCGTCCGCAAGTGCCCGGGTCTGGGTCTGTCCCTCCGCCGCCAGCGCGCCGGGTCTGTCCTCTACGCCGCCAGCGCGCCGGGTCTGTCTCCGCCGCCAGCGCGCCAGGTCTCCTCTCCGCCGCAGCGCGCCGGGCCTGTCATCTACGCCGTCAGCGCGCCGGGTCTGTCTTCTCCGCCGCCAGCGCGCTGGGTCTGTCTTCTCCGCTGCCAGCGCGCCGGGTCTGTCTCCACCTCCAGTGCGCCTCGCCACAGAGCCCGGCCGGCGCGGCGCCGGCTTCCGTCGGCGGCCGACGGTCGACGGGGCGGCTCCAGCGTCTGCTGGTGAGCCCGGACGGTGCCGGGCGGGCGGCTCTCGTCTCACTGGCGGCAGGCACGCGTGTCGGGTCCGACGCTGTGCGCCTCGTGGTGAACGCGGCCGCGGGCGGCGCGAGGCGGCCGCTGCGCACATCGAGTAGCTGCAAGCGTCGCGCTTGAGGTTCGGTTCAGATAGGTCGTGTCCTGCTGGCGCGCGGTCCTCTCCGGGGGCGGGCCCGACTGGCCGGTTCCCGCGGGGACTAGTCGGCTCTGGCTCTGGAGACTCGAGGTCTTCAGTCCGCCGCAGCCAGCCAGGAGGACCCGAAAAAGCCGAGGCCCATTCTGCTGCCGCGAATTTGCGCAATCATTCTGGCGTGCGCGAGCAAAGTGAAAAACATAACCTGCAAAGGAGATGGCGATCAACCGCGTTGGTCGTGCGACGGGTTGTTCAATTAATCACCGGTGGCCTGTAAACTCTGTGGTGGAGTCCCCAAAGCGTGGAGTCATCGTCTACAAAACTAACTGTATGGCCGAAAGTGATATGTCAAAGTCATTTGGGTGTTGGGTCGGCCCAACTGGCGGGTACCCGCAAAATCTTGCACGAGCCGACGTCAGAAAGAAATGCACACAGCTGAGAAGACAATTAAAAAGCTGTTAGATGCCTGCTATTCACAAATATTTTGAATGGCACACTCAATGCACGCAATCATCCAAGACATGTCAGAAGAAACTGCATACAACCTGGATAACAAGCACGGTGCCTTCCCCTGGCCAGTCTGGACCCGGCCGCGCCGCGGTACGCACCTAAAACAGTGACCTCGCCGGCTCACAAGACGACCAACAGGGCGCAGAGGGCCGCCAGCGACGAGAGCAGGCCGCCGCGGAGCGTGCTGGCGCCGTTCGGGTCCTTGGAGCCGAGCGCCTCTGCAACAGGCCGGGCGGCGAGGTCAGACAGCGCCGCCTGGCGGCCGCGGCACGCCCCTCCCACGCGGGGAGCGGCCGGCGCGCGAACGGACGTCGATCGAGGCTGCCGCTGAGGGTTTGTCGGACGTCTAGGCCGCATATCCCAATGGCAAAGTGCCTGCCCGAGGTGCTATGCATGATGTCACAAGTGCCTTCGTCACATACAGGCGACTGCCATCCAAGCTGCAGGAACTGTTGCGAAGCACTTACCTATGACGTTAAAGGTTGCAACTTGTGGACGGTGTTACTTAAGTAGTTGGGAATGCGGTACTGGTCCGCGTTCACCAAGGGCGGATCCAAACGAAGGGTAATGAGCACTGGCCCCCTCATGCCGGTGGGAACGAAGAAATTTGCGCTCATTTGCGCGATTTTCATATGGGTAACACAAAATGTGGCATTCGCCGCGCTCCGGTGCTGGATACACCGCTCCTGTCTGGCGTCCGGAGCATGACGCTGAGGAACTCGGAGCATCGGTTCGACATTCTGGAGCCAGATGGTCTGGTCCTCTGTGACGAGGGGATCTCTCGACCTTGTAACGCGAAAATAATAAAACGGTGCGGCCTGCTGCACCTTGCGGGTCCTCACAGCACACGACAGCACAGCACACCCCGAGCCACCGAGAACCGGTACCACCAGCTCCCATGCAGGCAACGTGACGTCACTGAACCCGTGGTCTGGACATGCTTGTCAATGTGAGGGCACACGGCCATGTAAACCCTCAGATCTTAGAGAGATCCGTTTAGGAGTGATAAAAGCATCCGCGATGATCGCGGGACACCGGCTCCGAAGCGGCCTTGAACCGGCAGGCAGGGAACAGGGGCAACAGACGCTCGACCAAACCGGGTAATCTGCCATCCTGTCAGGCAGCTATCGAGGTTTAAAGCGGGGCTAGGATGTCCTCGAATTGCGCGGCGGGTGGCAGGATGGCTGGGTCACCAATAAGATGCGCGATTACGACGGTTTAACCTGAGGAGTTAGCACTCGCGATAAAATGTGACGACACATGTAGGTTAGTTAGCGTACTCATGCAACCTTAATCTAGACACGCATTGTCAGAACAGAAAAATACGTGTTAAGTGCGGTGGAAAATTACCCCAAACTCCGCCGATTTCCCCAACTGACCAGACATTTCACACGCTCTGACAGCCGTTCCAGCTCCGCTCCAGCCCGCTCTAACCTTGTTCTAGCGCTATTTTAGCCCCCGTTGTAGCCCCGTCATAGCCCGTCCTAGCCGTATCATGTATAGCAGCATCGAAGTTTATAGCAACACTTGAACGTCGAAGTTCAGCACCGTAAGCTCTTGCGAAGTCCGCAACCAGCGCATCTGAAAGCCGATGTCCCATGACAAGCTCCAGAGACGTCGCCTCGACCGTTCCGCTAGTAGCTGGCCGGGATCACCACGGCTTCTGTGTCGTACGTCAGCACGTCCAGCAGGTCCGGCGTACCCACCCCTCTGCGTAGGCCCCCGGAGCCCGAGCGAAGCTGCACGCACACGCACCCGCTCCAGCCGCATGCAACGCCGGCCAGGCCTTACCTCCTCCCGTCAGGTCTGCCGCAGGACCGTCTGAAACGCCGTGAGCGTGCCAGTCACGTGCGTTCTGACGGAGCGACGCGGTACGACGACAGCCAGCGGACAGCGGGTGCATCCCGGGTGAAGGGAGGTGATCGGATGCGAGAGGACAAAGTGCTTTGTTCAACGGCGCCCGCGTAGGCGCGGGAACGGTGATGAGAGGGATGGGGCATGTGTGTCGTAGCACCCCCAGTGTTCGATAACGCATGAATACTGAACATGAGCCCTAAGGCGACGCTTGAAAAGAATCTATTTCGAAGTCGGGTTTGGTGCCTCCACTTTTTGGGACGTTCCTCCACCTATCGTTGCTTTAGTCCAGCCTTCACGCTTCGTTTTTCACACGCGCGTAAGAAACTTTGCCGGCTGCTAATGCTGCGCGGGTTTACCCGGATTTCGTCTCACCAATGTGAGACGTCAATATGGTCTGTATGGGCCATATCTCAGCTCACAGCGAGGTAGCTGAAGGCACCGCATCGTACGGCAGTTTAGCTCAGTCCGAAACGGTAGTGTCATTAGTATCGCGCTCTGAAATACCGAATGAGAGTGTGGTTGAGTCAATGTGTTTGTGATATATGCAAATTCAGAAAAAAGGTGTGAGATAGTGACAATGTTTTAATTAACTAACTAGACTAGTGCGATGAGTCAGAAGCATTAACTAGGTGCTTTGCATCCATGCATCATCTCGGTTTGGTTGCGCAAAAAGAGAAACCACCTGTAGACGAACTAGTTAGAAATGAAAACCTGCAAGATGGCATGGATGGCCCAGTAAGACACAAGACAGGCCTGCGAGTGCCTATGGCTGCTGTTGTCCGCGCGGCCCCATCAGTGCTTTCGTCGATGACCCAGGGGAACTCGCGTGCGGGCGTCCCTTGGGACTGAGAAACCACCTCAAAGTGAAACCCTATGTATGACCGTTCATGTCTGACCAAATTAGCTTTACTTGCTGACTGCTGGCACGGTGTATAATCAAGGCAGCATAAGGTCATAGTGGTCGTTCGTAAGCAAAAGAGTGCATACGAAACAACACTGCTCTGCTCACCTAACATTTACATTCCACCTTGCAGCGCAGGGTGAGGTCGCAGCTGGCTGGCAACTGCAAAACTACCGGGGACAACCAGCCAATCCGCTGGCTCCGACCGCGTCTCACAACTGAGAACTGCACCGCTCTGAGCGGCGGCGGCAGCAGCGCCAGCCATCTCCGACCCACCCCGCTGGCATGCGGTCAGCACCGGCGGGCGCCGGGCTCCTGCGTGACGTCACGATCCCGTGTGCAACTCACGTGCTCCGAGTGTGGAGAACCGGAACGGCTCGGTGGGCTCGCGGCTCCAGCCGTACTTGTTGCGCGCCGTCACGACTCCTTCGTACACGCTGGCGGGCTGCAGGTCGCGCAGCGCGTAGGTGTACTTGTATAGGACGCTGTTAGCGCCATCTGTCCGCGGCGCAGCAACTATTACTTGCTCCCACTGCTGCTGCACTTCGGGGTTGGTTCCGTTCACCTGGAATGATTAAGCATGCGCGTTGTCGGAGCGGTTTGCCTCCACAGTTTCGTCGGCGTTACAATATCGTTAGTCATGCCGCTCATCCAGCGGCATGGATATCATTTATGAACGAGGTCAGATGGGCTGGGGCCACTCATTAATTAGGAGAACGGTGTAAATCGAAATCATGCCATGGTTGATCACCAGTGAGATAATGCCGTCGAAGCCAATATGGAAAGCCGTTTTGGGACTTTGGATGTCATGAGTCCGCACATTGTGAGTTTTAAGACAGGCTCGCTTTGTCTTGTCGCTGATTTTGTTTCCGAATAGAAAGGCATGAAGACATATCTATTGCAAACTAGAAATCTGTGATCAATAATACGAAATTCAAAGTCGCTGAAAACGTAGTGCAATCATTCGGTTTTGCCATCAGATATCGGCATGCTTTCTGTGTTGCCGCACAAACAAACTTGGAGAACGGCACCCGGTGGGGCATGTCGATCGATTACCTTGGCATGAGCCTCTGCATCATACATCTCCCTAACATTATCCCACACAACAACCGGGCTTTTCAAACGAGCTCGCCAAATAACTGCTCGCCAAATAAAACGGACTCGACCAGGCTTCAAAGCATTTCATAGCATTCAGTCGCGTACACGGGTGACTAACGAAAATCACACACGATCATTTCATGTAACTTACCAGCATTGGCCCGGTCTTTATTCCGCTGTGACGGACTTCCCGAGGGCCAGCGGAACAATGTGAGGCCCGCGGCCCTCTGTGAAGTACAGTGACCAACGACCCTCGCAGTCCATGACCCGTGACCTCTCCGGTGCGGAAGCGCGCGCCGGCTGTGTGCCGCCGGCCCGCGCAGCCGACGTCGGTCGCTGCTCGTGCTCTCGTGCGGTCCAGAGTTGCCTGGCGGCGCTGGCCGGCACCCCTCGCTGGGGGGGCCATTACCCCAGCGGCCAAAGAGCTGTCCGTGGCCCACAAAGTGCCGACTTCCCGTCGGCGGTAGCCCATTTGGCCGACTGTGACAAACAAGACGCCGCCGCCGCCGCCCAGGCCCGGGGCGGCAGCCGGAAGCGGCCGCCGCCGGCCCGGTGGCGCCCCCGGCCGGCCGACCGGGTCGCACCGGCGCGCGGCTGCGTCCGCCGTGCGCACACCCCGTCATTACGCCGCTATAATTTAATTGGCCGGTGGCCGGCCGGCGCGTCCGGCGGTGTCCGGTAATCAGAGCGACGCAGCCGCTTGTCCAAACAGCGCCTCACGCTGATGGATCAGCGCCGCCGACACGTGAGACGCGTGTCCAGCGGCGCGTCCGCGGACGCGAGGAGCCCGGGCGGCGACGGCCGAGAGCCGGCGGTCGTCGCGCTCCTCCCGGTGGCCCGCGCCGCCCAGCCGCGCGCGGCCGCTGACGACTCACAGCTGGGGATGTGGAGCGGCGTGCCGTGTAGCTATCCCCTGGAGTCTAGTGAACTGCCTGAGACAGGTCAGCTATCCCCTGGGGTCTAGTGAACTGCCGAGACAGAGCAGCACACGGCTGGCCGCTGAGTACGGGATTGCTGATATCACACCGCACATGACAATGTTAGACTGCGTGTCTTATAGAGGCGAGTCAAGTCTACCACTTCAGTAAACCGCTCGCTTCGCGTTATGATATCGGATTTCTTGACATTCCGGTATCCGCCATTCATTGTCCAACCCAGGTGCCTTTTCGGATTACCATCTGAGTATCATCGGAACCCGGAAGACGATCCTGAATTATGTGGCTCATGGAATGCAAATACAAACCTAATCTTCTTACGTCAATCAAAGCGGACGGCAGAATAGAATACTTCCAAACGCAAGCGGCATTATAACGGTAAAGGAATTTCTACTTTAATACCGAATCCCTCTTTTTCTTTGAGCATAATCTCCACAGCATTCAGGGTAAGTTTTTATTCGCTGTTCTGCTCTCCTAAGTATCATACTAGAAATGTAGAACAGACCTCCGGTTGTACGGTCTCCCTCCTGTGCTTGACCAGCCGTACTCGCTCCTCGCTGTTTCCGACAGCTGTACAATTTCTACGTTCTGCGCACCTGCGGTTTCTTTAAGGCTGGTGTTACCCAATCTGATCATTTTCCGTTAGACCGGCGTCAAGTTATACGACCCTCCGGCAATTTGGTTGAAACGACCCCGCTCCCCCCGTGATTATGCTAACAGTTCTGGTGCCGTCGGTAATGCGACATTGCACAATGCGCATCGCCCCTAGTCACGCTGACGACGCACAATTACGCGCTGGCCGGGGCGCGCGCCCAAATTTAATCCCGCCGGCGAGTCGCCCCCTGCCCGCCAGATGGCGTGTTTGCGCGCGCCCATCGCGGCACTGGGGGAGTGAGGTGACACTTCTGGGTCAGGGAATCAGCCCGCCCGTGCGGCCGACGGTCTGGTCCGTGATCGATTCGAGAACCTTTCGGCCCGCACGACAATGCGTGGCGAACGACCGATCGCGCCGTGCTGCGAATCGAGCGTGACTCCCGGCAGGCTTTGACGCAACCTTTGACCGGACCGGGGCACGCGGGGGTTGACCCCCGCGGCCGCCTGTGACCCACTCCCCGGCCCCTCCCCCCAACGGTCCACACGGCTGGCCAGACTCCGTCACGCGCAGCACCCTCCCGCCGGGACACGTCAGTCAAATCGCCCGCCTTTGCTGTGGAGTGGACCGACGCTTGCATGATGACAGGTCAAAGGGACACGTGGCCGACCCGCCCGCGCACTGACACAGTGACGTTGTATTGGCGAATCCGCACGCTTCAGAACTGATTTGCCGTCACGGGCTCATACGTGACCCTCATGATTCTGCGCAGAGCGTGATGTTGCCGCGTTCTGCGGCATGACCAGGCGATCAATCGCGTTTACCAAGCGGGATTGTTCCTACAAGAGAATCTGGATCTGCAACATACATTGCTCTTAACAGCACGCCGCGGTTTCCAGAGGTTCAGGATTGATAAAGGCCACTGATGCTTGACGTCACTAGCATAAATGCTCGTCTCTTGACCGTGTTTGCAAGTTGAATACCAGGACACAGCGGGAACATTTACCTGCGTGTTCTTATATATGACTTTGTATTCTTTCACAGGTGAGTAGCTTTCTACACTCCAGTTGAGGGTGAACGAGTTTTTCTCCTGGCCGTTTGGGTCCGAAGAAACCACCACCGGCGTCGGCTTTCCTGGAACGCACATGACATCGTCATCATTGGGGCTTTGCAACGCACTCATATGCCGAGGGTGTATAGCGTCACCTGTCTCTCGCCCTAGCAGGAAGGGTGGGCACCGCGGGGAGCCGAACCCCGTGCCTCTGGTTTCCCAGACGTGCATCAGACGTTACATCAACCTCAGAGATCGGGGCAAGCAAAACACGTGCCGCCCAGCGTCGGTTCATGCAGTGAATGTGAATCGCTTAAAATTTTATCTTTCATGACAAAACAAAGGCTTTACTCCTGCTTTAACGATTCAAAAACGACACAAGGAACGTCGCTTTGTGATCACTTCCAGCTGTGCCTCTTCGCTCACTGGGACGTGATGCAGGCGTGCTTCATAACCCGTGCCGACACACATCAGTGAAGCCAGCCTGTCTCCCGCACTATACATACCGGGAACCCAACCTGCCCCTGTCCCTGCCCCCGGAATACATCAACGACCCGGCCTGACACTGTCCTCTATATTTCAGTCATGCCACCCTGCCCCGTCCTGCACCCCCCGGGGCCAACAGCCTGCGGGCCCGCCGGAGACGGCAGCCTGCCCCTGCCCGGTGCCCACCGGAGACGGCAGCCTGCCCCTGCCCGGTACCAACCGGAAACGGCAGCCTGTCCCTGCCCTGTACCAACCGGAGACAGCGGCCTGCCCCTGCCCTGTACCAACCGGAGACGGCAGCCTGACCCTCCCCGGTGCCCACCAGAGACAGCGGCCTGCCCCTGCCCTGTACCAACCGGAGACGGCAGCCTGCCCCTGCCCTGTACCAACCGGAGACGACAGCCTGCCCCTGTCCTGTACCAACCGGAGACGGCGGCCTGCCCCTGCCCGGTACCAACCGGAGACGGCAGCCTGCCCCTGCCCGGTACCAACCGGAGACGGCGGCCTGCCCCTGCCCGGTGCCCACCAGAGACGGCAGCCTGCCCCTGCCCTGTACCAACCGGAGACGACAGCCTGCCCCTGCCCGGTGCCCACCAGGGACGGCGGCCTGCCCATGCCCAGTACCCACCGGAAATGGCAGCCTGCCCCTGCCCTGTACCAACCGGAGACGGCAGCCTGCCCCTGCCCTGTACCAACCGGAGACGGCAGCCTGCCCCTGCCCGGTGTCCACCAGAGACGGCGGCCGGCCCCTGCCCTGTACCAACCGGAGACGGCAGCCTGACCCTGCCCGGTCTCCACCAGAGACGGCGGCCTGCCCCTGCCCAGTACCCATCGGAGAGGGCAGCCTGCCCCTGCCCGCTACCCACCTGTAACCTCGATGGCGGCCGCGGCTGTGCCCAGGCTGCTCTCGGCCCGGCAGCTGTACAGCCCCATGTCGCTGTCCATCACCTTGTCGATGTTGATGTAGTAGTCGTCGCCCTCGTGACGCTCCACGTGGTGCTGGTCATCGAGCGTGGCGCCGCCGGTCCGGCTCCAGCGGACCTGCCGGGCGAGAGGCCAGGTCAGGTGCCGGGCGAGGTCAGGTCACATACCGGGCGCGAGGTCAGGTCACATACCGATCGCGAGGTCAGGTCAGATGCCGGGCAGGTGGTCAAGTCAGATACCGGACGCGAGGTCACGTCAGATACCGGGCGGGTGGTCAGGTCGGATACCGGGCGCGAGGCCAGGTCAGGTGCCGGGCGAGGTCAGGTCACATACCGGGCGAGAGGTCAGCTCAGATACCGGGCGCGAGGTCAGGTCAGATGCCGGGCGCGAGGTCAGATCAGGTCAGACGCCGCGCAAGGGCGAAGCACGGGCGATGGGCATACACCGGAGAGGAGTTTCGTGGCTGGGGCATTGCGACGGAGCTGAAACATTAGAAAGTGGTAGAGGACATGTTCTGTCGGCCCATGGGGTGATAGAGGAACGTCCAGTCGGCCCATGTCGCCGCGCTGTGGATCGCGCAGTGCGAAGGAGAAGAGGCTTCCTGGGATCATGTGGAGGTACGAGCAGGGCTCGTGGCGCTTTGCCAGCAGCCTCGGCCCGGCGAGTTACGAACTACATAGATGCACCTCACGTAGACTCCCGGGAGCACCACTCAAGTCGCAAGGACCGCGAGAAAACCGATGGCGCTGGCCTTCAAACCTCACGGCTATCGCAGGTCGCGCGACTCGACTCCCACCTTCCACGGAACAAGTTCAAGGCAGTCAGTTAACTCGCGCCAGCATCCTGCAGCGACGGCGTCTCTCATTTCCGCGCGGTTCACTCCCGCGCCGCGCACCTTATCCGCATTCGCAGCGGCGACGCCACACTGCTCTCACCCCTGCCCCACGCCCCCACGCCATAAATTTGACCGGCGGGCGCGGGCGGGCGTCTGCCGGCCGGTGCCGGAGGCGACGAAACCACGCCGTGGCCGGCGTAAAAACGACCGCCGCGTCACACGCAGACGAAACAAAAGCCCACCCCGAAACCGTGGATCAGAAATGGCGCGCCGCCGAAAAAGCGCGCCATCTGTCCGTCTTGCCGGACGGGCGCGGCGGCAAAAACTGTGGCCAGTGTGGCGCGCTACACGACCGCGAGACGAGCGGTGGCGCACCGCGGCCGGAGTTGCGCGCCGTTTTTGCCGCGGGCGGTGCCCCGTCACCTAGAGCGTGCGCCGTCCGCTGCCGAATTCCTGCTAATTGGCCGGAGGTAAAAATAATGCCGCGGACCTCGGCGAATCGTGCCAAACACAATCAGCGGGCTGGTTTGTCCTGCGCCGCGGCCCCTGCAAGCATTGGATTACCAGAGTCAAACTGACGGTAGCCGCATATTTTTAGCTGTACCACGACATCGTGCAAATGACACGCGCATTGGGCAGGCAACGAATACTGCAAACGGCACGTGTCAAGAGGTCGGAAAACTGGAAGCTTTGTGTTCAGCTCTGTACGTCCCGAATTAAAGCTGTCAAAGTCACGGAAAAGTTGTGTCTGGGGCTCAAGTCTAAGGTCCATGTCAGAAACACCATCCACGTCGGACTTATAGGTACCCAAATTCTGTGCGGGAGTTTTCATTTTGAACTAAGGCATGATGGTAGATACGCATGTTTTCACACAAGGAGAATAAGCATTGATCATAGCCATAGAAAACGCGTCCGGGCTCAAGAACATTTGAAACCGGATCTCAAGCGTAATTCTCCGGTGTCGAGGCGTCTAGCCCTGCACTTCGTGCCAATCCTCGTGCCAATCCCCGTGCCAATCCCCGTGCCAATCCTCGTACTAATCCCCGTGCCAATCCCCGTGCCAATCCTCGTGCCAATATGTGCGAGCAGGGTCAGACCCAGCACCGGATCCTGGACAGCAAGCTCTGGGCATGGGTAGTTCGCAAAACACAGGCAAAATTGATGAAGGTTTTGGTCTAGTTCGCCGCCTTGAACGCCCATGACCCTTTCACTCTACTTGGAGCCTCCAGCGTGCTGTGCGAGCTATCGCAGACTTTTCAGACGTGAAGGGTTTCAACCCCGTCATTCTGGACCACAATCGCCCTTAACTGGCGCTGATGAGTGTGACAGCCTAAAATGCCGGCAAGTCGGAGGCGTATGACCTCAGCGTCTCTGAGTCACGCCGCTCAAACGCACCCCACACAGCTGACCGCATAAAAACTACCTCTGGCAATCATCATGGCCTCCTGTCAGCTGGGTCATCAGTCATGCATGAAGCGGGCCCTTGGCGTCGCGGGAGGCGCCGCAGCCGCCCTTTCCCCGCCGTCGGCTTTCCTGCCCGGCGCGCGGACCACGGAGACCTTCTGTCGGCCGGTACGGGCCGTTCCAGTGTCGCGCGGCAGCATCACGGGCCGGTCCAGTGTCACGCAGCAGCGTCATCGGTCCGTTCCAGTGTCGCGCAGCAGCGCCAGAGGGCCGTTCCAGTGTGCGCAGCAGCGTCATCGGACCGTTCCAGTGTCGCACAGCAGCGTCATCGAGGAAGTCATTGACGAGAGCTCGGCGGAGGACGTCGTCGCTCACCGGACAATCCCGCAGGCTCGGACGGTCGGCGCTGTTTCCAAGCCAGGTCCCGGTACAGTGGAATCAGCCAATCATAATGATGACTGGACTGAACGGCTGCAGACAAGACTGTTGTTCCCAGCAACAGCCAGTTTGATGTGTTGATTCTCGGGCTATGGAGTGAGCGCGCCGCCCCTGCCTGACAACCTATTGGTTCTGTTTTGACTAAAACAACAAACAGACCCTGTCTGCTCCTCACATCATCTCTTGCTCAACATGTTTCATCTCCCCGTACCGGGTTATATAGCTGCTGACCTGCTGTCTGCGTGCTCGTGACGACCGCCGGCACGGCTCTGCGTGTCCGGCTCGCTGGAGGCTAGCCCATGGCGTGCCTGCATGCAAGGCCAGGCCCCGCCGGCTACTGTGATGTGCGGCGCCTGTTGCCAGTGCCCCCCCCCCCCCCAGTCCTCCCGGAGCCGCTGGCAGCTAGCGCGAGTGCTCAGGCCACGGTTCCTAGATCCCCTAGAGCCAAACTAGGGCCCCTAGTCACGTTCGGCAGGACCTCGCTGCTCCCCCTCTGCTGCGGCGTTGTGGTCAGGCCACTTAGTCGCTGGCTCGGCGGCGGATCCGCCGGAGGTCCGCGCTGTCGGCCTGGTGCCTCTGTGATCTGAGGTGCCTGTGGTCTCTGAGGGGACCGCAGTCTGCCGTGCCCGTGGTCTCAGGCGTCCGAGATCTGAGCGGCTCGCGTGTCGCGTGCTGCATCGGGAGACCATCCGCCGCATGACGCACGCCCCAGTGTCGTACGTTCTCAGGGGGCCGACGGCGCGCCACGCCGCAGGCACTAACGCGCGCCGCACACTCCCCTACACCCCGTCCTTCGCCAGCCACAGCGCAGTGCAATGACGCTGCAGTCTGCAGTGTGCAGCCCTCCTGCGCGGCGGTGCAAGTGTCCGGCGCGCGCCCCGGTGGTCCGGCAGCCGCGCCGCGGCGGTCAGCGCGCCGCGTCCGCTGCCACGCCCACTGATTTCGGTGCCGACAATTACCCGGTGATTACCAGCGCACAAAAAGTCGGCCTGTGGCAGATGCGGCCTGGCCGGCCCGTCCGTGCTGGCGGTTTTTACGCGACGGGTGATATGTGTCACGTGTCAGTTCTCATAACGCTCTCCGGACAGGACGAATAGCCACATCACGACGCGTGGACGCCTGAGCCGAGACGCGCAGAGAACTGAGACCGCCCAGAGCAGCCCGTCTGCAGATGACGTCACGGGGGAGGTTGCAGGCAAGCCAGAGCGTACGCGCTGTACTCCGGTGTGCCTGCCGGGGCTTGAGCACTGCGCACCGGTCGACTGGCGACAGTGCGCACGACGTACGCTGGCGAATAGGATGGAGTCAACAGCACAAAGCTGCCAAAGACCTTGATTCCAGTATTATCGGGTTTTTAACGCATTTAGCCGCACTCGGAATTTGCCAAATCGCTCCTACGGCTCACTGCTGCACCCATACCCGACGTGCAGAGGAACAGCCTGTTGCAGGCCTGTTGTCAAAGCTGGTCACCATACCGATGAGCGAAAAACTGGAATGCGTGGGCGAAATAGCATTCGAAAAGTGGTATGTCAACTGAGCTTTTTTGAGATAGTTTTCTACGCATGAGGGGATGGCTAGCATGAATCTTTCGTGAAAAGGAGGTGACCAGACCACGTTGGTTCAAATGTTTATCCACAGTAGCAAACCGATGTCAACATTTACATGTTGTCCTTCAGATGAGTCTCGAACGTAAATAAGGCGCTTTGTCACCCGTGACTGTATCTAAGATCAGCCAGCCGCTGTGGTACTCCGTTACTCAGGATCCCTTCATCACACATCAGCCAAACACACAAGAAGCGGACGCGACAAGGGCACGGGCTCGCGCAGCGGCGTGACGTGGGTGACGAAGGGAGCCAGGCGCCGGGAGGGGCAAGCAAGTGCAGCAGCGGGGCTGTACGCCGCACCGCAGGGATGACAAGGTCTGCCGTAGGGATCGTGACGAGCTCCAGCACACGGAGGGACTCACCTTCGGCAACGGCTGTCCGCGCACTTTGCACATTAGCTGCGCCTCGAAGCCGGCGCCCGTGTGCACCGTGTTGGTCATCAGCTCGATCTCGGGTGCAACTGCAACACAGGCGCATCGACAATGCGGCGGAAGGCGTCGGCGTGCGCCGCTTCGGTTTCCATCTGCACCTCGAGTGCAGCTGCAACAGAATGGCATCTGACCAGCAACAATGTGCGCAATGTTGACCTCCACCCGGGTTGACCTCCATCCTCACATCCGGCGCAGCTGCAATGGAAGAGCATCGGCAGTGTGGGCTGACCTGCATTGTGCCCCGGCCGCTCCGGCGCCGGTGCGCCAAGGACGGCGTGTTGTGACAGTTGTGGCGCGCGCGCGCGGCGGACCGCGGCTGCCAAGCGGCCCGACTCCGGCGGGGAGCGGAGTGGAGGGTTTACGGAGCGAGACGCGAGGGAGGAGTGTCAACTGCGAGATAGCGTCACGTTCCGCGTCTCGCTTGGTTACATCTGCTAGTTCCGAAAAAGCGTGAGTAGGATTAACGCTTCTTCGAATCTTAACCGTTCCAAAAAGCGAAGTTACTTTTATCCATCACGCGGAACAGTACGGTCTGATAGGTCGCGCCAATGTATTATGAACCACACAGCACGCTCCTTAGTTTTCAGCACGCGATGCCTCGCCTCGCCCGTCTGCTGCGACACTGCGCCGATTGCGCGGGACGGCTCGTTGACCGGGACTGATCGGCGGCCGTCACAGGTGCGGAAACACGGACCAACGCTCGACCGCGCAGACAACCTTGGAATGCCTGAATCTCAATGCGTGTCACGTCAGCCGGGCCCAGGGCGCGATGGATTGTTTTCGCGGGTGCCACGTCCAATGACTGCCGCGCGGGGCTCCTCCGCATGCGGCTGCCTCCTCCTGTCGGGCACCCACCCGCTGTCCCCGACACATTACGGATGCAGGGCCGCTCAGCGACAGCCGACCGGACAAAACGCGGCAAACAACGGGGCAAACAATGGCTCAGGCCCGGGGAAACGCGCTCAGCAGCCTTGGCGCAGCACGCTTGTTTGCTTCGAACAAAAGGGATTTGGACTTTTTCAGCAAAAACTTGCATTGGCTAAATTGGTTATGCGTGGCAACCGGATGGCATGTGACAGGCATGGCGAGTTGCCATCTATGCTAATGTACATTTAACATTGCAATCATGCACAAAACATGCAATCATATCAAGTGCGGCGATGCGTAAATGCGAAAGCCGTCGTCTGGTGGAATACGTCCATTACCATTTCCTGACTGCTTTCCAAAAACTATGCATGTCAAGGTCGATTATTTCTTGTTCGGAGAAAGAGAGGGATGGCCTGTCTGTCAGCTGCATCTCTGTGGCTTATTTGATCGCGGCGAACGCCTGACGATGGTCCAAGCCGTCAATATTTGTCGTTAGAAAGTACAGCGAAATATTGATGCGTATCGCTTCGGCGTGCTTAGGGCGAAGTTTCCGAAGAAGAAGAAGAAAAAGGACAAAACACAAATCAGCGTACAAATGATAACGGGCTACAATTTATAAGTTCATGTTAAAAAACAGAAATGTAGCAACGCAGCAATAAAGTTATGCAGTAGATCCGAACATTCTAAGGGCTTCAGCTGACTTTCAAAAGAAACGGCTCATTTTATATCTGCGAATGCGTGCTTAAAACAAAAAGCGAGCATCCTTAAGTTACCCCATCGATTCGTCGACCTCCCTCGCCCTTGTGATTCAAAGCAAACGAAGACCCGCCATCGGACCATCGATGGCCGGCCGTACTCACAGTTAACCTCGAGCCGGAAGTCCTTGACGACGGCCTTGCCGACGCCGTTGTCGACGGTGCAGGTGTAGCTACCCATGTGACTGCGGTCAACGGCGGCGACCTCCAGCGTCTCTCCCTCCAGCTTCTGCTCTCCGTTCGGCAGAACACCACCCTGCACGGGACGGGTACGGGTCAGTGTCAGGGGGCGCAGCCGCGCGTTTTCGTGGCACACCACCCTGCACAGGACGGGCAAGGGTCAGTGTCAGAGGGCGCAGCCGCGCGAGCGTCACGCGGTGTCGTGGCACATAACCCTGCGCGGGACAACCGCGGGTCAGTGTCAGAGGGCGCAGCCGCGCGAGCGCCGCGCGGGTCGGGCGCGGGTCGGTGTCAAAGGGCGCAGCCGTGCGAGCGCCGTGCGGGTCGGGCGCGGGTCGGTGTCAGAGGGCGCAGCCGCGCGAGCGTCACGCGGTGTCGTGGCACGTAACCCTGCGCGGGACGGGGACAGGTCAGACGGCGCGCGCGCTGTTCTCCTGGGCCAAGGAAACTGCCCTGCGCAGCACGGCGACAGCTCGCAAGACCGGTCAACCAAACACTGGTCGCTCATGCCACATACGCCTATATACAGGACGCCTTAGCAACGCCTGTATATGGTTATGCTGCAGATATGAACAGGAGGCTGAGATTGGACGCACATAAGCTACCGTATCTTAAAAAAACGATCAAACTTCAAGCCTTGTGGCCAACCGTTCCTGACAAAGGTCACAGCATGCGTGACAACACCCCCACATCATTAGGATCCTAGATACAACAGAGGATCAACTGCACTATGACACTCTGTGAGCCTCTCTGCTCTGACCGGACAGCCGAGAGCTGCCCTTCCCCCAAGCCGAACCCCTCCGGCTCCCGTCCTCCGCTCCGAAAGTTGCCCTCTTCCGACCCGAACCCCTCCGGCTCCCGAACCCCGCCGCGAGACCTGCCCCCTCTCACGAGCTGAACCTCCCCGGCTTCTATCCCCGCCCCGAGACCTGCCCCCTCCCCCTGTCATGGCTTAATACGGCCGCCGGACGGGCCCACTCTCTCCCCATGACCTGGGGCCGAGCGTGGCATAGCGTTCTGCCACGCCCCTGAGCGGGGCGTGGCAGCCCGGCGGAGGGCGGGGGGGGGGGGGGGGGGAGGCGGCACCGTTGGCGTCTGGAGGCGGGTCGCCATCACAGCCCGGGACCGATCCCCGCTGAGCACCGCCATCCACGATGCATAAGCTGACCGATTTAACCCTGGCACGGTTTACAGCCGCCGTGTCCGGGCCGCCGCGCCATGGCGCCAACACCGGGGCTCTGTTTGAGGTTCGCGCCCACCCTCCCACCGCCCGAGAGATGTGGATAAACCGGAAATGGAGCCAAAGGATTGGCGGTTTCCCCCGTTTGGTCCAGGAGGTCCCCCTCACATGCGTCCGCGCGGTTTGCACCGCGCCGCGCAGGTTCCATTTCAGCGGCAGATGCCACGTTCCTGCCTGTTATCATTCCCGGGATCTCTGCCCGCCGGGCGGCAACGAACAGGATTTATTTTCGCCCGCAGCCAAGCTGCCGCTCTCGCCCCTCCCCACGACAGGCCGCCGTCGCGCGCCGCCTCGCGCCAGCCGAGTCCTTTCCGCGGCCCCGCGACCGCTGACAAATGACCGGCCACGCCGGCCATCCCTTCTGCCGCCGCCGCGACTGCCGGCCACCGACGGTCCGAGTGCCGGCGGCCGCCGCCGATCGACCCGTGGCTGCGCACCTTCCTGGTCCAGGTGATGGTGGCCGGCGGGTTGGCGTCTGCGGTGCAGGAGAGGCGGACCGGCTGGCCCTGGCGGATCACCAGCACGCCCTGGGCCGGGTCGGTCGTCACCACCGGAGCGTCTGAGGGGGGCGGCGACACGGTGTCATGGCGTCACGCTGTCATGGCGACACGCCGTCACACCTCGGCTAACCGCCCGATGGATGGGAAAATAATCGGCACGTAGTTAACGCTGCATTTTACATGATTATGGGAGCTTGTTAATACAGATCGATCACCGGACAATGCAGCGATACGAACACATTGGCAGGCTGAGTGTGGTGTAAAAAAACATAGTTAACAGTTAACAGAAACATACAGCTAAGCATGTGCGCAGGGTTGCTGCTTCGTAAAACTGGCACGCGCTCTGCCCTCGACTGATGAACGCAGCGTAACTCAAAAGACGTTCTCTTTTTATGTTTAGGTGCTGATTTTTCGTTACAAATAATACGCTAGTCCTACGCTGCTGCATTGCAAACGAAACGTATCGAGGATCGCTCCTGGTACCCATACCTAAAGCGGTGCTTCAAACCTTATGCAATCTTTTAAAACGGGATGGAACCAAACCGCAAAGAACAAGCAAAATCCTTTCCCTTCAGTCTCCATGACACCCAGGCCCAAAAGAAGAAGTCACGTGCTCAGGCTAACACACTTCACCACTCAGGTCAGGTGAATAAGCCCCCTACTTTGGCGAACCAGCGTCGCATCCGTGCGGAGCATCATAACGCCGTTGAGAGCGGTACATCACATTGACATAACGAATACACCATACAACGCTCGGCGCCGCTGGATGAAAGCGCGCCACAAACAGTCCCACGCGCCACCGGGACGTAGCTGCAGCTCTGCTGACGGTTCTGATGCCCTAACAGCACGGGGTGTCTGCGAAGCTGTGCAACGGCACAAGTGCCTCTGTTATCGCAATGGCGGTTTGCCTTTGATGTCACTGTGATATGGTGCCTGGTGATGTAGAGCCGCATTGTCCCTGATGCCACCATGGTACGGTGTCACCTACTCGGACGATGACACAGCGCCCCTGTAGCTTAATGGGATAATGCAGTGTGGCTTTTACCGCATGCAAGGAGTCATTAGGCAGGCACGAAATATGGCTCGGAAAGTTTCATGTCACGCTGATGAGGAGTTATCACTGACAGGGCTCTTGATGCCAGGATATTTATCACAATGTGTGTGTGTATGTGGGGGACACACTAAGGGATCTCCATACAAAAAAGAGTGGAGTGGTGAGGAGTGTGTGGATGCACGAAGCCTTTGATTGGAGGCGAACATTGTGGTACGACCAAACAATGTATGTGTGTGTGGGGGGGGGGGGGGGCGCAACACACTAAGGGATCTCCATATAAGAAAGAGCGGAGTGGAGAGGAGTGTGTGGGTCCATGAAGCCTTTGATGGAGGCGAGCCTTATGGTGCAACCAAACATCTGCCCAACACCAAAGCATTGCCAGTGTAATGTCTGGATGTCTGCAGATCACTTCGTCGATGCACCTATCATCTGCCGACGCTGAGACCCCTGACACAGCACGAGCTTGGCCTCACCTGACACCGAGTGACACCGAGTGACACCAAGCGACACCGAGTGTGTTCGGACATTGGGCTCGCTGCAGTTGCGCTGAGCGCGGTCGCAAGCCACACGCAGCGCTCACATAGTAACGACTGCCCCCTCCCCCGGAGGTAACTCCCGCCGCTCAGCACAGCGTGTTCATGTCTCGTCGGCCAGGCCCAGGACTAATGATGACGCAGCGAAGGCGTCCTGTTGGTGTTGGCCGTTCTGTGGGACGGATTTGGTCCGCCGCATACCGCCGATGTTCGGCGGAGGAGGAGACTTGCTCCGCGCATGACTCAAGCCGAACCCAGCGCGGCTAACAGGCTGTGCTGCTGGCTACTCTAGATATTAGATAACAAATGCCTGCACTGGTGAGTATTAGGCTGATTTGTGCACGGACGCAAAGCGGCCAGATGACATTATCTGATGGCGCGGACTGCGGCAGCAGCAGCCTCCAAGAAGGTTAGGGACGTGAAAGTTGATAAAACTTTCGCGTCCTTAAACTTTTCACGGCAAAGATGATACAACTTACACTTCCTCACGTCCTTGGTACAACTCACACGTATTTACCTTTCAGCGTGAGTTTTAACTGGTCATTTCTCACCATAAGCGATTCGCAGCGTGGTAGGAGGATTGGTAGCTGGAAATTACGGTGGACAAACTGTTTCCAACAAGACGTTCCTTGCAAGATACGTGTTGAACGCTACACAAAGTTTGGTAACACAGCACGTGGTATTTCTTTCGTGGGAACATGCACCACAAAAATAATGCGGGAAGTAATGATCTAACACGAACAAGTCGGTGATAACTGGGAATAATACAATGGATAATAAAAACAGTTCGA
This sequence comes from Pollicipes pollicipes, assembly GCF_011947565.3. Classification (NCBI taxonomy): domain Eukaryota; kingdom Metazoa; phylum Arthropoda; class Thecostraca; order Pollicipedomorpha; family Pollicipedidae; genus Pollicipes; species Pollicipes pollicipes. The sequence goes on from NW_023596136.1 coordinate 38,106,575, forward strand.
AAAAATGATTATCTGCATCAGACGTTATTGATGTAATCTCCACCAAACATCTGGAACGAAGCCTGCAGGTTGGCCGTGAAAATATTGTCATGCACGTGCAATCCTTCTGAATCACGAGGACAAAAATACAACACACCACAGTACCGCGCGGGATGCTGAGGATAGCCTATCGACAAGCGCCTCCAAGAAACTACTCGCGGCAGGAGGACCAGCAAACCCAGGTCCGAACACCCCCCGAGGTCAGCCTGCCGACCTTGTGTACCGCCGCTGGCACACCACTGCAGGAGGCGTGGGTTGCCGGGGGACGCCGCTGACCCCCGCACCATACCCCAGGCGCTCTGCCACGAAACTCACACTTGATGTTTACGACGTGATGCAGCGAGACGGGTGGCGACGAGGAGATGAGGCACTCGTACGTGCCGCTGTCCTGGGGCCGCACGTCGGTGATGACTAGGCTGTTGCCCTTAGGGCCGCTCTGCGAGAGCTTGACGCGCGTGTCCTTGCTGTTTGTGAAGCTGCCCGTGAAGAAGACCTTGGAGCCGGAGCGCCAGATGATGACCCCGGCCGCTACCGGACAGAATACAGCCTTAGTTGGAACCCTAGATCTGCGCCGTGCCGGTAACCAGAGCGGCAGGGATAGGAGGAGGGGACGACCGAGGTCACTCTGCAGTGAGGGGCAACGGGCTTGATCCTGATATTTCACGTTTTGTGAGACCCCGTACCTCTTGGGCATTTCAAGCCGCTCTACGTTCGATCAACAGGTGCGAACTCCATTAGCGCGTGTTAACTAACCTACTTTGGAGAGCGCACCACCCGTATTCACAAATAACGTTTCACCTTGCTCACCTTAACGTCATGTGACAGCAACCACTTATGTTCTATAATTGGATTATGAAATGCACTTAGCTAATGCACGTTTTCTTCATGCTCTACTGCACTTCTGAGCTCGTGTCATGGCAACAGGAGCCGAACGATACTGCAATGTGCTGACCCAAATCGGTGACGCCGATTGCTCAAATCAAGTTCCTTAGCCACGTGGTATGAGAATATGGAATGCCACGGGCTCGAAGCACAGCATGCGAATGATGATGTGGCCAGCAGACCTGAGAGGGACTAATCGCACATCTAACGGTACCAAACGTGGGACTATCCGGGGACGGCGCCCGACGTGGGACTATCCGGGGACGGCACCAGACGTGAGACTATCCTGGGACGGCACCTGACATGGGACTATCCGGGACGGCACCTGACATGGGACTATCCGGGGACGGCACTTAACGTAGGACTATCCGGGGACGGCACCTGGCGTGGGACTATCCGGGGACGGCACCTAACGTGGGGCTATTCAGGGACGGCAACAGACGTGTCGCCCCACCGCCGTGGCCGGTACGTGACCCCCACGGCCAGAGCGCGATCCCCCGCGACCGGCCGCTCTGCTCACCTTTGTCCATGTAGCAGGGCAGGGTGACGGTGTCTCCCGGCATGGCGTTCAGCTGCAGCGGCTCGGTGGTGAAGCGCGGCACGTGTGTCGACGCCACCTCCTCCACCTCCTCGTCGTAGAAGTAGTCGTCCCCAGGGGCAGCAGCTGGAAACAGAGACGACGTCATCAGGCGCGAAGCAACGGCGAAGCGGCGAAGCGAGGCCATGGGCTTGCAAGATGCAAAGGGTCGTAACGTACTGCAAGACACGCCATCCTCACACCGGTTGTTTGGTGGTACGGGCAGAGGCCACGGTAAAGCTTATTTCACACCTTGCATCTCACAGCACATTCACTACATTAGTTTTCTAGGCGCGCTTTTGGAAGTTGCATTTTTGGCTTTGAATGCTTCCTCCAGACTTATGTTCATGGTTATGGATGAGCACCGTCACATAAGCGTCGCGAGTCCAGACTGAAATCAGCTGATCCCTGCCGGTCACGTGACTGACAGTTTTACGTTTTCGAACGACCACTCAACACGAGACGGCGCCACCGCACTCACTGTCCCGGTCCAGCCGCACGCCGCGTGACACGCCCTGCTCCCCCCCCCCCCCCCCCCCCGCCACTGACGAGAATACGCACCATGGGGCACCATGTACGCCAGGCGCGGCATGCATGGTGCCCCACCTGGCTGCCACGCATGCATGGTGCCCCACCTGGCTTCCACGCATACATGGTGCCCCACCTGGCTCCCCCCGTCATCCCAGTATAGCCGCATGGGGCGCGCCGTTTTTGTGCCAGCTGGCCCACTGCGACGCTGGCCTAATGAACCCGCGCCGCCGCGTCACCCAGCAATGCGCGCGGTGCCGAGCGGTAGACAAACAGGACTTTTTGCGTCTGGTCCAATCACAGCCATTACGAGCGCTCATTCGCGCGCGCCTCGCGGCCCCGTGGACAGCTGCCGGGGCGCCTCGTGGGCTCGCGACGGCCCGGCGGTCTTTGTCATCAAAGGCTGCCGCCGAGCAGCGGCTCCCGAATGAAATCCCAGGCGCGCCACGACACAATGAACCAATCTTAGGCGTACCTTGTAGGCGCTGTAGAACGTACGCCTTATGGAGCCAAGGCACGAGGACCCGCACATTCCATCGGGGGCTATTTGGTGAGGCATCTATGTGGCTGTTAGCGGAGGCTTTTCCAGGGTTGTTCAGGCTAATGCGATAATAGCGTTAGATGAAGTCGTATAGCTTTAAGGTGGTTTCTCTGAAAACTAGACAAAAAAGGAGCCTATGACTCAAGTAATTCCCTTCCTCCCGGACCAGGTATAAATGGGGTAAAGTATATGATCAAGGTCGCACCCAAACACTTTTTTCATGAAAAATGATAAGTCTGATAGTTTTCACTCTTACTCTGACTATCTTAATCGCACGTCAACAGACATCGTATGGTGACATCATGAAGGCCAGGGAGAGTTACTGACTTAAAATGACCACAATCAGCCTGTTACTCTGGGGAACATGCCGCTTTGAGTAGTTCTTGACGTTGATTTTATGTTCAAATAGCAAAATGACATCAAAGGTTTTTTGCCTTGATATGTCCCCGATTCAACATTTACTAGGACAGAGCACCGAGGTTAAAGTCAGTTACGCGCGTGGAGATGCCTGGGGGTACCACTGATACGATCTCAACTTTAAGCTTGTTTGACCTTATTCTTCACTAAAGTCTCGACTTAGAAGGTCTTAAATTTGCCACAAATGGGTCTGCGTAGAGCCCTACCTATCTTGTGCACTTCCTGTTTCCAATTGTCTTGGTCTTCGGTACCTCGGGGGGGGGGGGGGGGGGGCAAATTGCCCAGACCCACTCGAGCACGTCGCATTCAATCGACACTCCACGCACTCCTTGAGCGGTACTTCGGTTCGGCATGTCCGTGGTCCCGCGATGCCAGCCCTGGGGCACGCTCCCCCGCTTCACCTGGCCACAGCGGACGCTCCACCGCCGCCCGTGCCCGAGCGTCCGGCGCCGATCGGGGCTCAGCCGGCCGCGGAATGTCTGTATTTGGCAGGTGGTGGTGGGGGGGGGGGGGGGGGGTCGCGGTGAACGGGACACGGAAAAGGCCCGCCCTCAGCGCTGTCGACTGAAGCCAGCTGGCGAGGATAGCATCCCCCAATGATGAGGCCACAGCAAGGTACAAATGCGTGCGCAAGCTTTTCCCCCAACTCTGGTCTCGAAGAGGACTGGGGCATCCTGCCGCAAGTTTTTGACCATGTGCTTAGTGTTCAGGTGCGGTGGACGGAAACGAAGACCAAATGTGGCGTCCATAGCCATGCATGTAGATAGGTAGTCATGCATGTAGACAGACTCCACGTTTCTACCCATTTACCAACACTTTCGGACCTATCATGCCTCCAAGACAAACCGACAGACATTCCCCGTCCACCGAACAGCCTGACCCATGGAGGACAAGGTACCTTTCATGAAGAAGCATCTCAAACGTCACTAAACATCGAACGGACTCATCCCACAAAGACGCCGCTCCAGTCCACACCGGAAGTGCGTGCGAGCATGCGTGAGCCTGCAGAGGACGACGGGCAGACGGGGCTGCTGGCGAGCACCGGAGGCGGCGGTGCAGCTCACTCAGCCATCGCCCCGATGGTGCGGTGGAGCCGCCTCTGTTGGCGCCCATAGGTGGACGCTCAGAGGACTCAGTGCGGTCGTGGGACGTACTGCATCAACACCCACGCTGATAGTGCATTAGAGGCGATTATCGATGCCGGCGTATGATTTAAAACACCATAAATTTTCCCGTCTTGAAAACTAATTGATTTGATTCGGGCTACGCCCATGTCAGAGCAGGTTAGCGTTCGCTAATGACGATTGCCGCCTAATGGCTTCGGAATTGCCTCACGAACGCTGCAATCACCGCCTCGTGTCGTTAGGTTGGTGTTTTCACACAGTGGGTGTTCGCAGCTCGCCCCTGCAGCATGTCATGTTTTGACAGCATTGCGCGTGCTGCGGCGGGAGCCCGCGTGATCGCGGCTGCAGCTCGCCAGCATGCCCGCAGCGCTCACGGCACGGGGATGTGGCCAAGGTGACTGAGTTCATGCAGGCCTGTGACGGGGTGCAGCGGGTGCGGCGAACGAGAGCGGTGACCCAGTCTGCCGGTCCCAGCTCGGGCCTTGGCACACTCCCCTGCAGCGTGAGCCAGGCCGTGGGGGGGGGGGGAGGGGAGGGGAGGGGAAGGGACGCAGGGGTCACGGGAGCAGAGGCCGAGGCCCAGGCTACCATCAAAAGGCATATGGTGAAAGGCCTGTAGTCCAAGTCCATACCATCATAAGCGGACAAACATTCGCCCGGTAGTGCGTGCGCCCAAAGAGCATTACCATGTGGGAACTGCTTGAGCGCTCGTCTACCAATAATCGCTCTTTCCTAATCGTGTCCTATTGTCTGACCTTGAATGACGATCAACATGCACCTCATTAGCGTAGTTTCGACGAGCTTGCTCATACAAATATGGTCCAGCCGAGCCCGAAGGATAGCATGCCGTTCACATAAATTAACTGCATCGCTGGCCAAATGAACGGGCTTAACGAAGAGAGTTTTTGTTTTGTTTCAATCTTGTTCACCTTTGCCGAGCACGAGGTCAGTTCACATGCGTAGTGCCGGCAATGGCCGGTAACCTAACGGCTGTAAATACGGAGTGCATCATTAATATGTGGAATTTTAAAGGTTCATTTCGGATCTAATGCCGTGCCTTCCCCTCGTCTCCGCAAACACGCTGGTACAGAGTACAACGTGCTGTTTTGAGATCGTTAAATTTGAATAAAGCACACTGGGTGAGCTGTCGAAGTCACCGGGCGGGCACTGAAACCTGGTCGGTGCGTATTTTCTGAGCAGACCACGTCATGCGCCTGTACACACGTGGGAAGGATGTGAAGGCGAATGGTCAGCTTGTGTGGCAAAGCTGATGGCCAGAGTTTTTCAGCTGTTAAACGAGTTCCCTGCACGCAATCGTACATCCAACGTCAGTTAGACGCTCTTTGCGGCGTGGAATGAGCGGGATGATACCATACACGAAACTCACCAGATATCATCATGTCGATTTACGAAAACTTTAAGTGTCATCACGAGACATCCTTGGGGAAGAACACAAATGTGCCCGATCAACGCATTCTGAAGTTCGCCTATCGTGACCGTGTAGCAGGTAAGGGTTATCGGGTTTGAAACTCGCATACTATGTCATAAATCATCTCACTTGAAAATTGGGTAGCTTGGGTTTCGTTACATTCGGCGAATTTATAATAATTTGTTCTTTTGGTGGCTTGTGCGCAGTAATTATTCGTGCGTTCCGGAAATTGTTGGGAAACACGCAATTGCTTTGGGCGAATGTAGGTTATATTCATTGCTCTTAGCAGGTCTCTTGGGAATCTCTCGGAATCTCTGTTCTGTATCATTATCATGATCTGTATTGCCACCATTATCATCTGTATAACCAATCCATTTGTATTGTGATGATCCCTATCATCATGGTCGCCATTATCCATACCAGTAGTATCGTTATCTGTGTAAGCATTATCGTTATCTATATTAGTTTTATCATATTCTGTATCATCGCTATAAATCATATTATCATCACTATAATCCTGGTCACTATCTGTATCATTAGGACCCACGGCTTACGCTCGAGCCCGGCTGGACGGCTGCAGGCATCGACCCGCACTTCTGTCAACACGATCGTCAATGCATCAGTCGATGTGGGTTTCTCGTCGCTGCGACACGGTACAGACCTGGGCGAGACATTCAGATCACCCGCGTTGCAGCGTGCGACGTGTTCTTGCATTATTGCTTTTTCATTATTTCTTGCATTATTTGCACTCGTGTTGCGAGGCTCCTTCGCATTTATACAAATGTCCGTCGCGATTTTACTGCAGCAATCGATGGGGAGGGATACAATGCGTTCATGAGACACGTTGCTAGAAAATGACAATGGGTCAAACGGTGCGGATGCAACTGCCTTACAACTGCCACGGCATGGCTTCTGAACAGTTGTGTTCCTTGCTTCTGCACACTGCGTGCTGTTATCACCAGTGGCTACAATCACATAAGATTCGAAAAAATCGTGACCGTGGGCCAGGCAGAGCCGCGCCTCTCAATGTCACATCACTGTTCAATCGATGATTGCTCGGTCTAAGACAGCGCTAATGGTGGTTCACATATCCATCAATGGTCGTATATTTCTCAAGGGTCACAGGCTTGAGCGCCTTCAGCTCAAGCCTGTGTGTTTCCTGTGGGTCTTTGTCCTATTTGGACCCTGTTCCATGCCTGTCTGGTCCAGAAGAGCGACTCTCCCTCGCCCCTGACGCATTGCTGGTGATCCATCTTCCACAACCAGCGGCGCAAGGCGGACTGCAGAGCTCTTCCTTCGACGTCGAGGTCGCGAACCGTCGACCGCCGGTCATAGAACTGCTTTGATGACGTCACACACGACGTCACTGATTCATCGGCCTCGCTGACGAAGCCCTAGAAGCAAATCGCGCTGGACCACGGTGGAGCGCCGAGGCCTTGAACCTCTGAGCGGACCCATAACGAAGCAGTTCAGACACCTCGGCGCGGGCGGTCAGAGCCCGGGGCCGGAGAGGTGGCCCCACGCGCGGCGCCCTACGCGTCGGCCGCTCGGCCGCGCGCGCGATGACCGAGAAATGGCCGCTCGTTACGGACGGCGCGTGCGAGGCCGAGTCAACTGGGGAAGTTATCGCCGCTCGTTACCACGGTGGTTTGTTCGCGCCCACGTGGCGCTGAGTCGGCTTGTGTATGAATGGTTGCAGAAGACTGCCGCATCAGCGCAGGGCTCCGTGTTGGCTGTGGCGTGGGGATGAGAGCGTCGCACGACTAAATAAATACAACTTGCCGCACCGGTGTCGCGCTTACATCCATATACAGCAGCCTTAGCGTTTTAGCACCGACACAAATAAGGCCAACGCCAAAGCAATGGTAACATATACCGTTGCTGCGTGATGCCCATCCGCATGTTGTGACTGAGGGCATCACTGCGTGCTCGACCGGAGACGCCGCTCCCGTTATAGGTACCTTGCCGCGTCCGGTTGGAGCGCACAGCCGTGCCCCGCCGACACGAGCCGCCCAACAAGGCGCCTGGTGGCGGGAGCGCGCAGGGCACGCCACCGGCACGACGGTCGGCGTGCTCCGCCCGGCGCAGCCTGTCCGCACGTCAGCACCCCTGTCAGCACGTGAGGCGCGCCCAGACGCCGCGCGAGCCACGCCCTTCGTGGGGCTTCACCGCCGCCGGAAGAACAACATCGGTCTGCGCACAATGGCCGGGAACAAAGCTGCGCCGGCGATTGTCTAGCCGGCGTTTCCGTGGCGCCACCCGTGCGTGCGGACCATCTCCAGGGGAGTCGCCACCGTCCGACAGCAGGGAAAGACGGGCCGGATCGACGCTCCGTCCGCCGAGGCCGGATGTGTGCAGCCGACGATTACGGGCAAGAAGAAGGCGCAAAAACGCCTCTTACTTGCGGAAGATGCGTGAGGCTGATCCAAGGGACTGTGAAGCATGAAGCAAGAAGACAGCCTGAGATCCGTCTTCTTGACGACTGGCAAATGGCAACGTACGGTGCTGCAAGAGTGACGGACGAAGGCGAAAAACAGCGAGCAACTCATCGTAAACATGCCAACAACACCACCCCGGCACTCGTGCCGGCCGCGAAGGTGGCACCCATTGAGAGATCAGCCAAAGGCATGCGAGCCGGCGGCGTGCCTCACTCGCAGACGAGGCGGCAAAAAGCCGACTCGGCTGAGCCGCCGCTCGACAGACGGGCGCAGCGGGCGGCGGCGCGGCGGCGGCGCGGCGGCGGCGGGGGTGCTAGTTGAAGGGCCGAGGCACGCGGGCGCACCGCGCTCCGCTGGCGCGGCATTCGCGGCGTGACAGGTCCGGCTGCCAGACGCAGACCGCGATGCCGGCGCCGTCTACGTGAGGCCCGACGGCGGCATCAGCGCGAGGCACGGCGGCCGACCGCAGAACGACACAAGCCGCACGCTACCGCTACAGTCATGTTGCCGTTTACGCTGTAGTCAGTTTGTATTTGCGCATGGTGTGGTGTATGTGCTCTGGTCAAATGTGAAGGTTATTGAAGTCCTTTTTCAATTCCGAGATGGGAACGTTTGGAGCATGGCCATTACAGGCCCGTGACAAAGGTACAGTATATATGAAACATACAAGTAAAAAACACGTCACACACAGACACACCTTCACCGGTTAGCAATAGCATTAGCGCTCGAGCGGGTGCACTCTCACCGCGCGCACGCAACTCTGCTGTGTTAGTTGTGTGATGCTTTGACTTGCTCTCTACGCCGCTATGCAATGTCTTCTAATGCCGCGCGTTGACCTCGTGTCCGAGGTCGTTGTGGCGGTCTGCCCAGCTCCCTTCGACCGCCGAGGGCTTCTAATGCCTGCTGTCCGCGGTCGGATGCCCTCGGGCGATGGCGAGGTCGCCCACTAATCGCTGCGCTTGGTGCGTCATTTAGCACGCCGTTTCTTACGGCACGCGCTTTCGTCAGGGGCTTCTAGCGCATCACGCCCGGCACGTGCGCAGGCGACGGCGGGTGTAATTGATGGGCGGAAAAAGTGACGGTAATACGAACACCTGACCGGGGCCGCTGGCTGCTGCGCAGCTGTGCGCAGAAACGATGGGATCAGATCGGGACCAGACGCGGCCCTAGGTGCGTCAAGGTCACAGCAGCGTGCACCAGCACAGTAAGAGAGCAGTGAGTTGGGCAAACCGGGCGATTTAGATTGCTGAACAGATGTAATGGTTTTCGAGACGGTGCAAGAGCAAATCTTGCATCAAATGCCATACGAGAGGGGTCGACGAGTTCGGTTTTATGGCTTGCATTAGCATCGGGAAACTTAAGGCGTAACGTGCCGGTTAAAAAACACTCATTAACTGATTCGATAAGACCGCAGGTTCGGGATAATCGGGTCTTGGATTTACCGAGTAATATCATGTCATAGTTTCACACAAAATAAGGCAGCATCTTTTGTTTTGGGCTCACCGCAAGTTTAGTTACGCTTGGCTTTGCTCGCCGGCTCCAATGTTGCCATTTCCTACAACGGTTCCCTGGCTGGAATTATGCACGCGCATAACAGCCTATTCTTCTGACGCTTTACAAACCATCATCGTAAAGTGAATGGCGTAATACTACTCATGTAAGAGGAGCATTAATCAGAATTAGCGGCGTGTTTATATATCCCGCTAAACGGCATGCTCCTTGTCGGCCTCCTACTCCGGATACGCGCTCGCCGGATACTATTACTACAGCGGCGGACAACGCATCAGATAGGACATCAGCTGTTTACGTTACGCGTCGGCCAGCCGCACCACATGTCGGACCGCTTTCAGGCGTGAGACGCAAGCAATCAGACGCTGCGTGTGGGGCACGGATGTGTGCCGTCCTGCAGACGACTTTGAAAACTGCGCAGTGCACACACGCTCCGCGGGGCGAGTCCGCGTGTGGCGCGACGAACAACTAGCTCATTATATCGCCTCACCACGCACGTATGTCTTATTTAATGCGCCCATTTACAGACATCGGCTTTTAACGACGGGTCAGATTATGGTATATGCACCTGCTCCGTGGCCGATAACGCCGGGCATTGGGCGATTTGCACGAGTGAAATTACAGCTTGTCGCGTATCGTATAGCATCTAACGAAAATATTGATACTCGAGTCTGAGATAACAATAGGCCGCGGGATGTAAGTGCGGCGTCGACTTTCGAAGCGAGCCGGTGCTCGTTTGGTGCCGATGACGCCAGGCCGTCGTCCCCCACACCTCCGTCTCGGGCTGAAGCACTCTCCACCGTCCGACACCCAGCGCCGGCGCCGGTGGCCGAGCCGTACCATGATCGGCAAATTTGTCGCGGCCGGTTAACGTGCAGTTCCATCTGCCGCCGGGCACCGGGGCGGAACTCCAAACAGTGCGTGTTTGTTCGGCGCACCCGGCGCGGCCGCGTGCGCCGCCGCCGTGACGCGCCGGATCCGCCTCACTTCACCGCGACGGCCCGCGCCGCGCGAAACGAGCACCAAATTGACCGTAGTGTCGACAGGGCGGGCGTCGACGCGAGGAGGGCGTCGCCCGCGACCCCGGCGCCCACGGCCGGGCCGGCGCGGGCGCAGCCCTCGTCGACGGCTCCCTGTCACGCTCTCCTCCGCCGAGCACCCTCGACTGCGTGCCGCACCGGCTTGTATCATCGCCGCAATTAGCATCCGATGAATTATGCATGCGCCGGCCAGACCGTCTTCCGACTGCTGCAACGGCCGCCCGAGGGCGTGGCGCAGACGCGCCGCGCTGGCCGGTGCGGAACGAGCGCGAAAGTGGTGCCCGCTGCGGTTTGGTAACCTGATTGGCGCACGCGGCCCGCCTGACGCCAGGCGTTTCACCCGCGAATGATGGATACCGCCGCGCCGCTGCGCCGCCCGAAATGGTTTGCGCAGGTGATAAGCGGAGAAGAGCCGTTTCCAGTGATGACCGGTCCCAGCGGAGTGCCAAGTGTTTCGCGCAGGAGGGCTAAACCGCCTAGCGGGCTCCTGATAATCGTGATGTAGATAATCCGAAGTGATTGACCTGCCGTAACGCCACAGCAATAAGCAGTCGTGGTTGCCCTAGGGTTCTTTTGGTTTGAGAATCTCCCCTAGCATGTAAGATTCTCACTTTTCTCAAACTGGCCTCAGATTATTGCAATTGACGCGCAGCTGTTTTGGACGGCTGTGCACATTCGAAGCATCAATCTTCTTTGGTGCCACAAGCGTGCAGTGCGTTTGCGTGAGGCGTGCTGGGTCCACCGCCTTGTCCGTCGCGTGACAGGTGATCTCCGTGGCGAGACGGCCCTCTTAACACTAACGCAGCACCACCCGGCGCTGCCACCTACACTCGCGTCACCGTCACGCCCCGCCTGACGTCACGGAGGTCCCTCGCCACAGGCGCTCCAAACATCGGCCGATCGTTAGGCGGCGCCAGGTGCGCCAGTGTTGCCCCGGCCGCGCCACACTGGCCGCGCCCCACTTCCGCCACGCATGTTAATCCAGCTGATGGACCAGCGTGCAGGCCGTGCGACGGCCGGCGCTCGGTCGACATTCTAGGCCAGCGACCACTCAGCCGCCGTTGATAAGGCGCGCGCCGTTTGTCTCCAGCGCTGCTGACGTGGTAATTGGCAGTGTGACGCACCCCGTCGCGACGAGGCGAGATCGCTTCCGCCGCGGGCGCGGCCGTCGCCCGCCTTGCCCGCGTCCGCGCCCGTCGCCGCCGCGTGCCGCTCGCCCGTGGGAACGACGTCACCTTCAGGGAACCGCCTGGGAGCAGGACTTGCCGGCCGGTCCGACCGGTCGGACCCGTGTTGCCAGTTGAAGGTCAAGGCGCGGCGGGCGGGCCGCTCTGCAGCGGGCTCGCGCGGCCCCATGCGTGGTCTGCCGTTCGGCGGCCGTCTCCCTGTCTCCGGAAGGTTTGAGCCGTTCGCGCGAGGGCGGATCAGCTGTCTGTGCCGGACTTGTTTGCCATCTAAGCGGATGGGGTTATCTTCTCGGCCATCGCTGCTGGCGCGACGGGGCCAGTCCGTCGTCGGCGGGTCGAGCGTCGGTCTCCGCCGGCGCCGGCCGCCCTCGAGAGCGCGCCGCCCGGCGACGCCACGCGACGGGCTCGTTTCCTCCGAGCCGGGGATCGGGACTAATTAGCGGCGGCGTCCGGTGCCGCTGACGGCGCGGCTTTGTCCGGCGGCTGTCCCATGTCCCGGCCGGGTCCGGGTCCGGGTCGCCGGTGATTGGGGCGCCGATCAGACGGCGGGGCGGCCCCACCTGCTCCCCCCCCCCCCGCCCGGGTTTGAGGAGACACCGCTGCCACCGAAGATCCAACTGGTCTGCGAGGGACAACTGTCAGTTCTGGAGATCATGTGCCTAATCCCGTTGGAGGCGGATGTGTGTGGTGTGTGGCATTCGAGCCAGTCCAGTTGAAACTACGACTGAAGAGTGTTTCGGGGACGTGCGCCCGGCGGTGATGCGCAGTATCGAACATTGACGGCTGATCTGTGCCGATGCGATGCATCCAAGAAGCTTGTTCAGTTTCATTCCTCTCGTTACGTGAATAAAAGATGAGCCCCAAGGCAGTAACAAAACGGGGTCGCAGCAAGTAAGGAGGTGAACGACGGAGGGTGAAGACGTGGAGAGAGGGCGGGGCGATGCAGGCGGAGGGAAGTGAAAAGGTAATGGGCGGCGTTAAATACACGGTAAATCACGTTCCCACCGCGTGCTGCTGTCGACCCCCCACAGCGTTAAGCGGTGCGGCGTAATTGGGTAACCGGCTGGCCAGCCAAGCATTCTGTTTACACTGAGACCTCCTGAGCAGCCGTCGACGCCGGTATAGCCCGGCCTTCTCGGAGCCGCGACCGCTGCGCAACCGTCCTACAGCCATTAACCAGCGGCTCGGATTTAACTGGACGATTTCACGGACACGCACCAGCTCAGCACACCAGCCGCGCCAGCCAGGCGCCAGAGGGTGGTGGCCTGGCCGCCTCGGGCATTGAGGTCACCAGCAGGCTCGCCTGATCGCCGGCTGCAGTCCGTCAGGAGCGTGTGCCCGTCTGAAGTCGGCTTCGTGAGCTACAGCAGCGTGTGCCCTTCTGAAGTCGGCTTCGTGAGCTACAGCAGCGTGTGCCCGTCTGAAGTCGGCTTCGTGACCCACAGCAGCGTGTGCCCGTCTGAAGTCGGCTTCGTGAGCTACAGGAGCGTGTGCCCTTCTGAAGTCGGCTTCGTGAGCTACAGCAGCGTGTGCCCTTCTGAAGTCGGCTTCGTGAGCTACAGCAGCGTGTGCCCGTCTGAAGTTGGCTTCGTGAGCTACAGCAGCGTGTGCCATTCTGAAGTCGGCTTCGTGGGCTGCAGGAGCGTGTGCCCGTCTGAAGTCGGCTTCGTGAGCTACGGAAGGGGCATTGTTCAGCCATTGACGTTCCGAGTGTCATTGTGCGAGCAGATTGGCAGGAATGTCGCTACCGTATCGAGGTTTCGCTATGACGCAGTGTGGCTTATAGGCATCCTTGGCGTAGGAGAGGATATGGCCGTACAATGCCGAGGGTGGACCGGCGGCGCTGTTGCAAACCAGAGGCAAAACAGGCCAAGCACATTACGGTCAGGGATGGACAAAACATTACATTCAGCAACAGTCTGCAAAAAACTTTCGCGATTCTGCCTCTGCTTTCCCCGCGCATAAGTCCTCTCCAGGGAGCAGCGCGTCCCATTCTCATGCAAATATCCAATCAATGCACTCACTGGTGCGTTCGCCCGACAAAAACCGTTATCACAATGGCCGCCCACGATGCAGATAGTGACAAAACACGCGTTGTCCGGGGACATGTCGCCGGCACCAGACGGCCGGCATCCTAACCAGTCTTTGTTCGCCTCAGGACAGCCTCCGCGCACGTCTTTGTTACTGAAGGCAGGGAGGGGGGGGGGGGGGGACAAACGGCGGCTGCTGCAACGGTCGTAAATCACTTGATGCGTGTTGTCCGTCAATTTCAGAGCCGTTATCTGATACGCAGTAGCTTGACAAGGAAAGCTTCCTCACACAGTATGAAGCAAAGAACCTAAGGGAAAACAAATTATGTTTAAACACCAGTTATTCGGGGATACGGTCACATCACGTGACATCACTAAGGGCTGGGGACAGCTCGAGCCCACGTTTGGCTCATCTCCGCTGCCGCCGAGCCATCTCTCACCAGCGTGTGCCCTCTCCCTTCCGCGAGTCTGCTGCTGGCGTCACCCGTGGCCCCCGGAGTCTGTGGCTGACGCGGCCCGTGCCCCCAGAGTCTGTGACAGGCGCCCCTCCCCCAGAGTCTGCGCCTGGCGCGGCCCGTGCCCCCAGAGTCTGTGACAGGCGCCCCTCCCCCGGGGCCTGCGCCTGGCGTCGCCCATGGCCCCCAGAGCCTGTGACAGGCGCCCCTCCCCCTGAGTCTGTGCCTGGCGCGGCCCGTGCCCCCAGAGTCTGTGACAGGCGCCCCTCCCCCGGAGTCTGCACCTAGCGTCGCCCGTGACCGCCGGCCTGAGCGTTGCGTCGGCGCCGTCGGCGGCCGCCGGCGCCGGCGCTGGCTCGTGCGACAGCGCGGCGCGGCCTCGTTACAGAGCGACAGAAAAAACTGCCCCCGTGACGGATAGTGCCGGCGGGGCCGACACCGGAGACGCGGCGGGGAGGAGCGGCCGGCGATCGCGGAGGGATCGAGAGAGACGCAGCCGGGCGGGCGGAGCGTCGGCTGACGAGAGCCGGGAGCGGAGCGCCGGCTGACGGGGGCTGGGAGCCGGGAGCAGAGCGTCGGCTGACGGGAGCCGGGAGCAGAGTGTCGGCTGACGGGAGCCGGGAGCCGGGAGCAGAGCGTCGGCTGACGGGAGCCGGGAGCGGAGTGTCGGCTGACGGGAGCCGGGAGCCGGGAGCGGAGCGACGCTCCGCGAGGAGACGGGGCGGAGATCACGGCCCGCTGGGCGGTACAGGCATGCTGAGGGGTGGCCTGGTGGAGACCATGACGGGTGTGCTCGATAATAGGCTGCAGGTGCAACGTGATTCAATAAACAGGGGCCCGGTCATTGTTCGACGCTAAAGCTCATCGGACAATGCATGCACATAAAAGCCCGCATTTAAATCTTGACAGGATCGCCACATATAGACACCGAACGGCATAGTAAGTACCACCGAGTATCACGACCTCGCAGCAGACGGCCGGGTTCATCACAGGTCAAATCTGACCTTCTTCACCTGCCAGGTCACGGCCTCTGGCCCTCGCTTCTGCTCGTCGTCGCCTGATCCCGTCCGCCAGCGGCAGGACTCGCCGTCCGACATCACCGTCCATGCTAGCTCGCCACGCCTCTGGACGTGCAAAGACACGCGCTCGGTGCCGCCGTAGAGCGGTGCGTCGCTCGCCCCAGCCGATGCGGTCGAGTGGAGGAGCCGGCGGGAGCCGGCGGGAGCGGGAGGGTCGGGCGCCGCCCTTCACGCTGACCGGAAACTGGCGCCGATTGCCTGGGACTCTCATCGGTCACCGATAGCGTTCACGGATCGTTTGTCGTCGGCGGCATTGTGAGGACCGGTCGGCTGGCTCTTCCAGTCGAATGGCCGACGTCTGCAATGTGAGCTATCGGAGCGAGCCAGAAGCGATCATTAAGGACGGTATTGAGAGGGCCGATTCAGGGACCTTCACTCAGTCGGCTTCAGTGAACACAACTGACTCCAGGAATAACCCTTCCAACACATAGGGCTGCCAAAGGTCTGGCTTATTGCGAAGCGGCCGCTGCCAAAATCAACACAGCTCGCGCTGGGCTCGGTAAGAGCCCATCGATTTTTCACTGTGGTGCCTCGGACCACAGGTAGTGCAGAGCATACCAGAGAAGAAAACGGAAATAACAAGAGATGACACGCAAAAATCATCATCGAAGGTGGAAAATTACCTGAGACACCTCGCACAGTTGGCGAGGGCGAAGCTCAGCCCACTCCAACGTCACCATCGGAGCCTTTCGAGCGGTGACGTCAGCACCAAGTCAGCTGACAGCCCGGCCGGCGGGGGGCAGATGCACCGCTCTGGCAGCTCTCCCCGAATGACCTCACCGCTTGGATGAGCTCTCGCACGGTGACCTTGGAGGAAGCTGGACGACACGCCCGGACTCCGGGAAAAAGATTCGGGCTTATTCGGCAAGCCCAGCGAATCGGCCGACGGTGCTGTGTTGTGGGTTGGGGCAGCAATGCAGTCATACAACCCCGCTGCCAGCCTCAAAGTCAGCTACCGCACATTGTCTTGCTCAGGTTTTTTCACTGTCAGTCTCCAGTTGGCCCGGCCTTCTTTCATGGATGGATACGAGCCATCCGAACACAGCCTGGCTCCAGTCCTTTGCTACCAGCTTGCAGCTTGCTTGCATCATGCAGCTTCAAGTTGGGTCTAACCATCTGACCAAATCTCCCTTGATCTGGTATGGGGAAGCGTTCGGGGCTCCAACAGTAGGTACGGCTGCACATAGTCCGAGGGTGTCACTTAGGCGTATACTCAAAGGCTGTACTCAAAGGGCGTACCGGATATCTATGAAGCCGTCGATATAGATGACAAATAAAGAATCACGTACGTCATCGATGCAATATGACGAACACCAAATTGTGCCGTTTCAGAATTTCAGAGAATTACTGACAAAATGCCGATGACGAGAGCGTGATGATCAAACGACATACATGGCATAATCGTGCTTGACGGTCCGTTGAAATATGTGTTGTGCCCATCAACCAGCATGGTTCATTGGCCGATTAGACGCGGAGGCTCAAATCGACGCCTCCGAACAAAGCAGGGCGCTGAAACTACACCCTCACCGCAGCTCGTAACACGTTCCTGAGGTCCTCGTGCCACAGATATGCATCTGACACGTGCATCGTCTGCAGGTCTGAAGTGTGAAATTCAGGATCTTCTTGGCTCGACTACCAGATCCCGGCGCATCACGCGCGCCGGCCAAACGGCGCACTGCGAGCCCAGGCGAACCGGTCGCGTTTCACGGCCTGCCCGTTCGATTTCCGTCATAAATCTTCCCACATAGCCCCGGCTGGCCCGCGGCTCACCGCGCCAGGTCACGCAGTGCAGCTCTGCTGAACAGCCGCGCCCTGTTCGAGCGCGCGCTGGCTGGAGCTGCGCCAGATAGAGGAGCCCACCACTGACATTCATACGCGAAGGCTGGGAATTTACGGGCGTCCTGAGGCGATATGACGCACCGTCTTGAGGGCCGTTGCTGGTGAGGGGTGGTCTCCAGTAGGCACTGAAGCGTCCGATTCCGTACAGGATCCCGACCGCGCCGCGCCCTGAGATGACGCGCATGACTGGCAGGGTCAGCTGCAAACTGCTCGGGACTGCTCCGTGTAAATCGCAATTGTTATCATTTTTCTGCACATGGCTGCGGATGTTAACAATAGCTACTGAACGGGATCAGGTATAACTGCCTGGCGAAAAGAAAGATGCATTGCACATCAAGTGACGTCTTATCTCTCGATGCTGTAACTTTCACGAAACTTTGCGAAGGCCAAGTTCTTTCCAGCACGCGTCGCAGTGATCTGGCCAGCGCGCGTCGACAATATGGGGAAGTATACAACTATTCAGGCTTGCGGTACACTTTCCGAGAATTCGGCGTCGCGTACGTGAGTCAGCGCGACACCGTAGGTGAGCGGCGCTCAGTGCTGCTCCGACGGAGACAGCTGCCACAGATGAGGACAGATAACCATCGGAAACAGCATCCACTCTACAGCCCCATCGCGCGCTAAACGGCAGGACAGAGACCGTACCTCTCCCACCGTACACGCTGCGGAGCGCGCGCCGAGAGATAAACCGCAACAGCGGCCAGCTCTGCACTGGCCGTGCGGTGCGCTGCGCGGTGTGCAGCGCCGCCCCGCATGGGCCGCGTACCTCTCCGCAAGTGACCGTCACGCGGCATGGGTGACGGCGGCGCGCCGCTGACGCCGAGCTGCGGGAGCTGCGGGCGCAGCGGGAGCAGCGGCCGGCAGTTACAGGCCTCCGCACCGGCCGTTCCGCAGCCGGGCGTCGCCACGCGTGAAATGTGACCACCGAGGCGAATTGCTATCGCTCGAAAGACGAGAAGCGGTGAGTGTGGTCGCGTGGGCTTTCGAAATGTAATTTTGAGCCTGGTTCTATGGACCGTGGAGCATTGGCTCAGCGTTGGAAACCCCCAGAGCTAGGCTGAGGTAGCTGACGGAAATGGCGCACGCACGCCGCTGCACTGCATAAAGTGTGCGGGGATCCGCAGGATTTGCGGGAGTGTCTGGTAGACCAGCGCGTGTCATGCGTATCAGGTGGACCAGCGCGTGCTATGCGTGTCAGGTAAACCGGCACGTGTCATACACACGCCAGTCACCGCGGACTCGGTACTCAAATGCGGCGCGCGGAAGCGCCGATGGGGGGCCGGCCGTACTTACGCTCGGGTGACACCATTAATTGGACGCATACCCTTCCTGATGGCCTGGCCGCAGCGCACGGTTAATTAGCTCCTGTTAAATGAGGTCATTAACATTCATCGGCCGGTATTCACGAACGGAGTAATGCGCTCTGGGTCGCCGTGCCGGCCTGACCGGGGACAATAACAGTGAGGATCGGCAGACGCTCCGGGTTCCGCATCGATAAACCACGCGGCCTGCGCCTGCGGCATTATTTCCACAGAGACGGAATGTGGCCCCAAAGGCAGCCGTTCAGAACACGGAATTCAATTACGTGCGTTCTATGCGACCATTAGTCACCACGAAGACAATACGCCTTGCTTATGCATGAGCCGAGGAGAAATTCCACTAACCCAGTGCTGGTGTGGCTCGTCTTGAGCGCCGTCACTGAATCCTTATTACACATGCGCCCGGTAATTGCATCCGACTCTAGCTCTCCGCGGCACGACGGTCCCCTGGTGTGAATTACACCGACCACTACCCTCTCGTAAGCCGGCTTGTAATCAGGGCCGCCATGACAGCGGAGACAATCGACGGCGCGTTAGCGCGCCGCAGAGACAGCCGCGGCGCGGCGAGCCGCCGCTCGTGCGCCAACAAACGCACAATGCGCCGTATTTGCCGCCGGTACACGGACGCGTGCGCGCCACCTGGCCACGCGTCAGCGCAGTTTTGACAGCAGCCGCCATGCGACAACAGCCCGGCGAACAAAGCCTCGGTCCGTAACCAGAGCCGCGGCCGCTCCGGCAGATGGACACAGCACCCGGGGCGCCGCACCAGCTGCATCTGGACGGCCCCGGGGTGCGCCAGCGGCGCTGCCGGCACAATAGAGCGACGCCGGCAGCGCTGGCGGCCGCCCAGAGGTTTGATGGACGCTCGGCGGGAGCCCCGGCACTGCCAGGCCGCCGCCGCCGGCACCCACCTGCGGCGCGCCCCTCGGACGTCGGCCAAGGCTGCCGCTTCCGGTGAGTCCGACGGACTCCGCCGAGTGCGACCGGCTTCGAAAATAAGCTGGCTTCGGGGCGGCTGCCGCGGAGTGGCTGGTGGAGGACGCGGTGTGAGGAGGAGCGGGGTCGGCGCCGCAGGGTGGCGCGGTGTGAGGAGGAGCGGGGCCGGCGCCGCAGGCTGGCGCGGTGCGGTCGGGGCGCGCGGCTCGAATGTCGGGTCCCCCCGCCGGCATTCGGTGTGACGCGGTGTGTCAGAAGTCTCAGTGACGCTTACCGCCGTCAGCTCCGGCCAACCGATCCGCCAACCATAGCGGAGTCGGTAACGATGCGGCCGCGAATAGACTGAGTGCTGCTGGCTGCTGGCGGCTCACTTTGGCGGCTGATCGCTGATTATGCCAACGGCCGGCGGGAAATAATTCTTCGGGGCAAAACTGCGGAGATACCCATTTAGATAATTGAGATAACAGAAGTGATGATTGTGCACCTCTGCACGTGCCGAAACGCAACCATGGAATGCACCAGGCTGCATGACCATAGGTGCTGCCGAGGAGGAAAGATGGCCATGGCGGTTCTTTATTAGTGTTCATGTAGGAAGAACGCCATTAACCATTTCTGCATGTAAAAGATTATGGGATTACCTCAATCGTAAGACTCGGTTGAAAAGTACGGCCGTCAATTTGGTCTGCAGAAGAGTGGCGGTTCGTGATACAGCCGACCACGGCCCAGCCAGCACCCTCCGACTCCGGCAGACAACATGGCAAGACAGCATGCCGTCTTCAAGGTGACACTGGGCGTGGTACGCCGGGCCATCGCCACCTCAGTCGAGCTTTGTTTACGAGTGCTGGCACGGCAGTGTGAGCAGGGGAACCCCATGCCGTGTCGACGCTGGGCTCCGAATCCGAAGGCGACATCCAATCTTCCTCGATGTCTTCACGGGGCCGTCCATCGGGCATGGGGTCCGAGTGCTGTCACGGCAGTGTAGACAGGGGAGCCCCATGCCGTGTCGACGCTGGGGCTCCGAATCCGAAGGCGACATCCAATCTTCCTCGATGTCTTCACGGGGCCGTCCATCGGCTCACAGTCATCAGCCGCGGGGCCGGGACGCGGCCACGCCGTGAGGTCCTCCGCGTCAATCGGCCGGTCCTTGGGAATCGACGCTTACGGTACCGGCGCCTCGACATCGCCGACTAGCGGGACGCGCGCTCCCACAGTTTTCCAATTACACCTGGCGTCGGTGGCGGGCGCCTCCGACGGCCCGCGCCTCCGGAGTTGCGGGCGCCGCCCATCGCCATTCGGCTAGCGGCCGGCCCAAAACGGCATCAGAAAGCCGCGGTCTGCATGGGTTTTGTTTGTCACCGAACCTCTCATTATCAGGCAGCGCAGCAGTGCCTGTGCGGATGCGCAGACCGCTAATTCGATGTAATCAGCGCCCGGTAAACACCGGTAACGTAAGCTCGTCGGGCGACGGCGCCGTCGCGTGGCGCCGCCTGCGCGATGTAGCTGGATGCTGCAGCTGGACAGCTGGACACGTGCCCCACGTAGCCGGCCGCTCCGCCCCCCGCGGCGAGCCACGTGACTGGCCCGCGCTGAGAGGTCGGGTCAACTGCGCTGCGCCCAGCGAGGGGGAAGCAAACAGCGCGCCCCGTGCTGTCTAAATCACCGCCGGCTGGACAGGCGGCGGCCGGAGATCAGATACGAGAGCATGCCGACTGACCGGAGCACAGCGAAGCCCGGCCAGCAGGCGCAGCAGGAGACCTGGCGTCATGGTGCCTCCAGGGAGACTGCAGGGAGACTGCAGGGAGAGCCAGGAGGCGGATCTGAGGGTGCCAGCCCGGTGCTTGGAAGACCCGGCTCAGGCGGCGGCGCAGCCCGGCTCAGCTCAGCAGACCCGAGTGTCGATGAGTGCCGAGGAGTGCCCCGAGAGTGCCGAGACCCGCGGGAGGGAAGCCTCCGGGATGCGCAGTACCAGGCACACGCTCGTCCGTTTGGCCCAGAGCGATGTACGAGAGGTATGATCACCGCTGCCTTCGGCACCGGCTTCGTTGCTTACACCAGTCGTCACCGCCCTCAGACCAAACGTCTGCATTCGCCCGGCTGCGGTGAAGACTTTCTACGCCGGCTGCCGACTGCGAGACGGAGCGCTCGAGCGAGAGCCGTCTGCTATTACAGCCTCTGGCCACGGTCGCCGCCATGCCGCGGCCGGGGCTCCATAAATCGGCCCCGACCCTGTTCTGTTCCCGGGTCCGGGGACCCCACCGCGGGATC
This sequence comes from Pollicipes pollicipes, assembly GCF_011947565.3. Classification (NCBI taxonomy): domain Eukaryota; kingdom Metazoa; phylum Arthropoda; class Thecostraca; order Pollicipedomorpha; family Pollicipedidae; genus Pollicipes; species Pollicipes pollicipes. Next base: position 38,128,209 of record NW_023596136.1, read on the forward strand.
TCGCCGGCCCAACCGAGGGCCGCCTCGTAAAAATTCCGCCGCCATCATCGCATCGGCCGCGAAAACAACGCGCGCCCTCGAGCCGCGGAGCTATTCATGGAAAACAGGCGACCCCGACCCCCGACTGCCCCAGTCAGGTACTTCCCGAGACCAGGGGGTCGGGAGAAAGGCAGCTGGGAATGGCGCGAATGCGGCGGCAGGCGTTACCGCGCTGGGCGCAGGCGCGCCTTGTGCGCTGCTTTACACCAGTCCAAAAGCAACTCCGTACAACAAACGCAGTGTGCTGAGCGTGAGCTGCGTATGTTGAATGGGAAAAGCAGGCAAGGTGTTTGTTACACACCAGGCTGAGTTCAAATACATGGGATTCATACGTTCACTGACGTTTCGATGCTGTCTTTTATCGACATCTCTGCTACCATTTCATTTCTTCTCGGCCCTCGCCCAACACCTGTGTCTTCTTGGTCTCCCCCTCTCCTATGTTTTATTATCCCGTTGCCATGGCAGCCACCCATCTGCCCCCTCTTCAGCCGTGCCGTTCGTTCCAGGTCGCCTCGTCGCTCCTAAGCCGGCGGCTTGGTCGGACGCCGGACAGATAGCGCAGCGATAGCCCGTCCGGGCCGGCCCGGGGCCGCCCCAGCGCCAATTAACCCTTTGGTGCGCGCCGCCGGCCGCCGCCGGCGCGCTGGCGAGGAGCGGGACCGCACCGGGAAAACAGCACCGGGGAGCGGCGACGTGCCGCCGGCCGGCGACATCAGATCGGCGAGCGGCGCTGGAATGCTGGTCCGCCGCCTGCGCACACAGCGCGCGGTGTGCGCTGCGATGGGCGCCACCGCCGGCGGAGAGCGCCCAGCCGTGACGGAGCGGGACGAGTGGCTGACGCCGCCGCCGACCACCCAACGGGCGCGCCGGCGGTTTAGGCTGCCGCGCGAGTCTGGTTAAAGGCCGGCGCTTGTGGCGTACCAAAAGGAGCTTATTTAAGTTAATTCGGAGGTGGATCTTGGCTAAAAAGCTTCAAGAATCCGCCTGTTATAGACCTTACAGCAGAAAATGGCGTGATTTAAAAAATACGCCAAAATATGTGAAACCTTTAGAACTGTATCACTTTAGTTGTCATTTGATACTTCTATGACGCTCCGCATTTCAAAAATTTGCTATCTGAACTGTTTTCTCTGCTCAACCAGACTTGTCAGCTTCAGTAGTCCGGTTCAGCGCGACTGGCCGGAAAAGCTCGCTGCGTCGTGGAACCAAACGTGATTAGCAGCTCTCAGCCAGCCAGCCGAGCAGCGACCATGACATAACGCGGCAGGCGGCCGCTGCAGCCGGCTGATAAAGTCTGCAGGAGAGCCACTCTGGCAGGCGGTCCCGCCGGGGTAAATGAGGCTGTATCAACGCCGGGCTCAGTGTCGTGTCAACCGTCGGTTTGCTTTACGCACGCCGACCGCGGCGGTGACTTCACGCCGTGGCCGACCCCGCCCTGAGCCGCGGCATGTCGCTCTCCAGGGACTCTATCTCTGCTGGGGCTGCCACTTTCGACCCGCGGCCCAGCAAAGTGTCAGTGAAGAACTCTCAGTGGTGCGAGTGGACATTGCTGGCAACCTTGCGGGTTTTGGCGGGCTTTCAGTGCTCCAGATTTACCAAATGTCATTTTCAGACCTATAACTGGATATCCTGTGTGTACACAACACGTCAACAAGAGTTCAACTGTATTAGCTAAAAGTTAGATTGCGTAGCGTAATAATACATTGCTTTATGCATGTATAACTAAGCAACAGTCAAATCATAATAGTAACGCACATCATCCCTTAAACTGAATCGTTCTCAATAAAATTGATACACTCCACTACACACACAAGGCCGTAGTGGCACAGAACGGCCAACAAAATTCGACCAAAAACGAATTGACAGGGTACAAGGCATGCTGTCTCGTGTGAAGATACGTTCAAAATATATGACGTACTATTTGCTGGTGAGAGCAACTTTCTAACAACTCATTTGTATGGTAATTAATGGAGCATTGTTTATTGCACGTGACCTTGTGTCTGTGGTGAACAATCGAATTACCAGTCTGGATCTCAGTGTTTTTCTTTTTTGAATTTCTTACGGTGTGAGCGTGTTTTCAGAATATCGCAAGTGTCAACTCTAACCTCTACACCACGCGCGTGCTCGGTCCCTCTTCGCTTGGATATCGGAGGACTGCGTCTGCGGCGGAAGCAAGACTCCTCGTCTGATCGGACCCAGCGTGGCTCGTGCTGTCATCGACATCGACGGGAACACAACGGCAGCTCATGCCCGCCCCAGAGGCGGCCCTCCGCGCACCTCCTGCACAGGCGGGTGCAGGAGCTGAAAACCGGACACAGCCCGCGCTCATGGAAATGACAAATTTACAAGCATGTCGGCTGGAGCCTCGGAAAATGACGTGATTTTGCACGAGTTTTCATATTTTGAGCCCACCAAAATGTGTTGCTGGATTCGCCCCTGCCTCTGTATCGATTTCGGCTGCCATGGGAGCGGACGCGGCCGGTGCCCGCAGCACCACGTCACCGCCCGGGGCGATACTGCTGCGGTCGGTCCGACACCGCTCCAGGAGGCGGCCTGTGATGCGGCCAGTGTCTCCGCCCGCAAACGACGAACGCATTGGCTTCTTTGTGCGCTCTTGTGGTCTACTGGTCAGTCTCCGTCACTTGCTGGTCCTGGCTCAAACAACCTGGTCCATCGCGGTTGAGAGTATGCGCCGCCAGCACGTTATTAAAATGTGCACACACGATATTTCCCTAGTCAACACCGACTAGAGTAGCCACCTACTTCAGGCTGGCTTGACAGCGTCTTCATCAAAGTCCCCCTGGTCCCCGCTACATGCAGCTGGTAAACAAACACACGAAGTAAGAACGCGTATTCCAGGCGCACCATGCAGGACGCCCACGGATGTCTCACAGCCGGACAAACGAAATGGTTACTCAGTGTCATATACTCATGTAAACAGGCTGCGAAGGCCATGCTAAGAGTTGTGTGCTTGGATGCCGGGCCATGCTTGCACCACCAGAAACTTTTAGTTGTTACCGACTGCTGAGGCCACGCGTCGAGACTAGCCTAAAAAACGGCGCGGCAGTCTGCACTCAAGATAGTTATCAGCTCAGAGAAAATTGGTCTGAAAACATTCCGAATCTTGCCTCCAATCTGGCACGCATGTACTGTCAGATTCAGCGTGCTAACGCTTACATCACCCTTGCCAGCGCGCCCGAACAGCATGCTAAGTCGGCAGCCAGCTTCACCTTGCCGTCTTTCCTGCCGATGTGACCTCATGGCTGTGTCCTTGAGCAGCGGCACCATACGCTCCACGACCGGTTCCACTCGCGAATGACATTGATAGTATCAAGCAACCGGCGTGCTGGCGCCGGCGGCGGTGGCGGCGGCGGCCCGAGCCGGCCAGTCTGCTGCTGGTAAGAGCGACCGGCCGGCCGTCTGACGGCCTGCCGTGCTGCCGCCAGTGACAGCCAGCTGACGACGCCGCGGCCGACAGTGGTGGCTTTCTGAGAAGGTCGTACTGCTGCGTGGCTTACGCTCAAAGCAGTGACGCCTCGCTAAAACGTGTCCTCAGGACAGATGGCTTACTGGAAGTTTCATGGAGACCGGTCACGGTCAACTGCGAGTTTTGCCTTCGAATTTGATAACTTTATAACGGACCATCTTGCCAGAAAGACGTCGCTCTGTCACAGCAATGGCATGAGCTCCTTCAGCCTGGAACTTGGCCTTTCAACAGTTACCTCACACGCCCACAAGCCTGCCACTCGAGGCTCGAACCGAGCACAATCTGCCAACACCATGCGCTACGACAGCGCAGGCCCACGCTGCAGAGGGGCTGACGACGCCACTCTCGGTGGCACCGGGGCCGCGCTGACTGCGCCGGCCGACCCCCGCCGATGGCCACCGCGGAGGAAGTAGCCCTCGTCAGGCCCGTCAGCCGAGCGAGGGGAGTCCCGCATAGTCGCAGGCGGCGGCGGCAGAGAGCGCGCGCCGAACCGGGTCGCCTATTCTGGTTTGCAACGCGGACGGCTCTCCGCTATGGCTCGCCGGCCCGTGTTTATGCCGTTATCGATTTAATGCGGCTTGGGTTGGCGCTGCTACGCGGCGCACGGTGCGGCCAGGTGGGCCGACGGCGGCCCGCTCGTTCCGCCTGCGCGGGGCATTAACCGTGTCTGGTGCAGGGGGGCGCGACGCCGCCACCCACTCCCGGGCACCGCCGCCTCCGCGTTCCGCACGGCGTCGACGACTCAGGATCTGGTCCACAGGGCAGGACAGAGGTCTCCATCTCCTCGCTGACCGGCGGGACCCGTCAGGTGGGGCGTCTCCATCTCCTTCTCGCTGACCGGCGGGACCCGTCAGGGTCCGACGGACAGGCCGCTGGTCGGACCGGGGCGCGGACAGCTGCACAAGGACGGGCGGGCCGTCTGGACAGGCGGACAAAGCTGGGGGCAGGTCGGCCGGACAGGCGGACAAAGGTGCTCCGACCCGTGTCCGGTGGAAGAAGCGCCGCCCGCCGCCGCCGCCGACCCGACAAAGGCCACGCGACGGACGCCGGACTGCCGCCGCCGCCTGCGGTTTCCGCCGCGGAGCCGTGTCATTGACCCACCGATGTCCGTCTCATGTCCGTCATGCGGCACGAGCGAGGCGCGCCCGGGCCACGGCGGCGAGCGGACGGCGGCCGCGTCGGCCGGCGCCGGCGCCCCGGAGCCGCCCGGCGACGGAGACCGAGCCCCGCCGCTCTCGGGGTCTCCCGCGGACGCCGCTCTCGGAGCAGACGGAAGTCCGCAGTGGGGCGGAACGGCGCCGAGCTCCGGCGCATTAGGGCCAACACGGCGCATTGGTGTCGCGTCCCAGCTCCGCATTCGCTGATGCGCTCGGGTCTGGGGAGGCGCTGCACGCGGGCCAACCGCTATAAGCGTCTTTGTAGGGCTTCTTGTGCGAAGTATTACGCTCTTATGGAGTCTGTTAAAAAAACGAAGCCGATTTACTGAGTTTTAGAGGAGATATTCGGCACCGTGCTGTGTCCGGAGGCAATAAAAAACAACTATCCCAACCCAACTCGGTTTTGGTTTAACACCAGCCATCTTCGCTTGATTATCCCTCCATTAAGAGAGACAAGTCTTATGTTGACATCGATGACATTCGGGCGTTCAAGAGCTTTGTTTTTCCGTCCGACGAGACAGCCATGCGTCGCGGTGATTTATGAGCTCCTGGAAAGAAACGCTTTGGATGGCGATTGAACGATACGCCATAGCCGGGCCGAAAGGGCGCTGTCGAGGGCTGAATAATGATGCGATGCTGCGGATGCTTCTGCTAGGACTAGTGGATGTGCGAGATTCTGTAGGGCTTCGATGCAATGCACCATCACACAGGCTGTCCACCGCATCGGGACCGGTTGTGGCAGGAAATGCTGCGCAAGAGAGAGCGTGAAGCGTTCACGGGCCTTTGCCGTGGTCGGCTCGGTCGACAGTCGAATTGTTTGACAACAGTCATGCAACCAGCATAAGGGCGGGGCCCGTGTTGGCCACCACTGTCAGCGCCGTTTGTCACCAGGTGAGTCAGCACTGTGGCAACGCGTGACGTCATCAGGGAAACCCTTTCATCGGCCACGCTGCAATCAGCGCGCTCTGCGCTCACCTTGGCGAATGCGTCAGTGTTTTCAAAATACGGCCATAAATTAGCGCGTAGTCAACACAGCCCGGAAGTGCGCGGGCTGGGCGGGACTAGCCCACCGTAAATCTTGGCGCTTCTGCGGCGCCGCGCAAACAGCCCAGTCGTTAGTCGCCTGCGGCTACGGCCTGCAGGCAACGGACCAGTCGCCAAGACGCCGTCCCACGTGGGACGTCGTTCGGCGGAGGCCGCAGCTCGCGCTCCCGCACAGACGCATGCCGCGCAGCGTGCCCGGGGATTACGACGAGCGCTCCGTAACGAATCGTGATGTGCGACTATGGTAATCCGGCGGCGACATGGTAATCCCGCCGGCACCGATTTCGGCGCATGAATGTGGCGTCGCTGGGCAGCCAAAGCCGTGCTTATGGTGCTGAGTTTCGGCGCGGCGACGAGCCTCGTCTGTCTGGCGCGCTCCTCGTCGCCGCACCTGTCCGCCCCGCAGCCCAGCGGGCAGAGCGCCGGCTGTGATCCCATGACCGGCAGAAGGCCGCCGCGCTAATCTCTGGTCCGACACGATCATGATCGCCATTCATGGCCGGCCGCCGTGTCTCCGCGGACCGGTGGCGCCAACACGCCCACGTGGACGCCAGATTCGGCGGCCCGCTGGCGGCCGCGTCGCGGCGAGCGGCCGGCCGTCGCCTCGGCTACGGGAGCTCGGGCTGGCGCGCCGCCGCCCGAGCCCGTCCGAGATCGACGCCGCTGGCAGCGCCGCGGGCCCGAGTGCACCCGAGGCGCGCTGACATTTAGAGGAGGAGGGCGCCGCGACAGGTGACATGGGCCCGCGACCGATGAGTCAGCGCCAGCGGCCGCCAGCGCTGGCAGCGGCGGCCGCCGGACACCGCTGACATCGGTCTCCGGGGCCGCGCGCTGTCCAACTCCTCCGACGCCCGCATTGCGCCCATTTCCGAGATGCCCAGACGGCGCTGAAATAGCTCTATCTCGCGGGGCCTTAAAACACGACCTCGTCGCGCCACTCGACCCAGAAAGCGAGCCAGGTGAGTGCTTTCCGCCTACGGACAGTGTAGCGAGGCCTACAACACCTGAGAGCCGCGTGCGCTTTTTGCTAGGTGACAAAAACCTCCCCACTCGGTCTTTATAAGCCCTGTTGGGATCTCCTCGACCGGCGCCTGCCGCTATTGGCCGACGGCTGCCGGCTCCACGGCGAGTCAGCTGAGCCGTCGAGTCAGCTGAGTGGCTCGGTCATGCGTGGTGCCGGCTGTCGGGCCGATCATCCGCCCGGTTCGGCTGGCAGGCGCCGGGAGCGAGCGCCGCCACAGCACGCGGCCGGCCGGCTTCCGCACGGGCGGCACCGAGCCGGCGCGCGGGGTCACGGAGGCGTCACGGTCAGGTCACGAACGTGTCGCGGCGGGGTCACGGACTCGCGCGGGGCGTCCGGGAGCGTCACGGAAGAGTGCAGGCGAACCGCGCGTGACGGCGCGACCGCGCTCGATGAGAGCCCGTGGACACGGCTGCCGTCCGCCGACTCGAGTCGCTGCCCACGGTCGTGTCGCCAAAGTGTTACGGGCACGAGATCGAGGGGGGGGGGGGGCGGGCGTGAAGTAGCTGCGGGACGGGAATGTGATAGGGATTGAAAGGCGTGACTGGCGCGGGTCAGAGTCAAAGGTCACAATGAGCTGCAGGACAGATAATGGATGGCCCGGGCTGCAGCATCTTCCCGCCATTAAGGCTTCATGCAGAAGATGAAGCAGCACGCTTCATCACGGCATGTCCACAGCCAGGTGAGAAAGGACAGACACCGCTTTGGACATCCCAAGAAGTGGCGGGGAGGACAGCAGACCAAATGGCAACGCATTGCCTATAGTACCACGAGGTCGGCGGGAAGTCGCCGGCTTGTCCCACCGTCGCCGCAGTAAACGCCCACTTCATCACGACTTCATTGAGGCGCTCGAGCACAAGAGCGGCGGAGACCAGTGAAAAGCGCTTAAGAAGCGGACAGGAGCAGCAGGAGGCTGTCGCGGCGCCAGGCATGCCGCCGTCAGCTGGCTATCAGACGCGGAAGAGAAAAGCCACGATGTCAAAGGTCAACGCCTGCGGCGCCCCCTGGCGGAATCGCTGGCAGGCGGCGACGACCCTCGTGACGTGCTTTGACGCAGACTGCCGAAGACGGGAAAGGTGGCGATAACAGCGCCGAAACCAGAGCACACCTGATATATGGGTTAAACAGGGAGTAAGCCATTGACGGATCCTGGACAAGTCCAGCACAGTATCGCCACAAAAATCAGCACTATAGGAGCTCGCGACAGCTGATACCACCAGACCTGCGACACTCATTGGCGCACGTCGGGCAGCATTCTAGCGGCCTCGTTTGTCAGGGGCTCTGCGGTGGGCGCGGACTAACGCCTCCCGTCCTCACCCCTTCCCGCGAGACGAACGCGGCGTGACCGAGCGTCTCCCCGCGCCACGGATGTCTCCTCCCCTCACCACCGCGGCCTCCGTCTGATTAACGACAGCGGGAACTGGAGCGGCGCGCCGCAGCGCCAGCCACCGTCTCGACTGTCGCGGCCTGGCGACGGTGGGGGGGGGGGGGGGGGGGCGACCCTGGAGAAGGCTGGTGGAGTGGGGATAAAAGTGGAATTTCTCATTGGGGGACGCATCAGGCTATTGCGTTGATGCCCTCTGCACAAGATCTGTACGCGCTGTCTTATCGTTTAAAAATGGGGCTTAATTGCTTACTTGTTTATTTGTTCCTTTATTTCAGATAATGCCATTGACATTGGATAAATTGCATCATGAATACGAAGCGAGTCTTTCAAATACACGAAAGACTTGCCCATGGGCGCGACGCTGTCCCAGGGACGACCGGGCGGGGCGGGGGTCCTCACGCAGCCGCGGTCCACTCGGTGCCCTGCCGCGCCGCGCTGCGTGCGCACACCAGTCGTCGGTGACGACCTGCCGGCGGGATCCGTCGGTGACGACGCCGAAGGACCGGCGAGCGACATCTGCTCGTCGGCGGTGCGCCGCGTCAGCCGCGCCGCGGGCGGCGATCCGTGCGACGGGTGCCGGCGCGGCGCGGCCTCCACGCGCCAGCCGCCGCCGCTGCGTCACTTTCTTCGCGTGGCGCCCCGACGTTCTCTCCGCTGGCGGCGCTGGGCCGCTGGGTTGCCATCAATATCGCTGAGGTTGCCGCTGATAGACGGCCGGTAATTGGCCGCCGTCGCCCGCCGCTGGCCCGGTGTGCGCCGCCGCCACTGGACACGCCCGGCGGAAGTGCGTGGCTCTGTTACGCCCGAGGCGAGATGTCCATTATCGGAAATGAATCGCGCCGCTGTCCATTCTACGGTAAACAATGGCATATGGTGGCCAAAGGCTTCCGCTTGTTTGCTGACGCACCGGCAACGGGAGGAAATCTGCCGGCGCTCTGACAGGGTTTCATAACAGCAGCGACGGGCTCTGATGAAAGTGACAGGCCGGCCGCCGGCGCAGACCGCGCCGCCGTACGACTACTGCGGCGGCGGCGCAGTGGCCAGAGACAGTCAGACGCGCCACGCATGTGACGACCGGGCGCGTCTGCCGTCTGCTGCCACCACTGCAGCACGTCCGGTGGCACCTTCAGAGCCGCTGTCGGCGGCAGTGATAACGGGGGCCGCTACCCGCGTCGCCCAGCCCCGCTGCGGCGGGGTTGGGCGACGGCCAGATGCCCGCTCGCGGGAGTCGCCGCCTCCCCCGGAGCCGACGGTGCCGAGTTTGTTCAGCTCGTCCCTGCCGGGCCCGTCGCCCGGCCCGCCTATCTGCGCGCCCATCAGAGTCTATCTGTCCTGATGGATCGGTGTCGTCGTTAGCTCAAATGAAGCGGCAATACATCCTGCTTTATTCGGCGAATAGCGCCAATTCGGAAGGCGTCGGGCTTCGCGGACGTGAGAACGCCGCGGATGGAATGCGCGCCGCATGTGCGGCACCGGGGCCGGGCGGGAGAGGGGGGCCGTAAAATCTCGCGTCGGCGAACGAGGCGTCATTGGAGAGCCCGCAGGCAGGCCGACCAGAAGCTGTTCACGGTCGCTGGAGACGAAGTCGCTGGAGTGCTCGTTCACAACCGCTACGGCGCGTTTCAGCGTGTGGCCGAGGACCGCTTCGCGAGCATGGAGCTCAAAGTTGCGCAAGGAGGCTTCGGGGCTCAAAGTGCTCATTGTCCATTGCTTTGCATTGCATTGCTGCTTACTGTCCACTGACTGTCCGTGCTTTGAGCCGCGGTTAAGTGAACTGGACGAATTGTGCCAACTGCAACCACACTAAACCCTGACAGCTGCAAATCCTGGGACGAACTTCAGGAGGCTGTTTGAATGTCTTATGACACAAAGCAGTCCTTAAACAAAATTTACTGATGTGATTGGATAGCAAGCTATTACTTTTGATGCCTGGTGAGGCAAATACGGTATGACATACATGACAGCATAGCAACCAAGAGGAGCCTGCTGTCTTCGCTTACATCTCTATTGTACGAAGATTGAAAAAGCGTTCGAACCTTGGTAAAAGCGTTTCAAGTTCACTGACTATTTGTGGAGAGTTCTGACTTTTATTGCGGCCTTTGAAGCCAGGAGGCACAAGAGGAGCGTTGCTATATGTCGTACAATGCTTTGACAGCACCGCCCACTACCTGCTGACCTACTCGGCCCAGTAGTTGCTAACTGACCGTGCTATGGACGGCTGGGACAACCCGTTTGCTGCTTCTCAGCTCTACAAACCCAGAGCAGAGCGCAGAAGGTCCACATGTCATTGTGATGGTCCAGGTCCTGGTGTCATTGGTCAGGGTCCACATGTCACACAATGTCTCGGCACCACCCGGCTGCGAGTCTTCGGTCTACGAACCCACGCAGACGGAGTTAATTTGATTGTTTCCGCGAATGTTTCTAAGCCCTCGATCCTCTTCCGATTCCAGCCCACTTTACCACCAAATTACTATGATTACACATGAGACCCCCATTAATTCGATATACATCTTGTCCACGGTTCTTTTTCCTTCCACCCTCCACTCCAGGGGCTGCTGTGAAATCATTACGTCGCTGTACACCCGTAATCTTATGACGTGAAAGAAATCGGCTATCTATTGAAGGCTCTTAACCCAACGTGAGATCGATACACTATCCGGACAGCGTGATACTGAAATCCAGAGTGCGGAGCCGTGTTCTCGGTTATCACAAGGGACGGTGCTGATAAGAAGAGTGCCTGAGCATTTCCGACGACCTGGCTTCTGTTGGGGTCATCTCTGACGTCAACGACGCATGCAATACAGCTGAGCGCTTATGTGTCGGCTGTATTGGCATAGCGCAGTTAAACAGCCGACATTTGCCCCCCTTACCGGACATGTTCCGTGAGCTAAATGCGTGTATTCATACGTTTTGCACCGCTGTTTATTTTACACACGCAGGTAGAAGATGTTTGTTTGCGTCTGGCGCTTCACTCCCGCTCTGTTTTGCCACAGGCCACGTTTTTGCGTCTGTTGGAGCAGTTGCGTTGATTGAAAATGGAAATTACGCGAAGGGGCTGCGGCAAAACAGCGGTGGGCACGACATCTCTTGGCAGGTCTGGCTGGCTCGGGGCACGAGCGACCACGCCAAAACTGACCCTGCCACTGGCAGGGCCCGGTCGCCACCGTCGTTAGCGAGGGGAGGCTCGCGTTGGATTGCAGGCCGGCCGTGTTCATTCCGGAGACGCCGTTCGCAAACACGCCCCTGCTCGACGGCACAGGTGCAGGTCATCGCTCACGCTGGCGCGCCATCGCCTAGGTGTCGACAATCGGGGAACACGTGCGCCACAGCCGGCGGCTGGCAGGCACACCGCCGCAGGCAGTGGGCCCGTCACGCGTCGCGCGTCACGCGGGCACGCACGCCGCCGTGACGGGGCCATGGCCGCGGCCGCAGCGACCGGCCGTCCACCGAGGCATCGCGCTGCCGACTGCTTATGGTCAGGCGACGGCGGCGAGGCTGGGTGGATGGCGTGGGAGCACGGCGGCGAGGCTGGGCGGATGGCGTGAGAGCACGGCGGTGAGGCTGGGCAGATGGCGTGAGAGCACGGCGGTGAGGCTGGGCGGATGGCATGAGGGCATGACGGCAAGGTTAGGCAGATAGCGTCAGAGCACGGCGGCGAGGCTGGGTGAATGGGGTGAGAGCACGGCGGCGAGGCTGAGCGGATGGCGTGAGAGCACGGTGGCGAGGCTGGGTGGATGGCACGAGAGCATGACGGCAAGGCTGGGCGGATGGCGTGAGAGCACGGCGGCGAGGCTGAGTGGGTGGCACGAAAGCACGGAGGTGAGGCTGGGCGGATGGCATGAGGGCACGACGGCAAGGTTGGGCAGATAGCGTGAGAGCACGGCGGCGAGACTGCACGGATGGCGTGAGCGCGGGGCGGTAAGCCTGGTTGGAGGGTCTTAACGTACCGACTGCGGCGCCCCCAGAGGTCTGACGCAGGCTGGAGGGCGGTGACTTGGTCATGTTGACAGGGGTCATCATCGGACCGATGTACAGAGCAGGAAATATTCACCGTTCCATCCACACCATCAGCACGAGAACACCACTGCATGTTAGCCTAGCTACCTCTGCATCCCACGGTGCAGCATGGCCTCGTTGGAAAACCACGTGACTTACTCCGTCGCCTGCGTGCCTTCTGGTGGAAGTAAATCGGCACAGAATAACTCCGGCCGTTGGCGACGGGTCTCGGACGTGACACACAGGAAACTCCCAAGCATATGACCGATACTGATGTTAACGTTCTCATAAGGAAACATACGCATACTTATGCAAATTCACGCGCTGAAACGCATACGGTAGTTTAAGGTGGTGTCACCGTCACCGGCATCCAGGCTTGATGCCTCTCGTTTCTTATGTTGTTTTGTTTTCATTTTGAAAATTTATGTGAGCCTGTTTTATTCATTGCTAAAACGCACGTCGTTTCGGCTTAATCACGGCACCGCCAAGATCACCGCCCAAAACCACCGCCATTATCCAACTGCATTTGGCCGCTGCGCACCTAACGTTTCCAACTCTGCAGTCCTTCGTCAGTTGCATTTGGTATGGTGTGCATCATTTTAACCCCAACATGTTTTGCGTGCCAATTCTAGCCTGTCCCTCTTCACGTTAAGCTATTTGGCTTAGTACTCGTGGTACTGTTGATGGCTCGACGCCAGCGCGGTTCCTACAGCGTCGTTTCTGCGGGTCATCAGGCTTCGGAAAAGAACTGTTGTCGGCCACTGAAACAAGCACGCAGAGGTTCACAGGCTGGCGTCTGGCCCGCGCCAGGCCGTACCTGCCAGGAGCAGCAGCTGCGCCACCACCAGCAGCCAGAGTCGAGACGCCATCCTCGTCAGCGGGCACCTCTCGCTGCGTTCCGTTCACGGCACGACGTTCGCCGAGCCGGACCACCACGAGCGGACGCACGCACTCCACCGGCACTGACGGGCAGACGCACCGCGACTGCCGGCGCCGGCCGGCGGTGGCGGGCGTCATCGAGCCCGGTGCCGGCAGCGCCATCTGCGGGCGCGGCCGCGCCACCCTCAGGACCTCCTGCCCGGTCACCTGGACCCCGCCCCGGTCCGGTGCCCTCGGGCAGGCGGCGAGCCAGGTGGGCGGCGGGCACGGCGGAGCGGCGCCACATCAACGCTGGACAATGGGCGACGCGCGGAAGGGTCGGAAAGGGGGACATGCGGAGGTCGGTCGGCCGCGACAGGTGAGCACCCCGGCGCCGGGACACGGTGAGGCTCGCTTCATTACTGAGGCGGGGAGCTGCCAGTGGACTGCCGGCATGAGCTGCCCAGAGTGCGCTCGCTGACGTCCGACTCGCTCGGACGGCCGGGGCGGCGGGCGTGCCGTAAAAGGTCCAGGAAGCGTGAGGTGTCGGAGGCGCCGCTGTCATCACCGGGCGGCCACGGTCGGAGCTGCCAAGAGCGGAGAGCACCGGCTCAGCTGTCATTCCATCGAACCCACGTACAGCATCGGTCCAGCGCGGCCCGGTGTATCGGGTCTGATCGCTGCGAACCGCGGCAGCGTAATAATGTTTGATTTGTGTATCCTTGATATCGCAGTGCGACTCGTTGCGGTCCAAGTTATTAAGCTTCTTTTAGATAACATCTGATTATTTTGAGTAATCTTGGGAACTAGGTGCTCACAGCGTCCGTCAATTTTCAGGGGCGCAGTATTCGGCTGCCTACAGTTTTCAGACGCCGAGCTGGTTCCGGGGTGCAATTTCGATGCGTACCAAGTCGATTTCTCTCTTGGCACATCGAGCAAACGCAAGCGTATTTCATTGATCGAATTGGTATGCTCGAGCAGACGTGCCAGTTCGGACAGGTAAGTCATATTTAGCGCAAAATACTTCAGCTCCTCCACGCAGCCATGATTACAACACATTAGTGCGGTCGCCGGTGCAGTCGATGAACGCCGGACGTGGTGCAGTCGGTGCCTTCTTGAACATCTTTCGGACATTTTACCAATGCACTTAGCAATTACAAAATTTCCTTCCCGTGATACCTTAGCAAATGTTCCATAACACTGCGTACAGCTACCAACTGTCCAACGCTCCGGAAACCACGTATCACCTTATCGCACCAAATGATGTTGAAAATGATAAAATACATGACATCAAAGAGCGTAACGGCACCGTCTACTTAAGTCAGTGACTTTACAAGGGGGTAATGGCTTAACATTGACGGTAACTGTAACCCACCATGGAAACGTCCCTAATGACTGACTTACCGTTTAGTATCGGTCGTACCGCGGTTGTGCAGTGTGCACTGTTATGGGGTGAGTTTTCGGGGCTCCGGATCTCACTCCCGCCCCGATAAATATTGGCCAGGACAGGAGGTGGCGGAAGGCGTCCACCAAACGGGCGACAAGAGCACGCATCGCGACGATGGACACCTTCCTATAACTGTTCGCGGTCGTGGTCGAACGGATACGGGTCCGGAGTGGGACAAGGATTTCTGTGCTCAGTGAAAGTCTTTGACTGCAACACAAGGCACAAAAATCGAAATGGGTCGTTCTCGCGTGTATGTACTTGAGGGCAGGGCTGTGTTATTACTCATTTACAATGCAGCGCGATGTGCTAAACCTCTTTCGCATAAGCTTCAAATTGTCTTGTCTAGTGTTGCTGTGTGAAAAGCTTACACACCCGTGCTCATGTAGCAAATGTGTGTGGCAACATATCCACCGCAAGATCCACCGCAAGCAGCAGGTGCTCAACGGCCCGCACGTTTTCTGCACACGTCATCCCCCTCGCTCGCGCTCATCGATTCCCGCTCCTCGATTTCTGTCAGCCCCCCCCCCCCCTCCCCCCGGTGTCTCTACTGCACTAAGTGTGGCGCCGCCCCGTGTCCGGCACCGGTCGGCTGTCAGACTGATGACAGATGACGCTCGGCCGGTAATGTGGCCGCGCTGCGCGACCGGCCGGACGCGCGCACGGCCCAGCGGCCGCTTGACGCGCGCAAGGTCCGAGCGGCCGGCCGGCGAGGCGTGATGGGTGCTCTCTCCCCGGCCCATGTGTGTGTGTGTGTGTATGGGCTGGGTCGCAGTCAGGTGATGGAATGTCGACGCCGCTCCACGGTGGCAGCTGCCGAGCGGTCATCCGCGTCCCCTGAACATGGGACTGTTATATATATATATATATATATATATATATATATATATATATATATATATCATCCCTCTCTCTTCTCTCTCTCCTCTCTCTCTCTCTCTCTCTCTCTCTCTCTCTCTCTCTCTTTCCCCCCCCCCTCTCCCTCTCTCAAACAAAAAAAAGCGTTTATTGCTCAGAACCCTTGATCAGACTGGATTACCGCATTGTGTCAGCGGTAATGCGCCAATTTGTATTATTCGCGGAAGTCAGCACAGTCAGCATGACATCTGAAAATTTATTCCACAGCTTTGTACGATTTCAAGTATTGAGGCCCTGCCAAACATGAAACTTATGACACAAAGAATGCATATTTTCAGCAATGTATGAGTAACAGCGTGCGAGTAACAACGTGCAGTAACAACGTGCGAGCGTGCAGTAACAACGAGATTCAGTCGGTCGACATTACACCACGCTAGTGTGCACAGTGTAAGAACATACCTGTGCGTGCCATGACTAGGCGAGAGCAAGTTATGCCTGTGCGTGACTCAGTGCATGCCGTTCGCTGTTGTTTTAATATCCTGCTAAAGGCACCAAATTGGACGTTGGGTGGCTGGCGGCAAATTTGATTTGTGAGCTGTTGGCGCAAAATGACCATTGCAGTCAACGCGCCGAAAACACCAATAAACGACCAACAAAGATCTGAGAGCTGGTGCTACCGCTCTCAGCCCGAGTGCGCTAGGATGCCAGCATCGGTGTCATGATTGCGCCGCGATGTGAGTGTGCCGCGCTTCTGCCTGGCTCTCCCGCTCGCGGGGGCGAGAAGCGCTCTAAACCCGCATCTGAACCATGATGACGGAGTAGGTGAGCACGAAGCTAAGCAGGGAGAGCATGGTGGTCCTCTGCACGGTGAAGAAGTCGGCGCCGCCGAAGGACAGCGGCCGACGCGTCCGCTCGATCAGCAGCTGCAGCGAGAAGCGGTCGGCGGCCGTCAGCAGATGCCGCGACCAGCAGCTGCCTATCAGCGTGTCGTGCAGCTGCTGGCTGCCCTCGATAAGCTTGCTGCCCACGGAGCACACCGTCGCCAGCTTGAGCACGCTGATCAGCAGGAAGAAGGTCATGGCGGAACGCTGGACGACATCTGTGTCGCCGTTGCGGTACTGGGAGATGTTGACGTAGCCGCCGACTAGGAGGATGCCAGTCACGCTGGTGTGCAGGCTGGCGGTAGGCAGGGAGCAGAGGTCGGCCGCCTCCTCTGCCAGCGCTCGCACGGCGCCATACGCCTCGGACAGCAGGCGCAGCCGCCGCGACAGCAGGGTTGAGACACGCGGCGACGCCAGGTGCGCCGGAGTCGGACTGTGGTCGCCACCGCCGGCTGCCGGCTCCTCGGCGGTCCGGGCGCGGGACTGGTCAGGCTCTGAAACGTCGCCTTCGACGCTCCAGATGACGGGCTGGTCCGGGTCTGGAAGGCGAGCCTCCACGTCCCGGGTGGTGGGCTGCTCTCCGTCGGTGTGGGCGAGCCCCCCGCTGAACTCGGCGGCTGGTTTGATTTTAACGCCCCTGCCGTCTCCGCCGCCGCCTCCACCTCCGCCGTCACTGCCGCCACCGCCGCCGCCGCCGTCGTCACCGCCGTTCAGGCACTGGCAGGCATACTGGGTGAACTGCGCTGTCTGTGAGACGATTGCACTCTGAAATCCGATGAGAACCAAGTCGAAGGTGAGCGTCATGGCAAATGACGTGATGACGAAAACCACCTGGAGGATCAGCACCACCCAGTACCCTGGCGGCTCCCGCAGCGCCGCAGGCACCATCACCGGGAACAGGTAGACGGGATGGTGCAGCTGACCGCCCGCGAAAAAACCGCCCACCCAGATGAAGCCCGACAATGTCGTCAGGGCAGCGAGGGTGATGGTGTGTTGTCTGAAACTGACATCGTCACACGTCCTGTGGTAGGTGGCGCTGGCGCGCGCGAGCGCAGTCATCCGGTGCAGCAGGCGGTGCAGCCGTCGCCGCTGGCGCGACAGGTACAGCAGCAGCACCAGCGCGTGGTAGGACGTCATGGCGATTATCGAGGCGTACAGGAAACCGAAGACGTTGCTCGCCGTCACCGCCTCGGCTGTGTTGGTGGCGATGGCGGTCAGCGTCAGCGCCAGCGCCAGGAGACGAGCGGCGCGCCAGCCGGTCGGCAGCTCAGCGTGCTCCACGTGCAGCCCGGTCAGCGTCAGCACCGAGCCGGCCAGCAGCACGCCGCGCAGCACGCGGGTCTGGTTCAGCATGCTGAGACGGCGGGTAGACCGCTCCGCGCTGGTCACGTCCGGACAAATGGCCGGCCGGCCGCAGTGGCGTCCTGAAGACGCCGGTTCTGTGCGGCGTCCTGGAGACGCTGGTGATGTGCGGCGTCCTGAAGACGCTGGCGGTGTGCGGCGTCCTGGAGACGCTGGCGGTGTGCGGCGTCCTGAAGACGCCGGCGATGTGCGGCGTCCTGAAGACGCCGGCGATGTGCGGCGTCCCGAAGACGCCGGCGATGTGCGGAGTCCTGGAGACGCTAGCGGTGCGCGGCGTCCTGAAGACGCCGGTGATGTCGGGCAGCAGACCAGGCGCCCCGCCAATGCCGGCGCTGGCAGCTGTGAATGGTTACGAGCCCGCCGACTGGGCCGCAGGCTCCTGTACCGAACTGACTGATGTCCGACTCTGTAGTGAGCGGCCGCAGCGAGGAACGCCAGCATACATTCACATACGATGGCGCGCCGTTCGATACGAGGCGCAAAAGATATTGCATAACGCGAGGTCAAAATGACGCCAAATCAACATAGCAAATAACTCGCATTATATACGAACAGCCTGCAAACTCAGGACTCATTCTAGCGGATGCGTTTATAGCACGTTAGTATTGTGTGTGGCCAGTGGCCTCCCGCCACTTTTTATGCAGCGTTCGCGCGGCCTCGCTCCGTGACAAACAGGCCCTTTGAAACAACTGTTTGGTTTGGGCCTACCGGTTCCGGATAGGGCATCAGGATGGGTGCATTGAATGATGTGCTGCCAGCGTCAATTGCTTGCCTACGCTGGCGAATAGCTGCATGACTGTGACAATACAGGTACCGTTTGTGCACCGCGTAATCATCAGCCGAATAGACCTCCGTCGTGCGAGGTATGGGGACCATACAGTCTGTTCAAGACAGCAAACATGACGTGTGACTGCGTCGGGAGACTAACCGGGTCCGGTGACCTTCATTGCACATGTCCGTTTTTTTGAAAACATCGGGGCCAGTTATATGAAGTATAGCGCGGGCTATGTGGCCGTATTTTATCGTTATTGGGATTAAGTTCCTTCCGCATTATTTTTCGCCGGCACTTCGGGCGTTAAGTAACTGTGACGAACAAGGCGGGGTCCGGGTGAGCTTGGTTGAGCCATGACGAAATTTCAACTTAAACGCCCCGGCTGATCCGGTCTAGATATTGAACGATTTAGAAACTAATATATTTTTGTCAAGTAATTGTAACTTACTGCAGTTTGTCGAAAGGAAGTGCAGTTTAGGATGTTGAGTTGTACAAATTCGTGAGTTTTTTCTCTTAAGCCGCACTACCAAGCGTAACTATTTTACAATATTGCAATTAAGAAGAGCACGTAGAAAAGCTAACTTTTCCTCACTGGTGCACCCAGGACGCTGTTGAGTGCGCGGCACGGAGCTCGGTGTGTAAGCATCACGCCCATTTTGATTTTACGCCCGCAGCTTTCCATGGTGAAAACGAAAAATCCGGGCTTTTAGGGGAGAGAGCTCGGCCGACCCGCACCCTCCTTTGGCAGCGCCCCTGCTTCCGCTTTACTTCCATTTAACAAGGGAAAGGTAAAAATGCAATTTGCGGAGTGGCTGGATAATGCGGATCGAAACCAGATCCAGATATCGACGCCTCGGTGTCCCAGCGGGCCCCGATGCAAAAGGTGAAGACAAAAATCAAAAGCAGAAAGCAAAAAAGGCAAAAGTCAAGAACCCAAAAAGTTAAAACGATAAAGCCGAAATGCAAGCAGCGAAATAGTCAAAAAGCAGAAGTGTCAAAGGAGAAATCAACGAATGTCAAGAGTCAATAAGCCAAATGAAGGGAAATGGATTGAATTCAAACTGTAGGCGTGACGTGCAAAAAAGCAAGCGAGCATAAAATGCAAAACGTTAAAAGGCAGAAAAAGCATTTAAGAGTAATTGCCATCTAACAGCATCTAGCATTTTGTGACACACCCAAAGATAAAGGATGCAACTAAAATAGATAACTCAAACCACATACACGCCAAACTGTCAGCCACGGCTCTCATTAAGTTTACGAACACACCAGGGTCCCCTGTATAGATATGCGTCCAGGATGGGCAGGGGGTACCCGAGGAGGTCAAATCAACTAATAATGATAAAACTTTCCTATCAAAGTCATCACCACGGATATCGAGTTGGGGGCTCATAGTTTTTCAGAGGAGTCCCAATGGGGGATCATACAGGGCGAGATTTTGGAATGGGAGTCCCGAGTTTGGATGGGGAGAGGCCCACAACAGTCTATTCTAGCGGTCAACACTACATCTTCTAAACCTCTCCTTTTGAACAAAATAAGTGTCGCTTTTCTTTGTTTTGAGATCTAAGTTGGCAACAGAGTCGTCATGTTTCGGATTTCTGGAAGGCGGTGGGAGCACGTCGCTAAAATTGATCCTAAACAAACGATATCTTCTGACATGATTAAGTGTAGCATTTTTAAGAACTAACGCTGCTCTCTAGAAAAGGTTAAGCCGTAAAAAGCAACAGGGCCGTTGTTAAAACTGATTCAGATTGTTTTTAACTCGTGGCAGAGTCTGCCAAATATTTCATAACAATGTGCAGACCTGATTTCAAATTGGCTGCCTGTATTTCACCTGTTCTGTAAACACGCAGAGTGGATATCTCAGTTTTATCTATGGAGGGACCTTGACGCCCGGGCCGTCAGGTCTGCGGTGTCCTGATCTGGTGAAGGGACACGAGCTTGTTTTGCCCGCTTGTATCTGCCTGGCATGCATTGCATCTGACACGCAAAACTTGCGAGCTTAGGCGGACCCAATGTGTTATGTCAAGAAGCTGTGTTTAAGACATCAGAGATAAGTACTGGGATCGTGCTCCTGAGTACCAAATCTTTGGTTATCAAGGATCCAGGTACAGCTTTCAAGCGTTTCTTAAAGAAGTCTTCTGGGGTCTGAGCTCCAAGGATGTTCGCTGAAATTTTGTTTTAAGAATACTTGCGGTCCAGCGCCTTGTTTCTAATTTTTTCAGAAACTTTTTTGAAATCTGGAATTTTTTCTTGAGATTGTGCACACATCACATGTGTGATTCCCGACGCTATTTCAAAATTATTTCGTTCCAAACTCACTACCTATGCACTGGAAAGGAGAACTTGCTAACTGTTGTTTCCAATCACTACAGCTGTTCTTACCTGGTATGTGTGACTCCTATGACGGACGTGCTTGAATATCTCAAGTCTCAGAATTTATGCAACCGCTATCAGTTAGTGGCTCACAGGCAAAGAAGGAAGCGAACAGTTGTAGGGGTAGCTCACCCCATCAATCGGCTAATCGTGGAGCCTTTGTGTGAGAGACCGGCAGAGATCAATGTGACAAAGGCGATCATTTGCCTGAGTACCTTCTACAGTTGCGGTCAATATGAGCGCAATGCGCGGGCAATGACTGTAATTTGATGCAATTCAGATCCTACTGAATCACGCTAACGACATCTCTCAAGAAAAGTGAGTCCAATTGTCGTCAGCTGCCGGTTTCACAACGACAAACTTTAAGGTACGCCTCTGTGCAGTTGCCGCATTCTTCCTAAATTTCTTTAGTTTCTGCCACGAGCTCACCAGTTTGGTCTCTGGGGGCACCGCCCGGCGTCACAGCCGTGACGGAAGAGTGAGCCGTTCCCTGACCCCACAGTCCACACTGGTACACCAACTCGAATTGCTTTCCGAGCTGTATCCGTTCACCTATACATACGCTGCGCCCCGAGGAGCGCTGGGGTCGTCTGTCATTGAAGAACTTTACGACTTAGGTAACCTCACATATAATATATACAAATAAAACATTCACATATATATATATATATATATTTGTGTGTGTGTGTGTGTGCGTGTGTGTGTGTGTGTGTGTGTGTGTGTGTGTGTGTGTGTGTGTGTGTGGTGTGTGTGTGTGTGTGTGTGTGTGTGTGTGTGTGTGTGTGTGTGTGTGTGTGTGTGTGTGTGTGTGTGTGTGTGTGATGTGTGTGTGTTGTGGTGTTGTGTCGTGTGTTTTGCGTGTGTACAAGGCATAGGTAAAGAGAAGCGTGGTGTGGAGAATTGGGAAAATTACCAGCGTGGGTATCAAAAACATACAATGCTACCACGGTGCGCTTGTAATTTTAGTCACGATTTTCTCCAGAAGCTCTGCAACTTACAACGCAAGAAATATTTTGGAGTCCAACTCCTCCGTGATATATAACTGAAATGCTGGAAAGTGCAAGTGGGTGAGTAACGAGTGGTATAATCGATTAGAAGTGGATAGTGAGTGGGTGTTGGCACAGTTCTAACCGGCTGCGGATGGATTGAGCAAACCGAAATCATCCCCATGGAAGCTTTAAACTGTTTTGCGGTACAGACGATTATGAGGCCGCCGTAATCCCGGATTGTGGAATGGCCGGCCTTTTCTATTTAGTGACGAGCGAGAGGGGAAATAGAGGTTGGAAAGAGAGAGAAGAGAAAGAGGAAGAGAGAGAGAGAGAGAGAGAGAGAGAGAGAGAGAGAGAGAGGAGAGGAGAGAGAGAGAGAGAGAGAGAGAGAGAGAGAGAGAGAGAGAGAGAGAGAGAGAGAGAGAGAAGAGAGAGAGAGAGAGAGAGAAGAGAGAGAGAGAGAGAGAGAGAGAGAGAGGAGAGAGACAGACAGACAGACGACACAGACAGAGAGAGAGAGAGAGACAGAGACAGAGAGACAGAGACAGAGAGCAATTGTTGATGATTTGTTGGTGAGGTTCGCCCCAGCTGAAGGCATGGGTGAGGGTATAGTCCAGCATACCGGCTTCGGGCCACACGTGCCCAGCTGTTGCCTTTTTGCTCAGAGTTACAAGTTGGTATTTACAGAGGTTCATGACGATAAACCAAGCCATAGTCGGCCACCATTGTCATGAAGATCTGAGGCGCTTACTGACTGCTGCCAGCTTCGTGGCGAGCGTGCTGAAGGCTGCTGATCGCATCAGTCATTAATTCCCATGAGGGTTTGTGCATGCGCTCTTGTCGACATTTGGTTTACATCATGGCTGGATGCAAACAACCTCAATGTATTAATTTCATAGAAGTAAGCCTTTGCATTAGTGTGCATGCTTGATCTATTGTTCTCATCTGGGGTCTGATCTTTCCGGGCAATCGATTCTGGGCTATTTTCCTTGCGTATCAACTGCAGTATAAATTCACAGATACAGCATCTAAACCGACATAGAAGCAGATAGCTGGGGGGAGGGGAAGAAATATGCATCAAGGGATCCTGCAGCAGAGGGAAGTGGGAAGAACAAAGGATGTTGGCGGTCGGAGGGAACAATGGGGAACGCAATTCGAAACAAGTTGTAAACTTGAAGCGCCTTGAACTAAAGCACCGTCAACCCCGACATTAGCGTACCGCAAGAGCGTGTCTGGCAGCTCTTCTCGACCGGAACTGACAGCGGTCCACCACGAAGCAGCCTGCGGCGCCGCCTGCCCAGTCCCAGGGAGTTTGTCCCGGCGTGCGCCGCAGGCCGGTTCCGCGCAGTCTCCGGGAGCGGCGCCGGCCGCCGGGCCGCCGCGCGCCGCCACCGCCTGTCACTGCATGTGGGTCAGCAGCGCCCGCTGCCCGCTCGACCCTGCTGACGGACGGACGGCAGCAGCCGGCTCGCGCTGTGACGTCACGACGCCTCGGAGCGCACCGCTGCCGGCTGCCGCCCGCCGTTGTGCCCCCCGCTCTGCTGGGTTGGAAGCGCAGTCCTGTGAGGTGCTGTCGGTGGTCTCCGCTGCTGGAGTTAGGGCCAGTGCTTTGGGCTTGAAGTGGCTGGTCCTGCCCGGAACACCTTTCAGCTCACGTCACGGCTTTGTGCTGCTTTTTCAAGCTCTCCTGCTAGAAATTTGTAAACGGTGGTTATGAATAACTTCAGTTCAAGAATACGAATTTTGAAGCTCCGCACAGAGGTATGTTACCGTTTCCTGCAATCATTGTAAAACAGGAAATGCAAGCAGTTGTTTTGAGCAAGCCCGATTCAATCAAACAATCTGTAGTTTTCTGAATCAAACACACGATTAAGCACATGCTCACATGGCACTGAACTGCAATCGTTTGTAACTGGCTGGAGGCATCAAGATTTGATCCATGAAGACAGGTGGACTTAGTGGGGTTGCTTAATATAACCCAGAAGCTTTTAATCTCTTGTTTGGCAGCATCGTTGATAAATGTTCAATGACAAATCACATGACACGACTAGATTGAGATTGCATTTCCCAGTGCCGATGTCATCTGACATTCTCACGGACAATCTGTACTTGATCAGAGACTTGCGATGCCGGATACGAGGAGGCTCTTCAATTGCCAAATTTCACGTCCACCTCACCGAGCCACTGTGAAGTTCAAAGGTAGACGTATTGTTAGCACTTCGGACGCCTCCTATGAGAGCAGCTCGCTTTAAATATGAAGCAGATGAACCCAGTCGAGACAACGTTTTTCCGTAGCTGCAGGAAGACGAGCACCGGCTCTTTTCAACAAACGCAACATCTCTGTCCAACGGTCCTCCTTCACATTAAGAATCATCTCCTATGAGAGATAGCGGACGTTGGTTCTGATCTTCATTGAGCGGCCGGTTGTGTTGACGTCCGCGATTCGGCGGCAGCATAGCAATTATGGCGTTTGTCCGTGGTCTACGTCAGCGACTACGCCCTTCGGCCAGCCTTTGGGGAGCGGAGGAGCGGCGTGAACAAGAGATGCGCTCGGTACCACGGCACCGACGGCTGACATAGAAGCAATCCCGGTGGTATCGCATTGGTGTCTGGAATGGGATAGCCACTAGTTTGCCGATGACACGAAATGTGGACCTGTATGGAATGCATTGAAAGGCGATACCAGTGCGCCTATTAACCAAGTATTTCTGACTTTAGGCCGGTACTTATGCATCTCGGTTGGTGCTGGTTACGAGGTTTTAGAGAGCAAACATGTAGAATTGGTCGCTGACGCCATTCCCGCTATAAATCCTGGAGCAAAAATTCAGAAAACGGATTGAGACTTTTTCTTCTTCAGCCGGTACTTTATCACACAGCTTTTCGGCACTTGGTGTGCCATAATCTAGACCGTCCTGAGAGCAGCAGGTTACCATGTGAAGAGACATTGTTACATTACTGCGGACATTTGATCCTTTCCTACATAACTATGATGGTAGGGCTATTTATGGCAACCGGTTCTTGTCAGATGAAGTTTTGAAAATCGATACAGGTAAAGTGAACACTTAAAATAAACTTACCTCTGCAGTGCACCACAAGAAACGTATCCACTTTGTCGCATCCAAAATACACGCATCTCAGCTCGACATTTAGTGTTGCTGGGTGCGCACTTAATGTCGAGTGCGCGCCCAGCAGCACTTAATTATCACCCAGGAAGCACATGGATTTTCCATATGCTTCCTGGGGAATGGGTTCGACGGCACGGATATCGTCATTTACTTTCATATTGGGTGAATTGAAGTCGTCTGATAAATGAGGTAAATAACCTTTCAGTGGCTGAGATGATCAAAAAACTTTCAGCCTTCATGAAAGCTGATGATATTGGCGCACTGTCAGGTGTCTTCTAAAATTGCTTTTGGAAATTTGGAAGACTTCACGCTACGTAATCTTGACCGTAAATGACCCTTATGTTTTCATTGAAACCGGCCAACAATTTTCTTCAAATTAGAGAGGCAGCGTTGGGAAACACCATGTCGACATCGACATTCGAACTGATTTTCACCTGATTGTAAACAGTATCTGCAAGCTACTGCTATTTCTGACGCTAATTTTGCAACCACTTCAACCATGTACACGTCCAGAACCACCAGGCGCGAGTGGCTATGGCGTAGGCAGTGCCGGTAATGTTTCAGCGCCGATAATTCACACTCTCACAGCGGCAAAGTTTCAGAACGCTGCATAGGCTCATTGTCTAGACAAGATAGAATACGAGAGCGCCCAGGTCAGGTGAGATCAGTTTCCGAAACCCGTATGGCCAAAACCTCGTCACCACGGTTTGGGATCAGCTGTCCTGCGGAGTTCTCGCCCGCCGTCGGCGTGCTCTCCTCAGCTAGCGGCGCCCGTGACCGCCATCCGCGCGTGCGCGCACACGGCCGTGCGTGCCAGCCCCACCCATGCAAATTGATCGGGTCGCGGTTGAGGATTTATCACCGCTGCGTTTGGACCCGCGGCCATCGTTCATACCGATGTGCGCCGTGTGCACACGCATTGCTCATCTGAGACTGGCGAGCTGGGTCACAGTGCCCATCTGAGACTGGCGAGCTGGGCCACAGTGCCGACCTGAGACTGGCGAGCTGGGCCACAGTGCCCATCTGAGACTGGCGAGCTGGGCCACAGTGCCCATCTGAGACTGGCGAGCTGGGCCACAGTGCCCATCTGAGACCGGCGAGCTGGGCCACAGTGCCCATCTGAGACAGGCAAGCAGAGTCGCAGCGCCCATCTGAGGCAAACAAGCAGAGTCGCGGTACCGACCTGAGACAGGCAAGGGAAGTCGCAGTGCCCATTTAAGACAGGCAAGTAGAGTCGCAGCGCCTATCTGAGGCAGGCAATCGAAGTCTCAGTTCCGACCTGAGACAGGCAAGCGAAGTCGTAGCAGAGGTTCTCGTGTCCACGGGTTGCTGTGGACCGTTTGTGAAGGAGTCTGTGTTCCATCGCGCAGGTGACTATCCGCTTCACGCTTAGCCACACGTGCATGTCTCTGTTGCGCTGCCACTGAAGGGTACGCACATGCATCGGGCGCTCCCTTACATTGATCCGCTTTTGTCAAGCCCTCGGCGTCTGACCTTATCACGCGCCCATGACAGGTGACGTGGAATGGGTTCAGAAGAAACTATCAGATGGTGACATGTAGCAGGACATTCGGCTACAGAAGTGACATGGCCAAAATTTATCGGCAAATCGACCTCAAATCAAAGTAGAGGCACACATAGTTGGCCAGGGAGCTTCACGTGAAGCGGATTTCTCTTTGCACTACTCGACAAATAATGGTGTCTTTTCAGCAAGGTTTCCGCGATTCTCTGGTATTTTCACCTGTCCACTCTCCCCTAGTTTTCATCCTTTGTCTTCTTTCTCATCGTCAGCGACGGTGAGCGAGATCACATTGCATAGATCTACCTTCGGACCCACGCTTATTCACACGCTCCGCAACATGGCTTTCTGTGATTCAAACTGAATTTGTTCTATAAAGCCCTGCAGCCATACTCACTCCACACTCAGTGTGCGGTGTCACTGGATGCAGGCGCAGTGGCCGAGAGCGTCTCCCATGATCCAACGTAGCAGGCCCGCCTGCATTACATGCCTGTGGCTCAGAGAACGGACGTCCGTCTGTCCCCTAATGAATGGTGATGAGCGTGAAACACAGCTCATGGCGGTCGGTTACATGTGATACACCCATTCCATTCACCAGTTAATCAGCGGTGCACGTGACGACATCAACAACAGAACTCATTCAAAGCGGCCCCGCGGTGTCAGTGAAACTCACGATCAACACTGGACAGTCACATGGTCGGCGGTTGGCCAAGCCCCCACGGTTGACGCAGCTGAGCTGGCGGCAGCGTACACGGAGACAGCGGGCCTCTCACCGCGCGTGCAGCGCGAGTTCTCACGAGCCCGCGAGCGCGGAGAGAATGCGTTCGTTCTCCCGGTGAGCTGCGGCCCAGCGCCGTCCGTGGCCGACGTTGACAGCTGCACGACCGTGAGTTGTGCCCGGCGTTGCTTCCCAACGGCATTCCAGGCGGCGGAGCCGGGCGAACGCTGGCGGCCAGCGCGGGCAATTCACGGGGCACCCGCCGCGTGGCGGCCTGCGAAGGTCGACGACACCGTGTGACCTTTCTCGGGGCCAGTCCGGAGCCGGCGCCTCGCAGCCAAACCGCAGCTAATGGGGCCAATACGCTGCCCAGTGCGCCATCTAATGACTGCTAGAAAAGTGCCCGATCCAATACAGAGCATATATATTGTCGAATTAATTTCGGTTTTCGCGATTTAATCCAGTAAGAACGTTTTGAGAGTCAAATATTGTTGGTGGGCGAGGCCTTGTGTTGCAAATAGCTGGTCTCCAGCAGACCAGCAAACACCGACATTGATAGATAGCAAACATGAAAAAAGCACCGACATGATAGATAACAAACATGAAAAAAGCACCGACATGAAAGATAACAAACATGAAAGAAGCACCGACATGATAGATAACAAACATGAAAGAAGCACCGACATGAAAGAAAGCAAACAACCATTTTTAAAAAAAAAGATTTGATCAGAACCCTTTGAATGAATGGACTTTCGGGATCAGAGCTCACGCTAAGCAGCGCTTGTTGTGTGAGCCCTGACCCCCACCGTCCGATCGCACAATTCCATGTCAACGGCAGAATCTGGTGGCGAAAGCCTTACGTGCCGCATTGCTCGGCACGGTCCGTCCTGCCCTCTGACGTCAACTGACCTTTTAGCGCGACCGCTGCCACCGGCCGCATGCCATACCTGTCAAGGGCAAATAGCGAGCGCCCTAAAGCGACTCGAACCCGCCCCGCCACGGGTGGGTGGATCGGAAGGCAGGTGCTCTAACCAACTGAGCCACCGGGACGGACTGAGCCGCCGGGACCATTGAGGGATATAACGAAAATACTAAGGATATGATATATGTTTCATAGGTCCTTGGGTCAAGGTTAGTAAGCAGCTAGTTGCACAATGTTTACGCGAGACTGCAAAAATGCGACATTGAAAATTGCAAAATTCAGAGCGCAGATTACGTTCGTAGGTGTCAGTGGTGTGCCTAGTAACCTAGTTTAACCATTCAATCGTGGCATGTTGATTGCCCGTCATTTTCAACACTAAAACTCGCCAGGCCGGAAACCAGCGGTTTGAGGCCTTCCTCACCTATATCAGACACCCCGGAGTTACTCTAACAATGCCTTCAGACTTGTCTAGCCATTTTGTATCGCCCTCTCTGATGCCACAAGTCACGAATGGTGACGAGACCGCGTGCCAGTAGTCCCCCGAACAACTCCTTATCTGACAGATGCAGCGGTGAGCGAGCTGCCTGCCAGCTGCACCGTCCCGTCCTCTCCACGAGGCCGCGAGCTGAACATCATCCCGAGAAGGCTCACCGCCCGAGTGTTCAGTACAGCAGCGCTGGAGCGGCACAACTTGATACTAGCGCCCGCCAGCGACCAGCAGCCAACGGCCGGCAACGGTGAGTTGGCAATAAAGTTAAATGGTTTCGCTTTGGGACAATTTAATAATCAAGTGGGCTATAGCAGACCCCACCACGAGATTAGTCCAATTATCCCTTTATTTATTTAATGGATACGACCCACTGGGGTGGAGCCGGACGAGAAACACAGCCAGAGCTGATGTAGAGGGGTAGAGAATAGCGCAGACAGAAACGCATGACAACAGGATGTAGCGTAGCAGGTGAGGGAGAAGAAGAAGGGGGAAGGGGGAGTAAGACAAAGAAGGGGAGAAGTGAACGGAAAAGGAGGAGTAGAAGAAGGAGGAGGAGGAGGAGAAGAAGAGACTATGGCAGGTAGTCTCCTGATAAGATACCCACTACAGATTACTGTACACGACGGGCATATTACGCACTCGTGCAGGGCATATTACGCACTCGTGCCCTCTCCTGGCCACCCGGCAGATCTGAGGAGCGGCGCGACCCGCTCCCTCCCAGCGCCGCTCCACATAGCGCAGACGGACGGGACCGACCGCGTCGGCCTCTGGCGTCGGGCCGAGCCCACCGCCTGCAGACAATAAAGACGTCCGTCAGCGGAGCCGGAGACGGCGGAGTATAAAGCGCGCTCGTGGGCCGGCCTCTCCGCGTGACTGTTCGCGTGACTGGCACGCCGCCGCGCGCCGAGTGACTTCATTCAACACGGCTGGGTGCACGCTGCCGGCTCGTGCGGCCGGGAGCGGGCTTTCTCTCCGCTCCTCACGTTCGGGCTGTCGAAATACGCGAGCGACATGGATGTCATGGTGTTGTTTAGCCTGTTTCTTTCTGGTGTGCTCGGGCCAGGGGTGTTGTATGCTCTGGTATTTCTCGCGCGGTATTCATCGTCACAAGGTTGATTGTCCGTCACTGACATCGCCGTCATTCAGATCAAATGTCACCGTCCGTTCATGTGCCTCCAAACATTCAGCTCCCTTTTCTTTCACGGTTTCTTCTCAATGCTTATGCTACCAGCGTGGCACCTGGCATTTTCGGACGTCTGGATTCCGTTCCCACATTTGTTTCCTTCAGCGCTGTTGAAATGATGATCCTTTGCGTCTGACACGGCCGTTGCATCCCAAATCCGTCACAAAAACGAATCATTCAGACTGTGGCTGGCACCAAACAGCGCCGCTGGCGCCCAGGGTCCCCGGGAACGGTTAGCGGTATCTCCAGCGAGCGTGTCCCCCCCCCCCCCCCCCCCCCCACTGCCTCCAACGGAGCAGGCTCAGCTACTCCCCATCGCACCTCTGCCTTCGGTTGAGGAGACTCAACAGCCCCCTCCGCCGGGTGAGGGGCTCAGAAGCTGTCCCGCCACGCGCGGAAGCCGGCTCCGGGGCCCGTCGCTGCTGCTGGGCGGCGGGCCTCGGACCAGCACCGCCAGCCGCCCGGTCCCGCCGCCGTCCCGCCGCCGCCGATCGGCAGGCAGGTGCGGCGAGCCGGGCCGGGCCGGGCCGGGCCGCCGCCGCGGACAGCGTTATTTCGGGGCTCGCCGCTGGCTGAGTCAGAGTGTGACCTCCGCCCCCGCAGCGCCGCCCCCGCGCCAGGCCTGACGTCATCAGGGGTCAGGCCGCACCTCCGGCTTACCTCAACGCCGGATCCGGTCAAGCCGCCTGCCAAGGCCGCCCTCAGAGGCCATCGAACAGGCTTCGGGCTGGGGAGATTGTAATGTATCATCTTTATTGCATGATGGCATTGGCCACAGCATGCCGTCATGCACTTTGCAACTTCGTGCAAGGGGCTCATGCCGTTCTAGATACGTCATCTGTGCCATACAATTACAATATTGCCTGTTTGAGTAAGGTCGAGACTCCAAATCTCTAAATCGAAATCTTTATCGAGGCATTGTTCCCCAAAGCGCTTTATTTCGTGATGCTCTTTAGCCGAGGCGTGAGTTGTTGACTTCGTAGTATGTAAATTCTAAGCGCCAATGTACATGGATCCAACCGCACTTGAAATGTTGCTGGGGTTCATGTCCACGTTTGGGGCATTTTATGAGGTCTAAACGCAAGCATAATCCATCCGTCCAAGCAGCGTGGTTCGGACCCCACGGACCCATGCGGTGGTGGCGCCCCTGCCCATGTGGGTTTTCATGTTTGGTCCCACATATACATACGGTCATGAAGAACTTTCGTCTTTACGTAGCATAAATGCGGACACAGTTGAAGGTTGTGTTCACAAAACACGTTGTGGCCTCCACTATCCTTTCGTAAATCGTGGCACGGAGTTTGCACCCTGTCGCGTTTTTAGACCACGCTAGCGACAGTTTTCGGTATTCAGAAGCTATACATGTGTTTTCGTGTTTAAATACCTATGTCCTAGCGAGTCAGGCATTGAGACGGTGCCTGCCACCTGTTTTCCTCCTCATTTTCCCTTTCTTCATGACCGCCACTCGACTTCGGCAATGCTCAGCGTTGAGTTGAAATTTATGTCATCGGCAGGTCGTCGAGCTGTAATTATTTAGATTTATGCGAATGGACGAGGGGAGCTTAATTGAAAGTCAGCACATTTGGGCGTTTTGTGTGATTTGGTTACAAATTCGGAGTTCGAAAACCATCACCGGGCGGGATGTAAACAGCCATTTAGCTTCGGCTCGACTGAGCGTCGCAGTCGTGCGCCATTTTTGGTATTGATGCGCCATGTGTGCCACGTATGCGACGCAGTTGACAGTCGCGAGTTCCGGGTTCAAATCTTTCCCATTTCACTTCAATTCATTCGATTCACTGCCCATTTAATTCACATATCGTGATGAACCGCAGCGACAGAACTTTTGGCCGGAGATGTCAGATGTTCACTTGCCGACAACAAATGAATGAAAATCGAATGCTTTTGAATTGGTCGACTGTTTTGCATCGGTGGCCGTGCAAGATCGGGGTGTGATAAGCATCGCTTCTTACGGAAACCCTTCTCCTACCACTCCAGTAACACCATTCCACTTCGACGGATAACGCAGAACATTCTTAACATGCCAGCAATGTCAAACACCTGGTGAGGCCGACTGTTCCGGTCAGCTACCACCTGGGCGCCAGTGACGGACCACGTGAGCGCGGTCTCCCGGCCGTGAACCCCAACCGTCTGCCGCGTCTTGGTCCGAACGCCCGCCGCTCTCCCACCTGAGCTACTCGAACAGCATCGCCACGATTAAGATAAACATGCAGTCTTGCAATTTGGCATGTGGCTTACCAGTGCTAAATTTGGGCCAGTGGTCATAGAGGCTTACAAAATACAACCGGTGCGCATGACCTCAGCACGTCAATAAAGCCACAGGCACACACACGCGGCGCACGAGCTAGAGGCAAACAACATCGCCATCTCATCTCACGAGTGCAGCCGCCCGCAGGAAATTACGCTCTCACACAATTGCATTATTTGATTCATGATTGAAGTCGCTGAGCCAAGTGCTTAACCCAGTTGTGCGGTCCAGTCAACAGCGTATTGAGCAAGTGGCGGTCTGAGGCGGTCTGTTTGGCCGTGGCCGTCGGGTCGAGCCAGCGCGAGGCCGCCCGGCCGCCGAGGGTTAATTGGTGTCACGGCTTACACGTGGAAACACACCCCGCTGGGTCATCCCGTCTGGGTCTCTGGGTCGATGGTGCTGCGTGCAGAGTCATCAGGCTCCCCGTGGTCTCCAGCGGCTGGGAGGCACGCTGTGGAGGGGTGATTATGCATTGTGTGCACGTGCAGCGTTCCGATGTCGGGACTTGTTAGGCTTGAAGACCCGATGGTCGGCGCCGTACAATCTGAGGATGCGAGCGGGCTACGGAAGGTGAATAAATGATGCTTCTACGGTTCGTTGTTGACTTGCAGCAGTCAAGTGTGCCAAGGCCAACTTCGAAGGGGATCCAGCTTGACACGAATCGAATATCTTGTAATGAATCACACAACTCGTCAGACAGTTTTCATAGACTAGATGTTTCATTAGCGAGATGACAGACCACCGCAGCCGCCTGGTCACAGGCGTGCATGTGGGGAAACGGACACAATAGGAGCTTAGAATGTTCCTCTCACTCGTCAAGCACCGACCAACTCTACGTTCAGATTCAAGAAGCTTGGATGTGGCAAGGCCTTGGCTTCTCTCCAAATGGAACAACTCTCACTCGTAACTGAGTCGCAGAGCTAAGTCACAGAACGTCGACATCTCAGATCCCCTGCGGCGTCCCATCCCACCGACGCCGTCTCGCTCGGATGACATTTGTCTTTACACTGTACGGCATCCGGCGACGCCGCATTCGACACGGGCGCACTACCGGGCACGGGACCGACGACCTTTTATGACATTTGGGGCAAAAACACGACTCTGCTCCGCTGTTGTCCGTTAAAAAGCAGGAAGAATTGTGTCGTTGCACTGCACTGGCGCTTTGCATACATTTGAGCTCAGACTACACGCAAGAGAGCAGGCTCTGCCCAAGCTGCCCAGCCCTGATCAACCAGCGGCAGTCATTCCGCGCTACTTTCGAAATGAGACACCTGTTTGCACACGAATCAATGTAGTACCTAGCGCACCGCATAAGAACGCGTCTGAAAAATATCCTCGCCAATGCATTAGGATGCATTGCATGCATTCTCACCCTGTAGATGCATTTAGAGCCTCTTTTGGCAAACCTTGCGGCTACATACAAGTTGAATATTAACCTTTGTATGAGGGCAAACAGGTGAAACTTTGCGCATGCATTCAGGCATATCCCAGACAACAGCATGAATGGGTAGGGTCAGCGACGTTCGTAGTCCCTCTAAACGCAGCACGGCGGCGCGGTGAGCATTCCAGCGCGTTTGTTTCCCACCCAGACCTCGCCTGACGTCCCCACTTCCGCCTCACGCCTCCGCGTGGGCACCGCGGCCGCCAACCCATTCCCGCCGTCAGTCAGACTGATATACCGCGCCGGCCGAATCAATACCGAATCATTCGGCGCGGCGCGCGGGGGGGGGGGGGGCGCCCAATGTGCGAGGTCGCGCTGCAACGCCGGCTCCACCGCGCGATGTGCAGACCTCGTCTGCCGGGGAGGAAGGAAGGGCCGGCACACCCGGCTGACGGCTCGGGTCAGCTCGCTGTAGCGCCGGCGGTGTGGGCCAGTCGATGTATGCAGACACGCGTGCAGCGAATGTTTGACAGCGTAATCCATCGGCTTTTAAGCCATTCAATCAGGAGGGTTGTGTTCGTGTGAGGGTCGTCAGGTGCGCGGTCAGTTCCACCAGGGTGCGCGGAGCAGTGCAGCACGCTTATGCATGCAAACAACGAAGGACGCTGAAAGCGATACCTCCGAACCCCGCTTCATTAGGCCTGCTGACCCTGCGCAGACAGGGTCGCTTTGTAACCGCCCGTTGAAAGGCGCAGCGCATTGCATCTTGATTGGGGCGCGCGGCCGGCTGTGGGAACTCGATGGGTATCGCAGGGTCACCAGGGTTCCTCTTTCACCATCCATCACGGTGGCGCCCGCTCCCAGCACGGCCTTCTTCCCGCTCGCTGCAGCGCGGGTCCTCACGAGAGGTCCTCCACGGGCGTCGCTCGGTTCGGCACGCCGCCGGGGCTGCTCCACGGGTCTCACTCGGTTCGGCACGCCGCC
The DNA here is from genome assembly GCF_011947565.3 of Pollicipes pollicipes. Classification (NCBI taxonomy): domain Eukaryota; kingdom Metazoa; phylum Arthropoda; class Thecostraca; order Pollicipedomorpha; family Pollicipedidae; genus Pollicipes; species Pollicipes pollicipes. The sequence goes on from NW_023596136.1 coordinate 38,162,465, forward strand.
GGGGCTCCTCCACGGGCCTCGCTCGGTTCAGCACACCGCCGGGTCCCGCGAATACCCTCGCCCCTTCCAGTGCAGTCCGTCAGCTACGGCTCCGGGGCTGCGCCGGTGGGTGCTGACAGCGGCTGCCGACCGTCGGCGCCGGGTGAAAGGCCCCGCGCTCCGCTGCAGACCGGCGGGGCATGCCAATGAGAGCTGTCGCGGTCAGGCGGCGGCCAAGTTCGCGGCGAGTTTGCCGAGCGAGACTGGACACGGCACCACGGCCGCCTGGCCCGAACGCCGACGGAGAAGGCCGCGCTGGCATTCACTGCGTGGGTGGAATGTTTCCGTTACTGCATCTCAGTCTACTGATAAAGTGGTATACTGCATACTGATATAACTGATAGGCCTTCGGCATGGATACCTGTTCCTGGAAGTACTGGATGACCTTTGATGGAGCTCTCTGATAAAATGCACTTCTGGACTTTTACACCCATACCCTGAGCGCACGTTGGCTTCCCTTTGAACGGATATTTAAGTCCTCGCAGATGCATTGCGCGCAACAAAGCGATCACCTCAAAGACTCGGCCTTTGGGGAAGTTAAGGCATCGCTCGCTATGGGAGCATGTTGTAAACTAACTTTGTCGAAAGTAATCTGCTGAGGGCACACTCCACCACAAACATACGCCCTCAGTTAGCCATGGTACAGCATGACTAGCTTTGCCGGAATAGCTGCTGCGATTTCTGGCACGTCTCCGTAGGCTATATCCCTTAGACGGCATCGCAGAACGCAGGACATCTTCAAGAACTTCAGAGAGCATTTCGGGTTTGTAAGACACTCGCGCAGGACACTGCTGCTTCATTCGCGATCAGTATATTCGCGACTTCTGCGGCTGCGAGCACTGCTGTTGGTGATGTGATTTGGGGATTTGGGCACCGCCTTCAAATGGTCATGCAGTTCCCAACACACGCCTTTAAATTCGCGTAAATTCTCATGGATAGGCATTTAGTATGGGTCTTTAAGCTTCATGGGTCTTTAAGCTTTATGCTTCAAGTGAAGCATAAAGATCTGAGAAAAAGGCTAGTAGTTTTAGTGGAAGGAGTATCCCTATGAGGACAACCTCCCTGAAAGCCAAATTTAATTTTCAAGTGATACCACAGAATGCTGATGATTGCGTTCCTGTTATAAATCTAGCAGTTATAAGATATGTATCATCACTTTTGATAAATTAAAAGAACGCAGGAATTTTGGGTATAATTTGGGTGCAAATTTGGATGTTCTTGATCCCTTTTATGATTTAGAACCGAGACTTTATTAAAAGGTTCACGGTGGGTAACGGAGGATGGGAGGTGTGAATCAGTAGCGATAGGTGACGGATGGGAATGCCCATAAACCCACTACGGGTGGTGGGTGGATGGGACAGAGGAAGCCATGCCTCCCCCACTGATTCGCGCATGACCCCCTCCCCCTCGCACCGTGAGCAGTGATTCCGTCCCTTCCCGTAGCCCCAGCCCAGGTACCGGTGCTTCCCAACGCGCCTGCCGATATCGCTGCGGCCGCCACGGCGGGAGTGGCTGCTGCGACACAAGATGAGAGAGACTTGCGGTGAGTGTGGCCGCGGTGACCTGACGGGAGAGGCGAGTGGGACGAGTGGGACTGTGGGACTGTGGGACTGTGGGAGTGGGGCGAGTGGGACTGCGGCGACAAAAGAGGCCTGCGGCGAGTGTAGCCGCGGTGACATGATGAGAGCGGCCTGGGGACAGGCGCCACCCGCCTGCACCCCGAGGGGCCGAAGCGCGTCAGCACATCCGTCCCAGAGCGCGGTCGGTACGGGAGGAGCCTCGGTCTGGGGCCGAGGGCCGGCACAGTCGTCATCCGCGACCGCCGTGAGGAGGGTGCGCGAACGTGACGTCACGATAGTGGTTCATTACGTATGCGGCGAATGTCCGGCGGGTCTTCTATCCCGGGGGCCGGCGTCGAGCTCTGCCAGCCTGCCCGTGGAGCCGGCATCATGTCACGGTGTAGGGCGTCCGATGACAGCCCGAGCCAGGGAAGTCGAACATTACCGAGGATGAAGAAGCCTTCAGGCTGCTTTGTTGCTGTTATCGTTTGGAAGGACTTTGTTACCAATAACTGCTCGCCTATTCACCGCGTGATCTTGCAGTAGGCCATGGTCAGAACCGGAGTATATTGTCGGCATGCAAAAAGAGAAAGCTAAACTGAATGGTTGTACAGTAAAAACAGCTGACACATTGCACGTACAATGTATTTCAACTCATTAAAAGGCGCCTACCGAAGGCCATCCTATTCAATACGCACGTTTACGTAGCATAACACTCGTGTCAGAAGCGTGCGGAACGAAGCACAATGTCTGCCTCCAGAGGACTGAAATCAAGCCACTGGTTCATGAATGCCACAAGTGTTCCTAATTATCCTGGCGACAAGAGAAAGAGAAAACCTAACGCACAGGAGGTCTGCTATTCTTCAGAAGTCCAGTACATTGCACACGACCGCACGCCGCCCGCTCACCGCGGGGCCGGGCTACGCTCCATCCGCGCATGGCACAGCAATCGGGCGGACGCAGCGAAGCGGGCCGTACCGCCACCTGACGTCCCAGCGGCGAGTCGAGGACGTCCCGCGCAGTGTGAGACTGCTACCGGCCGTCAGCGCAGAGCGTCAGCCGCAGTCGAGACTGGAGTCTGGACACGCCTGCTGCTGTCACGGCGCCGGAGAGCACGCCGAAGAGACCTGGGAGGCAGGGCAGTCATCGCCGTCACAGGTGGAGGAAGATGGTCTGGCCTGTGTAGAGGGTCCCCGTTACGTTTTGAAGTGTTTAAGGTGCAATGTCTCTCAGCTTAAACATGGTGTGATGTCTAACTTTCAAGCTCAAATACGTGCTGCTCCCTACTCACCAATTCGACGCACGTCCGCACTTCGCCATAAAGCGGAGAAAGGGTTAAGACAATAGGCGATGGCGCCCAGTGTCAGATGTCTGTGTTCATCACGCGACTCCAGACCGTTCAATTGAGGGTGGGAACAACCTTAGCCCCTCCCAGACAAGGCTTGCACTGCAGTCAAACAAACACAAACACACGCAAAGACATGCTATCCGAACCTGTTCAATCCCGACTCCACCGGTGGTCGGGCCCGTTATGTCAGATGTTTAGCAAGGCCATCAAGGCGGCGATCAGGAAGGTCGCAGCTCCGGCACGCATAGATGACGCAGAATCCCCGCCGGCGCCACCAGCTGCACATAACACATCACCCGGTCAACTGCACGCCGTCGGTGGGCCGCGATTGGCTGACAAGGCTCCCGAAGATCAGCGTGCCGGCAAGCAAGTGGCCAAGACTCCAAACAGCAGTTAATGCTTGCTGCATGTCGCACTGCCACTTCCGCATGGCTCCTTAACTTTTTTACACGTTAATTTCGTATGAATCACGTACCGAACTGCGAACCGGTGACACAAACGCACCTATTGGATGAAGACAGGTAGGTGGCCACAACAAATGGTGAGACAATTGTTCCAGTAGCATGACAGCTAACTGCGTGTCGTCAAGCTAGCTAAGTTATTGGCAAAGGCTGTTTACAACAGGCGCAGACAACCCACAGGAACATCTCTCCTTGCGGGTTAAAGTATGTGTACAAACACCCGTATCTTTGCAGGCCCTGTTCGCCTAATTGTTGTCTCTTGTCCACGCGGCCCACAGTAAAATGACTGGACAAAGGCTCATCCACTCGGGCAACTTTTGACAGCTTATTTCTATTACATTATTATCATTCCGTAGGATTCATCGATTGCTCCGGTTCGTGCGCAGCGCAGCCGCACCAGACTGCTTAGCTGAAGGTGATTGAACAGCAGGTCTTTGGTATACAAAATTAGATATACCTTGTAAGGTCGCTGACCTATGGAAGGCCAAAGTCAGACCACGGCCGTCAGCGAAGGGAGCTCATGGGGAATCGCTCATTCTGGTGCGACAGCGGAGTCTTCGACGGAGCCATGCATCTCTGATATAGTTCCTGATATAAATAGGCAGTTGAATTAGAGTTTCGACTAATTCCGTTGACCTTGTGTCAGGTGTGACGATCACACCGAGGTAATAACCAAACTGCTCTGTCACTGAAGAGCCTGCCAACGGAATAGTTTTTGACACTCATTTCAAATTTCTTGATCGCAGTGATTTTTGTTGTCTTATTTAAATTCTTATTCAGATGCATAAGTCAGGGTAGGTTATTTACCCAAAATGACCTCTGATCAACCTTGCGCTTTTTGAAACATACCACCTAAAACTGACGTCATATTATCATACCGCCGTCATGTTTATCTTGATTCAAAAATCAGTACAATCTCGTAGGGCTTTTGTCACCGTGACCTTCTTAAGGTCAAATAAGGTCACTGAGCTGAAATGTGCACCAGTGACCTTTTGATTAGTACAGGTGTCTTTGGAAAAGGACCTCACATGAGGCGAGTTCGATGCCATCCGAAGTTTGGCCTTGTGTGACCTTATTTGACACGAGGATCATAACCTAGGGATTTCCAAATTTCGCGTAAGTGAGCTCACGTACAGGCCTGTCCCCCTGTCTTTTTGATGTTTCTAGCTTTCTTTGCTTTTGAGATCTCGAGCCAAATTGTACCTCTCCCCCCGTTCACTCGAGCGCGTCGCATTCCACCGGCCACTCGTGTGTGTTTTGAGACCCCAACATCTGCTGAAAAGCTCAGACGTGCCGCAATGCCCGATCGCAGTTTCCATCTGTGCAAAAATGCTATCGGTAAGTTGTCCCCGGTCTATGCACTGCTTTGAAGCTGTCTTCGGGCAACGCCGCCATCTGCATGAGCACGCCTACAGCTGTGCATAGCGCCATACCTCACCTAGCATATTAAAATTCACCGCATCATGGTTCGCCCCCAGAAGTCGAGCTTGGACAAATGGCCGATGTATGGTCACCACGCCCGTGCCAGCACACTATCACATCTCCGCGGAGGCGGGGCACCGCCACACACTCAGGAAGGTGAGCACTCCCTGGCGCGGCGACGCGTCACGCATAACATCACGGCGATGACACTGGTTAACAGGCGCGACGACGCGGCGCCCACGTCACGTGAGGCACCGTTCCTCCTCGGCGTGCTGCGTGTAACGCGATGGCGGGGCTCAGAGCTTATCGCGTAGGGGCGGGCAGCGGGCCAGCTTACCTTCGTGGTGGCTGCTCCGGAGTGTCTTCGCTGCTTCAGTGTCTGCGGGTAGAAGCGGTGTGTTGCCGTTACCTAGGTGTTCACATGACGCAACGAGGTTTCCAAGGCCCACGGCTCAGGTGCTCAACGGCTCATCTGTGCCGCAGGTCAAACCCTCATGGCGATCACCACATTTCCGCACGTTCCTCAACAGTCCTCTTCCGACGCGCCTGGGCGTCCGTCAGACTCTCCTTTTCGGCTGGCTGCTTCCATAACTAAGGCATACAAACAACAATATGACAGGAAACGCGGTGTGGTGGCATGAGCGGTCCGACCAGGTGACAATCTGGTATCGCAATTTTGTTGCGCGTTCCAAGATGGACGACCCACGGATAGACCTTTCGCCGTTGTATCTGTGCATGATCGCAGGCATGTAGACACTGTGACAAGGGAGGGAGGCCGAGGCGCACCCACGCGAAAAAACTTGAACCTCGTGACCGATCGTGATGTGTGACGATGTATAATGCTTCGAGTGCGGGGCGTTGGGTGCGTTTTTCAGATGGAGAGTGTTGCGTTACATTGTGTTCTTATTGCGCTGAATGGTTATGTCTTGGTAACGGCAAAACTAACTCTATCACGCGGAAGGGATAACGTCAGACCCTCTTTTTCGGCTCGCTGCGTCCGCTACCGCTGCCCCTGATCTTTGTGTCACGTGATAACCTGAGGCACGGAGGTCGGCTATGACGGGTGAGGCCGGTTGGCTACTACAAGTTTTGCCACGCGGCACCTGGCGTGTGGTTGGGCCCGCTCGCGGACGGCCGCGGCAGCGTCACTACTCTGACACAGCTTGCGCAGCGCCCCGACTGGAGCCACTCACTCCCAGGTCGACCTGAGGCGCGTGCTCCGACCACAGGCCATCAGGAGCAGGCTCCCGCAGCCGCCCCTGACTTCCTCCGCCTGGGGCGCCTCGCCGGCGGCGGATCTCACCGACGTCGGGCGCCGTGCGGAACAGGAACGCCGACTCCGGGGCGCCCCAGCCGTGCCGCGTGCCGGCCAGCACGAGCGCCTCGTACCAGGTGCCCGGCTGCAGCCGGCCGATGGTGTACTGGTGCCGGTACACGTCCCCGGCGCCGGCTGGCCGCGGCTCCAGCGGGATCACCGCCTCCAGCCAGGCGCCGGCTGGACGCGACTTCGCCGTCGCTCCCGGCTTGACCTGGCGGCACGGCGGCGGAGGTGACGGTGACCTGACGGGAGAGCGTTGGAAATAATAGTGACCTGGCGGCACAGCAGCGGGGATGACGGTGACCTGGCGGCACAGCGTCGGCCGGGACGGTGACCTGGCGGGGGGAGCGTCGGAGGCGACGGTGACCTGGCGGCACAGCGTCGGCCGGGACGGTAACCTGGCGGGGGGAGCGTCGGAGGCGACGGTGACCTGGCGGCACAGCGTCGGCCGGGACGGTGACCTGGCGGGAGAGCGTCGGAGGCGACGGTGACCTGGCGGGAGAGCGTCGGAGGCGACGGTGACCTGGTGGAGGGGGGGGGGGGGAGCGTCGGCGGCGACGCTGACGGAGGGCGGCGGCCGATAAACAGTCGGCGTTTGCCGAGGTCGACAGGACGCTGTGTGGGGTAATGAATGGGCTGGGGCTGGGGCAAGGCCTGGGCTCAGGTGACCGAGATTGGCTTGCACAAGCGAGACCGATGGCCCGACGCACGCGTCGGCAAACGAGGGGCCCGGCCCGGGGACAGACGCTGACGGACCTGGATGGACGGGCACGATAGGCACGCCCGGCCAGTTAGACAGAGGCCGGATTTCTTCGCTAGGTGCGGCCCGCTCGCCCTTGGAAGCAGACATTCCGTGCGTGACTCGGAAGCCGCCACCTGTGCCTGCTGTCTGTCAAGGCGGCCTGGGCAAATATTGTAGCAAGAGACAGGCCGTTTTTTCAGTAAGTCCTTGTGGCAGCGGAGGCCAGGGCTGGCAAATATTACCGGAGAACGGGACGGCAAATAAGACTATTCAGTTCATACACCGTATGGAAATTCGCACGACGAAATGTCCGTGGGTGCGTATACATGTGTGGTCGCGACCTAATGCAAACATCGTCTGTAATTTGCTTGAAGGTCAATGACAACCTTTTGGTTTCGACGCTATTAACCCGACGTCAAACATAACTTCAGCGAAATTTTACGGCACGCGCTCTATAGTCAACTCGGGGCGGTGGAGCGTCGGTTCAGACGGTCGCTAGTTTCCATCCCAACCCAGCAACCGATCCACCGCTGACTGCCCGACTCCGAAGCTGCGCACGGCCAGCCTGCCGACGCCGCCCACGTCCCGCCCCCCCCCCCCCCCCCGGCCCACGCGCAGTAAAATGCGGCGCCGACCTCGACGGAGCCGCTGCGTCGCCGCCGACGACAGGCGGCGCCCGTCGGGCGCGCGGTCGGGACGACCCGGCGTCCGGCGACCCAGTTGCAGCATCGATCGACGCCGCGTGCTGCAGCGACCTCCGCAGGCTCCGGCGCCCGCCGGTCGGCGCTGCGGGGCGGCTGGGCGGATTCGCGGCCAGGACTGGGGCGGATCGGGAGACCCTGGACGCCGTAGGGCGGAACTGTCCAGGCTGAAGACGTTCTGGAGATAGCCGACCGGAGCATCCCAGAGCTCCCCAACAGAGTTCCCCAACCTCAGCAGCTGATAGCTGCTGAGGTTGGGGAACCCTGGGACTGCCCGCCACCACCATGTCACGGCATACAGTACCATACAATGAGCCGTATTTGGGGATACTAGGGGACAGTCGATCAGGTCCGCCAGGTCGGGAGCAGACCTTGTCGCTTATCACCGACGGTTTTTGGGGGAGGGGGAGTGCAAGAAAGTAAGAGACGGTTGGACGCATTTCAAAATATTGCCTTTTGAAGAACCACTTCAGATTCATGGCAACAGCATCGTTTATGTTGATTTACTAGTCTGCGGGTTGTGACCGTTCGAGAAAAAAAATCACCAAGTCTACAGCTGTATGTAGGTCCCCTTGATAGTCGGCTTGAAAACTGCCAATTAAAATTCCAAGCTTCGACGGAAACGTCGTTCGATGTGCCAATTTTGATCTGATCGAATGCCCCGAATAACTGGTGCCATACTGGCTAACATGCATTTAGCCACAGTTTGACAGCTTTATCAAAGGCATCACAGATTCGGTCATTTCAAAGTCCTTGAATTGCAAAGCCGTCAGTAACCCCGTGGTGCTGCGTTGGACGTCCAGTGATAAAGGCTTAATAAGTAAGCATTCAGAGCATCGAAACACCAACCTCCAGCAGGTCGACCTTGGAACATGAAGTTCAGATTTACCAATCCAGCGCTCGCGGATTGATTCAAGCTGTGCCTTTTAGGCTGGATTCCGGTCGTCACGTCTTGACTCGTGATGTACCTGTGCATCTAAAAATCTCCCGCATACAATGCACACTGCTCTATGCTTTCACAGTTTACGAACATGCGGACATAGATATCTGCGATGCGGTAAAAGAAGCACGACTGGCTTTTATGTTAAAAATATTTGACGGCAGCACAAACCACCAGAGCTATCTTCCGAGACCAAAGCTGTCATCAAGATGTTCCGATGTTTCGGGACAGAACACATGGGCTCTCACCGTTGGTCGGCAGACTGATGTGCGGTTTTAGCGATTTGCACATCATTACCTTGAGTAAGATGGTAGACTTGCTGAGTTGCCATGCCTACATAACATTTAATAACATAGAGAAAATGAGCTCAGAACCCAGAGTGATTCATCCAAATAACTTACATGTGGCTGCTTTTCCCAGCACCGTGCGTGCAAAGCACGCCCGACTCTGATCGGTCATGTTGTATGAACGTAAGAAGCGCTGGCACACGATGGTCTACACGGGCGGTGCCCTTGACGTCCTGTGCTTCCCACCACCAGACCACAAGGGTTTGCCGGCCTGCAGTTGGAAACCCACATCCGCCGTCGTCCAGCCCCGGCGTCCCAAGCGCCGATTTATCCCGGCCACTCGGGTGCGGCCAGTCACCTCACCCGCATTGGTCCCACGTGAGCCGAGGGGGGGGGGGGGGGTCAGCCGGTACGGGCACCGCCCGCGGACCGCCAGCAACCGTGACCGATTAATGAGCCAGACTTATGTCACCGGTCCGGGCCGCCGTCACTCCTGTGCCACTTCCGGTACGTCTCTTTGATGTGGCCGGCGCCTAAGCGCGCTTACCGGACCGTGCACCGCCCCGCGCGGGCGTGTCTCCGCCCCTCGGAGTGGGGCGCGCCGGACGAGACTCGGCAGTATCAGCCAGGGGTTTCGTTACGGAAGCCCTACGCGGGATCTCGACATACGAAACCCTACTCAGGATCGCGGCAAAGGATAATGGATACGGACGGCCGCGTAGAGCCTCCAGCGAAAGTGCGGAAGCCGAGCACTGCAGCGTTCTGGACCAGAGCGAGTAACAGAAGCGAAAGAAAGCAGCAATGACGTTACCGTCTTTGAGACTGAGGAGAACGACACTGGATGCCATATCTACCCGTCCGCCTCGTGGGCGTGGGTGGAACGAACTCAACGCCCACCGGGCCGGTCATGACGTCATGCATAGGTTCACCGGCCGGCGGAGCGGCACCCACGATAAAAATTCACCGGGAGCGGTCGTCAGCGGTCGCACTGTGCGGTGACTTCAGCGCGGAGCTGGGGACCGGTGGGCGGTCACACCCACCACCCCCGCGCGGGCCGGTGCCATGGCGTCAGCGCCAATGGGGGCGCTGCGACAGCGGTGACAGGGCGCGGTCACGTGACTCACCTGGGGAGCGGTGCAGGGGTCAGCGTGACTCACGCGGTCACGTTGACTCGCCTGATGCTTGCGGCAGCGGTGACAGGGCACGGTCAGATGACTCACCTGGTGCCTGCGGCAGCGGTGGCAGGGCGCGGTCAGGTGACTCACCTGGTGCTTGCGGTACAGCAGCTTGTAGGCGAGCAGGGGCGAGAGGCTCCGTACCCGCCAGGCCAGGCCGTAGGTCGTGCTCCGCTGACCCTGGGCGGGAGAGGTCACGACGGCCTGTTCCGGACGCCCTGAAGCACGGGCGAGAGGGGTGCCTGCTCGGAACCTAGCACGTGACGCAATATGGGAGGATGTGCCGCAGCGAACGCAAATTACGCCTGTCCTTGTGGCCGATTGTTGAAGCGACAGCAATAGTAAAATATGTCTGAAGTGTCGTTAAGCAGACAAATACACAACAGGCGGGAAGGAGGGAATGAGTCACATGCTCGCAGCCACAGTGAGCCACCTCACCGTAATCCACTGCGCAGTCCTTCAGCTGTGTTTTGCTATCAAGTGGAATTCATGTGACTTCCCTTAATGACGTTTCTATGCCGTAACTTGGGCAGGTGTTGCACGACATGTGCTGTTGGGTGAAAGCTCTGTCATCATACATGGAGACTAACAGGTGTTAGGCCCTGGTTTTATTACTATACAGACGAAATGTTTTTTTTTTTGTAAACTGGGTTAGCGTGAAGTGTTTCAAATCTAAGCGTGCTAAAGGGTACCACTTGCGATGGGTTTGAAACACAGCCTCTGTCAGCATGGAGCTGTAAGGCGAAGTGCAATTCCTTCCACAATATCCAACATCAATCGATCAGATTTCAGGGTATGCGGTATGACAGGCAAGTCATGGCATTCCTCACGCTCCCGAGCCCCGAAATTTGAAGGTCAGTCTTGTCACCCCTACTTACAGCAGTAACTCAAGGTGTATTGGACAGCTTTCGAAGCAGATTATATTTGCACCACCACGTGGCGCCTCAGAGATGCACAGAACAGACAGCCTGCTAAACAGCATTCCACACAAGAGGAAATGAAAGACCTTCCCATAACCACCCACGTGAATTTTGTTGCACCACCGAGTAATTTCCGGCGTAATTTGCGCAATTTACCGGCACATTTGATTAAGCGCTCGATGCGTGTTCGCACGGTACCGGGTCGTTAGCCGCACACTATTAACAGAGTTCTTGCATGAGCCGACGTCATTACTGCGGCGGCTCCAGCAGAACACCCGCTGCGCCTTGCACGCCGGCGGGTGGAAAACCTATGCCTTCGAAGCAATATTATGGGCAACAGGAAAATCAAAAGGCACCGCTCGATCTGCTAGTTTGAGGATGGTAGTTGCCGTATGACTTAACATCGGCATTTCCGGTATCACTAGAAAGACGAAGGCAAGTGCTAGGAAATAGCAGCATACTTGAAGAAAAGTATGAAACACGTTCCGTGTATGAAGTGGTAACCCTGAAACAGACCAGAGCCTAACAATGTAGAACAATTAACGGATGGTATTTAGAACAAATCAACGGTTACCGCTAATACAATCATTAAATGCAGTCATGCAACACAAAAAGTTAGGCTATTTTGGATCTCAGTTAAAGCTGACGTCACCAAAGCCAGATTTCGAAAACCTTGGTGGAATATGCTCAGGCATCGCTCAGATGCAAGATCGGGCAGTCTTACATCGATACTAAATTCATTGCTTTTTTCGCGCACCAAATGATAAAAGGGCATACGTTTTTATTTCAAAATGGCTTTTTTGTTCCTCAGCCAAGCAACTCTTTCAAGGCAGTACAGGTGAGCAATGCCTGATATTACAGCTTGGCAGTGGCATGGGCAGCGGGTCCATGATCATAGATCGTGCATTAACAACAATTCATAACTGCATGCATCTCAGACAGCATCTGGCGCATATAAGGCGGGAGCGGAGCGAGGAATGCAGCGCCGAACAGACATAGATAACATGACCAGTACCTTTTGACCTCCAGCAAGCAAAGACAACGTCAGCAGAACACCAAATGAGCAAAGATGATGCCAGTAGTGACCCTCACGCTCATTCCAAGACAAATGGAACGCGTTGCGACTAAACACGACCTAATCACCCGGAAGGTCGGGGCTGCGCTGCAGGTCCCCACTAGATAGTTAAGCATTTTCCACCGAAGCTGGACCGAGCTCCAGTAACCAGAGTTTGGTCCTGACTGACGGGGCTCTGGCCGCTACTTGTTGACTTGGGATGAAAATAAAGCATGAGCGCGAGCAATTGAGCCCTGGATTTCGCCCCGCAGCGCTCCAATTTTCCACTCCTGGACGTTTAAGTTCACTGAACTTGGCCGAATCTATGGCCCTCAATACTTAACTGTTGTAGTCTTGTAAGCAGACTGCTTTATTTCTCTCCACACGAATCGAACCTGACTGCGAATCGGTACACCAAAGACGGGTTCTCGCATTGACTCCACTTCGCTCTGCACAGCACGAGTCTGAACCGAGTCCGACTCTGACTCAGGAGAATGTACCTCGACTCCGGACTAAAATCCGACGGAGTCCATTCTGGTGACAAATGATGCGGAGGCAAATGCTCTGTAGACTCTAAGAACGGTAGCATGGGACAGCGCTGGAGGTAGTAAGATAGCTATATGTTTTACACGTTAAGGAGATGCCTTGTCAATGACTCTTGCCAAAACACAAATCTACCTGTTCACTAGGTGTAGCTAAATGGGTACCAATCCTCAAATGATAGATAAGTGTGCTACTTCTCACACTTCCTGAATCTTAAGCTGCCAGCCCACACCCTTTGTGTTCGATTTTCCAATTTTGACACGTTAGTAACAGCATGGTCGTGCTGTACCACACCTACCCGTCAGCTGCACGGAGGCCTGGCCGACGCCCAGTGGGCTGGTGGCGACGCACAGGTACGTGTCCAGGTCACCGGTCGTCACGCGCATGGCCAGGCGGAACCGCTCGCCGTCACTGGTCGTCACGTGCCGGTCCGGCTCCAGAGGCCGGCCGCTCGCCCTCAGCCACGTCACCTGGGGTCACCAGGTCAATAGGCAGTTCACTTTTAGTGGCGCGCAGCCGCGGCAAACGCGGCCGGCGTACATGACAAACATTTCGTGTGGCCTGCAGCCATGCGTAGGCATCATCGCAGGCATCAGCAGCTTCTGCGGGGCCTCCAAGCCGCGGAGCAGCATTCAGGTTGGAGCGAGCAGTTTACGGAACTGGGAGAATCTCGCCATGCTGCCGGATTTTCGTCGGGTTTCCCAAAGCTCCCCGGATTTAGTTACTTGTATTTTAAGTTCTGAATTGGTATATGGTACCGCCGTCCCCCACGCGCCGGTGCCAATGAAAGGTAGCGCTGAGAAGTTCCAAAATTTTCATAGTCGAGGTAGCAGACAACTCGTCGAGGCCCGTCAAAAATTATCCGAAAAAACTGCAGTGTCATTGGGTTCGTGCCGTCGTCTTTGGCCGTAGCCCACAGCCGGTCCTAGATTGATGGGACTGCCACCGCTGGCACGTGCACAAGGTGAGTCAAGCGTCCTCACCCCTTTGTGGAACTTAACACCTGTGGGCCGCACGTGAATCCACCACTGCCGCGTACGCTGCGTCAGTGTGATGTGGCCTGAGGACGCATGCGGCGGGACTGGGATGCTGCTAGGCAGCACACGCAGGGACGGCACCATTTGCTGTAGAGCTGGGGGGGGGGGGGGGGCGCTGCAACGCTGTTTGCGGTTGAGAATTAGGCTCAGCGAGATGACGTTATTGCATTGAAGGATCAAAATATGTAGGCTTTCAAAACCAGTTTGGTCTTGATATTTTGTGTTGTTGTAAAATATAACTATATCGACGTAGTGGTGGTGATCACATAATTGATGGTAACAAAATAACCTCTCGCATTGGTACACTTTTGGACGTATTAGCAACAACCAGCCTATCATCATGATGGACAGTGATCGTATTAGCATAAGGTCTTTACCCTAACTCTGTGCGAAATTAAGATCGTATTTTGCGATCAAAACGCTTTCTTCCTTGAAAACAACGTTCAGTCATTTCCTCTGGAGGTTTCTTCCCACGTTCAATAGCAGACAGGTCTGACCAGCGCCGATGGGCTCAATGGCAGACAGGTCTGACCAGCGCCGATGGGCTCAATGGCGGACAGGTCTGACCAGCGCCGATGGGCTCAATGGCAGACAGGTCTGACCAGCGCCGATGGGTTCAATGGCAGACAGGTCTGACCAGCGCCGATGGGCTCAATGGCGGACAGGTCTGACCAGCGCCGATGGGCTCAGCAGCAGACAGGTCTAACCTGTGCAGGCGGGTGCGCGAACACGTGACAGCGGAGCACCACGTGACGTCCCTCTCCCGAGTAGACCACCGGCTCAGGGGAGACGACCTCCGGGGCGACTGAAACACAGCACAGCACCGCCCATCCCCATCAGTCGGATCGCTGCGCTGGGTCACGGGGAGGACGCCACTACCCACAGCTGAGCTACACTGCACCGAACGACCGACGCGGCGGGGGTGGTGACACGCACTCGGGCGTAGCCATCACGGCGTGACTTAACACCGGCTGAAATCTGCCCCAAGGCCAAAACGGGCATAGCTTGCCATCGCTGCCCTTACTCGAGCCTGGCATGAACCACGTGTGCCTAAAAATTGCAGCAGGCTAGCAATAGCACCTTAGCAGGCTAGTGAACACCGCACGAGAAGCGTGCTGAACTGCGGGCATGCTCCAGCGCGAAATCCCTGCAATCCAAAAACAGCGCAAGTCTTTTGGTGCACTAACTGCCTGCACAAAGACCAAGACGAAGCACTGGTTAAGACGACAGCGTGCTTTGTGCCGTCGCAACCGCGCAGGCGAAGGCTTCAGACAAATGATGCGTCATAATGGCCTCTCGTTGAGCCCGACCGCACGAATTGTCACATTAGAGGCAGCGAGACAAAAACTTGTTGACGGAGCGTGCTCTCGGCGCGCTGCGGCGGACGAGCCGGGATTGGGCAGGTCAAGCGCGGCGCCTCCAGTCTGCAGCGGGGCTGGAGCCCGGAGCTGCGCCGACAACAGCCGAGCTCGGTCGTCGCAGTCCGCGCCAGCCGCCCTTCGGGCTGACGCTGCGGCGTGAGCGTCGAGCATCGAGCGTCGTCGAGCTCGAGCATTGAGCGTCGTCGAGCTCGAGCGTCGAACGCCGTCAAGCGTCGTCGAGCGTCGTAGAGCATCGAGCGTCATCGAGCGTCGAGCGTCGTCGAGCGTCGAGCCTGCGGCCGGCCGACGGCCTCCCTCGGAGACGTCTGGTCGGCCGTTCTCATCAGGTGCTGCAGCTTCGGCCGGCGTCCGCGCTGCTGCCTACGCCGTGTGTCGTGGCCCCGCCGCTCCCTGGGCAGGCCCGCCCGTCCGCTGCAGCGCGTCAGCCGCTGGACCGCCTCAGGAGAACAGAGAGGGACGCACGACGGGGCCGCCCTGCTGGCTGCGCCGGATTCGCAGATGATCCAGGCCCACTGCACACAGCCGAACTCATCAGTGAGCTAGGGGCCTTACCGGTCGACCTCGCTCGTGCCTATGGCTGACCTCGCCGCTGCTCACAGCTAACATCTCCGGTACTCACATTCGACCTCGAGGCGGAGCCGGTGCACCGCCGTCCTGTTGTCGGCAGACCGCGCGGTGCAGACGTACGTGCCGCCGTGGGAACGGTCCACCTCGCCGATCTCCAGACGGGCCCCGTGCAGGTCTGTCTCCCCGTACGGCAGACTTCCCTCCTGTCGGTCGGGTCAGGGGTAGGTCAGGGGCGGGCGCGGCGACGACGGCCGGCCGCCACGCCAACTCATACCACTCGGCGTCCGGCCGTTGGGGAAATTGATGATTGTCCTCATACCAAGGTCCACGGTGATGCGAAAATAAAGCAAAGCCGGATGAGCTGGGCATGTTCGTCTCATGTCATGAGCGTTCACGGCCGTGTTGATTCAGATAAGGCTAAATGAATGACCCAGGACCCTGACGCAGGTGTTTGTAGATGATTCATCAGCGTCTGGTGCGGACACTTTGCTCGTAACTTCAGCACATTTGTGTGTTTTTTACGGATAACAAGTAACTTAGCCAGGAAGGGCATACACAGCCTAGCATCTCTGTGTGGTACGTTGGCATCTTTCAGCGACAACCACCTAACATGCAAGCTAGCGAGAGCCTTCGCCGAATGTCTCCACGACGGTCTTGCTCTACCCGAACACTTTACGGATTTCTCTTGCTCTTCACGCATGAGTGCGTCATGGGGATGCAGCAATATCTATGACCGCAGATCTGCAGTGATAAGCACAAATTTCCAGCGCTCGCACCCATGCCTCGTAGCACGCGTCCACATGGTCTGAATGCACCCCGTGCCGGGGAGCGAGGCGGCGGCGCGCGTCACATCCGGCTGCTGCGGCAGCTGGCCGGCGGGCCACCCCGCCGCCGGACGGGCAGTGCCCTGCAGCGCCCACTCAATCGGCGCGTTGCAGCTGTGTGTCGGCCATTACCGACAAGCGACACAGGACAAGTGGCTACCGGATCGCGACCTGCTGCGGCGGCAGACCGGCCCGTCACGCGCCGCTGCGGTGGTGCAGCTGTCACGCGCAGCAGGAGCGCAGCGCCGCCGCCGGTCCCGCTCGTCGGGCGCACAGACATGCTTTGTGGGATGGGGAGCTGGTTTGATGCGTGGCGAGATGGGCCGTGTCAGGCGTAAGTGCTGTGACGTCCTGCAGTTGGTTGATATGGGTTTAAGACCGGCGAAGTCCGATTTCAAAGATGTCGCTTTAAATTGGTTGTGCGATGGATGCCACTAACATCTCTCTTCTATCTCTTATGCTCACAACGATAAATGCTGGTGGGATCTTTAAATGACCGGAATGATTATCCAAAATTCGGTAGCGCTGTAGTCTTCTGCAAAACTGACGGCGGTCGGGGCTGGAGAATGTTGTCCGTGCTTGTTCTATTTGTGCAACGTGTGTCTCCAGGATACAAAACGGGTTTTCTGCTATGTACGCATGGTAATGCTGCTTTCGTTAATGATTGTTGTCTTAGGACGGGTTCTGTGTGGTTTGCATTTCATGTCGCAGTCTAAGTTCGGTGAGCTGTATTTGAATATTACGTGTGCTTACAAACCCGATCAAATTTTATGAACATGCCTGGGAGGTGGGCAAATAAGCATGTGATCTTACCACGTATGTGCCTTTCTGTTTACATTAAATCACGGCACTAGCGATCTCTTTATAAAACAGCCCAGGATGCAGAGATGCAATACCGATTGGAAGACGAGACTTGGGCGAAGAAGGCTACGGATCATGTCAGCGTCACGTACACCTTCAGAAAAAGTTCCCTGGATAAATCCTTGACAAAATCCGTCAAATTATCTTCGCTTGTGTAACAAATTTACTACAGTTATTCCAGTTCTCGTTTGTGAAAGGTTCTTGAATTATGCCGGTGCGCGTGCAGCATAGACACCATGAAATCGGACACGTGGGAGTTACCGATAGCGTTACCTTATCGACTTCAACTCGGGTTTGAGCAAAAAGTGTGGCACATCGGCAAAAAAAATGAAGACGATGCACTACACCAAAGGTCAGTCGGATGTTCCCGCCAGATGCCCTGACGTTGACAGGAAAACTAACTGCATGGCTCCCGTGGGGAATGCGGGATTGTGTCTTAATGACCCAGACCGGGGGGGGGGGGGGGGGGGGGGGGGGGGGGCGTAGATTGATCAGCGGCGCCGCCCGGCCCGGGTGCCGTGAACGCCACTCGGCCCAATCGTGTGAACATGCCGCGACGACCGGTCAGACAAGTGACGTGAGAAACGTGCTCACAGCCGGTAATAAGGACGGACGCCGTTAAAGCTTCCGTCGCTGGGCGGAGGTAAACAGTCCAGGGATCCCGGAAGCAATCCACCAAGTGCCGTGGCATGCTGACTGTCGGCTGGCTTATATAGATGTTGATATTTACCACTGCTGTCGCATGGCAAGAAAAGGTCGTTGGCACATGGAAGGGTGCCGTTTCCAGCCTGATTTCAATGACTGGAAAAGTTGAACATACTCCGGAAGGGAGGATTCAGTACTGCAGCCAAATTACTTTGCGCTGGCAAATAACAAAAACATCATGTCAGTAAAGATTGCCCGAGAAAAAGTATGCAGTCTACAGGATGATGCTTGGAAAACAGGGCATCGAAAAGCTCGTTCCTCTGAACTAGGAAACTTGTGTTACAAACCTGGGCAGCCCTAAAATTGAGACATCAAATCGCACCGGAAACCTCGTTCGTCATGCCAAAAAAAAAAGAATCAAGGATGGGAAACGAAAGTGGCTTAGCTGCAAAGCTGAATGGACTGGACCTTGGTCAACAGGGCGTGCAATAGTTGCGTCATCGTTAAACGTGGTCACATCATTGTTTTCGCGAGCATGGTTTTCAGCAGACATTTTTTCAAGGCCACGATCATTTTTGTGTAATGGGCCTGACTGTAGGCTCCATCGTTCGTCGAATTTCGGACATCTGGTGCCATCAACCGTTGCTTTTTAGCACGATTCTAGCGGAAATTCCAGAGGGCGTAGAAGGATAGGGCGTTAGGGAGCGACATGCCCCGTCCATCAATGCTTGTTGCGTGCGTTCTAGGGTCACATTCGTATGCTTCTCGCTGGCCCAGCAGAGCACCAACGGTGTGAACAGGTGAGATGTTCTCATCAACTCACGCGAAAAGTAAATTTTACTGAAGAGTGACACATGTGTTGACGCCTGGAATCAGGCCATCTGGAACGGGTCGTATTTTCTGGTTCCCAGGGGAGGGAAAAGCTACTATCCATAACTGGCTGTTTCCACCACAACCAAATCAGGCAGAATGGCTGACACCGCCATAAAATGTCGCTCAACGGGACTGCATTAGTCAAGCTAATGCTTTCCGAAATTACTCACGGAAATGCATTAGGCTGTAAACCAGTGTTGCCACCGGGCTGTCATGAGTTGAGTGTCCGTGCAATAACCAGCTAAATTACGTCGTGCGAAAGTCACCCCGTTTTCTGCACTGGATCCCACCAGTGCCTGTCCGTCTGAGCCTAGTGGGATGTCCCGCACCCCGCCGCGCTGGCTGCCAGCCAGGGCTCTAAAACAGGAGGGAGAGGCACGTAAAGAGGTGCTGCGTGCCGCCGGCGCCAGTAAAAACGCCGGCTGCGCACGTGGAGGCAGCGGCCGGCGCGTGCCGCCATAGGGGCGGGCCTCGTAAACCCGGGCGGGGCGCCGCTCGCCCTGTGGGCCTCTCGTGGCCAGCGGTCACGCGCTCAGCGACAGCCTGAGCAGCGACCGACTAAGCAGCGACCGCCTAAGCAGCCACAGCCTGAGCAGCGACTGCCTAAGCAGTGACGGCCTAAGCAGCGACGGCCTAAGCAGCGACGGCCTAAGCGGCGACTTCCTAATCAACGACAGCCTCGTGAGAGCACTGGTGGAAACCACGCAGGAATTACGACGGATCCGATTTGATGTGAGTCATTCAGCAATGCCAAAAATGCGTCAACTATCGATGGTACTTCGCATGGACCCGCTTATTGACAAATCCGATGCACCTGATCAGGCGCTTCCACGAACATGAGCTCACATAACGATGGCTGATAAGCTGTGGCTACACCATGTGGACCGGACAGCTTCAACAAGGAGCATCACTGTAATGGAACGCCACCCCCAGTTATCGGTTCCAATCCAAGGTTGAAAGCACTTTGCTAAAGTGGCTGCCGGCCAGCGTGCTGAATGCTAGGGCGCGCACGCCAACTGGCTAGGCGTCTAGGTGTTGCTGGTTAGTTAGTTTCCGTCCATGTCCTTGGAGCCCGGCTGACTGCGTCTGTACGGTCCCGTGCACTGCCGCCGTACCTACAGGCATACCAGTAAGACAGTTGGACAGGCTTGTTCCGGCCGTTCCAACCGGTCTTCGCCAAGCGGCGAGAGCGGCGCCGTCCCGGTGAACGAGACGCCTGGCATCACGTGGCGCCAGGCTGCCGGTATGGCCGCGGTCCCAGACACAACCGTACCCCAGGGGTCTCACGCCTTGTCGGCGTGGCATACCTCCTTGGTCCAGACGACGGTCGCTGAGGGGTCGCCGGTCACCAGACAAGCGAGCGTCGCTGGGTGACCCCTCTGCACCACGCTCACGCCGCTCCCCGGCCGGGTGATCACCTCCAGGGGCGCTGAAAACGGGAGGACGACTCAGATTGTGGCGCTGTCACGTGACCTCTCCTCGAAGCTGGTCCCCAAGATCCTCGAGGCCAGTCATCCAGGCCAGGTGAGGCGGCGCTCGAAGGCGGCACGGAGGCGCCGTACGGCTCCGTGGAAGGGAGATGGACCGCTGCCTTGGAGGTCGCGGGTTCAAGACGCGCTGCTGACAGTGTTTCGGTTGCCAGCGTTATAACCGGCTTGGCCGTTGCAACGCTAGTACCATGGCAGTCGCATGCGGGGCAGTGCCGCACACCTGCGGTCGGGCTCCTCGGCCTTGGTGAATCTGCCAGTCGCGTCCACAGTAAGCAGTTGGAGGTATTTGGGCGCTGAGCCTTCGGCGACATGGCTGCTTCCATCTGACCGATGCCGGTTCCATGAAGGATCTCGCGCCCTTCCCAAACCAGTCGATATTCTTGGGCTCAGTTCAGCGAAAGTATGAGGTTTTTCCATAACGTGCATACTTGACTAGCCATCAGATTAGTAAAAGCCGTAGGGCTTCAAGTAGAAGTGCAGCACACCTGCCTTACTGTGGCTAAATATTTCCATTCAGTTTGAAAAGGTTCTTTGAGTACTACAGCTGTACCGGCGATAGCACAAAACAACAATGCCACAAGGCAACAATGCCACACCGCAACAATTCGAACAGAGGTCTCCCATTGAGATCTCTGGAACATAAATCACGCAGCGAGGTGCCACACTCAATCAGACATTCACGACAGCGGCGAGCATGCAAGCTGTTTTTAGAGTAATCAGAGTATGGAAGGAAGAGTAGGTTTGACTGTGATGGGAACATAATCGATGGTATTCTGAACAGACTTTTAGTGCGAGCTTTGTCCAAATGACTATTTTTTGTGTGGGCTTTGTCCAAACCGCTATTGTCACGGATCTAAAGATATAACGAATCGGCAGCGCTGTTTTCATTCCCGCCCACATACTCTGAGGACTTTGAGGAAGGATTTTCGGAAAGAACACACAACGACCGACGGTGATGCCGCTTCTGCTCACCAAAAAGGTGGTATTAAAAGATAGTGTGCTGCGAACAGAAACGAGAGACAGACGCCGACCCTGTCTTCGGGCTCCTTGAACGACACGGGCATGCAGTGAATATATTTTTGTCAGCCTCGCTAGCTACTGGGCCATGCGAGAGCGAGTGCCTGGATGGCTGACAGAACACAGAGCAGCCACTTAGCTGACTCTGCTCTCCAAAACACGGGCCGTCTGCGTGATGGATAGACAATGGAAAGCTCACTACCCGCCTAACACCGTCATCCACATGGCCCTCCTGAACATGCCACTGCAGGCATGAGCGAACCAGCTGAAGACGAATGCAACACTCACCCTCCAGCTGTGCGTTCTCTTTCGCCTTGCCCAGCACATGGACGCGGTGAGCGAAGGCCTGGAAATGGCCGGCATCGCCGTACACCTTGCAGGTGAAGGTGCCGTTGTCCTGTGGCGCGGCATTCGTGACACGCAGTCCGGCGTCGGGCAGCAGGCTGTACCGCAGGTCCTGCGACACCGGCGTCCCGCTGCTCACCAGGAACCTGCCCTCGTGCAGCCACGCCAGACTGCGCGCGCCGTCTGGGGGGCGACCAGAGTGGCTTACAGAGAGGCCACAGATGAAGCATGCTGTGCTGGATTAGGCGGCTCTGGAAATGTCTATTGACAATCAGGGCAAGCGCCTGGGTCCTCCGCAGGCTAACAGAGTAAATGACCTTTGATCGATTGATGTGATGAACAGCTGCCTCACTTTATGGCTGGCCTCGTTTTACCCAAACTACCGATCAGGCTATTTATTAGAGCATCCGATTAGCTCGATGATACATTCATGTGACATTCATTGAAGTGGGATGGCTGTTTTCACAAATGAAGAGTAGCCGGGAGCGTGCAGAGGTATGGGCGTGGCACACGAAAATGACCCTATGGCGTGCGCTGCGCTTTCAACAAATAGTGGCTGTGAGAGGACAAAAAACGGCGGCCCCGTCGCTAAACATCGCATCTGCCCTGCGGCGCCGAGGTCAGGCGGGGTCGGGGGGGTCGGGTCACGCACCTGCGGACCGCCGTCGGCAGGGCAGGGTGAGCGAGCCCCGACTCGAACCGTGAAGGACACCGGTCGGCTGACGAGCGAGACGGGGTCGGACCGCTCCAGCTCCATCGTCTCGTGATTCTGCCGGGAACGCTCGGGGCCGACTGAAGTCCGGCGGTTCAGCCACGTCGGCACCCCAAGGCAGCTCCTCAGGCCGGGCTTGCAGAGCCGATGCCGGGCTCGAGGTGGTCCTGGCGAGACGCCGGCTGGGCCTGTACGTCGAGCTCGGTCACATCCGGGTCAGCTTGAGCGGCCTTCTGCACCGCTGGCTGCCGGCGCTCCGACGCAGGCTCGTCGCCAATCTCGAGACCGGCCTCTCCCGACGGCGTGAGCCCCCGGCTTGCCTGTATCTTATCAATCGGTTCTGGGATACGGTCTGGAGCAGTTTGGGGGTTATCTGCTTCAACATCGCCTTCAGGATTGAGTTCTGGCCAGCTGGTTTCTTCAATCCCTTTCTCGGAAATCTGCACGCCGAGCTCGGTATGAAGCGGATCGACCTCCAGCTCTGGCTCACCATCCGACAGGGTACGTTCCTCCGAGGAATCCTGGTTTACGTCACGCCCGCGCTCGGGCCGTTGCGGGTCCTCTTGACTCTCCTGACCTGCCGCTGGCTCAAGGTTTGTCAGCTCCTGGTCCGGCGATGACTCCCGGGTCGTCCCCTGAGCTGTCAGCTGCGGGACTTCCTGGACTCCGGGACCTGCAGCTGTCGGCAGCTTCAGCGTCG
>NW_023596136.1:38186426-38199538 GCF_011947565.3 Pollicipes pollicipes
ACACAGAGGACAGACACGGAGGACAGACACACAGGACAGACACACCAGGCAGACGCAGAGGGCGGACACAGAGAGCAGACACAGAGAACAGACACAGAGGGTAGACACCGAGGGCAGACACGCAGGGACATACACACAGGGCAGAAACGGAGGACAAACAACGAGGGAGAACACACAGGGCCGACACACGGGCCAGACACACAGGACAGACACAGAGGACAGACACACAGGCCAGACACACAGGGCAGACACAGAGGCAGACACCGAGGGCCGACACCGAGGGCAGACACACGGGCCAGACACAGAGGACAGACACGGAGGGCGGACACGCCGGGCGGACATACGGTGCCGATACACGGGCTAGACACACAGGGGACACCAAGGGCAGACACCGATGGCAGACACACAGAGCAGACACACAGAGCAGACACACCGGGCGGACATGCGGTGCCGACACGCTGGTTAGCGGTGCCGCTTGACTGACACAGAGGTTCTCGGGCGGCCTGACCGGCAGCCGGACACGCAGCGCAGGGTCGGCGCGAAGGACGGCCTACTGCAGAGGGTGGTACGGGCTTCAGCACCTGGGCAACAGGTGAGCAGCGGGGGCCGCTGGGCCACCGCGAAGATAACACAGCGGACGGGGCGACAAATCAAAGTATGGCGAAGACACATGCGTACTATCGGTGGTGGCGTATCCCCGGGGCCGCGTCTACCGCTTAGAGAGGGGCGGCCGGGAGGCGACACTCACCGCCCTCGAAGCCGAGCTTCTGGTACAGGCCCCGCATCACCTTGGAGAGCACGCGGCCGCTGTGCACGGCCACGTCGCCGTTGCTGTACCACACCACCACGAACTTGTCGAACTCCACGTGGTGGATGGCTGCCGGCAGCGGGCGGCGCATACGTTAGGGACGGACACAGAGCAGACAAGGGCGGTCGCCTGAGTCAGTCAGCGAGCGCTCCCGGCCCGTCACGTACGCCGGACCATGCCACGCGCTGACCGCACGTACGCCGGCTGCTGACCGATCGCTACAGCAGCTCTCAGCGGCGTCGGGCGCGCCCGAGCCGTGCGCCCCGGCAGCTCGGGCGCCCCACGCTACACGTGGCTGGCAGCAGCGTGGGGGAGGCAAGGTCCGTCAGCTGGCTGCGGCGGGGAAGCTAAGCGAGAGCACGCTTTGTTTTGCGCCTGTTCAAGATGAGCCCCAACACGAGGCCCAGCGTCCTTCATGCCCTACTTCACTACAAAAAAGCATTGTTTTCAGTGTGAAAGGGGACTTTCCGGGTTGTGCCACCCCTGCACGCGAGGATGGGCACCATACGAGAAGCGGGCCGCTGATGAGCATCGCGAATTCCCCCCATACCAAACAGCTGACAGCGGCCACGGACTGGGCGTGAGCGCGCGCCGCGACGCGACGCGTCTCACCCTGGCCGAGGCGCGCGCGTGGGTCGGCCTGCGTCCAGGCGCCGGTGCGCACGAGCCGGCGGTGCTCGTCCTCCACCCGGCCGGCCACCGCCTCGTCCAGCGGCTCCCACGAGCCGTCGTAGAACCAGGCGCCGCGCGTCACGGCGAAACTGTTCGTCCGACCCGACAGTAGAGCGAGCGGCCCAGCCGGCTCTGCCAGCAGCACCTCGTACATTGCCGCCGCGCACCAGCACGCGGTCCGATGCCGCTCCGGCCACGCCGTCCACGCCTGGCCGACGATAGGCGCCCAGCCTCAGCGGCCGGCGGCGGCCGGTTGCGCGGCTGCTTCGAGCCGTTGCATGTCGAAGGCAGGAGGAGTGGCCTCCCACGCCCGCTCGGGTCATGTAGTTAAACGTCGCAAGGGTTAATGCCTAGGGTCGCGCACATCGCTGTCAATAGTCGAGGGCAAACGCTTGCGCACTGCATATCACAGCGGCGACCTGAGGTGGGCTGTTCAGCGGCGCGTGAGTGACACCCGGTACCGACCCACGCGACGGCGGGGCGTGCGCGCCCCGCCCCTGCGCCACTCACCGTTGGCGACGTGCGCCACGCCGGCCGAGCCGTGCATCTGCAGCCGGATGCGCGACGGACTGCCGTGGCTTGGCCTGCTGTGGGACATCGCTGTGGTGCGCCGCCGGCTCGCCAGCCGCCGGGACACCGTATGGCATCTTGCGCCGGCCATCGCGCCGCAAACGCCATCTGGTGGTGGGCGGCGCCGGGGAACGGCCATCTGGCCGTGCACCGGGCCAGGGATACGGCATCTGGCCGTGCACCGGGCCAGGGATACGGCATCTGGCCGTGCGGCGCAGCGGCGTACGGCTGCTGGCCGTACCGGGGCCGGCGCTATTCAGCAGCTGACTGACGTCGGTCGTCTCATCGTTGTCGGCGGCCTCGGTAACATAGGTGGCGCCACTCGCGGGGTAGATACGCCACCAGCGGCGGGCGATGGGAATAGGTGGCGGTAGTGCTGCTCGAGGCTAAGCGAGTCGAAGCCATCGAAGGGCGTCCACCGCTTGTCGGTTGTCCGCTCTTGTAATGCCAGCGCACGTGCGCCGGGTCCACCGCCTCCGGCGACGGGAAGACGGCGGCCGCGCCGGGCCAGCTGACCGGGCCGCAGGTGGCCGCCGGCACCGTCGGGTCGTACATGGTCTGGGGACGGTGAGCGCAGCGTTACCGTCTAAGCCGCCTGCGCCGCCCTCAGCGAGCGCGCCACCACGCGCCGCTGTCATGCCCCAGTCCATCACGATACGCTCAGCCCGTGAGCTTAGCACACATGGGGCAGGAACTGTGCCAATACAGAGACAGGTCTACTCATCGCCAGCAGACTCCGTGCTAATTCCCGTGAGTAATGAAAAGGTATGCAAGGGTTAACCAGCACGATGTAACGCGTGAACTCGGTAAGCCATTCAAATGTCACTGGTTTGCGCTGGCTTCAAACTTGCAGGCCAACACCGTAACCTTCAATGAAAGAAACGCTTCCTTCCTTAGACAGCTTCCTTGATCGCCGGTGACGCCACCAGCATGGTCGTGATGAAAACACAGAGGAGCTATACAACTCAGATTGGTTTCATGGTCAGTTGTGCAGTTGCGGGCCTTAAAAGGAGCGCTCCACATTGCGCGGGCTTTTGGACTGCAAAAGCCATATTTTCATTCAAATTCCGCCATTCCATAAGACTTACGGCGATCAAGGCCAAGACAAATACAATTGCTAAGTTGGTGATGTCTGGCGTTTTGTGAGCATGATTTCCGAATACAACGGCCGTCAGTTGGCACTTGATCAATGCTGTGCAAGGCGCGATGACGTCATCAAACAATGACGTATTGAGCAGCATATTTACAGAGCAGAGAAACTGTATTGCCCAGAGCAGTCTTCTCAACTTAAAAGTATACCATTGGCTTGAAACAGGCGCCTCCACGCTTGTTTCACGACGCTACATGAAACATTGATGAATTTTAGTCGTGTATGCTTATAGTTTAGATAGCGGTTTTAGGTGCCCTGGTTGTTGAAATATCGCGCAACGTGTGAAAAACGGTCACGGGCCGAGCGGTGCTGGCGACCTCTGGTGGCTGCCGGCAGGAGAGAGCGCATTTCGCCTGTCATCTGTGCAACACAGCCGAACCTATTCCATGGGATCGGCGAATGATAATGGGACGTGGCCGGTGATTTTTGGCCCTTCCATCAACTGTACGCATTTTGAATGTTGGCGGCACGCACTGCCGTTACATTAAACAGCATTGTATTGCATCGAACAGTGAAAAACGGTTTATAGCGGCCAAATCAAATTTCCTGGCTCACGCACATGTGACGCTACAATCTAGAGCACGTGACTGTCCGTTCGATTCCCCATCATTGCATGCTACTTCCGAGTGCGCCCCCTGCCCTGGGTGCAGAGATGCGGCACAAAACTTTAAGAACTATCGAAAAGAGCAAAATCCATCATCCTAAGTAAAAGTCATCCCTCAGCACGGTTTTAGGTGCCGCTCCCGAGATGCAGCACAAAATGTAAAAAAAGGCCAGTAGCGGCCAAATCTATCTTGCTGGCTCGTGCACGCGTTACGCGCAGCACGTACGACATGATAATTCATGCAACATCATTGTCTGTTCCATTTGTTATCAATGCATGCCAATCCCCAGAGGCTCCGTGTCCTGGGTGTCACACATAGTTTTGACGGTGGCAGCTAGTATACTAGGCACCGGCATCTGGCAATTTGCCCTGCAATTTGCAGCGCAACGGTACATTCCACAAACTTGCGATGCGACTAAAAGTGTACCCACGTCAATTGTGAATGTTGGCAAACAAAATTTACGCCTGTACGCGCACGACGAGCGTTGCTCACAGCGCGCCGTCAACCACCATGTCTGAGACGAGACCGCGTTCACGGACCACCCTTCCCTCCGTCAAACAGTCGAACAGACTGAGGGCACGCCAGAATGCTCGTTCTTTAACACGCGCTCGGATGGGGTCAACTTGACCTCCAAAGGTTTTTCAAGAATGGTTTCCGTACGACGCAGAGCAGCCGCGCCAAATTTCGCACAGCTGTAGACAATTAAATAGCGGATCGTTTGGAATAAAAAATTGGATTTACCTTATAAGGTCACTGACCTAGAGCAGGTCAAAGTAAGGCCATGTTTTCAGCGAAGGTAATTTCTACGGAATCCTTCAGTCTGATACAACAACGGAGTGTTAGACGAAGCCATACATCTGTGAGATGCTTTCTTAGGCAGCAAGACAGTTGAATGAGCAAATTGCATTGACCTAAGGCTACGTATGAAGGTCACACTAAGGTCAAAACAAACCTGTTTTGTTACTCTAGGGCTTCCTGTACGGGATAGTTTCTGGTGCTCATTTCGAATTTATTGATAGCAGGAACCGCATTATACATCGTCCATGGACCTCCTACAGGTCGCAATAGGTCACTGACCTTGAATGGCCCAGGTCAACATTTTGTTTTAGGAGCATACTGTCATCTTTGTCAATTAGTCAAATGCAAAACTCAAAGCAATCTTGTACGATTTTGGTCACCTTGTCCTTCAAAAGGTCAAACAAGGTGAATGACCTTAAATGAACACGTGACCTTTTACTTAGAAACGGTTATCTAGGCTCTGGGACACTTTGGAGAATAACTTATAACTTGACCTTGTTTGACTTCTTTGACCCGAAGGTCATGACGTAGGACCCTGAAACTTAAACCTAAGTGAGTTCACGTACAAGTCAACACACCCTGTAAATTTAGTGCCTCTAGCTTTCTTGGTTCCTGAGATCTCCGGGGGGTCGAACTGACCCCCCATCCCGAGCGAAGGGTATCTAGCCGGCCACCCGAGCGCGCGCGTGTTGATATAAAGGCCGGGAATATGAACAAAGCCGACAGCCCGCCGCGTGAACGGTCATTTTAGCCCTTAACGCCTAGGGTGTACGCCGAGAGTCGGGGCAGTAACTTGGCAGACGTGATCATCACGGCGCCTTTTAACGAACGGATTTGAAAACTTCTCGGCCTATCACCTTCGTCTTGTGTCTTAAAGCATGTAACTTCTCGGGCAGTTAGTTTTCCGGCTGTCCATATGCGGCAAATATTCCTAAAATGGGCATCTTATTTTGGGCTTCAATCCCGTTCCTGCCGCGGCCTCGAAAATCTGTATCGTATACTGGCGTGACGGAGCGCGTAAGCCGTTTTATGAAGTAAGCCGCAACTGCGGCATAATAGCAAAAATCGCCATGGCAAAGCCGAGGCCTGCAAATTAAGTCTCCATGAAACTGAGGCCGAGGCCATAATTCAAGATGCTGTTCGAAGCCCCAGCCAGCAGCAGCAGCAGGTCTTTTGAAACCTCTTCTAAGGCCGCAGTGTATTCTCCAATCGCTTTGAGCTCGGATTCGGCATTGAGCTCCATCACATCAATGCCTTCGACTATGGCACCCTCTTCATTTACGATATACTTTATATCTACTTTTCTTTTATGGCACCCTCTTTTTATATGATGATATATGATATACACATAATGACTTATGCTGTGTAATTTTCATCGGCTGGCTGTGGTTCTGGCTTCGGATATTTTTTATTTTGACTTCAGCTTCATATGACTGCCGATTTGATCGTGCACGCCATTTTCTAAGAGGCCCTCAGGTGTTATAATGACGTTGAAACTCGCAAAGCACAAAGCGTGCATGTATTTGTGAAACGATTACGTGACAGTTTTCATTTTCTTCCGCTCTTGTTGTCCTCCTCTAGTGTTAAATCACAATTTGCTCAGATCTCATACAAGTAAAATTTTCTGAACTATCCTGCTTCCCATGCGTAGCATGTGCCCTAAAGCTTGCCAAAACAGTGTTTTTACCTGCCTAGAAGGCTGCTCTTTGGCTTTAGGAATATACAATGAACCGGTTTGAAGAGTGTTCCACATTTATATGAGGTTCTGAACTCAAATAGCCTCTTGAAGACCTCTCGGTGTTCTTCACAATTCGGTGCTGTTCACAATCGTCCCGTCTTTTATGCACCCTTATGTTGATCACGTTTCAAAAACTGTCGCTGGCAAACGAGCCTAGACTATGGGGTTGCATGACGGCTTTTTCGCCGCGACTTCACTTTCATTTCATTGATAAAGGCAGCGATGACGTACCGTAAATCTTGTCACACGAAAAAGCCGTCATGGAAACCCATAGTCTGGGCTCATTTGCGAGCGGCATTTCTTAAAAATGTGATCAACATCAGGGTGCATAAGAGACAGGACGAACCGGCCGACACGCTGGTGTAGCTTTCAACGCCAAATCACACATAAATTTGACGGTAGCGGCTTGTATTCGGCACCGGTTTTAAAACTCGGCCCATTGCAAAGTGTTTTGCAATTTGCAGCGCAACGGTAAGTTGCACAAACTCCCGATGCAACTAAAAGTAAAACCGCCTCAATTGTAAACATTGGGAAACAACATTTAGGCCTCTAGGTGCTTTGCTTGCCGAGATGTACCAGTAAACGTAAAAAATCATAAAAAACAACCGGTTTCATCTTGTCAACACGTGCACACGTACCACGTCTAAAGTGGCGCAAAAAAAACACCCAAGCGTCATGCCTCATTACATGCTCTTTTTACAGTACATTACATGCCTCATTACATGCACTGTGCAAGTTTCGTGTCGCTGCGACCCTTGGTTGTCGAGATGCGGCTCCGGGAAGCAAAACGTATCGGGCCGTCGGCCGGCCATCTTGAAATTGGCGTCGCCCGTTTTAATCCTATGGGATTTTTGCGCTCTTTTTTCGCTCGGCACGCGCTCATTTTTGCGAAATGTGAAATTTTGACGCGACTCTGTCACGCGCTACCAACAGACCTTGGTCGTGGGAAAATTTCATGGAAAAAATTCCCAACCGTTTAGCAACCGTTTTCACTGGGATCAGCCTGAAGGTGATCCCAGTGAAATGGCGCGCGCGCGCACACGCACGCACGCACGCACGCACGCACGCACACGCACGCACGCACGCACACACACACACACACAGACACACACACAGACACACGCACGCACGCACGCACGCACGCACGCACGCACGCACGCACGCACGCACACACACACACACACACACACACACACACACACACACACACACACACACACACACACACACACACACACACACACACACACACACACACACACACACACACACACACACACACACACCACACACACACACACACACACACACACACACACACATTGTTCCTTTAGTAATACAGAAGATGAGCTGACTTCATCACATCCACTGGATCTTAAGATTTGATTTTATTACATCTTCAGTATTTTCACATGTGGAACATTCCCTTTAAAGCGAATGCTCCACATCTGAAGATAATGAAGCAAGCATCAGATATAATGGAACAGGCGCACTCAAAACTATTGGTATACTTTTTAACTGGAAAGGACTGCCCCAGACAGCACAGATGTCTGTTCAGTAAATACGGCCTCAATGCGTCATAGCTTGGTTTCGCTATCGTACCTTACGCAGCATTGATTAAGAGCCAATTGACGGCCGTTATATCTGCGGATCGCGCTCACAAACGCCAGCTATGAACGCCTCGACAACTGCATTTTTGTTGGCCTTGATCACCGCACGACTCATGGAATAGCAGGATATGGATGACGTTGTTTAGACGTCATGAATGCCAAGGTGACTGAAATGCTTCCCTCCACCCGATATACTTTTCCCATTTTCGCGGGCGTTTAGCCCAGAAACTAGACGGGCTTAGGCCTTAAGAAGGGCAGGATTGTGAACATCAGCGACAGGTCTCCGAGAGGCTTTTTCAGTTCAAAACCCCACATAAATGTGGAACACTCCCTTCAAAACGATTCATAGTATATTCCCAAAGCCAAGGGACAATCTCCTAGACAGCTAAAGACACTATTTGCGCAAGTTTTCAAGCACATGCCATGCATGGGAAGCAGGAAACTTCAGAAAATTCTACTGGTATGATATCTGAGCAAATTGAGATTTAACACCAGGTAAGGACAACAAGAGTGGAAGAAAATGAAACATGCCCCGTAATCGTCTCACAAAAACATGTACGCTTTGTGCTTTGCGAGTTTCAACGTCATTATAACATCTGAGGGCCTCTTAGAAAATGGTGTGCACAATCAAATCGGCAGTCATATAAAGCTGAAGTCAAAATTAAATAATTCTCCGAAGCCAAAACCCCAGCCAGTCAATGAAAATTACACAGAATAAGTCATTATGTGTATATCATATATCATCATATGAAAAGAGGGTGCCATAACTGAAAAGTAGGTATAAAGTATACCGTAAATGGAGAGGGTGCCACAGTCGAGGGCACTGATGTGATGGAGCTCAATGCCGAATCCGAGCTCAAAGCGATTGGAGAATATACTGCGGCCTTAGAAGAGGTTTCAAAAGATTTGCTGCTGCTGCTGGCTGGGGCTTCGAACAGTATCTTGAATTATGGCGGCGGCTTCGGCTTCATGGAGACTTTATTTGCAGGCCTCGGCTTCGCCACGGCGATTTTTGCTATTATACCGCAGTTGCGGCTTCACGTCATAAAACGGCTTACCCGCTCCGTTACGCCAATGTACCATACAGATTTTCGAGGCCGCGGCAGGGACGGGGTTGAAGCCCAAAATAAGATGCCCATTTTAGGAATATCTGCCGCATATGGACAGCCGGAGAACTAACTGCCCGATAATTTACATGCTTAAAGACACACAAGACGAAGGTGATAGGCCGAGAAGTTTTCAAATCCGTTCGTTAAAAGGCACTGTAATTATGAAGTTTCTCATAAAAGTGACCGAGTGGCTAAGATAACCCATGTGGTGCGGATGTGGTTCGTCAACTAACCCGGCTCATCAGTCCTTTGATGTTCATACTGCATAACCTTGTATGCACATGAGGATGTTAAAAAGATCATTCCATTCCTATGACATTTTGTATTGAAGAAACACTGAACTAACGGATTGGACGCAATACAAATGTGTTACCAAAAAACATCCAAAAGATGTTGCGTTTTCTTAATTTTCTGATTGCTACGAACAATCCGAACAAAAAACTGTGAGGGAAATGTGGTTGATATACAACTGTATTTTAAAAAATGACCTCGGTGTGCAACCGCCGTCCAGAGGGGAAAAGACCTACGCGCCATCAAACGTAATGTTGAGAAGCATTTTTAGGTTTCAGCAAAGTAAAGATATGCATGAAATTACAAGATTAGAAAAATAAAGTTGGAACCAGTTCGACCGAAAATTTCCTCACTTTTCAATAAACATCACAAGATGCACGCTGAACGACATAAACAACGCCGTGCCCGAAAAAAATGGCGCCCGGGCCTTTGTACCTCAGGGCAGAACATGAACAAGAAATATCAATGTATCACGCGTGATATATCAGGTAGCTAACACCTCTCGTTGCATTTCACTTTGGACGCCAATACTTTCAACATGCTATGTTCATGCTTCAAAACTGATTTTGACTCTTCTAATCCTGAATACTGGAAATATGGGCACTTTATGGCAACTTGTTTTTTCATTACATAGGCTAAGATCTTGCAATAACGAAAATACTCGCAGCTGCAGCTCAATCTCAATGAAACCACACTAAAAAAGAACTTCGCGTAATGTCTGGAGAAGCCTGGGAAACTCTTGAGAAAAGATACCTGAGTTGTCAGGACAGTATAACGACCTATACCCATATCTCAACTTGAAAAAACGAATCCTAGCAGATCCAATCCCATTTTGGTAAATGGGCATGGCGCACATTCATGGGTGGGCACTACTGTAGATGTCCTGGTTTACACCACTTACCGTTGCTGAAGACGACACCCACCTAATACCTACCTAGTTACTCGCTACAATCACTATTTGGCCGTCCCCTCACCACGCCTATATCCCAAGGCTTTGATTGTTATGCCAGGCACCATAATATCACAATTATTGGGGGCTTTAACGTGAAGGATGTCCTACAGCTTATACGAACATCCCATGGGTTAACAACGTACGTTACACTTCAGGAAAATAATCAAAACTTGCACTGAACAAATGCATGTAATGACTCACAACACATCGATGTGTACACTGCGCTACTACTGCCGCACTTCAGCAGAAGTACCCGATCCAGAAGTCATGAAATGTGTCTTGTTAAATATTATCATGTATATACATAAATGTGGTACGATAGGTCGCTGGTAAGAGGGATCAGAAATATTTTGCATTGGCTGTATTAGCCCATAACAAGGCTTTAAGTGGAAAAAACGGAATTAAATAATGGTTTAATAGCTTTGACAAATGGTTGATGGTAGTCAAATGTGGCGCAGACTATGTTTCGATTGTCGCCCATTTTGCTTCGCATTCTGAGGGAAAGGCCGAAGGGGAGGTGTGGTTGGGGGCGTCCTGCCAGATTTCAAACGTGTAGGCTAAGGTAAACTTGTCTAGAATGATATTTGTGCTTTCAACTGTTTTGAACTGTGTTTTGTTTTTGTCTCCATCACTCATTTTGATATATTTATTCTGGCAAGATTCCCCCAAACACGTAAAACTAATAAAGGTGTTTTGATTACGGAACTAGCCGTTACGTACCATTAGGGTCATAATTCACGCCGAGTTTTCGCCATGGCGTAATGTCTTGTCGGGTTTTGAGAAGAAGGTTATATGCATTTGCACTCATCCACGCGATGGCAGTTCCGCTGGCAACCTTTTTCGGGTATTATCAGTTTGTGGGCCACATTGACCTCATGATGTCCTACTCAGCACACACACTTGTGGCCAGGCAGTTTATGTCATTTGGGAAACAAATAGTTGTGGGTGTTTTGGGGTCTTTCTGGATTGTACTGTGTAAGTTATTATAAGCAGAGACTGTTTTCTTGATCAATTAGGCACCACTATCACCAAGGGTTTTGTAAATATACAATTTAAGAATGCAGTTTGACAAGTCACTGGATAGGCACAGCTTTGACACCCTTCGCAGGCACAGAGGTATATGACAATGAAAGTGCAGTATGCACAAGCTGCAAAGAGAAGAGTTATGACATGTCTCTGCATCTAAGCTTCTTTAAGCTATCATCTTCCAAGTATGATGTGTTACCATTTCACCACTTTTCTACACATTGTTTCAGCAATAAGTGGGACATGCAGATGTAACAGACTCCTATGCAAAGTTGAAAGTGGCATGCCAGAAGTACAAAAAACACCATAATATTTTCCACTTGTGATTTGCTAGCTTTATGCATTGAAAGTTATTCTTTGGAAATATGAAAACTACAAGCTAATATGGTGCAAAACTTAACAGAAAAAAATGCTGATGTTTTCAACAGTTAAATATCACATATTCCAGATACTTTTTTCAATGATTCAATGATACTATATGAGCCATACATAACATATGAATTACACTTAAGTTGCAGTTATGGGCATTCCATGAATTAGGTGTTTGTTATGTCATGCACAAATTCAGCTTTAAATTTGAGGACGAGATGTGGCCAGATGATGTTAACTGCAATGAATTTCATCAATTTGAGCCTGTTTAAAGGTCTCAAAACTTCTGTTTCTTCCATCTTCAAGAAAACTCATTTTTTGCATTGACTGGCTAAAGATTGCATTGTTTTTTGTTTCATCAAAAAGATGGTTGTTTCTGATTGTTCTCAGTGAGCATTCAGGACCTGAGTTGTGCTGCTACATCCACTGAATTGAGAGCCTTCTTGAAATATCAAAGCACACAGTCTGAAACTAGTTGCCCAAACACCACACACTAAACACAAATATATTAGGGACCTGAATTTGAACTAAACACAATGATACATTAAATTATAACATTTTTCTTTGGTTAAAATGATAAGATCTTTACTAATTTTAGGTTTTTATCACATTCCTTGTCATGTTATATGCTCCATATCTACACTAATGAATTCCATCAGCACCCTTAGGCTGCACCACAGAAGAGCTAATTTGGTCATCTATTTGAATATGAAATGCTACCAGATCAACACAACTTTTTCAGCTGACTGTACAAAGTGGCATGGTAAAAACAAAGTATGAGGCTGACAAGGAAAAGGAGGCATGTTGGTTGTCTTGTATTCCATTCACAGAAGGTGTGTTTGGCCCTCCTGTGTTTTGTGAAGGTAACAATCTGTTCAGATTATTTAGTATGTCAATCAAAACTGTTGTCTTTTGGTCTTCAACATAACCTTAAGAACTTGCCCCATAGCAGGCTCATGATGTCAGTGAATGGGCTTTGATCAGCCTTTTCCAATTGGTAGATTGTATTTATGGCATACATATAAGGCTTGCTGCTGTCCTGCAAGTCCTCATGTGTTCTCCCATTTTCAGACAAAATATACATCACCATGTCAACAGAGGAGGACGTTCTTAAGGTGATGAAGAAGTTGGACAAGATGATCTCCACAGAGAACTTGATGACGCCATGGACTCGTGAGAAACTGCAGTCGCTGCCCATCACGCTGCAGGCAGGTGCTCAACAAGAGCGCGCTCGAGCGCGTCGCCCGCATGCCGGTGCAACTCGTGGCATGTCGCAACAGTAGGATGAGCAGATCATCACACTGGCCAAGTCAGCTGATCAAGGGCTGGAAGAAGCTGCTCACGCCGCCGGCCGACGCAAGAAGGCGAGCAGCGCGGCGGCAGCGGCGGCGAGGTGGGAGGGCGGGCGGCGGCG
>NW_023596136.1:38200538-38293760 GCF_011947565.3 Pollicipes pollicipes
GACGCCATGAGTCGCTGTGAACATACACGAGAATCCACTCTGCCCGGAGGGAGTTGTTGACGGTTTCGGAGAAACTGCAATGAACGCTCGTAGCGCTACAGATTTCCATGTCAGACGCCTTACGTTACTCGGAGTGACGATTTACTGGGCTTACTCCACAGTTTGTAACCCTTGCCGGATGTTGTCGCGGACGTGAAAAACGTTAAGTGGCGGGTTCTGGCCCATTCGACAAACCAATTCCAGATTGTGTCGTTTAATGAGTAGCACATCACACGCTAGAATAGATCCGTTAGAGTCCCCCCCCCCCCCCCCCACTCGAGCTTCACTTTCTCAACACAATGCAAATGATTACGCTCTCATAGTCATATTACGCTCGTCCGTTAGAGTTCCCATCGCATCACAGGATAGTGCAAGAGGTCAAGGACAGCCGCGAAATTCCCTTGCTCTCGCACCGTTGCTGTCAAACGGCTGGAGCCCGTGAACCGCAAGTGATCTCAAATGCAGAGGAGCTGAACTAGGCTACCATCACGCTCGGACGCCATCGGCCAGCGGCCATTAAGTTTTAGGAGACATTGGAATTTGACATAGAGCTATCGACATGAACATTTTAGGATTTAATGGCCATCGCAATGTCGTCGGAGTGAATAACTGGCATAGTTATTGTGTCAGTCTCCGGCACTTTAAGCTTGACAGTTTTCTGCTGCTCTAGCATTTCCAAGCCCACGCTTCCAAGTTCAAATGAAGCCCGCTCGCCAGACAACGAGACTTAAAGGCCCATACGTAGTCTCGCGTAAAATTCACAGAAGTTAGTGAGGGTTTGTTTAACGGGGCAGATGTAGGACTTCCGATGTGAATATCGAACCGGGCCGTGACAGGCTCCGAAAGTAACAGGGATGCATACAAAGTAAGAAATTATTCCAGTGTCCCAACAAGAGGTAAAACATTTTGTTTTCTGGAAACTATCACCCAACGACTCAACGATGGTGCTGCACTTAGCATGCTGCGTGTTATAGGGCGACCATATCACGTCCTCAGGGGATTATTCGGCTTTGTAATTATTCGGTTTCGATCATATCATCAAGCACAACAGCCCTATTCAGTAACCTCCCAGGATGACCCCATCATCAAGGGCAATCCAGAGGTCAGACCACGCTGATGTCCAGAGGTCAGGTCACGCTGATGTACAGAGGTCAGGCCACGCTGATGTCCTGAGGTCAGGCCACGTTGATGTCCAGAGGTCAGGCCACGTTGATTTCCAGGGGTCAGGCCACGCTGATGTCCAGAGGTCAGGCCACGTTGATGTCTTGAGGTCAGGTCACGCTGATGTACAGAGGTCAGGCCACGCCGATGTCCAGAGGTCAGGCCACGTTGACGTCCAGAGGTCAGGCCACGTTGATGTCCAGAGGTCAGGCAGTGGATGTCCAGGCCGTTGCCGTCAGGGTCAGGCACGTGATGTCCGGAGGTCAGGCCACGCTGATGCTAAGAGTTCAGGCTATGCGGATGTCCAGAGGTCAGGCCACGCTGATGTCCAGAGGTCAGGCCACGTTGATGTCCAGAGGTCAGACCACGCTGATGTCCAGAGGACAGGCCACGCTGATGCTAAGAGTTCAGGCTATGCGGATGTCCAGAGGTCAGGCCACGCTGATGTCCAGAGGTCAGGCTAGACGATGTTTCTCAATACACACCAGGGACAGGCCGCAGAGCAAATGTCAGCTCCAGAATGGGTTACAAGAACGTCTAATGTTCCGGTCGCCTGGTGCCGGGAATGAAATTCAGAGATGAGAATGTCAGAATGAGAATGCTGCGGGAATGTCCTCCAGTTTATGTATGCGGGAGTCAAGAGCGCACACGGTCGCAACAATCAGGGCGAAATCTGCCCGGAGCAGATTTTCGCGCAGTGACGCACGATGCTGACGCACAGTGAGACATATTGCAGGGTTTAGAGCTACCAGAAAAGCTCTAATTTTATTCTTTGCTCCATATTTTTAGTCTTACTGGCCTTATTTATTACTAATATTGGTCTACCAGCTTTGATCAGAATCAAGACTGATTCTAAACTTGCTCTTAAACGTAGGCTAAGTGACCAGTCTCATTTCATACACGTTCTATTATCATTTTTAGAGGGACGTCTGCATATGATGCAGTCATACGAATAAAAGGGATGAAAAATACCAAGACCAATACTTCCCTAAGTCTGTTTACTCTAAAGAAGCAGAGCACCAAACATGCACGAAAAAGGCCGATATGGCCTTAAGATGGCCTTAAGCCAACCAACTGGAATATTAGCGCTTTCGCGTTTCGAATTCAGACGCAACGCTACCAAAAGAGAACAAATACACTGAAATCACGATAACGGCGTATTCCGCTCCTTCGAGGCGAGTACGGCC
Organism: Pollicipes pollicipes; assembly: GCF_011947565.3. Classification (NCBI taxonomy): domain Eukaryota; kingdom Metazoa; phylum Arthropoda; class Thecostraca; order Pollicipedomorpha; family Pollicipedidae; genus Pollicipes; species Pollicipes pollicipes. Next base: position 38,202,926 of record NW_023596136.1, read on the forward strand.
AGAATCACGGGTGGAAAAGCTGTTCGCACTGTCATCCTGGTCAGGTGTGTTAGCACGCACACAACGTTTCGGCCGGTGACCTCTCCGGCCGTTGTGAAGTGTTTGAAGTTCTGAGTAGGGCTGGACAATGCTTGTCATCAGTCAAACACACGCCACTGCTCAACTTCTCCCCTTGGCTTCGCTGGAACTCGTACTAGGGTCTTCTGATTGCAAGTTCAGCGCCCTACCAGCTGAGCCAACAGGGAAGGGCAATCTTTCGGTGTTAGAACTTGGTGTCGTTCATCCCCTACATGTTTACAGATTTCTCTGCAGAATTGGGCTGATATATATGCTGGGCTCACTGAGGCTCGTTAGCCAATTGCATGTGTGCTACCTCCTTGATCTTCCTGACTTTTCAGTGTTTCTCTCAGTCTGTGATGGTTCCTTCGCCCCGCGCTGGTCGAAGATCGCCGGCTGACCATGCAGGCTTTACGACGTCAAACTTCAGAGTCTCGCCCTGGATGGTTGCCTTTCTAAGCTCTTCCAGCCTGACCGACAAAGGGCGACCGATCTCTCCGTTGTAGAACCTGCCACAGCCGCTGTCGCACATGCAGTTGTTCGTATGCTTCTCATGTGTCGGTGGCCTGACTGGTGAGTGTTCCCCGCAGCGCTGAACTGCTTTTCAAGACTGTCATGCTATGTCGTCTATAGATCCTTCTGAGCTTCTCTGACAAGTCCTTGTTGCACGGCAATGATACCGCTGCTGCTGATTTTTGCCCTTCGCCGCGTTTCTTGTTGAGCATGCTCTTTGCACTGTGGTCTATGAAGCCTTCCGGGTACCCGCTCACGCGGCACGTCTCGGTTAATCCTTTATTTCTCTACTCCTAGCTGCATCAGTGTTCTGGTGGCATTTGCGTGATGATGTTTTTTACTGTGATCGGATGTGACAGTTCGGACAGCGACCGGCTGTTGTTGGTTTCCAGAACACCGACGTCCAGAACCCGCTGTTCGTCCTCTCAACGCGTACGTCTAGGAACGGTAGCCTGTGGTACGCGCGTTCCAAAGTGAACTTGATGCATGGTCTCAAACTGTTGACGTGGTCGAGGAACGCCGTTGCATCTTCCTTCTGTCGCCGGAGGACGAAGGTTTCGCCGAAACATCAAAGCCATACTGAGAGCTTCAGCGGTGCAGGTCATGTCTTCGAAATGCTCCACGTGGATGTTGGAAATCACCAGTGAGGTGATGGCATCGCCATTCCCTCGGTTTGCTGGTAGTATTGTTCATTTAGCTGGAAGGTGGTTGTGGTGACACAGGACGTGAGTAGGTCCATGGTGTTGTTGATTGGGATGCCTGCCACTTCCCGGGGAGTTAACTTGCCGAAACGGCGCGTATTACTTTCAACCCCAGACGAGGAAGATGCTCCGAACACTAATCCCTCCGTGATACTATTGTCTCGTCTCAATCCGTCCGTAAAACTGTAACTGGGGCTAGAACATCCCACCATTACCCCGGCGTAAATGGAAAAGCCTTGGCGAAAAGAAAAATGGTCAACATATCGAAAAAATCGCGCTCATTCATCTGCAGCTGTGATGAGCAGCAGTGTATACAACACAAATCACATGATAACGGAACTCACAAGTGCTGGTGGTGGCTGTGGCATGGCGGCGCTCACAGCAGGCGAAGGACAGGACGGCACTGGGGCAGACCGTCCAGGTTTAAACACCTCTGACGCGGCGCGTGCTCTCACCCAGCTAGACCGGGGACCCGTATTCCCTTCAGGCCGCATTCATCTACATCCGCCCCGACCTTCCAAGAACGCCCCTCATAGCCAGACCCCCATATACTCCACCGGTCACCCTACACCACAGACACCAGTGATGCCGTTGGCAGGAGCTGCGTCGTCCGCGCGCGCGCCTGCTGCCTCTCTCCCTCCCCCTCCCTAGCCGCTCGGGACTTCAGAGCGGGTGGAGCGGACGCCGCGGCCGCTAGCGGAGCGGCGACGCCGCGGCAGGTGGCCTGTGCGGCACTGAGCGGCACCCCGGCCGCGGTCCCGACCGCCTGCAATCCCGGTCAACATCAGCAGTCGTCCGAGCCAGCGCCGCCGCCCGCTGAAAAAGCCGATTACCGGTCGGGCGTCCGCCAGGCCGGCCGGAGCACGGCTTGGCAGGCCGCGCCGCGCCGTCAATGCCCGCAGGACGGAACGAACGCGGAGGCGGACGCCGCGAGGATTGCCTGGTGCGCCTCAAGAGCCGGCCGCCATTGGGCCGTCACGTTTTGGGAAATGCGCTTTCGACGCCCGTCAAGATCCGAAGGCGAAATCGATTGGTACCTGCGGCGGACATCAGTTTGAGCAGCGGGCGTTCGCCCAATGCGAATGCGCTGCGTGTCACGCGCATCCACGAATCAATCTGCGATATCCGCCTGTAAATTCGAGATTCCGGTGAACCAAGTGCGGCCTTTGATGGAGTCGCCACGGCGTTCTCAGACACGCAGGATGAGCGATGCGCACGTTTGCAGATCAGTAAAAGTGAAAATGTGAAAAGTTTATCAATCCAACACAAGACGTCGCACCAATTTATCGGACCATCTTCAGGTGATGGATAAAAGCACGCCTGGATGGCAGCAGGATGGAGGGAGCTGATCGCGGGATTTAAATGCGCCACCGCTGCCATGGTTTCATCACATAAAAACAGCATCATCAAAAACAGCAGCAGTTAAACAGAATCATCAGGCTCCAATGCCCCGACTGATCGCAACGCCGGAACAAACATCGACGCTGCCTGTCGCTTGTCGCGCAACCCGCGGCGACGTCGGCTTGCTGCCCCCACCCTGCCCCAGTTCGGCCTCCACCCACTCGTCACTGCTGGCCCCTCCCTGCCCCAGTTCGGCCCCCGCCCGCTCGTCACTGCTGGCCCCTCCCTGGCCCCTCCCCTGCCCACAGTTCGGTCCTGCCACCGCGCTCGTCACATTGCTGGCCCCTCCCTGCCCCAGTTCGGCCTCCACCCGCTCGTCACTGCTGGCCCCTCTCTGCCTCAGTTCGGCCTCCACCCGCTCGTCACTGCTGGCCCCTCCCTGCCCCAGTTCGGCCCCCGCCCGCTCGTCACTGCTGGCCCCTCCCTGCCCCAGTTCGGCCTCCGCCCGCTCGTCACTGCTGGCCCCTCCCTGCCCCAGTTCGGCCTCCACCCGCTCGTCACTGCTGGCCCCTCCCTGCCTCAGTTCGGCCTCCACCCGCTCGTCACTGCTGGCCCCTCCCTGCCCCAGTTCGGCCCCCCCGCTCTTCACTGCTGGCCCCTCCCTGCCTCAGTTCGGCCTCCACCCGCTCGTCACTGCTGGCCCCTCCCTGCCCCAGTTCGGCCTCCACCCGCTCGTCACTGCTGGCCCCTCCCGCCGCCCCGGCCCGCACTGACCCTGAGCTGGGCGGCGGCCGACGAGACGACGCCGCCGTCGTGGCCCGGCCGCCAGCCGGTGACCAGGTCGTGAAGGATGACGCAGCCGAGCGAGTGCGCCACCACCGAGACGCGGCCGCCGCGCGCCTCGAAGCGCGGGTAGTGCCGGCTGAAGTTGGCGTACACGGTGTTGAGCGCGCGCCGCAGCCCGGCGATCAGCTCGTCGCGGTACAGCGGCGACGTGTAGTACATGATGTCCATGAACGAGTCGTTGAGCATCTGGCGCAGGCCGAGCATCTGGTGCGGCGTCACGGCGTCGATCATGCCGGCGTCGAGTCGCAGCGACGAGCGCCACTCCACCGGGATGAACTCGGCGCGGCCCGCCGCCGGCCCAAAGTGCTTGTCGCGCAGAGGCTGCCCGATGGAGCGCATGCTACCGGCAGCCGGAGACGGGAGCCGGGTGAGAGGGGGAGGGAGCGGAGCGGCAGGGGCGCCGCTGGTGCCCGGTTTGGCGACGCACAGCCGCTCGAGGCGTCACACGGGCAGCCCCCGGTCACGGGATGTCCTGATGTACCAGTTCCGTCAGAGCCACGGCAGTGCCAACTTTCAGAGTCATCCAGCGGACCCGCCGGAGCTTGCGTAAGGCACGCGACGACCGGCGTGGACGCCTGGAGTAGCGGGCGGGTGGCGGACTGCACCAGCGGACGGCCGCGACACTGGACGACACCGAGCACACCAGACATGCACGAGCCATTGACGTCCCGGGCGCGATCAGACCCTGACGGAACCTGCCGCCGGTCTCCTGACGTGAGCTGCTGCGGCGGCGGCGGTGCGCGCGCGCGTACCTGGCCGTGTTCTTGATGATGGAGCTGGAGTCCATCTTCTGACCGATGCCGTGCACCACGAAGATGAGGTGGGTGATGTCGGGCAGCCGGTCCTCCCAGACGGCCGGCACCGGATACGACCGACGCAGCGGCTCGCCAGCTGCCGGCGCGCGCACACGTGTGGCGACACAGCGGGCGGGCGGACACAGGGCGGACACAGCGCGGACGGGCGGACGCAAGGGCGGACATACGGGACCGAGTCACCGACGGGTGTGAGCAGGGTGCCGACACACGAGCATAAGTACTCGGCAGATACAGTGGGGCGCACGAACATGACAGAAACAGGTGTAAGACAAACGGGCGGGCGCATGGGGTAGACATGCAGAGCAGACACACGGGGCAGACGTACAGCTAACACACAGAATACACACAGAGTAGGCACGTGTGACAGATACCTGTGATGGAGACATAGAGAGAAACACGGGACAGCCACTAGGAAAGCACAGGGTAAACGATCAGAGCAGACACACAGGGGCAGATAAATGGGGCAGACACACGGGGCAGAAAAACGTTACAGACTCACGTAAACAGACAGACGTGGCAGGCACACAGGGCAACCAAAGAGAGCAGGCAAACGAGGCATACACGGAGGACAGACACAAAGCAGACAGAGAGGACAGACACAGAGAGCAGACACCGAGGACAGACACCGAGGGCAGACACAGAGGACAGACACGGAGGACAGACACACAGGACAGACACACCAGGCAGACGCAGAGGGCGGACACAGAGAGCAGACACAGAGAACAGACACAGAGGGTAGACACCGAGGGCAGACACGCAGGGACATACACACAGGGCAGAAACGGAGGACAAACAACGAGGGAGAACACACAGGGCCGACACACGGGCCAGACACACAGGACAGACACAGAGGACAGACACACAGGCCAGACACACAGGGCAGACACAGAGGCAGACACCGAGGGCCGACACCGAGGGCAGACACACGGGCCAGACACAGAGGACAGACACGGAGGGCGGGCACGCCGGGCGGACATACGGTGCCGATACACGGGCTAGACACACAGGGGACACCAAGGGCAGACACCGATGGCAGACACACAGAGCAGACACACCGGGCGGACATGCGGTGCCGACACGCTGGTTAGCGGTGCCGCTTGACTGACGCAGAGGTTCTCGGGCGGCCTGACCGGCAGCCGGACACGCAGCGCAGGGTCGGCGCGAAGGACGGCCTACTGCAGAGGGTGGTACGGGCTTCAGCACCTGGGCAACAGGTGAGCAGCGGGGGCCGCTGGGCCACCGCGAAGATAACACAGCGGACGGGGCGACAAATCAAAGTATGGCGAAGAGACATGCGTACTATCGGTGGTGGCGTATCCCCGGGGCCGCGTCTACCGCCTGTAGAGAGGGGCGGGCCGGGAGGCGACACTCACCGCCCTCGAAGCCGAGCTTCTGGTACAGGCCCCGCATCACCTTGGAGAGCACGCGGCCGCTGTGCACGGCCACGTCGCCGTTGCTGTACCACACCACCACGAACTTGTCGAACTCCACGTGGTGGATGGCTGCCGGCAGCGGGCGGCGCATACGTTAGGGACGGACACAGAGCAGACAAGGGCGGTCGCCTGAGTCAGTCAGCGAGCGCTCCCGGCCCGTTCACGTACGCCGGACCATGCCACCGCGCTGACCGATCGTTACAGCAGCTCTTCAGCGGCGTCGGGCGCCCGAGCGGGCGCCGCCGGCAGCTCGGGCGCCCCACGCTACACGTGGCTGGCAGCAGCGGGGGTGGAGGCAAGGTCCGTCAGCTGGCTGCGGCGGAAGCTAAGCGAGAGCACGCTTTGTTTTGCGCCTGTTCAAGATGAGCCCCAACACGAGGCACAGCGTCCTTCATGCCCTACTTCACTAAAAAAAGCATTGTTTTCAGTGTGAAAGGGGACTTTCCGGGTTGTGCCACCCCTGCACGCGAGGATGGGCACCACTACGAGAAGCGGGCCGCTGATGAGCATCGCGAATTCCCCCCATACCAAACAGCTGACAGCGGCCACGGACTGGGCGTGAGCGCGCGCCGCGACGAGACGCGTCTCACCCTGCCGAGGCGCGCGCGGGTCGGCCTGCGTCCAGGCGCCGGTGCGCACGAGCCGGCGGTGCTCGTCCTCCACCCGGCCGGCCACCGCCTCGTCCAGCGGCTCCCACGAGCCGTCGTAGAACCAGGCGCCGCGCGTCACGGCGAACTGTTCGTCCGACCAGTAGAGCGAGCGGCCCAGCCGGCTCTGCAGCAGCACCTCGTACATGCCGCCGCGCACCAGCACGCGGTCCGATGCCGCTCCGGCCACGCCGTCCACGCCTGCCGACGATAGGCGCCAGCCTCAGCGGCCGGCGGCGGCCGGTGCGCGGCTGCTTCGAGCCGTTGCATGTCGAAGGCAAGGAGGAGTGGCCTCCCACGCCCGCTCGGGTCATGTAGTTATAACGTCGCAAGGGTTAATGCCAGGGTCGCGACATCGCTGTCAATAGTCGAGGCAACGCTTGCGCACTGCACATCACAGCGGTGACCTGAGGTGGGCTGTTCAGCGGCGTGAGTGACACCCGGTACCGACCCACGCGACGGCGGGGCGTGCGCGCCCCGCCCCTGCGCCACTCACCGTTGGCGACGTGCGCCACGCCGGCCGAGCCGTGCATCTGCAGCCGGATGCGCGACGGACTGCCGTGGCTTGGCTGCTGTGGGACATCGCTGTGGTGCGCCGCCGGCTCGCCAGCCGCCGGGCCACCGTATGGCATCTGCGCCGGCATCGCGCCGCAAAACGCCATCTGGTGGTGGGCGGCGCCGGGGAACGCCATCTGGCCGTGCACCGGGCCGGGATACGGCATCTGGCCGTGCACCGGGCCAGGGTACGGCATCTGGCCGTGCGGCGCAGCGGCGTACGGCTGCTGGCCGTACCCGGGGCCGGCGCTATTCAGCAGCTGACTGACGTCGGTCGTCTCATCGTTGTCGGCGGCCTCGGTAACATAGGTGGCGCCACTCGCGGGGTAGATAACGCCACCAGCGGCGGGCGATGGGAATAGGTGGCGGTAGTGCTGCTCGAGGCTAAGCGAGTCGAAGCCATCGAAGGGCGTCCACCGCTTGTCGGTGTCGCTCTTGTAATGCCAGCGCACGTGCGCCGGGTCCACCGCCTCCGGCGACGGGAAGACGGCGGCCGCGCCGGGCCAGCTGACCGGGCCGCAGGTGGCCGCCGGCACCGTCGGGTCGTACATGGTCTGGGGACGGTGAGCGCAGCGTTACCGTCTAAGCCGCCTGCGCCGCCCTCAGCGAGCGCGCCACCACGCGCCGCTGTCATGCCCCAGTCCATCACGATACGCTCAGCCCGTGAGCTTAGCACACATGGGGCAGGAACTGTGCCAATACAGAGACAGGTCTACTCATCGCCAGCAGACTCCGTGCTAATTCCCGTGAGTAATGAAAAGGTATGCAAGGGTTAACCAGCACGATGTAACGCGTGAACTCGGTAAGCCATTCAAATGTCACTGGTTTGCGCTGGCTTCAAACTTGCAGGCCAACACCGTAACCTTCAATGAAAGAAACGCTTCCTTCCTTAGACAGCTTCCTTGATCGCCGGTGACGCCACCAGCATGGTCGTGATGAAAACACCGAGGAGCTATACAACTCAGATTGGTTTCATGGTCAGTTGTGCAGTTGCGGGCCTTAAAAGGAGCGCTCCACATTGCGCGGGCTTTTGGACTGCAAAAGCCATATTTTCATTCAAATTCCGCCATTCCATAAGACTTACGGCGATCAAGGCCAAGACAAATACAATTGCTAAGTTGGTGATGTCTGGCGTTTTGTGAGCATGATTTCCGAATACAACGGCCGTCAGTTGGCACTTGATCAATGCTGTGCAAGGCGCGATGACGTCATCAAACAATGACGTATTGAGCAGCATATTTACAGAGCAGAGAAACTGTATTGCCCAGAGCAGTCTTCTCAACTTAAAAGTATACCATTGGCTTGAAACAGGCGCCTCCACGCTTGTTTCACGACGCTACATGAAACATTGATGAATTTTAGTCGTGTATGCTTATAGTTTAGATAGCGGTTTTAGGTGCCCTGGTTGTTGAAATATCGCGCAAAGTGTGAAAAACGGTCACGGGCCGAGCGGTGCTGGCGACCTCTGGCGGCTGCCGGCAGGAGAGAGCGCATTTCGCCTGTCATCTGTGCAACACAGCCGAACCTATTCCATGGGATCGGCGAATGATAATGGGACGTGGCCGGTGATTTTTGGCCCTTCCATCAACTGTACGCATTTTGAATGTTGTCGGCACGCACTGCCGTTACATTAAACAGCATTGTATTGCATCGAACAGTGAAAAACGGTTTATAGCGGCCAAATCAAATTTCCTGGCTCACGCACATGTGACGCTACAATCTAGAGCACGTGACTGTCCGTTCGATTCCCCATCATTGCATGCTACTTCCGAGTGCGCCCCCTGCCCTGGGTGCAGAGATGTGGCACAAAACTTCAAGAACTATCGAAAAGAGCGAAATCCATCATCCTAAGTAAAAGCCATCCCTCAGCACGGTTTTAGGTGCCGCTCCCGAGATGCAGCACAAAATGTAAAAAAAGGCCAGTAGCGGCCAAATCTATCTTGCTGGCTCGTGCACGCGTTACGCGCAGCACGTACGACATAATAATTCATGCAACATCATTGTCTGTTCCATTTGTTATCAATGCGTGCCAATCCCCAGAGGCTCCGTGTCCTGGGTGTCACACATAGTTTTGACGGTGGCAGCTAGTGTACTAGGCACCGGCATCTGGCAATTTGCCCTGCAATTTGCAGCGCAACGGTACATTCCACAAACTTGCGATGCGACTAAAAGTGTACCCACGTCAATTGTGAATGTTGGCAAACAAAATTCACGCCTGCACGCGCACGACGACCGTTGCTCACAGCGCGCCGTCAACCACCATGTCTGAGACGAGACCGCGTTCACGGACCACCCTTCCCTCCGTCAAGCAGTCGAACAGACTGAGGGCACGCCAGAATGCTCGTTCTTTAACACGCGCTCGGATGGGGTCAACTTGACCCCCAAAGGTTTTTCAGGAATGGTTTCCGTACGACGCAGAGCAGCCGCGCCAAATTTCGCACAGCTGTAGACAATTAAATAGCGGATCGTTTGGAATAAAAAATTGGATTTACCTTATAAGGTCACTGACCTAGAGCAGGTCAAAGTAAGGCCATGTTTTCAGCGAAGGTAATTTCTACGGAATCCTTCAGTCTGATACAACAACGGAGTGTTAGACGAAGCCATACATATCTGAGATGCTTTCTTAGGCAGCAAGACAGTTGAATGAGCAAATTGCATTGACCTAAGGCTACGTATCAAGGTCACACCAAGGTCAAAACAAACCTGTTTTGTTACTCTAGGGCTTCCTGTATGGGATAGTTTCTGGTGCTCATTTCGAATTTATTGATAGCAGGAACCGCATTATACATCGTCCACGGACCTCCTACAGGTCGCAATAGGTCACTGACCTTGAATGGCCCAGGTCAACATTTTGTTTTAGGAGCATACTGTCATCTTTGTCGCTTAGTCAAATGCAAAACTCAAAGCAATCTTGTACGATTTTGGTCACCTTGTCCTTCAAAAGATCAAACAAGGTGAATGACCTTAAATGAACACGTGACCTTTTACTTAGAAACGGTTATCTAGGCTCTGGGACACTTTGGAGAATAACCTATAACTTGACCTTGTTTGACTTCTTTGACCCGAAGGTCATGACGTAGGACCCTGAAACTTAAACCTAAGTGAGTTCACGTACAAGTCAACACACCCTGTAAATTTAGTGCCTCTAGCTTTCTTGGTTCCTGAGATCTCAGGGGGGTCAAATTGACCCCCCATCCCGAGCGAAGGGTATCTAGCCGGTCACCCGAGCGCGCGCGTGTTGATATAAAGGCCGGGAATATGAACAAAGCCGACAGCCCGCCGCGCGAACGGTCATTTTACCCCTTAACGCCTAGGGTGTACGCCGAGAGTCGGGGCAGTAACTTGGCAGCGGTGATCATCACGGTGCCTTTTAGCGAACGGATTTGAAAACTTCTCGGCCTATCACCTTCGTATTGTGTCTTAAAGCATGTAACTTCTCGGGCAGTTAGTTTTCCGGCTGTCCATATGCGGCAAATATTCCTAAAATGGGCATCTTATTTTGGGCTTCAATCCCGTTCCTGCCGCGGCCCCGAAAATCTGTATGGTATACTGGCGTGACGGAGCGCGTAAGCCGTTTTATGGGACGTAAAGCCGCAACTGCGGCATAATAGCAAAAATCGCCATGGCAAAGCCGAGGCCTGCAAATTAAGTCGCCATGAAACTGAGGCCGGGCCATATTCAAAGGATACTGTTCGAAGCCCCCAGCCAGCAGCAGCAGCGAGATCTTTTGAAACCTCTTCTAAGGCCGCAGGGTATCTCCCAATCGCTTTGAGCTCGGATTCGGCATTGAGCTCCATCACATCAATGCCTTCGACTATGTTATAATGACGTGGGTTGTACGTCATTATAACACCCTCAGGTGTTATAATGACGTTGAAACTCGCAAAGCACAAGGCGTGCATGTATTTGTGAAACGATTACGTGACAGTTTTCATTTTCTTCCGCTCTTGTTGTCCTTCTCTAGTGTTAAATCACAATTTGCTCAGATCTCATACCAGTAAAATTTCCTGAACTATCCTGCTTCCCATGCGTAGCATGTGCCCTAAAGCTTGCCAAAACAGTGTTTTTACCTGTCTAGAAGGCTGCTCTTTGGCTTTAGGAATATACAATGAACCGGTTTGAAGAGTGTTCCACATTTATATGAGGTCCTGAACTGAAATAGCCTCTTGAAGACCTCTAGGTGTTGTTCACAATTCGGTGCTGTTCACAACCGTCCCGTCTTTTATGCACCCTTATGTTGATCACGTTTCAAAAACTGTCGCTGGCAAACGAGCCTAGACTATGGGGTTGCATGACGGCTTTTTCGCCGCGACTTCACTTTCATTTCATTGATAAAGGCAGCGGTGACGTAAATCTTGTCACACGAAAAAGCCGTCATGGAAACCCATAGTCTGGGCCCATTTGCGAGCGGCATTTCTTAAAAATGTGATCAACATCAGGGTGCATAAGAGACAGGACGAACCGGCCGACACGCTGGTGTAGCTTTCAACGCCAAATCACACATAAATTTGACGGTAGCGGCTTGTATTCGGCACCGGTTTTAAAACTCGGCCCATTGCAAAGTGTTTTGCAATTTGCAGCGCAACGGTAAGTTGCACAAACTCCCGATGCAACTAAAAGTAAAACCGCCTCAATTGTAAACATTGGGAAACAACATTTAGGCCTCTAGGTGCTTTGCTTGCCGAGATGTACCAGTAAACGTAAAAAATCATAAAAAACAACCGGTTTCATCTTGTCAACACGTGCACACGTACCACGTCTAAAGTGGCGCAAAAAAACACCCAAGCGTCATGCCTCATTACATGCTCTGTTTACAGTACATTACATGCCTCATTACACGCACTGTGCAAGTTTCGTGTCGCTGCGACCCTTGGTTATCGAGATGCGGCTCCGGGAAGCAAAACGTATCGGGGCGTCGGCCGGCCATCTTGAAATTGGCGTCGCCCGTTTTAATCCTATGGGATTTTTGCGCTCTTTTTTCGCTCGGCACGCGCTCATTTTTGCGAAATGTGAAATTTTGACGCGACTCTGTCACGCGCTACCAACAGACCTTGGTCGTGGGAAAATTTCATGGAAAAATTCCCAACCGTTTAGCAACCGTTTTCACTGGGATCAGCCTGAAGGTGATCCCAGTGAAATGGCGCGCGCGCGCACACGCACGCACGCACGCACGCACACACGCACACACGCACGCACGCACGCACACACACACACACAGACACACACACACACACACACACATACACACACACACACACACACACACACACACACACACACACACACACACACACACACACACACACACACACACACACACACACACACACACACACACACACACACACACACACACACACACACACACACACACACACACACACACACACACACACACACACACACACACACACACACACACACACACACACACACACACACACACACACACACACACACACACACACACACACACACACACACACACACACACACCTGTTTGTAAGCCCTCCCAAGTGGGGACCGCGCTAGACTACTACAGAGTGGGGACCACTTACACACCTCTTTAAACATGAGCTAGCGTTACGAAATTAACATCTTAGTGCTGCTGAAAACCCGAAGAGTGCGATGGTAAGCATCTCGTAGGTCTAGCGATAAGGGATCAATATCCGTAGGATGCTGCGAAGCGGGGACCAGCTAATATGACGTCAAAGGTGCGTCATACGCCTTACACTTATCAAGCTATGGACCGGTCTCCGCATTGTAATGTGTATCTAAATTGCCCTCATTTATGGCATGAAAAGAAAGGGAATTTGGGTGATAACGTCGCTTCGGTCACGTTGGCGAACAAAGTGACAGGGAAATGGAGCTTGGTTGCTGATGCCTTGCTTGCACATCCTTTGTTTTGGAAGGAGCCGTGATATTTATGTTGACCTGTGCTATATCATGTCATATTTGTATTATATTGTATTATATTGTTATATCTGCATTATATTGCAGTATATACTGCTATATTTGTAGCTTATTGTAATGTTATGTGATGTTCCCATTATGCTGCATTATATTGTTATATTTGATTATATTGTATTATATTATGTTATATTTGACGCATGGCAAGAGCTACACGCAATTTTTCGGTTTGCAACAGATGATTTTCACTTCTTATGCCTACTTTTATGCTACATGTTACGCCTTGTTCATTACAGTCCAAAATTATGTCTCTTCGTCTGCGTTCGAAACTTTTTCCAACAAGTGGACGCCAAAACTTTGTCAAGACAGGACGCACAACATTGTGTGCGAATTAAAAGTTGCCAAACTATGTGGTATTACATCACATTAAGGCGGCTGATTTCAAAGCGTGAATAATGCGTAAAATGAGAACAGTACAAAAATCTGAACCTCCATGAATTTTTCAACATTCCGAGTTCTTCCGCTGTCTTTTCATTATCCCTGTCTTCGGTACCTGGCCGGCACCTGTCTGACCAGCCCACGGCATAGATGAAGAACAATCACAATAACAAATCACTGCCTTGGTTAGTCAGGCGACGCCATATGACCTCAGCAGGTAAGTGCGTCGTGAAGCCCCAATGATGACGACAACCACGATCAATCGATAGTCCTGATCGACGATGATCGACGAGTCCAGATCGACGACGATCTGGGGCAGGTCAGGTCAGTCAGCTATGCAGGTCACAAAATCGGTTTCAAACTTCTTGACATAGGTCACTACTGCAATCTGTGAGGCAATGTTGAGGTCTCCCGACGCGGGCTTTCTGCTATTCGTTTTAAGTTTTTGTGTTATTTCCATGTGGGGAGGGCAGCATGAGACAGCAAATCCATCAGTTCCGATCACAGTCCACCACAAACACACTCTTGTGCAAAAGGTTTCTTTTGTTTGCAAACGGGTCAAACAACCACACCGCAAAGCAGGGGTCGCAACATAACACAACAGAGGATCTAACGTCCGGAGCCTCTCGAGCTTGCAGGTAAAAGAACATTGCCACCGCAAGGCAGCGATTGCACACAACGCAGCAGGGGATCTAGATATGGAGCATTCCAAGCTTTCAGCTGAAACTACATTTCCATGGTACACTTGTGCTTCTGGATCACATTGTATGTACAGAACTTAACATCCTTCCAGGAACGCCGACACAGTGCAGACTTCTCCTTCAGTGCCGCTAGGCAGTCTGCCATTCCTGGGCACTTCAGAGAACCGATAAATGGCTTCATGCGCCTCTGTATAGCCTCCTTTTCTCTTTCAGTCCACAGCACGCCCCTCCTTTTGGCTTTGGGCCTTCTTTCATTAATCCTTGGCCCCCTGGGTGGTCCGTTTTCTGCTTCAGCTTGGGGATCGGAAGCCATCCCTTTAGCGTTCTTCACCCCCATCTCCACTCCCATGTCGTCAGGGGCAATAATGCTAGCGCTGTCGTTTATGTCGACACTGGGAGCGGAACCACCTTCGACGACATCGTAACTGCTGGGGTCAGGTCATCCAGGGTCTTCCCTGCGAATCCGCCGATCCCTTTGGCCATCGCGAGTAGTATTTTACTCACTTTGGCAGCATGCACCGTCTTTTCGGGAAGTCTATAGAGCTGCCTGTGGACCCGTATGTCATGGCCTATAAAGCGGGCCACGATATCCATTTCAATCTCGCTCAGTTGCAGCAGCTGCAGCATAGTAGCCACATGCTTTCTGTACTTCGTGACTGTGATGTTGTTGACACGTGCCCTCCGCGCGAATGTCCGCGCGCAGTCGCTGCCTCTGAGCATGCTCGCAACTGGGGCTGCGCTGTTGAAGAAAATGTGTGGACAGTCGAGAGGAATCCCAACGTCTTTCCTCGCTGCGCTCAGCTGATCAAGCGCCCCTCGCATTGTGGCTGTCAGCATGATGGGCACATCGCCTCCTTTTTTGCTCCGAACCACTACATCTCCCAGCGAATGGCATAGTTCTCGCTCTTAGGGAGACAGGTGCTGCAGGACATCTTCATTGAGAGTTTGGTCCCTTTCAGCGTATGATCTGACCGTAGGCCTTGACGCTTCTCCCGGCCTTCGCCGGTTAAACAAAATGATGGGTGCCATCGCAGTCTCCGACAATTTAACATAGTTCTTGATAGAGCGTTCCTCTTCCAACAGCCGCTGAGCCTGCACCAACTCATCCCGCACCTCCTTCGTTACACTCTGAACATCCGCATTGAGGGGAAGGACGACGGGCTTATTCCACTTCCTTTCCTAGAGAGTGGTAAGCGCACGAGAAGACACGTGTAGCTTCCAATCTCGTTGGTAGAGCAGGAGGAAATCGTCCGCAGCCGTCCTCGGGGTGGCGTCTTCGTTGGTGATCCCGCGCGTTTTCAGTATGCGCGCGCATTCGCTGAGGCCATAACCAAGCTTGAGAGCAAGCGATAGGCTATGATATTTGCCCTCCTTCACACCGGCCATGTTCTTGACCGCGCCTACCACTTCCATGAACTTCGCGGGGTGAATAAACATATCTAGACCTGATCCTGGGCTTGATGCATTCAGCTCTAGCAGCAGTCGTCCCAGCTGCCGCATTTTTTCTCTGATGTGTGCATGTTAGTGGCGCTCGTGGCCCAATCTTGTGTATAGACGGGCCCCGAACTCCATGATAAAGGCATCATGCCTGCAAGTGGACGAAATACTATCGTCTCGCATCTTCGCCATCAGGTTTTCTAAACCAGCCGCGGCATCTCTGTGGCACGACAGCAAGGATCTTCCCTGGGACTGGACTCGGCCCCCAGAGGCAGTTTTCCCATGGGCGTGGCACCGATGCCGAAAGAGGCCGCGTCTAGAAAAGACACCGTGAAATTTCCCACATGGCAGCATATCTTTCACGTTGACTTTCATATCTTGGGGTGGACGCCTCCCGGGGACGATCGTTCCTCGCCCATCTCGGAAAACAGCAGTTATGTTTGAAGTTGCCTTTATGAATGATACTTTCCAGAGTGATTCTCCTCTCCCTTGATCCTTTTGGAAAGGCGAGCGCGTCAAGTACGTCGGGTTCTCGTTTATGCTTCCGGAAAAGATGGCGTGCAAATTTGGTGTGCAGGGTATCACAATAGGGGCAAACGTTCCGCTTTAGGGATGGCTTTCTTGCTTTAGGAGATTTTTCAACAGAGACACTGTGTTCGCCGGAAGCCCTACTGCTGTTCTTGGCCACTACCTGGGCCTCATCCTGGTCCTCGTCCTCGTTCTCGTCTTTGACTTCCTCCATATCCTGGTTCTCGTCCATATCCTTGGACTTGCCCTTGTCCTCGTCCTCGTCCATGTCCTCGTCCATGTCCTCGTCCTCGTCCTCGTCCTCGTCCGTGTCCGCTGCTGGCCGTGGGTCGGGGAGGTACGTACGACCTTCATCTTCATCGTCATCAGGAATGAGGCCAGAAGCATAATTATCATGATCTGCGGACAGACCGATCGCCATTGGTTACCTAATGACGAGTATTAAGCAAAAACGAAAACAAAAAACCAGAACGTCGGAAGCAGGATCGTTCGAGTTACTCAACGATGCGCTACAGCGCCAGACCCATCGGAGTTGCGATTCTTATGCCGAGGGGACCGAGACACAATGCGCCGGTGGTCAGAGGCGAACCAGGGTACTTCGGGCTCCGAAGCCAACGCCTTAGCCAACTAAGCCACATGGCCAAGCGGCTGTTTAACCAAGGGGACCTCGATTCATGGGGCGTCGGTCTACTGACCCCGCTCGGTGCTAGGGTGCGGGCAAGTGCATGGTTGGCCACAGTTACTCTGTGATGCCTACTACATGGGATCACGTTGGTGCGTGTGTCCATGCGCATGTTCAAATTCTATGAACAGTTTCCTTCATGGACGGAACAAAAATGTTCGTGATGACTGGTATCTTGGCAAGTACAAAAGAACCACTTCTATCTTCTTCTATCCAACTAAAAGCAAGCAAAAAACAATGAAGACACACAAGCTGCAAAACGTTACGAAACAAAGCAATGAGCAAATTTCCCCCGCAGAGCAGTTGGGATTTGCAGCAATGACAGACAGTCTATGCCATGACACATTATTTTGTTAGGTGGTATCTACCACTGATCAGTTTTAAACCCAAAACAGAGCACAATCACCCTTGGTTGCTACACCTACTTTCAAAGGGCACTGTGCGATCTGATGCTCTCAGCTTATGCTGCTGCTCACGCTTCACTCAATGCTTTAAGAAACATTTTTTTAACCATGCACCAACGTTTCTCAAAATATGACCGGATTAGGCTCAGAGGCACTCTTTCTCTCGAAACCCATGTAGGAACTCTGAAATAAGTAGAAAAACGTGAGAATGCACGCCAATTAGGCAAGCAGAAGACAACTAGTGACCAGGAGTGGCACACGGAAAAACTTGAGGGGCCCTGGAGTGGCCAGAACGGGCCTTAAGAATAGTCAGATAATTCTGCATTTGTAAAATCGAGCAAAGAAACGTTGGCTGTTATTCTATACGACCATTTTCTCATGCGCGAGGAAAGAAAGCATTTAGGAGACCCTGGAGTCACCCTGGAGACCCGTTTCATCACATTTCATGACGCTATTTTCATCGTACAATCATACCCTCGCCCAACGATCATAACACATCAGCATGGAAGACGTCAGGGCTGGTTGCTAGCATCGCCGAAAAGCCACGCTTTCCCAGGGCACGCTCATAGGTATAGACAGCTCACGTGTCTTTGGTTGCACCACTGCAAGACATGGGTAAGAGAACCGGGGATGAATAGGGGCAGGGGCTAAAACCTGCATGTTTCTGAAAATTTAGCATTGGTCCTTTGCGCGTTCACTGCAAAAATAGTCCATTGACTACCATCTTTTGCTTGGTTGGGTAATGGGCCGCTGGGCGCATGGGTCGTAGGGTTTTCCTTCGCACGCACATTGGTCATGGGTTTTGTCGCGGTCTTTGGAGAAAGGGGATCGGACAGCCCGTTTGCCTCCCATCTCGGCACCGCCCATGCTCATTTTCAGGTAAGTATAACAATGTATATATCGGTTTATTCATGCCCTGAACAGCTATGCCAAGAAACGCACAGACGAAGCACTCAGGTCATTCAGTCTTTCATTGAATGCCTTAAAAATCGGCTCACGGCTGTTCAAACGAAACGCAATGCACGAGTGTCATTCACTGGGGTCCTACCAACAAGGACCACTTGTTAGCTCGATGAGATCGGGACACTGTATGCTCTTACCTGAAGCCACTAAACTTCACCAGTATAAACATGCCATCTTTGCTAGTGGCATGCTGAATAACTTCAAGCGGTGTGATTGGTGCCTGTAACAGTGAGCACGAGCATTTGTAAAACACAACACATGTTCGTTGCCTTTTGACTGTACCAAACAGGTAGAGAAACATACGTTAAGCCGCGCGTATAGGAAACCAGACGTACGGGGTTCGATTTGCTGCCTGGTCCAGCCTTCCTGCCAGGGCAGACGCCATAAACTGGGAAGAGAAGGCTGACCACTGAATTGGGATTGCCTGCATCACAAGTTGGTGGGGAGTTAAAGTCGTCCACCGGTAAAGGAAACCAACCCCCTGCAAAAACACGTAATCCAGACATATGCGAGACGCGCGTCAAGATTACCAAAGATCAATCACGCAAAACCCGTCAAACCTGTTCACGTGTCTGTTCACACATAAAATGCATGAATACGATGTCATCAAGTCTATGTACCAAAAATCTATCAGTTCCTGGAGTGCCACCTTTTTGGCCGCCATGCTTTCTTCCATGAAGTGAATGCCACTTTCCATCACAAGCCAGCATTACATCACTCGGTCAAGGGACGTTGTTAGAAGCGAACACTTTATTCATCGCAGGTCTCCAAATCGCAAGGGCAAATAATACAGATTTAAGAGGAATGGCAAATGAATGGCTTTCTTAAAGATGGGTAGGAGACGGTAATAAAATGATGAGACGAATCTCACATTGCTTGTACTTGCTAAGTATTGTGTGTCGCGTATACCCTGAACCCACCACCAAAATAGCGTCATGTTTGTTTTCATGCCAATCAGACCCACTGACCCTAGCGTTTAGAGCCAGTACACCGATTATGTCATATCGGTAACACCTGACCAGCCCGAACGAAAGCCAAAGGCTTACTAAGTATGAAACAGAAGGCGTTTTAAAATGTTTCACTCGATCAACCCGCGCGCTTGCGTATGAAACAGAAGGCGTTTTAAAACGTTTTACTCGTTCAGCCCGCGCGCTTGCTAAGCAGTCTAGGCCGTTTATCTTACACTTTTGTAAATTGACATGCGGAAAGAATGACCATTCAAAGCATCAATAATTATTGGCAAGGTGGTGAAATACTTGCATCTGGCTGTCGACATTTCATAACTGCTAATGCGTGCTAAGGATGAACCAAAAACACCCAAGATTAAATGTACATCATTCTTCAACTTTTGAACAGCACTTTTGAACAGCACACCGGTACCGACGATCAAAGGCCTGTTTGGGGGGGTGTAAGGGTCTAAAGAACTGACTGTAGGTCACGTAAAGAATCGCGGCCCGGAGGGTCGTGACTTAAAATACTACTCAGAGGTCCCCTTGCATCGATTTAGGATCACCCCCTCCCCCCCCCCCCCCCCCCTGAGACAATCGGTCCGAGACCACGAACACCGAACAGTCGGCTCCATGTCCGTCTGAGCCCTTGAGACCCATTTCCCAAGCAGAAACAAGGCCGGGGCCCGCGATTTGTAATGTTCGGGGTCCCTGGTACAATGAAGGGCTTCTGTGTCGGTTAGGAGCCACCGTCTCGAACTGTGGCGGCAAGTGGCCCCGAGTCAGAGCGATTTTGAGGGGGCCCAAAGAGGGGCCGAAGGGTCTCTCGACACCAAATATGGACCAAAGACTAATATAAGAGACCAAATACTAATATAAGATTAGAAGAGTCCGAAGGGCTGGCTGTAGGTCACATTAAGGGCCCCCGCTCGTAGGGCCGTGATCTCAAATGTCAGTAAAATGATCTTTGGCACCGATGGAGACCCCTGAGACAGAAAACTCCTCTATTTCGGTCAGAGATCGCAAACAACGAACTGTCAGTTCCGTGCTGGTCTGAGCTTAATAAGAAAAAACATGTCTTCGATAACAAATGGGTCATATGAGGTGATTTGGGGGGGGGGGGGGAATTTTACTATCAGGGTGTCCTCTGTCAATCCTGTGCCCCCCCCCCCCCCCTTACGAAACCTCTGGCTGCGCCTCCTGCTGCTCTCTGTTGGTCAAAAAGTACACGTTAAGCTTTTAGTTTGTGATTTATCTAACAGAGTGGACATATTTTCGTCTGATTTTGGTACTTCCTTTGCAGGCTACGCCCTTGATTTAGCTGCTTTCCAGCAATGCCACAAATCACTACAGTCCACACATTATGGTAGGTTAAACTATGTTTTGCCTGAAATTGAGAACATAGAGGGTGGGAAGCATATGCAATATGCACATTTTCAAAAGATTAATGAGTTGGGCCAGGTACCTAGTGTATTCTGTGTTATCTCATGGAAACTGAAATAAAAACAAAAGAATTGCACCTCCAGGTTACAAAAGACTGCTACATCAAGCAGCTGTGGAAGGGTCCAAGGACTGCATTGGTCGAAAAGTTGAGTTTTGATGTTTTATTAACTGACATATCATTCTGACATGACGTGGTGTGAGCAGGCAGGAAAAGCTATTTGCTCCCCATGACGTGGAGGGCCACAAGCAGATTAGTCTGCAGATCACTATGCTTTTAGGGCCATGCTGGTCAAAGTTGCATTCATTCTGAAGTGATCAAGCACGCATTAATTGCAGTTTCCAAAAAGCATGGCTGTTCACATCTCGTGTGTTGATCTGCTGGTTAAAAGGCTTTAAGGTTTCCTGCCATCACTACTCGATATCAGGGTTCACGTTTCCTATTCCGTTAGGGAAGGGGGGTTCTAGGCCCCTCCCCCCTCCGAAATCAAGCTACAGCTGTCAACTAAGAAATGAAATGGCGCCAAATTCAGAGAGAAATTGGTTTGTTGACGATCTTTGGGTCAGGCTTCATCATTTCACAAGTTTTGGCAACCCCCGCCCCAAAGACCCCCCCCCCCCCCCCCCCCTACTCACTTTATGTACCTACGCCCCCACTCAGTGCATGCAGGTAAGGTGAGAATGGTGCACCCCATTGAGGGGTAAATGGGAACATGAGGTGAAAAGCACGCTGATGCCCCCCCCCCCCCCCTCTTCCCGTCGACAATTACATGGGATGCAACGCTAAGACGGCCACACAACCACCAAGTTGGAAGAATTTGCATTGCCCCACATAACGCTGCGCACCTAATGCTTGCCCCCTTCCTCCTTCATATCTACAGAGGTTTCAACAGAAAACTGCCGCACCGCAACCAAGTTGGAAGAATTTCCCTTGTCCCTGATACTGCGGTGCACCCGAGTACGAGAAACTTCATGCACTTAAAAAACAGAGCTTCCAGTAGAGAACATCATGCAGTTATCAGTACTTACCATATCTTGACAGCCCACAGGAACACCACTAAGTACCACGCAGTAATATCTCACGTCCCTTGATCGCGTGACAAGACGCCAACCGAGCGACGCGACACCTCCACGGCATTCCAACTCGCGGCCAAGGTCTGCCATAACAATCAGTAGTGATGGGTACTACACATGTGCCCCGCCAAACTATATGATTGTTAATGTTTGGTCATTATTAAACGTCTTAAGGCATATAAAAATAACTATTGTTTATCATTTAGTTACTACAGTCAATTCTGTCTTGTGACATCAACACTACATGGTGCGTTCAAGGTGACAACAAGATTAGCACATCTCTATTCAAAGATGACGTCACACATTTCAGTCGAAAGGCGAGAAACTTCTCCGGCGGATTTGTGTAAGTCAACCTAAGTCACGTGACTATGAAACATACACTTGGCGGACAAAACCTACCATGTCGGGACCTCTAAGGGATTGATACCAGACCAATACCTGGACGAAATTAGCGTTTTCCAATGGTTTGCAAAATGAGGACCGATTTTCGGCCCCCACCTTGAAAACGGTCCTCACCTTGCGTGAGTGTAGCGGACTTCGGTCCCCACTTAGGAGGGTTTACAAACACACACACACACGCACACGCACACGCACACGCACACGCACACGCACACGCACACGCACACGCACACGCACACGCACACGCACACGCACACGCACACGCACACACACACACACACACACACACACACACACACACACACACACACACATTGTTCCTTTAGTAATACAGAAGATGAGCTGACTTCATCACATCCACTGGATCTTAAGATTTGATTTTATTACATCTTCAGTATTTTCACATGTGGAACATTCCCTTTAAAGCGAATGCTCCACATCTGAAGATAATGAAGCAAGCATCAGATATAATGGAACAGGCGCACTCAAAACTATTGGTGTACTTTTTAACTGGAAAGGACTGCCCCAGACAGCACAGATGTCTGTTCAGTAAATACGGCCTCAATGCGTCATAGCTTGGTTTCGCTAACGTACCTTACGCAGCATTGATTAAGAGCCAATTGACGGCCGTTATATCTGCGGATCGCGCTCACAAACGCCAGCTATGAACACCTCGACAACTGCATTTTTATTGGCCTTGATCACCGCATGGCTCATGGAATAGCAGGATATGGATGACGTTGTTTAGACGTCATGAATGCCAAGGTGACTGAAATGCTCCCCTCCACCCGATATACTTTTCCCATTTTCGCGGGCGTTTAGCCCAGAAACTAGACGGGCTTAGGCCTTAAGAAGGGCAGGATTGTGAACATCAGCGACAGGTCTCCGAGAGGCTATTTCAGTTCAAAACCCCACATAAATGTGGAACACTCCCTTCAAAACGATTCATAGTATATTCCCAAAGCCAAGGGACAATCTCCTAGACAGCTAAAGACACTATTTGCGCAAGTTTTCAAGCACATGCCATGCATGGGAAGCAGGAAACTTCAGAAAATTCTATTGGTATGATATCTGAGCAAATTGAGATTTAACACCAGGTAAGGACAACAAGAGTGGAAGAAAATGAAATATGCCCCGTAATCGTCTCACAAAAACATGTACGCTTTGTGCTTTGCAAGTTTCAACGTCATTATAACATCTGAGGGCCTCTTAGAAAATGGCGTGCACAATCAAATCGGCAGTCATATAAAGCTGAAGTCAAAATTAAAGAATTCTCCGAAGCCAAAATCCCAGCCAGTCAATGAAAATTACACAGCATAAGTCATTATGTGTACATCACATATCATCATATGAAAAGAGGGTGCCATAACTGAAAAGTAGGTATAAAGTATATCGTAAATGAAGAGGGTGCCACAGTCGAGGGCACTGATGTGATGGAGCTCAATGCCGAATCCGAGCTCAAAGCGATTGGAGAATATACTGCGGCCTTAGAAGAGGTTTCAAAAGATTTGCTGCTGCTGCTGGCTGGGGCTTCGAACAGTATCTTGAATTATGGCGGCGGCTTCGGCTTCATGGAGACTTTATTTGCAGGCCTCGGCTTCGCCACGGCGATTTTTGCTATTATACCGCAGTTGCGGCTTCACGTCATAAAACGGCTTACCCGCTCCGTCACGCCAATGTACCATACAGATTTTCGAGGCCGCGGCAGGGACGGGGTTGAAGCCCAAAATAAGATGCCCATTTTAGGAATATCTGCCGCATATGGACAGCCGGAGAACTAACTGCCCGATAATTTACATGCTTAAAGACACACAAGACGAAGGTGATAGGCCGAGAAGTTTTCAAATCCGTTCGTTAAAAGGCACTGTAATGATGAAGTTTCTCATAAAAGTGACCGAGTGGCTAAGATAACCCATGTGGTGCGGATGTGGTTCGGCAACTAACCCGGCTCATCAGTCCTTTGATGTTCATACTGCATAACCTTGTATGCACGTGAGGATGTTAAAATGATCATTCCATTCCTATGACATTTTGTATTGAAGAAACACTGAACTAACGGATTGGACGCAATACAAATGTGTTACCAAAAAACATCCAAAAGATGTTGCGTTTTCTTAATTTTATGATTGCTACGAACAATCCGAACAAAAAACTGTGAGGGAAATGTGGTTGATATACAACTGTATTTTAAAAAATGACCTCGATGTGCAACCGCCGTCCAGAGGGGAAAAACCTACGCGCCATCAAACGTAATGTTGAGAAGCATTTTTAGGCTTCAGCAAAGTAAAGATATGCATGAAATTACAAGATTAGAAAAATAAAGTTGGAACCAGTTCGACCGAAAATTTCCTCACTTTTCAATAAACATCACAAGATGCACGTTGAACGACATAAACAACGCCGTGCCCGAAAAAATGGCGCCCGGGCCTTTCTACCTCAAGACAGAACATGAACAAGAAATATCAATGTATCACGCGTGATATATCAAGTAGCTAACACCTCCCGTTGCATTTCACTTTGGACGCCAATACTTTCAACATGCTATGTTCATGCTTCGAAACTGATTTTGACTCTTCTAATCCTGAATACTGGAAATATGGGCACTTTATAGCAACTTGTTTTTTCATTACGTAGGCTAAGATCTTGCAATAACGAAAATACTCGCAGCTGCAGCTCAATCTCAATGAAACCGCACTAAAAAAGAACTTCGCGTAATGTCTGGAGAAGCCTGGGAAACTCTTGAGAAAAGATACCTGAGTTGTCAGGACAGTGTAACGACCCATACCCATATCCCACCTTGAAAAAACGAATCCTAGCAGATCCAATCCCATTTTGGTAAATGGGTATGGCGCACATTCATGGGTGGGCACTACTGTAGATGTCCTGGTTTACACCACTTACCGTTGCTGAAGACGACACCCACCTAATACCTACCTAGTTACTCGCTACAATCACTATTTGGCCGTCCCCTCACCACGCCTATATCCCAAGGCTTTGATTGTTATGCCAGGCACCATAATATCACAATTATTGGGGGCTTTAACGTGAAGGATGTCCTACAGCTTATACGAACATCCCATGGGTTAACAACGTACGTTACACTTCAGGAAAATAATCAAAATTTGCACTGAACAAATGCATGTAATGACTCACAACACATCGATGTGTACACTGCGCTACTACTGCCGCACTTCAGCAGAAGTACCCGATCCAGAAGTCATGAAATGTGTCTTGTTAAATATTATCATGTATATACATAAATGTGGTACGATAGGTCGCTGGCAAAAGGGATCAGAAATATTTTGCATTGGCTGTATTAGCCCATAACAAGGCTTTAAGTGGAAAAAACGGAATTAAATAATGCTTTAATAGCTTTGACAAATGGTTGATGGTAGTCAAATGTGGCGCAGACTATGTTTCGATTGTCGCCCATTTTGCTTCGCATTCTGAGGGAAAGGCCGAAGGGGAGGTGTGGTTGGGGGCGTCCTGCCAGATTTCAAACGTGTAGGCTAAGGTAAACTTGTCTAGAATGATTTTTGTACTTTCAACTGTTTTGAACTGTGTTTTGTTTTTGTCTCCATAACTCATTTTGATAGATTTATTCTGGCAAGATTCCCCCAAACACGTAAAACTAATAAAGGTGTTTTGACTACGGAACTAGCCGTTACGTACCATTAGGGTCATAATTCACGCCGAGTTTTCGCCATGGCGTAATGTCTTGTCGGGTTTTGAGAAGAAGGTTATATGCATTTGCACTCATCCACGCGACGGCAGTTCCGCTGGCAACCTTTTTCGGGTATTATCAGTTTGTGGGCCACATTTACCTCATGATGTCCTACTCAGCACGCACACTTGTGGCCAGGCAGTTTATGTCATTTGGGAAACAAATAGTTGTGGGTGTTTTGGGGTCTTTCTGGATTGTACTGTGTAAGTTATTATAAGCAGAGACTGTTTTCTTGATCAATTAGGCACCACTATCACCAAGGGTTTTGTAAATATACAATTTAAGAATGCAGTTTGACAAGTCACTGGATAGGCACAGCTTTGACACCCTTCGCAGGCACAGAGGTATATGACAATGAAAGTGCAATATGCACAAGCTGCAAAGAGAAGAGTTATGACATGTTTCTGCATCTAAGCTTCTTTAAGCTATCATCTTCCAAGTATGATGTGTTACCATTTCACCAGTTTTCTACACATTGTTTCAGCAATAAGTGGGACATGCAGATGTAACAGACTCCTATGCAAAGTTGAAAGTGGCATGCCAGAAGAACAAAAAACACCATAATATTTTCCACTTGTGATTTGCTAGCTTTATGCATTGAAAGTTATTCTTTGGAAATATGAAAACTACAAGCTAATATGGTGCAAAACTTAACAGAAAAAAATTGCTGATGTTTTCAACAGTTAAATATCACATGTTCCAGATACTTTTTATAATGATTCAATGATACTATATGAGCCATACATAACATATGAATTACACTTAAGTTGCAGTTATGGGCATTCCATGAATTAGGTGTTTGTTATGTCATGCACAAATTCAGCTCTAAATTTGAGGACGAGATGTGGCCAGATGATGTTAACTGCAATGAATTTCATCAATTTGAGCCTGTTTAAAGGTCTCAAAACTTCTGTTTCTTCCATCTTCAAGAAAACTCATTTTTTGCACTGACTGGCTAAAGATTGCATTGTTTTTTGTTTCATCAAAAAGATGGTTGTTCCTGATTGTTCTCAGTGAGCATTCAGGACCTGAGTTGTGCTGCTATATCCACCGAATTGAGAGCCTTCTTGAAATATCAAAGCACACAGTCTGAAACTAGTTGCCCAAACACCACACACTAAACACAAATATATTAGGGACCTGAATTTTAAGTAAACACAATGATACATTAAAGTATAACATTTTTCTTTGGTTAAAATGATAAGATCTTTACTAATTTTAGGTTTTTATCACATTCCTTGTCATGTTATATGCTCCATATCTACACTAATGAATTCCATCAGCACCCTTAGGCTGCACCACAGAAGAGCTAATTTGGTCATCTATATGAATATGAAATGCTACCAGATCAACACAACTTTTTCAGCTGACTGTACAAAGTGGCATGGTAAAACAAAAGTATGAGGCTGACAAGGAAAAGGAGGCATGTTGGTGTCTTGTATTCCATTCACAGAAGGTGTGTTTGGCCCTCCTGTGTTTTGTGAAGGTAACAATCTGTTCAGATTATTTAGTATGTCAATCAAACTGTTGTCTTTTGGTCTTCAATATAACCTTAAGAACTTGCCCCATATAGCAGGCTCATGATGTCAGTGAATGGGCTTTGATCAGCCTTTTCTCAATTGGTAGATTGTATTTATTGGCATACATATAAGGCTTGCTGCTGTCCTGCAAGTCCTCATGTGTTCTCCCATTTTCAGACAAAATATACATCACCATGTCAACAGAGGAGGACGTTCTTAAGGTGATGAAGAAGTTGGACAAGATGATCTCCACAGAGAACTTTGATGACGCCATGGACTCGCTGAAGAAACTGCAGTCGCTGCCCATCACGCTGCAGGTGCTCAACAAGACGCGCGTCGGCATGACGGTCAACTCGCTGCGCAAGTCCAGTAAGGATGAGCAGATCATCACACTGGCCAAGTCGCTGATCAAGGGCTGGAAGAAGCTGCTCACGCCGCCGGCCGACGCCAAGAAGGCGAGCAGCGGCGGCGGCGGCGGCGGCGGCGGCGGCGGCGAGACGAGCGCCAGTCGGGACGTGGAGATGCCGGCCGCGGCGCCCGAGAAGGAGGCGGTGGCGCGCTTCCCGCCGGCGGCGCCGCCCACCGGCGACGCCGTGCGCCTCAAGTGCCGCGAGATGCTCTACAACGCGCTGCGCGGCGACTCTGTGCCCGACGGCAGCGGCGACCCGGAGGCGCTGGCCGAGCGGCTGGAGGCGGCCATCTTCGCCGAGTTCAAGGCCACCAACGCCAAGTACAAGAACCGCGTGCGCTCGCGCATGGCCAACCTGAAAGACCAGAAGAACGTGAACCTGCGGCTGAACTACCTGACGGGCGGCATCACGCCCGAGCGGCTCGCCACGATGGCGCCTGAGGAGATGGCCAGCGACGAGATGAAGGCGCTCCGGGACAAGCTCACCAAGGAGTCGATCAACGACGCGCAGCTGGCCTCCGTCCAGGGCACCTCCACCGACCTGCTCAAGTGCGGCAAGTGCGGCAAGCGCAACTGCACCTACAACCAGATCCAGACGCGCAGCGCCGACGAGCCCATGACCACGTTCGTCATGTGCAACGAGTGTGGCCACCGGTGGAAGTTCTGCTGAGAGAGGCCCGGGCCGGCCGCGTGGACTCCGCTACCTGTGGCCGCGCCGGCCGCCGGGTCGGCCGGCCTCCCTCTGTGTGTGTGCGTGTTTTATTGGCGGTAGGGTGGGCGCGTTCGGTGTCCGCGCACGGTGCTCGCGGCGCGCATGGATTGGCCGTGGAGCGCCGCGAGAGCTGCGCCCATTGGCCGATCACGGCTGCCGGCGGGAGCGCGCGCGATGTGCGCGGGCTCGATGAATTCCCGGTCGCGTCTCATGGGGGCATGTCGATCTGTCTGGGTGTGTTCGGCGTTGGCATGGCCGTTCGCTCTGCGTGCGGGTTCCCTGGAGAGTTTCATTGTCGCGGACTGATTCGGTTGGTCTCGTTGGATGTTATTTCGCCGCGTTGCGTTCGGCGCGCTCGCTGCGGTAGACGACGAAACAAGCAGGCGTTGTCAACTCGAATTCATCAGGCTGGAGGCGACGTTGTGACCTGCCAGCTAAAACGCATGTTCAATCGCTACGACTTGTTTGATATTTCCATTTGTAATACATGGATCATCAAAAGTTATGCGCGTTTGTTGAGTGGATCCTCAAGGAAAGCTCGTCTCAAAACGATCTGCTGCGTATTGTTATTGTCTGATGGACATTACTGACAACGCGCCGTCCCACCGGTCCCAGCCAATCACGGCGCAGTGCTGAATGTTGATGCGATGCATCGAACTTCCACCCCATCCTGAGAGCGTTCATCGGTTTCCTTATTGTTGCGTTCAGCGCGTTAAGGACGTCACGCAAGCGACACAAGCCGTCATGTGAGCCCGAACGCTGGCGTCAGTGCGCCGGCCTGCCCCGATACAGGACAGATAGGTCCTGTGACGGGCGCCACCGGCCGTGGGACGTGCGCTCTAGGAGGGAGGGAGGGGGCGGGGCACGGAGCCGCGGTGAGATTAGATTTGAGGCGAGGTGTCTGCCGCCCTGTTGCCGCGCGTGAGCCGGGGGAAGCCGTGAGTCGCAGCTGGGAGAACGGCGCGTCGCTGGCGGAGCCGTCTGTCTCTGGGTTCGCCGTTTCGCAGCGAATGGACCACAGCCGGGGCACATCCGAGCAGTGCGCGCGTGTGAGGTGGTAGTGTGTCTCCGGATCCGTATCCGGTCTGCCTGCTGAGGAGAGCACGGGATCCCGAGAGTATGCGCACAGCGAAGCCTGAGTAGACGACGCGGTGCTGCGACTACGACTGCACACGCTGCGCGTTCATCAATCCAGGCAGTCACGTCCACACCTCCCCAATGGCGGCCGTGGTGCAAGCCACTCTCGTGTCGCTGCTGCTTGCCGTCGGTGAGTCAACATCGTCTGCATAGGTCAGGCTTTGTTTTTGAGAAGGCAACCTCCTGTAACAGGGCTGTTTCCTAACTAGCATTGTTCAAAGCGGGCAGAGCATATTCTTCAGCTTTAACTGCAAGTTCCCTGGATTAAGGCGGTCTTGCCAGGACCGCCATCGCATTTCTTACCTTTGTTGGTTGACACCATCAAGCAAATCAAGTGCTTAGATAAACGGAACGCTATGACCTGCTCCAAGCACGTGTGTGTTTTGAGTATTGAAGCCTATCAACCTCAGCGTGTCCTCCGGTCATGCCCATGACCGGTATGACGGCGTCTTGTCGTGCTGATGATTGGGCGTGGCCCATGGGGCCGTCCGTCGCGATCGCCCTGCCATGGGCTGCACCAGCTCGGGCAACTTATCGCAACACTTGAACGCTAATGATTGCTCTTTAGACCTGCAGACGCTAGTGATGTCCCACTTTATTCGCGAAGTTGGCGATTTATCCAACGATTTATTCAGCGACCAGTCCCGATTTTTCTGAAAAAAGTCTTGAGGTCAATAATGGCACGAGAACATCGGAAATTATCTTTGTTTTGCAATATCATGTGACCTTCGCGGTCAAAAACTGGGTCGAAAGATGGGGAACTCGATATGACGCAAAAATTACCGGCCGATTTTAAAACTGCAAGCAACAAAATCTTCACAAGCGCAAAAACCAGCGTCCATCAAAAGATCCGGACCTCTCAAGGTTATCTTTCAAGGTCAAACTCGGGCTTAACAAACGGGAACTAATTTGACGGACGGTAGTTCTTTCTTTGGGGTATGTTCTGATGTTTACAAGCTTAAAATCGGTCGGTTGTTTTTGGGTGATATTGAGCTCCCCGTCCTTTGAGCTGGCGTTTCATTTTGAAGGGTGACCTTAAGAGGTCAGGCCTTTTTGACGGGCGCTAGCTCTTCCACTTGTGAATAATCTGATGCTTGCAATTTTCAAATCGGTGGGTATATTTTGGGTGACATTGCGTTCTCTGTCCTTCGACCCAGCTTTTAACCTCGAAGGGCACATAGCATTGCAAAACAAACGTGATTTTCCATGTTCTCGTGCCAAAATTGACCTTCACCTTTTTTAAAGACAAATTGGAACTTGTCGCTGAATAAATCGCTCACCTCACGAACATTCTCTTAGAAGACTTTCAGGTGTGCCAATGACATTGTGGGTTGCTAGAGGATGATGGAACTAGTGGACGCATAGTATAGGAACAGTGGTGTACCATGGTTTATTTACTTTTCGTAAAAATGCAGCATGAATCACGAAAGCTTAGCCCACCTTCTGAGTTGCTCCCGCACTCTTGGCCTCATAATAGATATATGATAAAATAGTATACGATGTGTGCATATTGCAATGATAAGACAGGTAGAGCTGTTCATTCGTAGTGAAGGATTCATTTCATGCGTTAGACCGATAAATTACTGCGATCCGAGCCCCCGTAGTCAACATCGGCTCGGACCTTATGGCTTCAATTGGCACGGACGAGGCAGGAACGCCTATGAAACCATAGTTTAGTAGAATACCGCTAGATGGCAGTTGCACCTCGTCCGAAGACTGGAAAGGGACAGGATAAGACGAGCATGGTTTACCCAATGAAGTCACATTCGTTTTACTCAGTTCTCTCAAGTGGGGTGGTCGCCTAGCGGGAGCTTACGTGAGGAGGACGGCGGAATCGGGGTTCAATCCTTTTGCAAGTACTTCGATTCTGGGCAAAACACAAAAATGACGGGAACTGTCAATAGACCCTATTCCACTGTTTAGTGACTGACATCGACGTCACAGCACGCTTCGGCTGAAAGGGCCATTTTGTCCCCGTGAATCACAAAACACACTATTGGTCCCCCTAGTCGCTAAGGGGATGCAACGAAGGGCCACTCGTCGGGGTGGTGGGATCCGACCCGAACTCCACCACATAATTACATCGCGGAGGACCTCATGAAATAGCGCATCCATGCGATGCGTAATGCATACTGTGGCGTTCAAACTCAGCAGAGAACCTGTATTTTAAGGCTGACGGGAGGGTCGAGACTTGGCTTTCAAAAGGACGTTTCTTTGATATTCAGATGGCCCCTGCCTAGCCTGGCTACACTGGTGAAGTGAAGCGGCCAGCTCGTGCCACAGGTCATGAGTTCGGTCCCTCGCCAGCCATGTGCTTTACCAGATGCAGAGGAAGCACAGGCACATATGCAGCGTGCTGAGCCCAGAGCAGCATTCACCGGGACGTGTGCCGGCTTTGCCTTTTGTGTAGCACGCCCAAATACCGCTATGTAGGAGGGCGTCTCTGGTGTGTGGTGTGAACCGGGGCTGGTGCAGACGCCTGTCGATGAAACAATAGATGTCGCGCGCGATGGTCCTGCTTGCTCTCCAGCACAGCCCCGTTCGACAGATGGGGAGAAGCCGTCCAGCAGAGGGCGCCCCATGGTCCTCAACCGCGCCTGGGAGAGGTACAGCACGCGCCCAGTGCGGCGTGGGCGAGCATTTCGAGGTGGTGCCCATGTCACGTACCGCTGTTCGGCCACTTTTAAACCGTTCAGCCGTTCGGGTGCTACGTGACTGGCTAACTGGTGTGATATCAAACGGCGGCTGCCGCTGGGAAAGGCTACGTCACCAGCCTTTCCAACACCGGCGGGCACAACGACAGGAGACAAACTGCTGCGTGTCGAAGCAATGCTGCGTCGCGTTGATGGCCAATAGGAAAACCATGCTGCATCATGAAGTCAAGTTGACGGAACCCAGTAGGTATCACGGACAATCTCTAGCACTATAACGTGTAAACGTATTACCAAATCAGCAGACCTTTGTTGGGATTTGATCTTGAATTTTACATCAAGAACTACTTGTGGACACTTCTGGCTCGCCTGCCGACCTGCTTAGCCTACCTCTCCCCCTCCCCTACCTGCATGAACATGCCGCCGTGTGCAGTGACTGACGTCTCTTGTGGGACATGGGCATGCATCTTGAATACACATTTTGAATACACTCATAACGATGCCAGTGCTCAAAGAGCGCATGGTTTGCGATTGTCATCATTATTGCCAGCGACTCGGTGAGAAACATGACATATTAGGTGCAAAGTTGTGCATGACGCGACATTTACTTGCGAAAGGCGTGGTCATGCGCGCTGTAGTTGGCTGTCATCCATGTAGATTATGCTAGATTACATACCAAGGTGGAATTTTCTCACCCTTGTCACGAACACGTCGCATCGGTGCACACCATTACAGATACCCGTGGTCACGCATCAACCTCTCTGTGGCCCGTTCGTGCTACTCATTTCCTGCACAAAGCAACAATCCCGTCGGTTGCATGCAATTTCCTGCACATCTGCATTGCGGTGTTTAATGAGACAACTATCTGGCCATGGTTAATGGCAATAAACTTGGCATATCATGATGATGATGATGATGATGATATCATGACGATAGTATGACATATCATGATTGATGTATGATATGAGTTCACTTGTTCGGAAAAAAACATGTCGGCGTTCAGCCTGTTGGCGCACCAATTCCCAGCTAAAGCACAAGTCCACCGCTCGAGGTCTATTTTTACATTGGTGTAAGTCGACATCTTCCAGAAATGTTCTATGAAGTTTTAAAACCTCCAAGCATAATCAGTTTGCCCTTGCAGCGACCACCCGCATTAGCAAAGCAGTCAATTATGTAATGTCCCTCACCATACAGCCATTTATAATCTTAAGGTCTCATTGCTGACCAATTTCGAAACCATGGATTCTTTCGACGTGAACCAGACCACGTATCCTCCGTCACCACGCGCTGAGGTCGCTCCCATCCCCCACCTACAGTTCAAGGTCGGTCTGAGTGACCCGCTGACCTGAGCCCATGGCGCGCTTCAAACGTTCAACGCCGAGGCGAACATGGGCCAGGCCTGTCGGCGGAACACCACCCGCCGGCCGCAATCAAAGCCCTGCAGCGCCACCGACACCGCACGGCTGACGAAGCCCGGCCGGACCCGGAGAGCGGCGCGGCAGCCGATTGGTGCCGCCGCGGGCTTCAGACAGGCGCCATCGCCCTGGGGGGGGGGGGGGGGGGGGGCGCCAGCCGCCGCGGGAGTGGTGCCGCTGGCGCTGGGGCTGTCCCGCAGCTGGCAGACTGGAAAGACGCTGAGACTTTCGCGGTGACTAGAGCGGTTATCAGGATGTTGACCGTTTGAGGGGTGCTGGACGTATTGAAGACATGCCTGCATGCGCGCGTGGGTTAGTCTCGTCCGATACAACAACGCGTAATGTAAGGATGGCCGACGACTGGACAACTCCGACGCTGGCGGTCGCTGACAACGGAACAGCACGGACACGGCAGGATTTTTAACACGCGCTTGAAGTGGGGGACAAGTTGACCCCAACGCCTGATGTTTTTCCAAAATAACTTACCAACAGTGCAACGCAGTCAAGCAAAATTTTTGACAACGGCAGGTTACTAAACAATTGGTCTTTTGGAACTAATAAATTATATTTACGTAACGAGGTCGCTGATCTTGAGCAGGCCAAAAAACAGGCGAAGACATTGCTTAGGAAATTTCTCTACATGATGCGACAGCAAGGTATCGCCGACTGGAGTAATTTTTGGCGTGGATCGTAAATTAGCTGCATCAAAATAATTTTGAATGGTGAGTTGTTTTCACCTTCTAAATGATTGAATAAAATCACTGGCATTGCATGAATACGAATGACCTATTGCATAGGAAGGTATCTGGGTCCTGTGGGGAGGCCTGAGGGCACTTCGGACACCAATTGCGAGTTGAACGTCGTTTGACGTCATGTGACGTCATGACGTCGTTTGACGTCATGTGAACCAAAGGCGCGACCTGGGGATCCAAAAATTGACAGCAATAAGTTTACATAGAGCCCTGTCAATCCGATAAACTTGGCACACTAGCACTGGCACTAACACTAGTACTAAAACTCGCTCCCTTAATTTTCAAGATCTCAGATGGGTCAAATTGACCTACCATCCCCACCTCCGACCGAACTCGTCACCTTCCAACCGGTCATCAGGGAGCGTGTTATAAACGTAGGCCTACTGTTAAGTAACAGTGCCACCAACCGCCGGTAAACCGACAGCAAGCAAACCTTCAGTGTGTGCACGACGCAGAATTTCCCGATTGCTTAAGAAACTCGTGTTTCAGCATGTTAAACGAGGCCGGACATCGACTTGCACGGTACGCAGAGCGTCCGCAAAGCCCGTTTTGTCGGTGCGGCCACGTACGGACAGCCCGGTCTGTCGTTAGAAATAAGCATCAGTCACTGCTCCAACACGGGTACTACCCTGTTCTGCATGCCGAGCTGGCGCTCCTCCACAATGGCAGCGCCTGAGCCCAACTGTCCCACACCGTCCGCTGCCGTGGAGCATCCCCCGGCAGGGCAGTGTGTCTCTGTCTCTGCGCACGATACCGTCAGCCCTGCGGCTGCCGGTGTGGCTGCCCGCCGGCGTGGCTGCCAGCCAGTGGCCGGTGTGGCTGCCCGCCCGGAGGCCAGGTCAGCGCCCTGTGCGGTGTCCGCCGTGCGCTGCCCACCCACACCGACAGATCGCACCCATCAGTCAGCGCCGGGCGCCGAGCCGGCGGCGCGGGCCACGACCTCTGGCTCCCAGACGGCGCGACGACACAGCGGCCAGCCGTCTGTGGTCTGAGCCTGCTGGGCCGGTCGTCTGTGCTCTGGGTCTGTTGAACCGATGTCTGTTAACTGGGCCTGCTGAGCCGGCGATCTGTGGTCTGCTGAGCCGACTGTCTGTGGTCTGAGTCTGCTGAGCCGGCGATTTATGGCCTGCTGAGCCGGCCGTCTGTCAGCTGGGCCTGCTGAGCCGGCGATTCGTGATCCGCTGAGCCGACCGTCTGTGGTCTGAGCCTGCTGAGCCGGCGATTTGTGGCGTGAGCCTGCTGAGCCGGTCGGGCCTGCTGAGCCTGTCTGTCGCGTTCTGCCCTGCTGAACACGTCATTCATGCTCCGGGCGTGGAATGATGACGTCAGGAGGGACTGACCGATTATGAGCTCATTTTACGAGGCCCTGGGTGCATGCTGTTTAGCATCGCAGTGCACTTAGGTGGCAAGCTTGTGACTCATTGCCCGTGCAGGTGGTCAGCTACAAAAACGGCCGGCGCTGCGATAGCATAGTGTCTAGTAAATAATTCGAACAGTGTTAGGAGTGTCACTCTGACAGCTCTGGATTGTAAGATATATGCGTTCCGGTTTTTAAACACGAAACGATTTATCATTGTCGTAAAATATGATAAACACATGAGGAGTAGATTGGTTCCATCCATTGCAAGAAGTGCATGTGGTTATTGAGCTGTTGCAAATTAGACTGCAAGCACAGGCAGAAAGAATTGAAAGGGAGAAGTTTCGGAGCTTCTTTAACGAACGCGATTGTCAATTCCGATCTAACCTGTGTGCGGTCGCTTAGCGTTAAGTCGTAATGCCCCCCGGGCACTCGGAGGAGGCTAACACTTCCTGAGCTCGTTTCTGTAAACGTGAGTGGGAAGCTTCGAATCGGCTTCTGATGTGGGTCGTACCTGTCGTCCTGGCTCTGGCCCGCCATTCCGAGCTGTTTCCCAAATGGTGGGCACTAATGTTCCACACGGCGCTGCGTGGCCTCTAGCGTACGGTCAAGGCCGCGACAAGCCCGCCAGTGATATGTGTTTTTCAAAGCTGTCAGTGAAGTACGAAAGGTTTTGTCGGTTTCAAATTTGAAGCTTACCTGTCAATCACGGCTCTATCTCTTGAGCCTGACAGTCACTTCCGCACCGAGACCGGCTGAGGCAGAGGACATATCATTATGAGAACGTAAACTTGCGGTTTGGTCAAGCCGGTAATATAAAATACTTGGGAGAAAGACTGTCTTCCATCACATCTTGCTTTCGAGCACACGTTCTCTTGAACAAAATATATGGGGGAAACGTACTTACACAGACTTGATGGATAAGAACAAGCATAACAATATCCTGCGCATGTAGTCTTCTTCGTGGTGGGAAAGAAGCGGCAGCAAAACAGTTCCGCCGGAGTTTTTCCACAAAGCCCTCGCTTCCGCGCCCTTTGTCACAGCCCACAACGACCTGCGGACCCAAACGAATGAAATTGGTATCATTTGTTTCCCGCGACAGGCGGCCTGCATTCTCTCGCACCCTCGCGAGGGGCGTACCATCAGGGGGACGACGTTGCTGGGGTCGCGGCGGCCGGCCGGGCCAGCGCGGCTGTCTCGACTCTCCGCAGAAAAATGTGGCTGGCCTTTCCGTTTGCCCATGTCTTTTGTCAGTCAGCCTCACGCCACGTGTAATCAAGTAACGTTTGGTTTTGTGAAGCAATGATGATGGAAATTGTGCTCGAAAGACGTGAAAGCGCTGGCAGAAATAGCTAAAACAAACAGGAGTGGTTGAAGTGAAAAATAGTAAATGTAACAGATCGTAAAAGAGTAAAAGTAAAATGCTGAGTGGAATCCTGGTAGGCCTGCCAAGGCAAAACGCCCATAACTTTAAAAACGTGGACCATGGCCTAGTATTTTGGGGTAGATTACATCATGCTTCACTGTTCAGCCCCCCCCCCCCCCCCTGAACTCATTTTGTGAGCTATGCCCCTCCCTATCACTCACTCAGCATAAATCACGAAAGAGCTCAGCCGCGAGAGCAAAGCATAAGTCCATGCACGGAAGGCGATTGGCTTAACACATTCTGTTGTCATTTCAGCGTATACCAGCGTCCCGCCAGATGCCACGCCGAGCAGTGCGCAGCTGGCCACTCAGGAGCCGACGCTGAAGCTGCCGACAGCTGCAGGTCCCGGAGTCCAGGAAGTCCCGCGGCTGACAGCGCAGGGGACGATGCTGAAGCTGCCGACAGCTGCAGGTCCCGGAGTCCATGAAGGCCCGCGGCTGACCACTCAGGAGCCGACGCTGAAGCTGCCGACAGCTGCAGGTCCCGGAGTCCAGGAAGTCCCGCAGCTGACAGCTCAGGGGACGACCCGGGAGTCATCGCCGGACCAGGAGCTGACAAACCTGGAGCCAGCGGCAGGTCAGGAGAGTCAAGAGGACCCGCAACGGCCCGAGCACGGGCGTGACGTAAACCAGGATTCCTCGGAGGAACGCATCCTGTCGGATGGTGAGCCAGAGCTGGAGGTCGATCCGCTTCATACCGAGCTCGGCGTGCAGATTTCCGAGAAAGGGATTGAAGAAACCAGCTGGCCAGAACTCAATCCTGAAGGCGATGTTGAAGCAGATAACCCCCCAGCTGCTCCAGACCGTATCCCAGAACCGATTGATAAGATACAGGCAAGCCGGGGGCTCACGCCGTCGGGAGAGGCCGGTCTCGAGATTGGCGACGAGCCTGCGTCGGAGCGCCGGCAGCCAGCGGTGCAGAAGGCCGCTCAAGCTGACCCGGATGTGACCGAGCTCGACGTACAGGCCCAGCCGGCGTCTCGCCAGGACCACCTCGAGCCCGGCATCGGCCTGCAGCCCGGCCTGAGAGCTGCTGGGGGTGCCGACGTGGCTGAACGCCGGCTTCAGTCGGCCCCGAGCGTCCCGCAGGATCACGAGCCGAGGGAGCTGGAGCGGTCCGACCCCGTCTCGCTCGTCAGCCGACCGGTGTCCTTCACGGTTCGAGTCGGGGGCTCGCTCACCCTGCCCTGCCGACGGCGGTCCGCAGGTGCGTGACCCGACCCCCCGACCCCGCCTGACCTCGGCGCCGCAGGGCAGATGCGATGTTAGCGACGGGGCCGCCGTTTTTGTCCTCCTCACAGCCACTATTTGTTGAAAGCGCAGCGCACGCCATAGGGTCATTTTCGTGTGGCCACGCCCATACCTCTGCACGCTCCCGGCTACTCTTCATTTGTGAAAACAGCCATCCCACTTCAATGAATGTCACATGAATGCATCATCGAGCTAATCGGATGCTCTAATAAATAGCCTGATCGGTAGTTTGGGTAAAACGAGGCCAGCCATAAAGTGAGGCAGCTGTTCATCACATCAATCGATCAAAGGTCATTTACTCTGTTAGCCTGCGAAGGACCCAGGCGCTTGCCCTGGTTGTCAATAGACATTTCCAGAGCCGCCTAATCCAGCACAGCATGCTTCATCTGTGGCCTCTCTGTAAGCCACTCTGGTCGCCCCCCAGACGGCGCGCGCAGTCTGGCGTGGCTGCATGAGGGCAGGTTCCTGGTGAGCAGCGGGACGCCGGTGTCGCAGGACCTGCGGTACAGCCTGCTGCCCGACGCCGGACTGCGTGTCACGAACGCCGGGCCACAGGACAACGGCACCTTCACCTGCAAAGTGTACGGCGATGCCGGCCATTTCCAGGCCTTTGCTCACCGCGTCCATGTGCTGGGCAAGGCGAGAGAGAACGCACAGCTGGAGGGTGAGTGTTGCATTCGTCTTCAGCTGGTTCGCTCATGCCTGCAGTGACATGTTCAGGAGGGCCATGTGGATGACGGTGTTAGGCGGGTAGTGAGCTTTCCATTGTCTATCCATCACGCAGACGGCCTGTGTTTTGGAGAGCAGAGTCAGCTAAGTGGCTGCTCTGTGTTCTGTCAGCCATCCAGGCACTCGCTCTCGCATGGCCCAGTAGCTAGCGAGGGTGACAAAAATGTATTCACTGCATGCCCGTGTCGTTCAAGGAGCCCGAAGACAGGGTCGGCGTCTGTCTCTCGTTTCCGTTTGCAGCACACTATCTTTTAATACCACCTTTTTGGTGAGCAGAAGCGGCATCACCGTCGGTCGTTATGTGTTCTTTCCGAAAATCCTTCCTCAAAGTCCTCAGAGTGTGTGGGCGGGAATGAAAACAGCGCTGCCGATTCGTTATATCTTTAGATCCGTAAAAATAGCGGTTTGGACAAAGCCCACACAAAAAAATAGTCATTTGGACAAAGCTCGCACTAAAAGTCTGTTCAGAATACCATCGATTATGTTCCCATCACAGTCAAACCTACTCTTCCTTCCATACTCTGATTACTCTAAAAACAGCTTGCATGCTCGCCGCTGTCGTGAATGTCTGATTGAGTGTGGCACCTCGCTGCGTGATTTATGTTCCAGAGATCTCAATGGGAGACCTCTGTTCGAATTGTTGCGGTGTGGCATTGTTGCCTTGTGGCATTGTTGTTTTGTGCTATCGCCGGTGCAGCTGTAGTACTCAAAGAACCTTTTCAATCTGAATGGAAATATTGAGCCACAGTAAGGCAGGTGTGCTGCACTTCTACTTGAAGCCCTACGGCTTTTACTAATCTGATGGCTAGTCAAGTATGCACGTTATGAAAAACCTCATACTTTCGCTGAACTGAGCCCAAGAATATCGACTGGTTTGGGAAGGGCACGAGATCCTCCATGGAACCGGCATCGGTCAGATGGAAGCAGCCATGTCGCCGAAGGCTCAGCGCCCAAATACCTCCAACTGCTTACTGTGGACGCGACTGGCAGATTCACCAAGGCCGAGGAGCCCGACCGCAGGTGTGCGGCACTGCCCCGCATGCGACTGCCATGGTACTAGCGTTGCAACCTCCAAGCCGGTTATAACGCTGGCAACCGAAACACTGTCAGCAGCGCGTCTTGAACCCGCGACCTCCAAGGCAGCGGTCCATCTCCCTTCCACGGAGCCGTACGGCGCCTCCGTGCCGCCTTCGAGCGCCGCCTCACCTGGCCTGGATGACTAGCCTCGAGGATCTTGGGGACCAGCTTCGAGGAGAGGTCACGTGACAGCGCCACAATCTGAGTCGTCCTCCCGTTTTCAGCGCCCCTGGAGGTGGTCACCCGGCCGGGGAGCGGCGTGAGCGTGGTGCAGAGGGGTCACCCAGCGACGCTCGCTTGTCTGGTGACCGGCGACCCCTCAGCGACCGTCGTCTGGACCAAGGAGGTATGCCACGCCGACAAGGCGTGAGACCCCTGGGGTACGGTTGTGTCTGGGACCGCGGCCATACCGGCAGCCTGGCGCCACGTGATGCCAGGCGTCTCGTTCACCGGGACGGCGCCGCTCTCGCCGCTTGGCGAAGACCGGTTGGAACGGCCGGAACAAGCCTGTCCAACTGTCTTACTGGTATGCCTGTAGGTACGGCGGCAGTGCACGGGACCGTACAGACGCAGTCAGCCGGGCTCCAAGGACATGGACGGAAACTAACTAACCAGCAACACCTAGACGCCTAGCCAGTTAGCGTGCGCGCCCTAGCATTCAGCACGCTGGCCGGCAGCCACTTTAGCAAAGTGCTTTCAACCTTGGATTGGAACCGATAACTGGGGGTGGCGTTCCATTACAGTGATGCTCCTTGTTGAAGCTGTCCGGTCCACATGGTGTAGCCACAGCTTATCAGCCATCGTTATGTGAGCTCATGTTCGTGGAAGCGCCTGATCAGGTGCATCGGATTTGTCAATAAGCGGGTCCATGCGAAGTACCATCGATAGTTGACGCATTTTTGGCATTGCTGAATGACTCACATCAAATCGGATCCGTCGTAATTCCTGCGTGGTTTCCACCAGTGCTCTCACGAGGCCGTCGTTGATTAGGAAGTCGCCGCTTAGGCCGTCGCTGCTTAGGCCGTCGCTGCTTAGGCTGTCACTGCTTAGGCAGTCGCTGCTCAGGCTGTGGCTGCTTAGGCGGTCGCTGCTTAGGCGGTCGCTGCTCAGGCTGTCGCTGAACGCGTGACCGCTGGCCACGAGAGGCCCACAGGGTGAGCGGCGCCCCGCCCGGGTTTACGAGGCTCGCCCCTATGGCGGCACGCGCCGGCCGCTGCCTCCACGTGCGCAGCCGGCGTTTTTACTGGCGCCGGCGGCACGCAGCACCTCTTTACGTGCCTCTCCCTCCTGTTTTAGAGCCCTGGCTGGCAGCCAGCGCGGCGGGGTGCGGGACATCCCACTAGGCTCAGACGGACAGGCACTGGTGGGATCCAGTGCAGAAAACGGGGTGACTTTCGCACGACGTAATTTAGCTGGTTATTGCACGGACACTCAACTCATGACAGCCCGGTGGCAACACTGGTTTACAGCCTAATGCATTTCCGTGAGTAATTTCGGAAAGCATTAGCTTGACTAATGCAGTCCCGTTGAGCGACATTTTATGGCGGTGTCAGCCATTCTGCCTGATTTGGTTGTGGTGGAAACAGCCAGTTATGGATAGTAGCTTTTCCCTCCCCTGGGAACCAGAAAATACGACCCGTTCCAGATGGCCTGATTCCAGGCGTCAACACATGTGTCACTCTTCAGTAAAATTTACTTTTCGCGTGAGTTGATGAGAACATCTCACCTGTTCACACCGTTGGTGCTCTGCTGGGCCAGCGAGAAGCATACGAATGTGACACTAGAACGCACGCAACAAGCATTGATGGACGGGGCATGTCGCTCCCTAACGCCCTATCCTTCTACGCCCTCTGGAATTTCCGCTAGAATCGTGCTAAAAAGCAACGGTTGATGGCACCAGATGTCCGAGATTCGACGAACGATGGAGCCTACAGTCAGGCCCATTACACAAAAATGATCGTGGCCTTGAAAAAATGTCTGCTGAAAACCATGCTCGCGAAAACAATGATGTGACCACGTTTAACGATGACGCAACTATTGCACGCCCTGTTGACCAAGGTCCAGTCCATTCAGCTTAGCAGCTAAGCCACTTTCGTTTCCCATCCTTGATTCTTTTTTTTTGGCATGACGAACAAGGTTTCCGGTATGATTTGATAACTCAATTTTAGGGCTGCTCAGGTTTGTAACACAAGTTTCCTAGTTCAGAGCAACGAGCTTTTCGATGCGCTGTTTTCCAAGCTTCATCCTGTAGACCGCATACTTTTTCTCGGGCAATCTTTACTGACATGATGGTTTTGTTATTTGCCAGCGCAAAGTAATTTGGCTGCAGTACTGAATCCTCCCTTCCGTAGCATGTTTAACTTTTCCAGTCATTCAAATCAGGCTGAAAACGGCACCCTTCCATGTGCCAACGACCTTTTCTTGCCATGCGACAGCAGTGGTAAATATCAACATCTACATAAGCCAGCCGACAGTCAGCATGCCACGGCACTTGGTGGATTGCTTCCGGGATCCCTGGACTGTTTACCTCCGCCCAGCGACGGAAGCTTTAACGGCGTCCGTCCTTATTACCGACTGTGAGCACGTTTCTCACGTCACTTGTCTGACCGGTCGTCGCGGCATGTTCACACGATTGGGCCGAGTGGCGTTCACGACACCCGGGCCGGGCGGCCCCCCTGATCAATCTGCCTCCCCCCCCCCCCCGGTCTGGGTCATTAAGGCACAATCCCGCATTCCCCACGGGAGCCACGCAGTTAGTTTTCCTGTCAACGTCAGGGCATCTGGCGGGAACATCCGACTGACCTTTGGTGTAGTGCATCGTCTTCATTTTTTTTTTTGCCGATGTGCCACACTTTTTGCTCAAACCCGAGTTGAAGTCGATAAGGCAACGCTATCGGTAACTCCCACGTGTCCGATTTCATGGTGTCTATGCTGCACGCGCACCGGCATAATTCAAGAACCTTTCACAAACGAGAACTGGAATAACTGTAGTAAATTTGTTACACAAGCGAAGATAATTTGACGGATTTTGTCAAGGATTTATCCAGGGAACTTTTTCTGAAGGTGTACGTGACGCTGACATGATCCGTAGCCTTCTTCGCCCAAGTCTCGTCTTCCGATCGGTATTGCATCTCTGCATCCTGGGCTGTTTTATAAAGAGATCGCTAGTGCCGTGATTTAATGTAAACAGAAAGGCACATACGTGGTAAGATCACATGCTTATTTGCCCACCTCCCAGGCATGTTCATAAAATTTGATTGGGTTTGTAAGCGCACGTAATATTCAAATACAGCTCACCGAACTTAGACTGCGACATGAAATGCAAACCACACAGAACCCATCCTAAGACAACAATCATTAACGAAAGCAGCATTACCATGCGTACATAGCAG
Source organism: Pollicipes pollicipes (assembly GCF_011947565.3). Lineage (NCBI taxonomy): Eukaryota > Metazoa > Arthropoda > Thecostraca > Pollicipedomorpha > Pollicipedidae > Pollicipes > Pollicipes pollicipes. The sequence goes on from NW_023596136.1 coordinate 38,246,308, forward strand.
AAAACCCGTTTTGTATCCTGGAGACACACGTTGCGCAAATAGAACAAGCACGGACAACATTCTCCAGCCCCGACCGCCGTCAGTTTCGCAGAAGACTACAGCGCTACCGAATTTTGGATAATCATTCCGGTCATTTAAAGATCCCACCAGCATTTATCGTTGTGAGCATAAGAGATAGAAGAGAGATGTTAGTGGCATCCATCGCACAACCAATTTAAAGCGACATCTTTGAAATCGGACTTCGCCGGTCTTAAACCCATATCAACCAACTGCAGGACGTCACAGCACTTACGCCTGACACGGCCCATCTCGCCACGCATCAAACCAGCTCCCCACCCCACAAAGCAGGTCTGTGCGCCCGACGAGCGGGACCGGCGGCGGCGCTGCGCTCCTGCTGCGCGTGACAGCTGCACCACTGCAGCGGCGCGTGACGGGCCGGTCTGCCGCCGCAGCAGGTCGCGATCCGGTAGCCACTTGTCCTGTGTCGCTTGTCGGTAATGGCCGACACACAGCTGCAACGCGCCGATTGAGTGGGCGCTGCAGGGCACTGCCCATCCGGTGGCGGGATGGCCCGCCGGCCAGCTGCCGCAGCAGCCGGATGTGACGCGCGCCGCCGCCTCGCTCCCCGGCACGGGGTGCATTCAGACCATGTGGACGCGTGCTACGAGGCATGGGTGCGAGCGCTGGAAATTTGTGCTTATCACTGCAGATCTGCGGTCATAGATATTGCTGCATCCCCATGACGCACTCATGCGTGAAGAGCAAGAGAAATCCGTTAAGTGTTCGGGTAGAGCAAGACCGTCGTGGAGACATTCGGCGAAGGCTCTCGCTAGCTTGCATGTTAGGTGGTTGTCGCTGAAAGATGCCAACGTACCACACAGAGATGCTAGGCTGTATATGCCCTTCCTGGCTAAGTTACTTGTTATCCGTAAAAAAACACACAAATGTGCTGAAGTTACGAGCAAAGTGTCCGCACCAGACGCTGATGAATCATCTACAAACACCTGCGTCAGGGTCCTGGGTCATTCATTTAGCCTTATCTGAATCAACACGGCCGTGAACGCTCATGATATGAGACGAACATGCCCAGCTCATCCGGCTTTGCTTTATTTTCGCATCACCGTGGACCTTGGTATGAGGACAATCATCAATTTCCCCAACGGCCGGACGCCGAGTGGTATGAGTTGGCGTGGCGGCCGGCCGTCGCCGCCGCGCCCGCCCCTGACCTACCCCTGACCCGACCGACAGGAGGGAAGTCTGCCGTACGGGGAGACAGACCTGCACGGGGCCCGTCTGGAGATCGGCGAGGTGGACCGTTCCCACGGCGGCACGTACGTCTGCACCGCGCGGTCTGCCGACAACAGGACGGCGGTGCACCGGCTCCGCCTCGAGGTCGAATGTGAGTACCGGAGATGTTAGCTGTGAGCAGCGGCGAGGTCAGCCATAGGCACGAGCGAGGTCGACCGGTAAGGCCCCTAGCTCACTGATGAGTTCGGCTGTGTGCAGTGGGCCTGGATCATCTGCGAATCCGGCGCAGCCAGCAGGGCGGCCCCGTCGTGCGTCCCTCTCTGTTCTCCTGAGGCGGTCCAGCGGCTGACGCGCTGCAGCGGACGGGCGGGCCTGCCCAGGGAGCGGCGGGGCCACGACACACGGCGTAGGCAGCAGCGCGGACGCCGGCCGAAGCTGCAGCACCTGATGAGAACGGCCGACCAGACGTCTCCGAGGGAGGCCGTCGGCCGGCCGCAGGCTCGACGCTCGACGACGCTCGACGCTCGATGACGCTCGATGCTCTACGACGCTCGACGACGCTTGACGGCGTTCGACGCTCGAGCTCGACGACGCTCAATGCTCGAGCTCGACGACGCTCGATGCTCGACGCTCACGCCGCAGCATCAGCCCGAAGGGCGGCTGGCGCGGACTGCGACGACCGAGCTCGGCTGTTGTCGGCGCAGCTCCGGGCTCCAGCCCCGCTGCAGACTGGAGGCGCCGCGCTTGACCTGCCCAATCCCGGCTCGTCCGCCGCAGCGCGCCGAGAGCACGCTCCGTCAACAAGTTTTTGTCTCGCTGCCTCTAATGTGACAATTCGTGCGGTCGGGCTCAACGAGAGGCCATTATGACGCATCATTTGTCTGAAGCCTTCGCCTGCGCGGTTGCGACGGCACAAAGCACGCTGACTGTCATCTTAACCAGTGCTTCGTCCTGGTCTTTGTGCAGGCAGTTGGTGCACCAAAAGACTTGCGCTGTTTTTGGATTGCAGGGATTTCGCACTGGAGCATGCCCGCAGTTCAGCACGCTTCTCGTGCGGTGGTCACGAGCCTGCTAAGGTGCTATTGCTAGCCTGCTGCAATTTTTAGGCACACGTGGTTCATGCCAGGCTCGAGTAAGGGCAGCGATGGCAAGCTATGCCCGTTTTGGCCTTGGGGCAGATTTCAGCCGGTGTTAAGTCACGCCGTGATGGCTACGCCCGAGTGCGTGTCACCCCCCCCCCCCCCCCGCCGCGTCGGTCGTTCGGTGCAGTGTAGCTCAGCTGTGGGTAGTGGCGTCCTCCCCGTGACCCAGCGCAGCGATCCGACTGATGGGGATGGGCGGTGCTGTGCTGTGTTTCAGTCGCCCCGGAGGTCGTCTCCCCTGAGCCGGTGGTCTACTCGGGAGAGGGACGTCACGTGGTGCTCCGCTGTCACGTGTTCGCGCACCCGCCTGCACAGGTTAGACCTGTCTGCTGCTGAGCCCATCGGCGCTGGTCAGACCTGTCCGCCATTGAGCCCATCGGCGCTGGTCAGACCTGTCTGCCATTGAACCCATCGGCGCTGGTCAGACCTGTCTGCCATTGAGCCCATCGGCGCTGGTCAGACCTGTCCGCCATTGAGCCCATCGGCGCTGGTCAGACCTGTCTGCCATTGAGCCCATCGGCGCTGGTCAGACCTGTCTGCTATTGAACGTGGGAAGAAACCTCCAGAGGAAATGACTGAACGTTGTTTTCAAGGAAGAAAGCGCTTTGATCGCAAAATACCATCTTAATTTCGCACAGAGTTAGGGTAAAGACCTTATGCTAATACGATCACTGTCCATAATGATGATAGGCTGGTTGTTGCTAATACGTCCAAAAGTGTACCAATGCGAGAGGTTATTTTGTTACCATCAATTATGTGATCACCACCACTACGTCGATATAGTTATATCTTACAACAACACAAAATATCAAGACAAAACTGGTTTTGAAAGCCTACATATTTTGATCCTTCAGTGCAATAACGTCATCTCGCTGAGCCTAATTCTCAACCGCAAACAGCGTTGCAGCGCCCCCCCCCCCCCCCCCCCCCCCAGCTCTACAGCAAATGGTGCCGTCCCTGCGTGTGCTGCCTAGCAGCATCCCAGTCCCGCCGCATGCGTCCTCAGGCCACATCACACTGACGCAGCGTACGCGGCAGTGGTGGATTCACGTGCGGCCCACAGGTGTTAAGTTCCACAAAGGGGTGAGGACGCTTGACTCACCTTGTGCACGTGCCAGCGGTGGCAGTCCCATCAATCTAGGACCGGCTGTGGGCTACGGCCAAAGACGAGGGCACGAACCCAATGACACTGCAGTTTTTTCGGATAATTTTTGACGGGCCTCGACGAGTTGTCTGCTACCTCGACCATGAAAATTTTGGAACTTCTCAGCGCTACCTTTCATTGGCACCGGCGCGTGGGGGACGGCGGTACCATATACCACTTCAGAACTTAAAATACAGGTAACTAAATCCGGGGAGCTTTGGGAAACCTGACGAAAATCCGGCAGCATGGCGAGATTCTCCCAGTTCCGTAAACTGCTCGCTCCAACCTGAATGCTGCTCCGCGGCTTGGAGGCCCCGCAGAAGCTGCTGATGCCTGCGATGATGCCTACGCATGGCTGCAGGCCACACGAAATGTTTGTCACGTACGCCGGCCGCGTTTGCCGCGGCTGCGCGCCACTAAAAGTGAACTGCCTATTGACCTGGTGACCCCAGGTGACGTGGCTGAGGGCGAGCGGCCGGCCTCTGGAGCCGGACCGGCACGTGACGACCAGTGACGGCGAGCGGTTCCGCCTGGCCATGCGCGTGACGACCGGTGACCTGGACACGTACCTATGCGTCGCCACCAGCCCACTGGGCGTCGGCCAGGCCTCCGTGCAGCTGACGGGTAGGTGTGGTACAGCACGACCATGCTGTTACTAACGTGTCAAAATTGGAAAATCGAACACAAAGGGTGTGGGCTGGCAGCTTAAGATTCAGGAAGTGTGAGAAGTAGCACACTTATCTATCATTTGAGGATTGGTACCCATTTAGCTACACCTAGTGAACAGGTAGATTTGTGTTTTGGCAAGAGTCATTGACAAGGCATCTCCTTAACGTGTAAAACATATAGCTATCTTACTACCTCCAGCGCTGTCCCATGCTACCGTTCTTAGAGTCTACAGAGCATTTGCCTCCGCATCATTTGTCACCAGAATGGACTCCGTCGGATTTTAGTCCGGAGTCGAGGTACATTCTCCTGAGTCAGAGTCGGACTCGGTTCAGACTCGTGCTGTGCAGAGCGAAGTGGAGTCAATGCGAGAACCCGTCTTTGGTGTACCGATTCGCAGTCAGGTTCGATTCGTGTGGAGAGAAATAAAGCAGTCTGCTTACAAGACTACAACAGTTAAGTATTGAGGGCCATAGATTCGGCCAAGTTCAGTGAACTTAAACGTCCAGGAGTGGAAAATTGGAGCGCTGCGGGGCGAAATCCAGGGCTCAATTGCTCGCGCTCATGCTTTATTTTCATCCCAAGTCAACAAGTAGCGGCCAGAGCCCCGTCAGTCAGGACCAAACTCTGGTTACTGGAGCTCGGTCCAGCTTCGGTGGAAAATGCTTAACTATCTAGTGGGGACCTGCAGCGCAGCCCCGACCTTCCGGGTGATTAGGTCGTGTTTAGTCGCAACGCGTTCCATTTGTCTTGGAATGAGCGTGAGGGTCACTACTGGCATCATCTTTGCTCATTTGGTGTTCTGCTGACGTTGTCTTTGCTTGCTGGAGGTCAAAAGGTACTGGTCATGTTATCTATGTCTGTTCGGCGCTGCATTCCTCGCTCCGCTCCCGCCTTATATGCGCCAGATGCTGTCTGAGATGCATGCAGTTATGAATTGTTGTTAATGCACGATCTATGATCATGGACCCGCTGCCCATGCCACTGCCAAGCTGTAATATCAGGCATTGCTCACCTGTACTGCCTTGAAAGAGTTGCTTGGCTGAGGAACAAAAAAGCCATTTTGAAATAAAAACGTATGCCCTTTTATCATTTGGTGCGCGAAAAAAGCAATGAATTTAGTATCGATGTAAGACTGCCCGATCTTGCATCTGAGCGATGCCTGAGCATATTCCACCAAGGTTTTCGAAATCTGGCTTTGGTGACGTCAGCTTTAACTGAGATCCAAAATAGCCTAACTTTTTGTGTTGCATGACTGCATTTAATGATTGTATTAGCGGTAACCGTTGATTTGTTCTAAATACCATCCGTTAATTGTTCTACATTGTTAGGCTCTGGTCCGTTTCAGGGTTACCACTTCATACACGGAATGTGTTTCATACTTTTCTTCAAGTATGCTGCTATTTCCTAGCACTTGCCTTCGTCTTTCTAGTGATACCGGAAATGCCGATGTTAAGTCATACGGCAACTACCATCCTCAAACTAGCAGATTGAGCGGTGCCTTTTGATTTTCCTGTTGCCCATAATATTGCTTCGAAGGCATAGGTTTTCCACCCGCCGGCGTGCAAGGCGCAGCGGGTGTTCTGCTGGAGCCGCCGCAGTAATGACGTCGGCTCATGCAAGAACTCTGTTAATAGTGTGCGGCTAACGACCCGGTACCGTGCGAACACGCATCGAGCGCTTAATCAAATGTGCCGGTAAATTGCGCAAATTACGCCGGAAATTACTCGGTGGTGCAACAAAATTCACGTGGGTGGTTGTGGGAAGGTCTTTCATTTCCTCTTGTGTGGAATGCTGTTTAGCAGGCTGTCTGTTCTGTGCATCTCTGAGGCGCCACGTGGTGGTGCAAATATAATCTGCTTCGAAAGCTGTCCAATACACCTTGAGTTACTGCTGTAAGTAGGGGTGACAAGACTGACCTTCAAATTTCGGGGCTCGGGAGCGTGAGGAATGCCATGACTTGCCTGTCATACCGCATACCCTGAAATCTGATCGATTGATGTTGGATATTGTGGAAGGAATTGCACTTCGCCTTACAGCTCCATGCTGACAGAGGCTGTGTTTCAAACCCATCGCAAGTGGTACCCTTTAGCACGCTTAGATTTGAAACACTTCACGCTAACCCAGTTTACAAAAAAAAAACATTTCGTCTGTATAGTAATAAAACCAGGGCGTAACACCTGTTAGTCTCCATGTATGATGACAGAGCTTTCACCCAACAGCACATGTCGTGCAACACCTGCCCAAGTTACGGCATAGAAACGTCATTAAGTGAAGTCACATGAATTCCACTTGATAGCAAAGCACAGCTGAAGGACTGCGCAGTGGATTACGGTGAGGTGGCTCACTGTGGCTGCGAGCATGTGACTCATTCCCTCCTTCCCGCCTGTTGTGTATTTGTCTGCTTAACGACACTTCAGACATATTTTACTATTGCTGTCGCTTCAACAATCGGCCACAAGGACAGGCGTAATTTGCGTTCGCTGCGGCACATCCTCCCATGTTGCGTCACGTGCTAAGTTCCGAGCAGGCACCCCTCTCGCCCGTGCTTCAGGGCGTCCGGGACAGGCCGTCGTGACCTCTCCCGCCCAGGGTCAGCGGAGCACGACCTACGGCCTGGCCTGGCGGGTACGGAGCCTCTCGCCCCTGCTCGCCTACAAGCTGCTGTACCGCAAGCACCAGGTGAGTCACCTGACCGCGCCCTGCCACCGCTGCCGCAGGCACCAGGTGAGTCATCTGACCGTGCCCTGTCACCGCTGCCGTAGGCACCAGGTGAGTCACGTGACCGCGCTCCGGTCACCGCTGTCGCAGCGCGCCCCATTGGCGCTGACGCCATGGCACCGGCCCGCGCGGGGGTGGTGGGTGTGACCGCCCACCGGTCCCCAGCTCCGCGCTGAAGTCACCGCACAGTGCGACCGCTGACGACCGCTCCCGGTGAATTTTGATTGTGGGTGCCGCTCCGCCGGCCGGTGAACCTATGCATGACGTCATGACCGGCCCGGTGGGCGTTGAGTTCGTTCCACCCACGCCCACGAGGCGGACGGGTAGATATGGCATCCAGTGCCGTTCTCCTCAGTCTCAAAGACGGTAATGTCATTGGTGCTTTCTTTCGCTTCTGTTACTCGCTATGGTCCAGAACGCTGCAGTGCTCGGCTTCCGCACTTTCGCTGGAGGCTCTACGCGGCCGTCCGTATCCATTATCCTTTGCCGCGATCCTAAGTAGGGCTTCGTATATCGAGATCCCGCGTAGGGCTTCCGTAACGAAACCCCTGGCTGATACTGCCGAGTCTCGTCCGGCGCGCCCCACTCCGAGGGGCGGAGACACGCCCGCGCGGGGCGGTGCACGGTCCGGTAAGCGCGCTTACGCGCCGGCCACATCAAAGAGACGTACCGGAAGTGGCACAGGAGCGACGGCGGCCCGGACCGGTGACATAAGTCTGGCTCATTAATCGGTCACGGTTGCTGGCGGCCCGCGGGCGGTGCCCGTACCGGCTGACCCCCCCCCCCCCCCCCCCCGTCGGCTCACGTGGGACCAATGCGGGTGAGGTGACTGGCCGCACCCGAGTGGCCGGGATAAATCGGCGCATGGGACGCCGGGGCTGGACGACGGCGGATGTGGGTTTCCAGCTGCAGGCCGGCAAACCCTTGTGGTCTGGTGGTGGGAAGCACAGGACGTCAAGGGCACTGCCCGTGTAGACCATCGTGTGCCAGCGCTTCTTACGTTCATACAACATGACCGATCAGAGTTGGGCGTGCTTTGCCCGCACGGTGCTGGGAAAAGCAGTCACATGTAAGTTATTTGGATGAATCACTCTGGGTTCTGAGCTCATTTTCTCTATGTTATTAAATGTTATGTAGGCATGGCAACTCAGCAAGTCTACCATCTTACTCAAGGTAATGATGTGCAAATCGCTAAAACCGCACATCAGTCTGCCGACCAACGGTGAGAGCCCATGTGTTCTGTCCCGAAACATCGGAACATCTTGATGACAGCTTTGGTCTCGGAAGATAGCTCTGGTGGTTTGTGCTGCCGTCAAATATTTTTAACATAAAAGCCAGTCGTGCTTCTTTTACTGCATCGCAGATATCTATGTCCGCATGTTCGTAAACTGTGAAAGCATAGAGCAGTGTGCATTGTATGCGGGAGATTTTTAGATGCACAGGTACATCACGAGTCAAGACGTGACGACCGGAATCCAGCCTAAAAAGGCACAGCTTGAATCAATCCGCGAGCGCTGGATTGGTAAATCTGAACTTCATGTTCCAAGGTCGACCTGCTGGAGGTTGGTGTTTCGATGCTCTGAATGCTTACTTATTAAGCCTTTATCACTGGACGTCCAACGCGGCACCACGGGGTTACTGACGGCTTTGCAATTCAAGGACTTTGAAATGACCGAATCTGTGATGCCTTTGATAAAGCTGTCAAACTGTGGCTAAATGCATGTTAGCCAGTATGGCACCAGTTATTCGGGGCATTCGATCAGATCAAAATTGGCACATCGAACGACGTTTCCGTCGAAGCTTGGAATTTTAATTGGCAGTTTTCAAGCCGACTATCAAGGGGACCTACATACAGCTGTAGACTTGGTGATTTTTTTTCTCGAATGGTCACAATCCGCAGACTAGTAAATCAACATAAACGATGCTGTTGCCATGAATCTGAAGTGGTTCTTCAAAAGGCAATATTTTGAAATGCGTCCAACCGTCTCTTACTTTCTTGCACTCCCCCTCCCCCAAAAACCGTCGGTGATAAGCGACAAGGTCTGCTCCCGACCTGGCGGACCTGATCGACTGTCCCCTAGTATCCCCAAATACGGCTCATTGTATGGTACTGTGTGCCATGACATGGTGGTGGCGGGCAGTCCCAGAATTCCCCAACCTCAGCAGCTACCAGCTGCTGAGGTTGGGGAACTCCGTTGGGGAGCTCTGGGATGCTCCGGTCGGCTATCTCCAGAACGTCTTCAGCCTGGACAGTTCCGCCCTACGGCGTCCAGGGTCTCCCGATCCGCCCCAGTCCTGGCCGCGAATCCGCCCAGCCGCCCCGCAGCGCCGACCGGCGGGCGCCGGAGCCTGCGGAGGTCGCTGCAGCACGCGGCGTCGATCGATGCTGCAACTGGGTCGCCGGACGCCGGGTCGTCCCGACCGCGCGCCCGACGGGCGCCGCCTGTCGTCGGCGGCGACGCAGCGGCTCCGTCGAGGTCGGCGCCGCATTTTACTGCGCGTGGGCCGGGGGGGGGGGGGGGCGGGACGTGGGCGGCGTCGGCAGGCTGGCCGTGCGCAGCCTCGGAGTTGGGCAGTCAGCGGTGGATCGGTTGCTGGGTTGGGATGGAAACTAGCGAACGTCTGAACCGACGCTCCACCGCCCCGAGTTGACTATAGAGCGCGTGCCGTAAAATTTCGCTGAAGTTATGTTTGACGTCGGGTTAATAGCGTCGAAACCAAAAGGTTGTCATTGACCTTCAAGCAATTACAGACGATGTTTGCATTAGGTCGCGACCACACATGTATACGCACCCACGGACATTTCGTCGTGCGAATTTCCATACGGTGTATGAACTGAATAGTCTTATTTGCCGTCCCGTTCTCTGGTAATATTTGCCAGCCCTGGCCTCCGCTGCCACAAGGACTTACTGAAAAAACGGCCTGTCTCTTGCTACAATATTTGCCCGGGCCGCCTTGACAGACAGCAGGCACAGGTGGCGGCTTCCGAGTCACGCACGGAATGTCTGCTTCCAAGGGCGAGCGGGCCGCACCTAGCGAAGAAATCCGGCCTCTGTCTAACTGGCCGGGCGTGCCTATCGTGCCCGTCCATCCAGGTCCGTCAGCGTCTGTCCCCGGGCCGGGCCCCTCGTTTGCCGACGCGTGCGTCGGGCCATCGGTCTCGCTTGTGCAAGCCAATCTTGGTCACCTGAGCCCAGGCCTTGCCCCAGCCCCAGCCCATTCATTACCCCACACAGCGTCCTGTCGACCTCGGCAAACGCCGACTGTTTGTCGGCCGCCGCCCTCCGTCATCGTCGCCGCCGACGCTCCCCCCCCCCCCCTCTCCACCAGGTCACCGTCGCCTCCGACGCTCCCCCCGCCAGGTCATCGTCACCTCTGACGCTCTCCCGCCAGGTCACCGTCGCCTCCGACGCTCCCCCCGCCAGGTCATCGTCACCTCTGACGCTCTCCCACCAGGTCACCGTCGCCTCCGACGCTCTCCCGCCAGGTCACCGTCGCCTCCGACGCTCCCCCCGCCAGGTCACCGTCCCGGCCGACGCTGTGCCGCCAGGTCACCGTCATCTCCGCCGCTGTGCCGCCAGGTCACTATTATCTCCAACGCTCTCCCGCCAGGTCACTGTCACTTCCGACGCTCTCCCGCCAGGTCACCGTCGCCTCCGACGCTGTGCCGCCAGGTCACCGTCGCCTCCGCCGCTGTGCCGCCAGGTCACTATTATCTCCAACGCTCTCCCGCCAAGTCACTGTCACTTCCGACGCTCTCCCGTCAGGTCACCGTCACCTCCGCCGCCGTGCCGCCAGGTCAAGCCGGGAGCGACGGCGAAGTCGCGGCCAGCCGGCGCCTGGCTGGAGGCGGTGATCCCGCTGGAGCCGCGGCCAGCCGGCGCCGGGGACGTGTACCGGCACCAGTACACCATCGGCCGGCTGCAGCCGGGCACCTGGTACGAGGCGCTCGTGCTGGCCGGCACGCGGCACGGCTGGGGCGCCCCGGAGTCGGCGTTCCTGTTCCGCACGGCGCCCGACGTCGGTGAGATCCGCCGCCGGCGAGGCGCCCCAGGCGGAGGAAGTCAGGGGCGGCTGCGGGAGCCTGCTCCTGATGGCCTGTGGTCGGAGCACGCGCCTCAGGTCGACCTGGGAGTGAGTGGCTCCAGTCGGGGCGCTGCGCAAGCTGTGTCAGAGTAGTGACGCTGCCGCGGCCGTCCGCGAGCGGGCCCAACCACACGCCAGGTGCCGCGTGGCGAAACTTGTAGTAGACAACCGGCCTCACCCGTCATCGCCGACCTCCGTGCCTCAGGTTATCACGTGACACAAAGATCAGGGGCAGCGGTAGCGGACGCAGCGAGCCGAAAAAGAGGGTCTGACGTTATCCCTTCCGCGTGATAGAGCTAGTTTTGCCGTTACCAAGACATAACCATTCAGCGCAATAAGAACACAATGTAACACAACACTCTCCATCTGAAAAACGCACCCAACGCCCCGCACTCGAAGCATTATACATCGTCACACATCACGATCGGTCACGAGGTTCAAGTTTTTTCGCGTGGGTGCGCCTCGGCCTCCCTCCCTTGTCACAGTGTCTACATGCCTGCGATCATGCACAGATACAACGGCGAAAGGTCTATCCATGGGTCGTCCATCTTGGAACGCGCAACAAAATTGCGATACCAGATTGTCACCTGGTCGGACCGCTCATGCCGCCACACCGCGTTTCCTGTCATATTGTTGTTTGTATGCCTTAGTTATGGAAGCAGCCAGCCGAAAAGGAGAGTCTGACGGACGCCCAGGCGCGTCGGAAGAGGACTGTTGAGGAACGTGCGGAAATGTGGTGATCGCCATGAGGGTTTGACCTGCGGCACAGATGAGCCGTTGAGCACCTGAGCCGTGGGCCTTGGAAACCTCGTTGCGTCATGTGAACACCTAGGTAACGGCAACACACCGCTTCTACCCGCAGACACTGAAGCAGCGAAGACACTCCGGAGCAGCCGCCACGAAGGTAAGCTGGCCCGCTGCCCGCCCCCACGCGATAAGCTCTGAGCCCCGCCATCGCTTTACACGCAGCACGCCGAGGAGGAACGGTGCCTCACGTGACGTGGGCGCCGCGTCGTCGCGCCTGTTAACCAGTGTCATCGCCGTGATGTTATGCGTGACGCGTCGCCGCGCCGGGGAGTGCTCACCTTCCTGAGTGTGTGGCGGTGCCCCGCCTCCGCGGAGATGTGATAGTGTGCTGGCACGGGGGTGGTGAACATACACCGGCCATTTGTCAAAGCTCGACTTCTGGGGACGAACCATGATGCGGTGAATTTTAATATGCTAGGTGAGGTATGGCGCTATGTACAGCTGTAGGCGTGCTCATGCAGATGGCGGCGTTGCCCGAAGACAGCTTCAAAGCAGTGCATAGACCGGGGACAACTTACCGATAGCATTTTTGGACAGATGGAAACTGTGAACGGGCATTGCGGCACGTCTGAGCTCTTCAGCAGATGTTGGGATCTCAAAACACGCACGAGTGGCCGGTGGAATGCGACGCGCTCGAGTGAACGGGGGGAGAGGTACAATTTGGCTCGAGATCTCAAAAGCAAAGGAAGCTAGAAACATCAAAAAGACAGGAGGACAGGCCTGTACGTGAGCTCACTTACGCGAAATTTGGAAATCCCTAGGTTAAGATCCTCGTGTCAAATAAGGTCACACAAGGCCGAACTTCGGATGGCATCGAACTCGCCTCATGTAAGGTCCTTTTCCAAAGACATCTGTACTAAGCAAAAGGTCACTGGTGCACATTTTAGCTCAGTGACCTTATTTGACCTTAAGAAGGTCACGGTGACAAAAACCCTACGAGATTGTACTGATTTTTGAATTAAGATAAACATGACGGCGGTATGATAATATGACGTCGGTTTTAGGTGGTATGTTTCAAAAAGCGCAAGGTTGATCAGAGGTCATTTTGGGTAAATAACCTACCCTGACTTATGAATCTGAATAGGAATTTAAATAAGACAACAAAAATCACTGCGATCAAGAAATTTGAAATGAGTGTCAAAAACTATTCCGTTGGCAGGCTCTTCAGTGACAGAGCAGTTTGGTTATTACCTCGGTGTGATCGTCACACCTGACACAAGGTCAACGGAATTAGTCGAAACTCTAATTCAACTGCCTATTTGTATCAGGAACTATATCAGAGATGCATGGCTCCGTCGAAGACTCCGCTGTCGCACCAGAATAGGCGATTCCCCATGAGCTCCCTTCGCTGACGGCCGTGGTCTGACTTTGGCCTTCCATAGGTCAGCGACCTTACAAGGTATATCTAATTTTGTATACCAAAGACCTGCTGTTCAATTACCTTCAGCTAAGCAGTCTGGTGCGGCTGCGCTGCGCACGAACCGGAGCAATCGATGAATCCTACGGAATGATAATAATGTAATAGAAATAAGCTGTCAAAAGTTGCCCGAGTGGATGAGCCTTTGTCCAGTCATTTTACTGTGGGCCGCGTGGACAAGAGACAACAATTAGGCGAACAGGGCATGCAAAGATACGGGTGTTTGTACACATACTTTAGCCCGCAAGGAGAGATGTTCCTGTGGGTTGTCTGCGCCTGTTGTAAACAGCCTTTGCCAATAACTTAGCTAGCTTGACGACACGCAGTTAGCTGTCATGCTACTGGAACAATTGTCTCACCATTTGTTGTGGCCACGTACCTGTCCTCATCCAATAGGCGCGCTTGTGTCACCGGTTCGCAGTTCGGTACGTGATTCACACGAAATTAACGTGTAAAAAAGTTAAGGAGCCATGCGGAAGTGGCAGTGCGACATGCAGCAAGCATTAACTGCTGTTTGGAGTCTTGGCCACTTGCTCGCCGGCACGCTGATCTTCGGGAGCCTTGTCAGCCAATCGCGGCCCACCGACGGCGTGCAGTTGACCGGGTGATGTGTTATGTGCAGCTGGTGGCGCCGGCGGGGATTCTGCGTCATCTATGCGTGCCGGAGCTGCGACCTTCCTGATCGCCGCCTTGATGGCCTTGCTAAACATCTGACATAACGGGCCCGACCACCGGTGGAGTCGAGATTGAGCAGGTTCGGATAGCATGTCTTTGCGTGTGTTTGTGTTTGTTTGACTGCAGTGCAAGCCTTGTCTGGGAGGGGCTAAGGTTGTTCCCACCCTCCATTGAACGGTCTGGAGTCGCGTGATGAACACAGACATCTGACACTGGGCGCCATCGCCTATTGTCTTAACCCTTTCTCCGCTTTATGGCGAAGTGCGGACGTGCGTCGAATTGGTGAGTAGGGAGCAGCACGTATTTAAGCTTGAAAGTTAGACATCACACCATGTTTAAGCTGAGAGACATTGCACCTTGTAAACACTTCAAAACGTAACGGGGACCCTCTACACAGGCCAGACCATCTTCCTCCACCTGTGACGGCGATGACTGCCCTGCCTCCCAGGTCTCTTCGGCGTGCTCTCCGGCGCCGTGACAGCAGCAGGCGTGTCCAGACTCCAGTCTCGACTGCGGCAGACGCTCTGCGCTGACAGCCGGTAGCAGTCTCACACTGCGCGGGACGTCCTCGACTCGCCGCTGGGACGTCAGGTGGCGGTACGGCCCGCTTCGCTGCGTCCGCCCGATTGCTGTGCCATGCGCGGATGGAGCGTTAGCCCGGCCCCGCGGTGAGCGGGCGGCGCGCGGTCGTGTGCAATGTACTGGACTTCTGAAGAATAGCAGACCTCCTGTGCGTTAGGTTTTCTCTTTCTCTTGTCGCCAGGATAATTAGGAACACTTGTGGCATTCATGAACCAGTGGCTTGATTTCAGTCCTCTGGAGGCAGACATTGTGCCTCGTACCGCACGCTTCTGACACGAGTGTTATGCTACGTAAACGTGGGTATTGAATAGGATGGCCTTCGGTAGGCGCCTTTTAATGAGTTGAAATACATTGTACGTGCAATGTGTCAGCTGTTTTTACTGTACAACCATTCAGTTTAGCTTTCTCTTTTTGCATGCCGACAATATACTCCGGTTCTGACCATGGCCTACTGCAAGATCACGCGGTGAATAGGCGAGCAGTTATTGGTAACAAAGTCCTTCCAAACGATAACAGCAACAAAGCAGCCTGAAGGCTTCTTCATCCTCGGCAATGTTCGACTTCCCTAGCTCGGGCTGTCATCGGACGCCCTACACCGTGACATGATGCCGGCTCCACGGGCAGGCTGGCAGAGCTCGACGCCGGCCCCCGTGATAGAAGACCCGCCGGACATTCGCCGCATACGTAATGAACCACTATCGTGACGTCACGTTCGCGCACCCTCCTCACAGCGGTCGCGGATGACGACTGCGCCGGCCCTCGGTCCCAGACCGAGGCTCCTCCCGTACCGACCGCGCTCTGGGACGGATGTGCTGACGCGCTTCGGCCCCTCGGGGTGCAGGCGGGTGGCGCCTGTCCCCAGGCCTCTCTCATCATGTCACCGCGGCTACACTCGCCGCAGGCCTCTCATCTTTTGTCGCCGCAGTCCCACTCGTCCCACTCCCACAGTCCCACAGTCCCACAGTCCCACTCGCCCCAGGCCTCTCCCATCAGGTCACCGCGGCTACACTCGCCGCAGGCCTCTCAGTTTTTGTCGCCGCAGTCCCACTCGCCCCACTCCCACAGTCCCACAGTCCCACAGTCCCACTCGTCCCACTCGCCTCTCCCATCAGGTCACCGCGGCCACACTCACCGCAAGTCTCTCTCATCTTGTGTCGCAGCAGCCACTCCCGCCGTGGCGGCCGCAGCGATATCGGCAGGCGCGTTGGGAAGCACCGGTACCTGCACTGGGGCTACGGGAAGGGACGGAATCACTGCTCACGGTGCGAGGGGGAGGGGGTCATGGCGAATCAGTGGGGGAGGCATGGCTTCCTCTGCCCCATCCACCCACCACCCGTAGTGGGTTTATGGCCATTCCCATCCGTCACCTATCGCTACTGATTCACACCTTCTCCCATCCTCCGTTACCCACCGTGAACCTTTTAATAAAGTCTCGGTTCTAACTCATAAAAGAGATCAAGAACATCCAAATTTGCACCCAAATTATACCCAAAATTCCTGCGTTCTTTTAATTTATCAAAAGTGATGATACATATCTTATAACTGCTAGATTTATAACAGGAACGCAATCATCAGCATTCTGTGGTATCACTTGAAAATTAAATTTGGCTTTCGGGGAGGTTGTCCTCATAGGGATACTCCTTCTACTAAAACTGCTAGTCTTTTTCTCAGATCTTTATGCTTCACTTGAAGCATAAAGCTTAAAGACCCATGAAGCTTAAAGACCCATACTAAATGCCTATCCATGAGAATTTACGCGAATTTAAAGGCGTGTGTTGGGAACTGCATGACCATTTGAAGGCGGTGCCCAAATCCCCAAATCACATCACCAACAGCAGTACTCGCAGCCGCAGAAGTCGCGAATATACTGATCGCGAATGAAGCTGCAGTGTCCTGCGCGAGTGTCTTACAAACCCGAAATGCTCTCTGAAGTTCTTGAAGATGTCCTGCGTTCTGCGACGCCGTCTAAGGGATATAGCCTACGGAGACGTGCCAGAAATCGCAGCAGCTATTCCGACAAAGCTAGTCATGCTGTACCATGGCTAACTGAGGGCGTATGTTTGTGGTGGAGTGTGCCCTCAGCAGATTACTTTCGACAAAGTTAGTTTACAACATGCTCCCATAGCGAGCGATGCCTTAACTTCCCCAAAGGCCGAGTCTTTGAGGTGATCGCTTTGTTGCGCGCAATGCATCTGCGAGGACTTTAATATCCGTTCAAAGGGAAGCCAACGTGCGCTCAGGGTATGGGTGTAAAAGTCCAGAAGTGCATTTTATCAGAGAGCTCCATCAAAGGTCATCCAGTACTTCCAGGAACAGGTATCCATGCCGAAGGCCTATCAGTTATATCAGTATGCAGTATACCACTTTATCAGTAGACTGAGATGCAGTAACGGAAACATTCCACCCACGCAGTGAACGCCAGCGCGGCCTTCTCCGTCGGCGTTCGGGCCAGGCGGCCGTGGTGCGGTGTCCAGTCTCGCTCGGCAAACTCGCCGCGAACTTGGCCGCCGCCTGACCGCGACAGCTCCCATTGGCATGCCCCGCCGGTCTGCAGCGGAGCGCGGGGCCTTTCACCCGGCGCCGACGGTCGGCAGCCGCTGTCAGCACCCGCCGGCGCAGTCTCGGAGCCGTAGCTGACGGACTGCACTGGAAGGGGCGAGGGTATTCGCGGGACCCGGCGGTGTGCTGAACCGAGCGAGGCCCGTGGAGGAGCCCCGACGGCGTGCCGGACCGAGTGAGACCCGTGGAGCAGCCCCGGCGGCGTGCCGAACCGAGCGACGCCCGTGGAGGACCTCTCGTGAGGACCCGCGCTGCAGCGAGCGGGAAGAAGGCCGTGCTGGGAGCGGGCGCCACCGTGATAGATGGTGAAAGAGGAACCCTGGTGACCCTGCGATACCCATCGAGTTCCCACAGCCGGCCGCGCGCCCCAATCAAGATGCAATGCGCTGCGCCTTTCAACGGGCGGTTACAAAGCGACCCTGTCTGCGCAGGGTCAGCAGGCCTAATGAAGCGGGGTTCGGAGGTATCGCTTTCAGCGTCCTTCGTTGTTTGCATGCATAAGCGTGCTGCACTGCTCCGCGCACCCTGGTGGAACTGACCGCGCACCTGACGACCCTCACACGAACACAACCCTCCTGATTGAATGGCTTAAAAGCCGATGGATTACGCTGTCAAACATTCGCTGCACGCGTGTCTGCATACATCGACTGGCCCACACCTCCGGCGCTACAGTGAGCTGACCCGAGCCGTCAGCCGGGTGTGCCGGCCCTTCCTTCCTCCCCGGCAGACGAGGTCTGCACATCGCGCGGTGGAGCCGGCGTTGCAGCGCGACCTCGCACATTGGGCGCCCCCCCCCCCCGCGCGCCGCGCCGAATGATTCGGTATTGATTCGGCCGGCGCGGTATATCAGTCTGACTGACGGCGGGAATGGGTTGGCGGCCGCGGTGCCCACGCGGAGGCGTGAGGCGGAAGTGGGGACGTCAGGCGAGGTCTGGGTGGGAAACAAACGCGCTGGAATGCTCACCGCGCCGCCGTGCTGCGTTTAGAGGGACTACGAACGTCGCTGACCCTACCCATTCATGCTGTTGTCTGGGATATGCCTGAATGCATGCGCAAGGTTTCACCTGTTTGCCCTCATACAAAGGTTAATATTCAACTTGTATGTAGCCGCAAGGTTTGCCAAAAGAGGTTCTAAATGCATCTACAGGGTGAGAATGCATGCAATGCATCCTAATGCATTGGCGAGGATATTTTTCAGACGCGTTCTTATGCGGTGCGCTAGGTACTACATTGATTCGTGTGCAAACAGGTGTCTCATTTCGAAAGTAGCGCGGAATGACTGCCGCTGGTTGATCAGGGCTGGGCAGCTTGGGCAGAGCCTGCTCTCTTGCGTGTAGTCTGAGCTCAAATGTATGCAAAGCGCCAGTGCAGTGCAACGACACAATTCTTCCTGCTTTTCAACGGACAACAGCGGAGCAGAGTCGTGTTTTTGCCCCAAATGTCATAAAAGGTCGTCGGTCCCGTGCCCGGTAGTGCGCCCGTGTCGAATGCGGCGTCGCCGGATGCCGTACAGTGTAAAGACAAATGTCATCCGAGCGAGACGGCGTCGGTGGGATGGGACGCCGCAGGGGATCTGAGATGTCGACGTTCTGTGACTTAGCTCTGCGGCTCAGTTACGAGTGAGAGTTGTTCCATTTGGAGAGAAGCCAAGGCCTTGCCACATCCAAGCTTCTTGAATCTGAACGTAGAGTTGGTCGGTGCTTGACGAGTGAGAGGAGCATTCTAAGCTCCTATTGTGTCCGTTTCCCCACATGCACGCCTGTGACCAGGCGGCTGCGGTGGTCTGTCATCTCGCTAATGAAACATCTAGTCTATGAAAACTGTCTGACGAGTTGTGTGATTCATTACAAGATATTCGATTCGTGTCAAGCTGGATCCCCTTCGAAGTTGGCCTTGGCACACTTGACTGCTGCAAGTCAACAACGAACCGTAGAAGCATCATTTATTCACCTTCCGTAGCCCGCTCGCATCCTCAGATTGTACGGCGCCGACCATCGGGTCTTCAAGCCTAACAAGTCCCGACATCGGAACGCTGCACGTGCACACAATGCATAATCACCCCTCCACAGCGTGCCTCCCAGCCGCTGGAGACCACGGGGAGCCTGATGACTCTGCATGCAGCACCATCGACCCAGAGACCCAGACGGGATGACCCAGCGGGGTGTGTTTCCACGTGTAAGCCGTGACACCAATTAACCCTCGGCGGCCGGGCGGCCTCGCGCTGGCTCGACCCGACGGCCACGGCCAAACAGACCGCCTCAGACCGCCACTTGCTCAATACGCTGTTGACTGGACCGCACAACTGGGTTAAGCACTTGGCTCAGCGACTTCAATCATGAATCAAATAATGCAATTGTGTGAGAGCGTAATTTCCTGCGGGCGGCTGCACTCGTGAGATGAGATGGTGATGTTGTTTGCCTCTAGCTCGTGCGCCGCGTGTGTGTGCCTGTGGCTTTATTGACGTGCTGAGGTCATGCGCACCGGTTGTATTTTGTAAGCCTCTATGACCACTGGCCCAAATTCAGCACTGGTAAGCCACATGCCAAATTGCAAGACTGCATGTTTATCTTAATCGTGGCGATGCTGTTCGCGTAGCTCAGGTGGGAGAGCGGCGGGCGTTCGGACCAAGACGCGGCAGACGGTTGGGGTTCACGGCCGGGAGACCGCGCTCACGTGGTCCGTCACTGGCGCCCAGGTGGTAGCTGACCGGAACAGTCGGCCTCACCAGGTGTTTGACACTGCTGGCATGTTAAGAATGTTCTGCCTTACCCGTCGAAGTGGAATGGTGTTACTGGAGTGGTAGGAGAAGGGTTTCCGTAAGAAGCGATGCTTATCACACCCCGATCTTGCACGGCCACCGATGCAAAACAGTCGACCAATTCAAAAGCATTCGATTTTCATTCATTTGTTGTCGGCAAGTGAACATCTGACATCTCCGGCCAAAAGTTCTGTCGCTGCGGTTCATCACGATATGTGAATTAAATGGGCAGTGAATCGAATGAATTGAAGTGAAATGGGAAAGATTTGAACCCGGAACTCGCGACTGTCAACTGCGTCGCATGCGTGGCACACATGGCGCATCAATACCAAAAATGGCGCACGACTGCGACGCTCAGTCGAGCCGAAGCTAAATGGCTGTTTACATCCCGCCCGGTGATGGTTTTCGAACTCCGAATTTGTAACCAAATCACACAAAACGCCCAAATGTGCTGACTTTCAATTAAGCTCCCCTCGTCCATTCGCATAAATCTAAATAATTACACCTTGACGACCTACCGATGACATAAATTTCAACTCAACGCTGAGCATTGCCGAAGTCGAGTGGCGGACATGAAGAAAGGGAAAATGAGGAGGAAAACAGGTGGCAGGCACCGTCTCAATGCCTGACTCGCTAGGACATAGGTATTTAAACACGAAAACACATGTATAGCTTCTGAATACCGAAAACTGTCGCTAGCGTGGTCTAAAAAGGCGACAGGGTGCAAACTCCGTGCTACGATTTACGAAAGGATAGTGGAGGCCACAACGTGTTTTGTGAACACAACCTTCAACTGTGTCCGCATTTATGCTACGTAAAGACGAAAGTTCTTCATGACCGTATGTATATGTGGGACCAAACATGAAAACCCACATGGGCAGGGGCGCCACCACCGCATGGGTCCGTGGGGTCCGAACCACGCTGTTTGGACGGATGGACGGATGCTTGCGTTTAGACCTCATAAAATGCCCCAAACGTGGACATGAACCCCAGCAACATTTCAAGTGCGGTTGGGTCCATGTACATTGGCGCTTAGAATTTACATACTACGAAGTCAACAACTCACGCTTCGGCTAAAGAGCATCACGAAATAAAGCGCTTTGGGGAACAATGCCTCGATAAAGATTTCGATTTAGAGATCTGGAGTCTCGACCTTACTCAAACAGGCAATATTGTAATTGTATTGGCACAGATGACGTATCTAGAACGGCATGAGCCCCTTGCACGAAGTTGCAAAGTGCATGACGGCATGCTGTGGCCAATGCCATCATGCAATAAAGATGATACATTACAATCTCCCCAGCCCGAAGCCTGTTCGATGGCCTCTGAGGGCGGCCTTGGCAGGCGGCTTGACCGGATCCGGCGTTGAGGTAAGCCGGAGGTGCGGCCTGACCCCTGATGACGTCAGGCCTGGCGCGGGGGCGGCGCTGCGGGGGCGGAGGTCACACTCTGACTCAGCCATCGGTGAGCCCCGAAATAACGCTGTCCGCGGCGGCGGCCCGGCCCGGCCCGGCCCGGCTCGCCGCACCTGCCTGCCGATCGGCGGCGGCGGGACGGCGGCGGGACCGGGCGGCTGGCGGTGCTGGTCCGAGGCCCGCCGCCCAGCAGCAGCGACGGGCCCCGGAGCCGGCTCCCGCGCGTGGCGGGACAGCTTCTGAGCCCCTCACCCGGCGGAGGGGGCTGTTGAGTCTCCTCAACCGAAGGCAGAGGTGCGGTGGGGAGTAGCTGAGCCTGCTCCGTTGGAGGCAGTGGGGGGGGGGGGGGGGGGGACACGCTCGCTGGAGATACCGCTAACCGTTCCCGGGGACCCTGGGCGCCAGCGGCGCTGTTTGGTGCCAGCCACAGTCTGAATGATTCGTTTTTGTGACGGATTTGGGATGCAACGGCCGTGTCAGACGCAAAGGATCATCATTTCAACAGCGCTGAAGGAAACAAATGTGGAAACGGAATCCAGACGTCCGAAAATGCCAGGTGCCACGCTGGTAGCATAAGCATTGAGAAGAAACCGTGAAAGAAAAGGGAGCTGAATGTTTGGAGGCACATGAACGGACGGTGACATTTGATCTGAATGACGGCGATGTCAGTGACGGACAATCAGCCTTGTGACGATGAATACCGCGCGAGAAATACCAGAGCATACAACACCCCTGGCCCGAGCACACCAGAAAGAAACAGGCTAAACAACACCATGACATCCATGTCGCTCGCGTATTTCGACAGCCCGAACGTGAGGAGCGGAGAGAAAGCCCGCTCCCGGCCGCACGAGCCGGCAGCGTGCACCCAGCCGTGTTGAATGAAGTCACTCGGCGCGCGGCGGCGTGCCAGTCACGCGAACAGTCACGCGGAGAGGCCGGCCCACGAGCGCGCTTTATACTCCGCCGTCTCCGGCTACGCTGACGGACGTCTTTATTGTCTGCAGGCGGTGGGCTCGGCCCGACGCCAGAGGCCGACGCGGTCGGTCCCGTCCGTCTGCGCTATGTGGAGCGGCGCTGGGAGGGAGCGGGTCGCGCCGCTCCTCAGATCTGCCGGGTGGCCAGGAGAGGGCACGCAGCAGCCTGCACGAGTGCGTAATATGCCCGTCGTGTACAGTAATCTGTAGTGGGTATCTTATCAAGAGACTACCTGCCATAGTCTCTTCTTCTCCTCCTCCTCCTCCTCTTCCTTCTACTCCTCCTTTTCCGTTTACTTCTCCCCTTCTTTGTCTTACTCCCCCTTCCCCCTTCTTCTTCTCCCTTACCTGCTACGCTACATCCTGTTGTCATACGTTTCTGTCTGCGCTATTCTCTACCCCTCTACATCAGCTCTGGCTGTGTTTCTCGTCCGGCTCCACCCCAGTGGGTCGTATCCATTAAATAAATAAAGGGATAATTGGACTAATCTCGTGGTGGGGTCTGCTATAGCCCACTTGATTATTAAATTGTCCCAAAGCGAAACCATTTAACTTTATTGCCAACTCACCGTTGCCGGCCGTTGGCTGCTGGTCGCTGGCGGGCGCTAGTATCAAGTTGTGCCGCTCCAGCGCTGCTGTGCTGAACACTAGGGCGGTGAGCCTTCCCGAGATGATGTTCAGCTCGCGGCCTCGTGGAGAGGACGGGACGGTACAGCTGGCAGGCAGCTCGCTCACCGCTGCATCTGTCAGATAAGGAGTTGTTCGGGGGGACTACTGGTACGCGGTCTCGTCACCATTCGTGACTTGTGGCATCAGAGAGGGCGATACAAAATGGCTAGACAAGGCTGAAGGCATTGTTAGAGTAACTCCGAGGTGTCTGATATAGGTGAGGAAGGCCTCAAACCGCTGGTTTTCGGCCTGGCGAGTTTTAGTGTTGAAAATGACGGGCAATCAACATGCCACGATTGAATGGTTAAACTAGGTTACTAGGCACACCACTGACACCTGCGAACGTAATCTGCGCTCTGAATTTTGCAATTTTCAATGTCGCATTTTTGCAGTCTCGCGTAAACATTGTGCAACTAGCTGCTTACTAACCTTGACCCAAGGACCTATGAAACATATATCATATCCTTAGTATTTTCGTTATATCCCTCAATGGTCCCGGCGGGTCAGCCCGTCCCGGTGGCTCAGTTGGTTAGAGCACCTGCCTTCCGATCCACCCACCCGTGGCGGGGTGGGTTCGAGTCGCTTTAGGGCGCTCGCTATTTGCCCTTGACAGGTATGGCATGCGGCCGGTGGCAGCGGTCGCGCTAAAAGGTCAGTTGACGTCAGAGGGCAGGACGGACCGTGGCGAGCATTGCGGCACGTTAAGCTTTCGCCACCAAATTCTGCCGTTGACATGGAATTGTGCGATCGGACGGTGGGGGTCAGGGCTCACACAACAAGCGCTGCTTAGCGTGAGCTCTGATCCCGAAAGTCCATTCATTCAAAGGGTTCTGATCAAATATTTTTTTTTAAAAAATGGTTGTTTGCTTTCTTTCATGTCGGTGCTTCTTTCATGTTTGTTATCTATCATGTCGGTGCTTCTTTCATGTTTGTTATCTTTCATGTCGGTGCTTTTTTCATGTTTGTTATCTATCATGTCGGTGCTTTTTTCATGTTTGCTATCTATCAATGTCGGTGTTTGCTGGTCTGCTGGAGACCAGCTATTTTCAACACAAGGCCTCGCCCACCAACAATATTTGACTCTCAAAACGTTCTTACTGGATTTAATCGCGAAAACCGAAATTAATTCGACAATATATATGCTCTGTATTGGATCGGGCACTTTTCTAGCAGTCATTAGATGGCGCACTGGGCAGCGTATTTGCCCCATTAGCTGCGGTTTGGCTGCGAGGCGCCGGCTCCGGACTGGCCCCGAGAAAGGTCACACGGTGTCGTCGACCTTCGCAGGCCGCCACGCGGCGGGTGCCCCGTGAATTGCCCGCGCTGGCCGCCAGCGTTCGCCCGGCTCCGCCGCCTGGAATGCCGTTGGGAAGCGACGCCGGGCACAACTCACGGTCGTGCAGCTGTTAACGTCGACCACGGACAGCGCTCGGCCACAGCTCACCGGGAGAACGAACGCATTCTCCCCGCGCTCGCGGGCTCGTGAGAACTCGCGCTGCACGCGCGGTGAGAGGTCCGCTGTCTCCGTGTACGCTGCCGCCAGCTCAGCTGCGTCAACCGTGGGGGCTTGGCCATCCACCGACCATGTGACTGTCCAGTGTTGATGGTGAGTTTCGCTGACACCGCGGGACCGCTTTGAATGAGTTCTGTTGTTGATGCCGTCACGTGCACCGCTGGTTAACTGGTGAATGGAATGGGTGTATCACATGTAACCGACCGCCATGAGCTGTGTTTCACGCTCATCACCATTCATTAGGGGACTGACGGACGGACGTTCTCTGAGCCACAGGCATGTAATGCAGGCGGACCTGCTACGTTGGATCATGGGAGACGCTCGCGGCCACTGCGCCTGCATCCAGTGACACCGCGCACTGAGTGTGGAGTGAGTATGGCTGCAGGGCTTTATAGAACTAATTCAGTTTGAATCACAGAAAGCCATGTTACGGAGCGTGTGAATAAGCGTGGGTCCGAAGGTAGATCTATGCAATGTGATCTCGCTCACCGTCGCTGACGATGAGAAAGAAGACAAAGGATGAAAACTAGGGGAGAGTGGACAGGTGAAAATACCAGAGAATCGCGGAAACCTTGCTGAAAAGACACCATTATTTGTCGAGTAGTGCAAAGAGAAATCCGCTTCACGTGAAGCTCCCTGGCCAACTATGTGTGCCTCTACTTTGATTTGAGGTCGATTTGCCGATAAATTTTGGCCATGTCACTTCTGTAGCCGAATGTCCTGCTGCATGTCACCATCTGATAGTTTCTTCTGAACCCATTCCACGTCACCTGCCATGGGCGCGTGATAAGGTCAGACGCCGAGGGCTTCACAAAAGCGGATCAATGTAAGGGAGCGCCCGGCATGTGCATACGCTTCAGTGGCAGCGCAACAGAGACATGCACGTGTGGCTAAGCATGAAACGGATAGTCATCTGCACAAGGGAACACAGACTCCTTCACAAACGGTCCACAGCAACCCGTGGACACGAGAACCTCTGCTACGACTTCACTTGCCTGTCTCAGGTCGGAACTGAGACTTCGATTGCCTGCCTCAGATAGGCGCTGCGACTCTGCTTGCCTGTCTTAAATGGGCACTGCGACTTCCCTTGCCTGTCTCAGGTCGGTACCGCGGCTCTGCTTGTTTGCCTCAGATGGGCGCTGCGACTCTGCTTGCCTGTCTCAGATGGGCACTGTGGCCCAGCTCGCCGGTCTCAGATGGGCACTGTGGCCCAGCTCGCCAGTCTCAGATGGGCACTGTGGCCCAGCTCGCCAGTCTCAGATGGGCACTGTGGCCCAGCTCGCCAGTCTCAGGTCGGCACTGTGGCCCAGCTCGCCAGTCTCAGATGGGCACTGTGACCCAGCTCGCCAGTCTCAGATGAGCAATGCGTGTGCACACGGCGCACATCGGTATGAACGATGGCCGCGGGTCCAAACGCAGCGGTGATAAATCCTCAACCGCGACCCGATCAATTTGCACTGGGTGGGGCTGGCACGCACGGCCGTGTGCGCGCACGCGCGGATGGCGGTCACGGGCGCCGCTAGCTGAGGAGAGCACGCCGACGGCGGGACGAGAACTCCGCAGGACAGCTGATCCCAAACCGTGGTGACGAGGTTTTGGCCATACGGGTTTCGGAAACTGATCTCACCTGACCTGGGCGCTCTCGTATTCTATCTTGTCTAGACAATGAGCCTATGCAGCGTTCTGAAACTTTGCCGCTGTGAGAGTGTGAATTATCGGCGCTGAAACATTACCGGCACTGCCTACGCCATAGCCACTCGCGCCTGGTGGTTCTGGACGTGTACATGGTTGAAGTGGTTGCAAAATTAGCGTCAGAAATAGCAGTAGCTTGCAGATACTGTTTACAATCAGGTGAAAATCAGTTCGAATGTCGATGTCGACATGGTGTTTCCCAACGCTGCCTCTCTAATTTGAAGAAAATTGTTGGCCGGTTTCAATGAAAACATAAGGGTCATTTAAGGTCAAGATTACGTAGCGTGAAGTCTTCCAAATTTCCAAAAGCAATTTTAGAAGACACCTGACAGTGCGCCAATATCATCAGCTTTCATGAAGGCTGAAAGTTTTTTGATCATCTCAGCCACTGAAAGGTTATTTACCTCATTTATCAGACGACTTCAATTCACTCAATATGAAAGTAAATGACGATATCCGTGCCGTCGAACCCATTCCCCAGGAAGCATATGGCAAATCCATGTGCTTCCTGGGTGATAATTAAGTGCTGCTGGGCGCGCACTCGACATTAAGTGCGCACCCAGCAACACTAAATGTCGAGCTGAGATGCGTGTATTTTGGATGCGACAAAGTGGATACGTTTCTTGTGGTGCACTGCAGAGGTAAGTTTATTTTAAGTGTTCACTTTACCTGTATCGATTTTCAAAACTTCATCTGACAAGAACCGGTTGCCATAAATAGCCCTACCATCATAGTTATGTAGGAAAGGATCAAATGTCCGCAGTAATGTAACAATGTCTCTTCACATGGTAACCTGCTGCTCTCAGGACGGTCTAGATTATGGCACACCAAGTGCCGAAAAGCTGTGTGATAAAGTACCGGCTGAAGAAGAAAAAGTCTCAATCCGTTTTCTGAATTTTTGCTCCAGGATTTATAGCGGGAATGGCGTCAGCGACCAATTCTACATGTTGCTCTCTAAAACCTCGTAACCAGCACCAACCGAGATGCATAAGTACCGGCCTAAAGTCAGGAATACTTGGTTAATAGGCGCACTGGTATCGCCTTTCAATGCATTCCATACAGGTCCACATTTTGTGTGATCGGCAAACTAGTAGCTATCCCATTCCAGACACCAATGCGATACCACCGGGATTGCTTCTATGTCAGCCGTCGGTGCCGTGGTACCGAGCGCATCTCTTGTTCACGCCGCTCCTCCGCTCCCCAAAGGCTGGCCGAAGGGCGTAGTCGCTGACGTAGACCACGGACAAATGCCATAATTGCTATGTTGCCGCCGAATCGCGGACGTCAACACAACCGGCCGCTCAATGAAGATCAGAACCAACGTCCGCTATCTCTCATAGGAGATGATTCTTAATGTGAAGGAGGACCGTTGGACAGAGATGTTGCGTTTGTTGAAAAGAGCCGGTGCTCGTCTTCCTGCAGCTACGGAAAAACGTTGTCTCGACTGGGTTCATCTGCTTCATATTTAAAGCGAGCTGCTCTCATAGGAGGCGTCCGAAGTGCTAACAATACGTCTACCTTTGAACTTCACAGTGGCTCGGTGAGGTGGACGTGAAATTTGGCAATTGAAGAGCCTCCTCGTATCCGGCATCGCAAGTCTCTGATCAAGTACAGATTGTCCGTGAGAATGTCAGATGACATCGGCACTGGGAAATGCAATCTCAATCTAGTCGTGTCATGTGATTTGTCATTGAACATTTATCAACGATGCTGCCAAACAGGAGATTAAAAGCTTCTGGGTTATATTAAGCAACCCCACTAAGTCCACCTGTCTTCATGGATCAAATCTTGATGCCTCCAGCCAGTTACAAACGACTGCAGTTCAGTGCCATGTGAGCATGTGCTTAATCGTGTGTTTGATTCAGAAAACTACAGATTGTTTGATTGAATCGAGCTTGCTCAAAACAACTGCTTGCATTTCCTGTTTTACAATGATTGCAGGAAACGGTGACATACCGCTGTGCGGAGCTTCAAAATTCGTATTCTTGAACTGAAGTTATTCATAACCACCGTTTACAAATTTCTAGCAGGAGAGCTTGAAAAAGCAGCACAAAGCCGTGACGTGAGCTGAAAGGTGTTCCGGGCAGGACCAGCCACTTCAAGCCCAAAGCACTGGCCCTAACTCCAGCAGCGGAGACCACCGACAGCACCTCACAGGACTGCGCTTCCAACCCAGCAGAGCGGGGGGCACAACGGCGGGTGGCAGCCGGCAGCGGTGCGCTCCGAGGCGTCGTGACGTCACAGCGCGAGCCGGCTGCTGCCGTCCGTCCGTCAGCAGGGTCGAGCGGGCAGCGGGCGCTGCTGACCCACATGCAGTGACAGGCGGTGGCGGCGCGCGGCGGCCCGGCTGCCGGCGCCGCTCCCGGAGACTGCGCGGAACCGGCCTGCGGCGCACGCCGGGACAAACTCCCTGGGACTGGGCAGGCGGCGCCGCAGGCTGCTTCGTGGTGGACCGCTGTCAGTTCCAGTCGAGAAGAGCTGCCAGACACGCTCTTGCGGTACGCTAATGTCGGGGTTGACGGTGCTTTAGTTCAAGGCGCTTCAAGTTTACAACTTGTTTCGAATTGCGTTCCCCATTGTTCCCTCCGACCGCCAACATCCTTTGTTCTTCCCACTTCCCTCTGCTGCAGGATCCCTTGATGCATATTTCTTCCCCTCCCCCCAGCTATCTGCTTCTATGTCGGTTTAGATGCTGTATCTGTGAATTTATACTGCAGTTGATACGCAAGGAAAATAGCCCACAATCGATTGCCCGGAAAGATCAGACCCCAGATGAGAACAATAGATCAAGCACGCACACTAATGCAAAGGCTTACTTCTATGAAATTAATACATTGAGGTTGTTTGCATCCAGCCATGATGTAAACCAAATGTCGACAAGAGCGCATGCACAAACCCTCATGGGATTAATGACTGATGCGATCAGCAGCCTTCAGCACGCTCGCCACGAAGCTGGCAGCAGTCAGTAAGCGCCTCAGATCTTCATGACAATGGTGCCGACTATGGCTTGGTTTATCGTCATGAACCTCTGTAAATACCAACTTGTAACTCTGAGCAAAAAGGCAACAGCTGGGCACGTGTGGCCCGAAGCCGGTATGCTGGACTATACCCTCACCCATGCCTTCAGCTGGGGCGAACCTCACCAACAAATCATCAACAATTGCTCTCTGTCTCTGTCTCTCTGTCTCTGTCTCTCTCTCTCTCTGTCTGTGTCTGTCTGTCTGTCTGTCTCTCTCCCTCTCTCTCTCCTCTCTCTCTCTCTCTCTCTCTCTCTCTCTCTCTCTCTCTCTCTCTCTCTCTCTCTCTCTCTCTCTCTCTCTCTCTCTCTCTCTCTCTCTCTCTCTCTCTCCCTCTCTCTCTCTCTCTCTCTCTCTCTCTCCCTCTCTCTCTCTCTCTCTCTCTCTCTCTCCCTCTCTCTCTCTCTCTCTCTTTCTCTTCTCTCTCTTTCCACCTCTATTTCCCCTCTCGCTCGTCACTAAATAGAAAAGGCCGGCCATTCCACAATCCGGGATTACGGCGGCCTCATAATCGTCTGTACCGCAAAACAGTTAAAGCTTCCATGGGGATGATTTCGGTTTGCTCAATCCATCCGCAGCCGGTAGAACTGTGCCAACACCCACTCACTATCCACTTCTAATCGATTATACCACTCGTTACTCACCCACTTGCACTTTCCAGCATTTCAGTTATATATCACGGAGGAGTTAGGATCCAAAATATTTCTTGCGTTGTAAGTTGCAGAGCTTCTGGAGAAAATCGTGACTAAAATTACAAGCGCACCGTGGTAGCATTGTATGTTTTGATACCCATGCTGGTAATTTTCCCAATTCTCCACACCACGCTTCTCTTTACCTATGCCTTGTACACACGCAAACACACACACACACACACACGCACACACACACACACACACACACACACACACACACACACACACACACACACACACCACACACACACACACACACACACACACACACACACACACACACACACACACACACACACACACACACACACACACACATACACACACACACACACACACACACAAATATATATATATATATATATATATATATGAATGTTTTATTTATATATATTATATGTGAGGTTACCTAAGTCGTAAAGTTCTTCAATGACAGACGACCCCAGCGCTCCTCGGGGCGCAGCGTATGTATAGGTGAACGGATACAGCTCGGAAAGCAATTCGAGTTTGGTGTACCAGTGTGGACTGTGGGGTCAGGGAACGGCTCACTCTTCCGTCACGGCTGTGACGCCGGGCGGTGCCCCAGAGACCAAACTGGTGAGCTCGTGGCAGAAACTAAAGAAATTTAGGAAGAATGCGGCAACTGCACAGAGGCGTACCTTAAAGTTTGTCGTTGTGAAACCGGCAGCTGACGACAATTGGACTCACTTTTCTTGAGAGATGTCATTAGCGTGATTCAGTAGGATCTGAATTGCATCAAATTACAGTCATTGCTCGCGCATTGCGCTCATATTGACCGCAACTGTAGAAGGTACTCAGGCAAATGATCGCCTTTGTCACATTGATCTCTGCCGGTCTCTCACACAAAGGCTCCACGATTAGCCGATTGATGGGGTGAGCTACCCCTACAACTGTTCGCTTTCTTCTTTGCCTGTGAGCCACTAACTGATAGCGGTTGCATAAATTCTGAGACTTGAGATATTCAAGCACGTCCGTCATAGGAGTCACACATACCAGGTAAGAACAGCTGTAGTGATTGGAAACAACAGTTAGCAAGTTCTCCTTTCCAGTGCATAGGTAGTGAGTTTGGAACGAAATAATTTTGAAATAGCGTCGGGAATCACACATGTGATGTGTGCACAATCTCAAGGAAAAATTCCAGATTTCAAAAAAGTTTCTGAAAAAATTATAAACAAGGCGCTGGACCGCAAGTATTCTTAAAACAAAATTTCAGCGAACATCCTTGGAGCTCAGACCCCAGAAGACTTCTTCAAGAAACGCTTGAAAGCTGTACCTGGATCCTTGATAACCAAAGATTTGGTACTCAGGAGCACGATCCCAGTACTTATCTCTGATGTCTTAAACACAGCTTCTTGACATAACACATTGGGTCCGCCTAAGCTCGCAAGTTTTGCGTGTCAGATGCAATGCATGCCAGGCAGATACAAGCGGGCAAAACAAGCTCGTGTCCCTTCACCAGATCAGGACACCGCAGACCTGACGGCCCGGGCGTCAGGGTCCCTCCATAGATAAAACTGAGATATCCACTCTGCGTGTTTACAGAACAGGTGAAATACAGGCAGCCAATTTGAAATCAGGTCTGCACATTGTTTTGAAATATTTGGCAGACTCTGCCACGAGTTAAAAACAATCTGAATCAGTTTTAACAACGGCCCTGTTGCTTTTTACGGCTTAACCTTTTCTAGAGAGCAGCATTAGTTCTTAAAAATGCTACACTTAATCAT
Source organism: Pollicipes pollicipes (assembly GCF_011947565.3). Taxonomy (NCBI): domain Eukaryota; kingdom Metazoa; phylum Arthropoda; class Thecostraca; order Pollicipedomorpha; family Pollicipedidae; genus Pollicipes; species Pollicipes pollicipes. The sequence continues at coordinate 38,277,830 of NW_023596136.1, forward strand.
GTCAGAAGATATCGTTTGTTTAGGATCAATTTTAGCGACGTGCTCCCACCGCCTTCCAGAAATCCGAAACATGACGACTCTGTTGCCAACTTAGATCTCAAAACAAAGAAAAGCGACACTTATTTTGTTCAAAAGGAGAGGTTTAGAAGATGTAGTGTTGACCGCTAGAATAGACTGTTGTGGGCCTCTCCCCATCCAAACTCGGGACTCCCATTCCAAAATCTCGCCCTGTATGATCCCCCATTGGGACTCCTCTGAAAAACTATGAGCCCCCAACTCGATATCCGTGGTGATGACTTTGATAGGAAAGTTTTATCATTATTAGTTGATTTGACCTCCTCGGGTACCCCCTCCCCATCCTGGACGCATATCTATACAGGGGACCCTGGTGTGTTCGTAAACTTAATGAGAGCCGTGGCTGACAGTTTGGCGTGTATGTGGTTTGAGTTATCTATTTTAGTTGCATCCTTTATCTTTGAGTGTGTCACAAAATGCTAGATGCTGTTAGATGGCAATTACTCTTGAATGCTTTTTCTGCCTTTTAACGTTTTGCATTTTATGCTCGCTTGCTTTTTTGCACGTCACGCCTACAGTTTGAATTCAATCCATTTCCCTTCATTTGGCTTATTGACTCTTGACATTCGTTGATTTCTCCTTTGACACTTCTGCTTTTTGACTATTTCGCTGCTTGCATTTCGGCTTTATCGTTTTAACTTTTTGGGTTCTTGACTTTTGCCTTTTTTGCTTTCTGCTTTTGATTTTTGTCTTCACCTTTTGCATCGGGGCCCGCTGGGACACCGAGGCGTCGATATCTGGATCTGGTTTCGATCCGCATTATCCAGCCACTCCGCAAATTGCATTTTTACCTTTCCCTTGTTAAATGGAAGTAAAGCGGAAGCAGGGGCGCTGCCAAAGGAGGGTGCGGGTCGGCCGAGCTCTCTCCCCTAAAAGCCCGGATTTTTCGTTTTCACCATGGAAAGCTGCAGGCGTAAAATCAAAATGGGCGTGATGCTTACACACCGAGCTCCGTGCCGCGCACTCAACAGCGTCCTGGGTGCACCAGTGAGGAAAAGTTAGCTTTTCTACGTGCTCTTCTTAATTGCAATATTGTAAAATAGTTACGCTTGGTAGTGCGGCTTAAGAGAAAAAACTCACGAATTTGTACAACTCAACATCCTAAACTGCACTTCCTTTCGACAAACTGCAGTAAGTTACAATTACTTGACAAAAATATATTAGTTTCTAAATCGTTCAATATCTAGACCGGATCAGCCGGGGCGTTTAAGTTGAAATTTCGTCATGGCTCAACCAAGCTCACCCGGACCCCGCCTTGTTCGTCACAGTTACTTAACGCCCGAAGTGCCGGCGAAAAATAATGCGGAAGGAACTTAATCCCAATAACGATAAAATACGGCCACATAGCCTGCGCTATACTTCATATAACTGGCCCCGATGTTTTCAAAAAAACGGACATGCGCAATGAAGGTCACCGGACCCGGTTAGTCTCCCAACGCTGTCACACGTCATGTTTGCTGTCTTGAACAGACTGTATGGTCCCCATACCTCGCACGACGGAAGTCTATTCGGCTGATGATTACGCGGTGCACAAACGGTACCTGTATTGTCACAGTCATGCAGCTATCCGCCAGCGTAGGCAAGCAATTGACGCTGGCAGCACATCATTCATTGCGCCCATCCTAATGCCCTATCCGGAACCGGTAGGCCCAAACCAAACAGTTGTTTCAAAGGGCCTGTTTGTCACGGAGCGACGCCGCACGAACGCGGCATAAAAACAGTGGCGGGAGGCCACTGGCCACACACAATTACTAACGTGCTATAAACGCATCCACTAGAATGAGTCCTGAGTTTGCAGGCTGTTCGTATATAATGCGAGCTATTTGCTATGTTGATTTAGCGTCATTTTGACCTCGCGTTATGCAATATCTTTTGCGCCTCGTATCGAACGGCGCGCCATCGTATGTGAATGTATGCTGGCGTTCCTCGCTGCGGCCGCTCACTACAGAGTCGGACATCAGTCAGTTCGGTACAGGAGCCTGCGGCCCAGTCGGCGGGCTCGTAACCATTCACAGCTGCAAGCGCCGGCATTGGCGGGGCGCCTGGTCTGCTGCCCGACATCACCGGCGTCTTCAGGACGCCGCACATCGCCGGCGTCTTCAGGACGCCGCACACCGCCAGCGTCTTCAGGACGCCGCACATCGCCGGCGTCTTCAGGACGCCGCACACCGCTAGCGTCTCCAGGACGCCGCACATCGCCGGCGTCTTCAGGACGCCGCACACCGCTAGCGTCTCCAGGACGCCGCACATCGCCGGCGTCTTCAGGACGCCGCACACCGCTAGCGTCTCCAGGACTCCGCACATCGCCGGCGTCTTCAGGACGCCGCACACCGCTAGCGTCTCCAGGACGCCGCACATCGCCGGCGTCTTCAGGACGCCGCACACCGCTAGCGTCTCCAGGACTCCGCACATCGCCGGCGTCTTCAGGACGCCGCACATCACCAGCGTCTCCAGGACGCCGCACATAACCGGCGTCTTCAGGACGCCACTGCGGCCGGCCGGCCATTTGTCCGGACGTGACCAGCGCGGAGCGGTCTACCCGCCGTCTCAGCATGCTGAACCAGACCCGCGTGCTGCGCGGCGTGCTGCTGGCCGGCTCGGTGCTGACGCTGACCGGGCTGCACGTGGAGCACGCTGAGCTGCCGACCGGCTGGCGCGCCGCTCGTCTCCTGGCGCTGGCGCTGACGCTGACCGCCATCGCCACCAACACGGCCGAGGCGGTGACGGCGAGCAACGTCTTCGGTTTCCTGTACGCCTCGATAATCGCCATGACGTCCTACCACGCGCTGGTGCTGCTGCTGTACCTGTCGCGCCAGCGGCGACGGCTGCACCGCCTGCTGCACCGGATGACTGCGCTCGCGCGCGCCAGCGCCACCTACCACAGAACGTGTGACGATGTCAGTTTCAGACAACACACCATCACCCTCGCTGCCCTGACGACATTGTCGGGCTTCATCTGGGTAGGCGGTTTTTTCGCGGGCGGTCAGCTGCACCATCCCGTCTACCTGTTCCCGGTGATGGTGCCTGCGGCGCTGCGGGAGCCGCCAGGGTACTGGGTGGTGCTGATCCTCCAGGTGGTTTTCGTCATCACGTCATTCGCCATGACGCTCACCTTCGACTTGATTCTCATCGGATTTCAGAGTGCAATCGTCTCACAGACAGCGCGGTTCACCCAGTATGCCTGCCAGTGCCTGAACGGCGGTGACGACGGCGGCGGCGGCGGTGGCGGCAGTGACGGCGGAGGTGGAGGCGGCGGCGGAGACGGCAGGGGCGTTAAAATCAAACCAGCCGCCGAGATCAGCGGGGGGCTCGCCCACACCGACGGAGAGCAGCCCACCACCCGGGACGTGGAGGCTCGCCTTCCAGACCCGGACCAGCCCGTCATCTGGAGCGTCGAAGGCGACGTTTCAGAGCCTGACCAGTCCCGCGCCCGGACCGCCGAGGAGCCGGCAGCCGGCGGTGGCGACCCCAGTCCGACTCCGGCGCACCTGGCGTCGCCGCGTGTCTCAACCCTGCTGTCGCGGCGGCTGCGCCTGCTGTCCGAGGCGTATGGCGCCGTGCGAGCGCTGGCAGAGGAGGCGGCCCGACCTCTGCTCCCTGCCTACCGCCAGCCTGCACACCAGCGTGACTGGCATCCTCCTAGTCGGCGGCTACGTCAACATCTCCCAGTACCGCAACGGCGACACAGATGTCGTCCAGCGTTCCGCCATGACCTTCTTCCTGCTGATCAGCGTGCTCAAGCTGGCGACGGTGTGCTCAGTGGGCAGCAAGCTTATCGAGGGCAGCCAGCAGCTGCACGACACGCTGATAGGCAGCTGCTGGTCGCGGCATCTGCTGACGGCCGCCGACCGCTTCTCGCTGCAGCTGCTGATCGAGCGGACGCGTCGGCCGCTGTCCTTCGGCGGCGCCGACTTCTTCACCGTGCAGAGGACCACCATGCTCTCCCTGCTTAGCTTCGTGCTCACCTACTCCGTCATCATGGTTCAGATGCGGGTTTAGGGCGCTTCTCGCCCCCGCGAGCGGGAGAGCCAGGCAGAAGCGCGGCACACTCACATCGCGGCGCAATCATGACACCGATGCTGGCATCCTAGCGCACTCGGGCTGAGAGCGGTAGCACCAGCTCTCAGATCTTTGTTGGTTGTTTATTGGTGTTTTCGGCGCGTTGACTGCAATGGTCATTTTGCGCCAACAGCTCACAAATCAAAGTTGCCGCCAGCCACCCAACGTCCAATTTGGTGCCTTTAGCAGGATATTAAAACAACAGCGAACGGCATGCACTGAGTCACGCACAGGCATAACTTGCTCTCGCCTAGTCATGGCACGCACAGGTATGTTCTTACACTGTGCACACTAGCGTGGTGTAATGTCGACCGACTGAATCTCGTTGTTACTGCACGCTCGCACGTTGTTACTGCACGTTGTTACTCGCACGCTGTTACTCATACATTGCTGAAAATATGCATTCTTTGTGTCATAAGTTTCATGTTTGGCAGGGCCTCAATACTTGAAATCGTACAAAGCTGTGGAATAAATTTTCAGATGTCATGCTGACTGTGCTGACTTCCGCGAATAATACAAATTGGCGCATTACCGCTGACACAATGCGGTAATCCAGTCTGATCAAGGGTTCTGAGCAATAAACGCTTTTTTTTGTTTGAGAGAGGGAGAGGGGGGGGGAAAGAGAGAGAGAGAGAGAGAGAGAGAGAGAGAGAGAGAGAGAGAGAGAGAGAGAGAGAGAGAGAGAGGGATTATATATATATATATATATATATATATATATATATATATATAACAGTCCATGTTCAGGGGACGCGGATGACCGCTCGGCAGCTGCCACCGTGGAGCGGCGTCGACATTCCATCACCTGACTGCGACCCAGCCCATACACACACACACACACATGGGCCGGGGAGAGAGCACCCATCACGCCTCGCCGGCCGGCCGCTCGGACCTTGCGCGCGTCAAGCGGCCGCTGGGCCGTGCGCGCGTCCGGCCGGTCGCGCAGCGCGGCCACATTACCGGCCGAGCGTCATCTGTCATCAGTCTGACAGCCGACCGGTGCCGGACACGGGGCGGCGCCACACTTAGTGCAGTAGAGACACCGGGGGGAGGGGGGGGGGGCTGACAGAAATCGAGGAGCGGGAATCGATGAGCGCGAGCGAGGGGGATGACGTGTGCAGAAAACGTGCGGGCCGTTGAGCACCTGCTGCTTGCGGTGGATCTTGCGGTGGATATGTTGCCACACACATTTGCTACATGAGCACGGGTGTGTAAGCTTTTCACACAGCAACACTAGACAAGACAATTTGAAGCTTATGCGAAAGAGGTTTAGCACATCGCGCTGCATTGTAAATGAGTAATAACACAGCCCTGCCCTCAAGTACATACACGCGAGAACGACCCATTTCGATTTTTGTGCCTTGTGTTGCAGTCAAAGACTTTCACTGAGCACAGAAATCCTTGTCCCACTCCGGACCCGTATCCGTTCGACCACGACCGCGAACAGTTATAGGAAGGTGTCCATCGTCGCGATGCGTGCTCTTGTCGCCCGTTTGGTGGACGCCTTCCGCCACCTCCTGTCCTGGCCAATATTTATCGGGGCGGGAGTGAGATCCGGAGCCCCGAAAACTCACCCCATAACAGTGCACACTGCACAACCGCGGTACGACCGATACTAAACGGTAAGTCAGTCATTAGGGACGTTTCCATGGTGGGTTACAGTTACCGTCAATGTTAAGCCATTACCCCCTTGTAAAGTCACTGACTTAAGTAGACGGTGCCGTTACGCTCTTTGATGTCATGTATTTTATCATTTTCAACATCATTTGGTGCGATAAGGTGATACGTGGTTTCCGGAGCGTTGGACAGTTGGTAGCTGTACGCAGTGTTATGGAACATTTGCTAAGGTATCACGGGAAGGAAATTTTGTAATTGCTAAGTGCATTGGTAAAATGTCCGAAAGATGTTCAAGAAGGCACCGACTGCACCACGTCGGCGTTCATCGACTGCACCGGCGACCGCACTAATGTGTTGTAATCATGGCTGCGTGGAGGAGCTGAAGTATTTTGCGCTAAATATGACTTACCTGTCCGAACTGGCACGTCTGCTCGAGCATACCAATTCGATCAATGAAATACGCTTGCGTTTGCTCGATGTGCCAAGAGAGAAATCGACTTGGTACGCATCGAAATTGCACCCCGGAACCAGCTCGGCGTCTGAAAACTGTAGGCAGCCGAATACTGCGCCCCTGAAAATTGACGGACGCTGTGAGCACCTAGTTCCCAAGATTACTCAAAATAATCAGATGTTATCTAAAAGAAGCCCAATAACTTGGACCGCAACGAGTCGCACTGCGATATCAAGGATACACAAATCAAACATTATTACGCTGCCGCGGTTCGCAGCGATCAGACCCGATACACCGGGCCGCGCTGGACCGATGCTGTACGTGGGTTCGATGGAATGACAGCTGAGCCGGTGCTCTCCGCTCTTGGCAGCTCCGACCGTGGCCGCCCGGTGATGACAGCGGCGCCTCCGACACCTCACGCTTCCTGGACCTTTTACGGCACGCCCGCCGCCCCGGCCGTCCGAGCGAGTCGGACGTCAGCGAGCGCACTCTGGGCAGCTCATGCCGGCAGTCCACTGGCAGCTCCCCGCCTCAGTAATGAAGCGAGCCTCACCGTGTCCCGGCGCCGGGGTGCTCACCTGTCGCGGCCGACCGACCCCGCATGTCCCCCTTTCCGACCCTTCCGCGCGTCGCCCATTGTCCAGCGTTGATGTGGCGCCGCTCCGCCGTGCCCGCCGCCCACCTGGCTCGCCGCCTGCCCGAGGGCACCGGACCGGGGCGGGGTCCAGGTGACCGGGCAGGAGGTCCTGAGGGTGGCGCGGCCGCGCCCGCAGATGGCGCTGCCGGCACCGGGCTCGATGACGCCCGCCACCGCCGGCCGGCGCCGCAGTCGCGGTGCGTCTGCCCGTCAGTGCCGGTGGAGTGCGTGCGTCCGCTCGTGGTGGTCCGGCTCGGCGAACGTCGTGCCGTGAACGGAACGCAGCGAGAGGTGCCCGCTGACGAGGATGGCGTCTCGACTCTGGCTGCTGGTGGTGGCGCAGCTGCTGCTCCTGGCAGGTACGGCCTGGCGCGGGCCAGACGCCAGCCTGTGAACCTCTGCGTGCTTGTTTCAGTGGCCGACAACAGTTCTTTTCCGAAGCCTGATGACCCGCAGAAACGACGCTGTAGGAACCGCGCTGGCGTCGAGCCATCAACAGTACCACGAGTACTAAGCCAAATAGCTTAACGTGAAGAGGGACAGCTAGAATTGGCACGCAAAACATGTTGGGGTTAAAATGATGCACACCATACCAAATGCAACTGACGAAGGACTGCAGAGTTGGAAACGTTAGGTGCGCAGCGGCCAAATGCAGTTGGATAATGGCGGTGGTTTTGGGCGGTGATCTTGGCGGTGCCGTGATTAAGCCGAAACGACGTGCGTTTTAGCAATGAATAAAACAGGCTCACATAAATTTTCAAAATGAAAACAAAACAACATAAGAAACGAGAGGCATCAAGCCTGGATGCCGGTGACGGTGACACCACCTTAAACTACCGTATGCGTTTTCAGCGCGTGAATTTGCATAAGTATGCGTATGTTTCCTTATGAGAACGTTAACATCAGTATCGGTCATATGCTTGGGAGTTTCCTGTGTGTCACGTCCGAGACCCGTCGCCAACGGCCGGAGTTATTCTGTGCCGATTTACTTCCACCAGAAGGCACGCAGGCGACGGAGTAAGTCACGTGGTTTTCCAACGAGGCCATGCTGCACCGTGGGATGCAGAGGTAGCTAGGCTAACATGCAGTGGTGTTCTCGTGCTGATGGTGTGGATGGAACGGTGAATATTTCCTGCTCTGTACATCGGTCCGATGATGACCCCTGTCAACATGACCAAGTCACCGCCCTCCAGCCTGCGTCAGACCTCTGGGGGCGCCGCAGTCGGTACGTTAAGACCCTCCAACCAGGCTTACCGCCCCGCGCTCACGCCATCCGTGCAGTCTCGCCGCCGTGCTCTCACGCTATCTGCCCAACCTTGCCGTCGTGCCCTCATGCCATCCGCCCAGCCTCACCTCCGTGCTTTCGTGCCACCCACTCAGCCTCGCCGCCGTGCTCTCACGCCATCCGCCCAGCCTTGCCGTCATGCTCTCGTGCCATCCACCCAGCCTCGCCACCGTGCTCTCACGCCATCCGCTCAGCCTCGCCGCCGTGCTCTCACCCCATTCACCCAGCCTCGCCGCCGTGCTCTGACGCTATCTGCCTAACCTTGCCGTCATGCCCTCATGCCATCCGCCCAGCCTCACCGCCGTGCTCTCACGCCATCTGCCCAGCCTCACCGCCGTGCTCTCACGCCATCCGCCCAGCCTCGCCGCCGTGCTCCCACGCCATCCACCCAGCCTCGCCGCCGTCGCCTGACCATAAGCAGTCGGCAGCGCGATGCCTCGGTGGACGGCCGGTCGCTGCGGCCGCGGCCATGGCCCCGTCACGGCGGCGTGCGTGCCCGCGTGACGCGCGACGCGTGACGGGCCCACTGCCTGCGGCGGGTGTGCCTGCCAGCCGCCGGCTGTGGCGCACGTGTTCCCCGATTGTCGACACCTAGGCGATGGCGCGCCAGCGTGAGCGATGACCTGCACCTGTGCCGTCGAGCAGGGGCGTGTTTGCGAACGGCGTCTCCGGAATGAACACGGCCGGCCTGCAATCCAACGCGAGCCTCCCCTCGCTAACGACGGTGGCGACCGGGCCCTGCCAGTGGCAGGGTCAGTTTTGGCGTGGTCGCTCGTGCCCCGAGCCAGCCAGACCTGCCAAGAGATGTCGTGCCCACCGCTGTTTTGCCGCAGCCCCTTCGCGTAATTTCCATTTTCAATCAACGCAACTGCTCCAACAGACGCAAAAACGTGGCCTGTGGCAAAACAGAGCGGGAGTGAAGCGCCAGACGCAAACAAACATCTTCTACCTGCGTGTGTAAAATAAACAGCGGTGCAAAACGTATGAATACACGCATTTAGCTCACGGAACATGTCCGGTAAGGGGGGCAAATGTCGGCTGTTTAACTGCGCTATGCCAATACAGCCGACACATAAGCGCTCAGCTGTATTGCATGCGTCGTTGACGTCAGAGATGACCCCAACAGAAGCCAGGTCGTCGGAAATGCTCAGGCACTCTTCTTATCAGCACCGTCCCTTGTGATAACCGAGAACACGGCTCCGCACTCTGGATTTCAGTATCACGCTGTCCGGATAGTGTATCGATCTCACGTTGGGTTAAGAGCCTTCAATAGATAGCCGATTTCTTTCACGTCATAAGATTACGGGTGTACAGCGACGTAATGATTTCACAGCAGCCCCTGGAGTGGAGGGTGGAAGGAAAAAGAACCGTGGACAAGATGTATATCGAATTAATGGGGGTCTCATGTGTAATCATAGTAATTTGGTGGTAAAGTGGGCTGGAATCGGAAGAGGATCGAGGGCTTAGAAACATTCGCGGAAACAATCAAATTAACTCCGTCTGCGTGGGTTCGTAGACCGAAGACTCGCAGCCGGGTGGTGCCGAGACATTGTGTGACATGTGGACCCTGACCAATGACACCAGGACCTGGACCATCACAATGACATGTGGACCTTCTGCGCTCTGCTCTGGGTTTGTAGAGCTGAGAAGCAGCAAACGGGTTGTCCCAGCCGTCCATAGCACGGTCAGTTAGCAACTACTGGGCCGAGTAGGTCAGCAGGTAGTGGGCGGTGCTGTCAAAGCATTGTACGACATATAGCAACGCTCCTCTTGTGCCTCCTGGCTTCAAAGGCCGCAATAAAAGTCAGAACTCTCCACAAATAGTCAGTGAACTTGAAACGCTTTTACCAAGGTTCGAACGCTTTTTCAATCTTCGTACAATAGAGATGTAAGCGAAGACAGCAGGCTCCTCTTGGTTGCTATGCTGTCATGTATGTCATACCGTATTTGCCTCACCAGGCATCAAAAGTAATAGCTTGCTATCCAATCACATCAGTAAATTTTGTTTAAGGACTGCTTTGTGTCATAAGACATTCAAACAGCCTCCTGAAGTTCGTCCCAGGATTTGCAGCTGTCAGGGTTTAGTGTGGTTGCAGTTGGCACAATTCGTCCAGTTCACTTAACCGCGGCTCAAAGCACGGACAGTCAGTGGACAGTAAGCAGCAATGCAATGCAAAGCAATGGACAATGAGCACTTTGAGCCCCGAAGCCTCCTTGCGCAACTTTGAGCTCCATGCTCGCGAAGCGGTCCTCGGCCACACGCTGAAACGCGCCGTAGCGGTTGTGAACGAGCACTCCAGCGACTTCGTCTCCAGCGACCGTGAACAGCTTCTGGTCGGCCTGCCTGCGGGCTCTCCAATGACGCCTCGTTCGCCGACGCGAGATTTTACGGCCCCCCTCTCCCGCCCGGCCCCGGTGCCGCACATGCGGCGCGCATTCCATCCGCGGCGTTCTCACGTCCGCGAAGCCCGACGCCTTCCGAATTGGCGCTATTCGCCGAATAAAGCAGGATGTATTGCCGCTTCATTTGAGCTAACGACGACACCGATCCATCAGGACAGATAGACTCTGATGGGCGCGCAGATAGGCGGGCCGGGCGACGGGCCCGGCAGGGACGAGCTGAACAAACTCGGCACCGTCGGCTCCGGGGGAGGCGGCGACTCCCGCGAGCGGGCATCTGGCCGTCGCCCAACCCCGCCGCAGCGGGGCTGGGCGACGCGGGTAGCGGCCCCCGTTATCACTGCCGCCGACAGCGGCTCTGAAGGTGCCACCGGACGTGCTGCAGTGGTGGCAGCAGACGGCAGACGCGCCCGGTCGTCACATGCGTGGCGCGTCTGACTGTCTCTGGCCACTGCGCCGCCGCCGCAGTAGTCGTACGGCGGCGCGGTCTGCGCCGGCGGCCGGCCTGTCACTTTCATCAGAGCCCGTCGCTGCTGTTATGAAACCCTGTCAGAGCGCCGGCAGATTTCCTCCCGTTGCCGGTGCGTCAGCAAACAAGCGGAAGCCTTTGGCCACCATATGCCATTGTTTACCGTAGAATGGACAGCGGCGCGATTCATTTCCGATAATGGACATCTCGCCTCGGGCGTAACAGAGCCACGCACTTCCGCCGGGCGTGTCCAGTGGCGGCGGCGCACACCGGGCCAGCGGCGGGCGACGGCGGCCAATTACCGGCCGTCTATCAGCGGCAACCTCAGCGATATTGATGGCAACCCAGCGGCCCAGCGCCGCCAGCGGAGAGAACGTCGGGGCGCCACGCGAAGAAAGTGACGCAGCGGCGGCGGCTGGCGCGTGGAGGCCGCGCCGCGCCGGCACCCGTCGCACGGATCGCCGACCGCGGCGCGGCTGACGCGGCGCACCGCCGACGAGCAGATGTCGCTCGCCGGTCCTTCGGCGTCGTCACCGACGGATCCCGCCGGCAGGTCGTCACCGACGACTGGTGTGCGCACGCAGCGCGGCGCGGCAGGGCACCGAGTGGACCGCGGCTGCGTGAGGACCCCCGCCCCGCCCGGTCGTCCCTAGGACAGCGTCGCGCCCATGGGCAAGTCTTTCGTGTATTTGAAAGACTCGCTTCGTATTCATGATGCAATTTATCCAATGTCAATGGCATTATCTGAAATAAAGGAACAAATAAACAAGTAAGCAATTAAGCCCCATTTTTAAACGATAAGACAGCGCGTACAGATCTTGTGCAGAGGGCATCAACGCAATAGCCTGATGCGTCCCCCAATGAGAAATTCCACTTTTATCCCCACTCCACCAGCCTTCTCCAGGGTCGCCCCCCCCCCCCCCCCCCACCGTCGCCAGGCCGCGACAGTCGAGACGGTGGCTGGCGCTGCGGCGCGCCGCTCCAGTTCCCGCTGTCGTTAATCAGACGGAGGCCGCGGTGGTGAGGGGAGGAGACATCCGTGGCGCGGGGAGACGCTCGGTCACGCCGCGTTCGTCTCGCGGGAAGGGGTGAGGACGGGAGGCGTTAGTCCGCGCCCACCGCAGAGCCCCTGACAAACGAGGCCGTTAGAATGCTGCCCGACGTGCGCCAATGAGTGTCGCAGGTCTGGTGGTATCAGCTGTCGCGAGCTCCTATAGTGCTGATTTTTGTGGCGATACTGTGCTGGACTTGTCCAGGATCCGTCAATGGCTTACTCCCTGTTTAACCCATATATCAGGTGTGCTCTGGTTTCGGCGCTGTTATCGCCACCTTTCCCGTCTTCGGCAGTCTGCGTCAAAGCACGTCACGAGGGTCGTCGCCGCCTGCCAGCGATTCCGCCAGGGGGCGCCGCAGGCGTTGACCTTTGACATCGTGGCTTTTCTCTTCCGCGTCTGATAGCCAGCTGACGGCGGCATGCCTGGCGCCGCGACAGCCTCCTGCTGCTCCTGTCCGCTTCTTAAGCGCTTTTCACTGGTCTCCGCCGCTCTTGTGCTCGAGCGCCTCAATGAAGTCGTGATGAAGTGGGCGTTTACTGCGGCGACGGTGGGACAAGCCGGCGACTTCCCGCCGACCTCGTGGTACTTTATAGGCAATGCGTTGCCATTTGGTCTGCTGTCCTCCCCGCCACTTCTTGGGATGTCCAAAGCGGTGTCTGTCCTTTCTCACCTGGCTGTGGACATGCCGTGATGAAGCGTGCTGCTTCATCTTCTGCATGAAGCCTTAATGGCGGGAAGATGCTGCAGCCCGGGCCATCCATTATCTGTCCTGCAGCTCATTGTGACCTTTGACTCTGACCCGCGCCAGTCACGCCTTTCAATCCCTATCACATTCCCGTCCCGAAGCTACTTCACGCCCGCCCCCCCCCCCCCTCGATCTCGTGCCCGTAACACTTTGGCGACACGACCGTGGGCAGCGACTCGAGTCGGCGGACGGCAGCCGTTGTCCACGGGCTCTCATCGAGCGCGGTTCGCGCCGTCACGCGCGGTTCGCCTGCACTCTTCCGTGACGCTCCCGGACGCCCCGCGCGAGTCCGTGACCCCGCCGCGACACGTTCGTGACCTGACCGTGACGCCTCCGTGACCCCGCGCGCCCGGCTCGGTGCCGCCCGTGCGGAAGCCGGCCGGCCGCGTGCTGTGGCGGCGCTCGCTCCCGGCGCCTGCCAGCCGAACCGGGCGGATGATCGGCCCGACAGCCGGCACCACGCATGACCGAGCCACTCAGCTGACTCGACGGCTCAGCTGACTCGCCGTGGAGCCGGCAGCCGTCGGCCAATAGCGGCAGGCGCCGGTCGAGGAGATCCCAACAGGGCTTATAAAGACCGAGTGGGGAGGTTTTTGTCACCTAGCAAAAAGCGCACGCGGCTCTCAGGTGTTGTAGGCCTCGCTACACTGTCCGTAGGCGGAAAGCACTCACCTGGCTCGCTTTCTGGGTCGAGTGGCGCGACGAGGTCGTGTTTTAAGGCCCCGCGAGATAGAGCTATTTCAGCGCCGTCTGGGCATCTCGGAAATGGGCGCAATGCGGGCGTCGGAGGAGTTGGACAGCGCGCGGGTCCGGCAGAACGCCGAGACGTGGTACGGAGGCTAGAAGAGGAAGCGATGGAGGACGCTGGGATGACATCATCGGTCGCGGGCCCATGTCACCTGTCGCGGCGCCCTCCTCCTCTAAATGTCAGCGCGCCTCGGGTGCACTCGGGCCCGCGGCGCTGCCAGCGGCGTCGATCTCGGACGGGCTCGGGCGGCGGCGCGCCAGCCCGAGCTCCCGCAGCCGAGGCGACGGCCGGCCGCTCGCCGCGACGCGGCCGCCAGCGGGCCGCCGAATCTGGCGTCCACGTGGGCGTGTTGGCGCCACCGGTCCGCGGAGACACGGCGGCCGGCCATGAATGGCGATCATGATCGTGTCGGACCAGAGATTAGCGCGGCGGCCTTCTGCCGGTCATGGGATCACAGCCGGCGCTCTGCCCGCTGGGCTGCGGGGCGGACAGGTGCGGCGACAGGAGCGCGCCAGACAGACGAGGCTCGTCGCCGCGCCGAAACTCAGCACCATAAGCACGGCTTTGGCTGCCAGCGACGCCACATTCATGCGCCGAAATCGGTGCCGGCGGGATTACCATGTCGCCGCCGGATTACCATAGTCGCACATCACGATTCGTTACGGAGCGCTCGTCGTAATCCCCGGGCACGCTGCGCGGCATGCGTCTGTGCGGGAGCGCGAGCTGCGGCCTCCGCCGAACGACGTCCCACGTGGGACGGCGTCTTGGCGACTGGTCCGTTGCCTGCAGGCCGTAGCCGCAGGCGACTAACGACTGGGCTGTTTGCGCGGCGCCGCAGAAGCGCCAAGATTTACGGTGGGCTAGTCCCGCCCAGCCCGCGCACTTCCGGCTGTGTTGACTACGCGCTAATTTATGGCCGTATTTTGAAAACACTGACGCATTCGCCAAGGTGAGCGCAGAGCGCGCTGATTGCAGCGTGGCCGATGAAAGGGTTTCCCTGATGACGTCACGCGTTGCCACAGTGCTGACTCACCTGGTGACAAACGGCGCTGACAGTGGTGGCCAACACGGGCCCCGCCCTTATGCTGGTTGCATGACTGTTGTCAAACAATTCGACTGTCGACCGAGCCGACCACGGCAAAGGCCCGTGAACGCTTCACGCTCTCTCTTGCGCAGCATTTCCTGCCACAACCGGTCCCGATGCGGTGGACAGCCTGTGTGATGGTGCATTGCATCGAAGCCCTACAGAATCTCGCACATCCACTAGTCCTAGCAGAAGCATCCGCAGCATCGCATCATTATTCAGCCCTCGACAGCGCCCTTTCGGCCCGGCTATGGCGTATCGTTCAATCGCCATCCAAAGCGTTTCTTTCCAGGAGCTCATAAATCACCGCGACGCATGGCTGTCTCGTCGGACGGAAAAACAAAGCTCTTGAACGCCCGAATGTCATCGATGTCAACATAAGACTTGTCTCTCTTAATGGAGGGATAATCAAGCGAAGATGGCTGGTGTTAAACCAAAACCGAGTTGGGTTGGGATAGTTGTTTTTTATTGCCTCCGGACACAGCACGGTGCCGAATATCTCCTCTAAAACTCAGTAAATCGGCTTCGTTTTTTTAACAGACTCCATAAGAGCGTAATACTTCGCACAAGAAGCCCTACAAAGACGCTTATAGCGGTTGGCCCGCGTGCAGCGCCTCCCCAGACCCGAGCGCATCAGCGAATGCGGAGCTGGGACGCGACACCAATGCGCCGTGTTGGCCCTAATGCGCCGGAGCTCGGCGCCGTTCCGCCCCACTGCGGACTTCCGTCTGCTCCGAGAGCGGCGTCCGCGGGAGACCCCGAGAGCGGCGGGGCTCGGTCTCCGTCGCCGGGCGGCTCCGGGGCGCCGGCGCCGGCCGACGCGGCCGCCGTCCGCTCGCCCCCGTGGCCCGGGCGCGCCTCGCTCGTGCCGCATGACGGACATGAGACGGACATCGGTGGGTCAATGACACGGCTCCGCGGCGGAAACCGCGCGGCGGCGGCAGTCCGGCGTCCGTCGCGTGGCCTTTGTCGGGTCGGCGGCGGCGGCGGGCGGCGCTTCTTCCACCGGACACGGGTCGGAGCACCTTTGTCCGCCTGTCCGGCCGACCTGCCCCCAGCTTTGTCCGCCTGTCCAGACGGCCCGCCCGTCCTTGCAGCTGTCCGCGCCCCGGTCCGACCAGCGGCCTGTCCGTCGGACTCTGACGGGTCCCGCCGGTCAGCGAAAGGAGATGGACGCCCCACCTGATGGGTCCCCGGTCAGCGAGAGATGGAGACCTCTGTCCTGCCCTGTGGACCATCCTGAGTCGTCGACGCCGTGCGGAACGCGGAGGCGGCGGTGCCCGGGAGTGGGTGGCGGCCGTCGCGC
>NW_023596136.1:38293860-38323926 GCF_011947565.3 Pollicipes pollicipes
TTCTTCATTTGGGGCTCTGAATCCGAGTGGCCTGTACTTCAGGGTGCCCATTTCGGAGTTCGTTCCTCACAGTCGCTTCACACAAGCGCCTCGCGCACTTTATCGTGATAGCACGTTTTTATATAGCTGTTTAAGGACACGAGCTCCATTATTGTGATATTGGATGCGATGACGTTAGAGATGCGAATGTGGTGTGATGTAACTAACACCCACGTCTTTGCCGACTGCAACGAATCTATAGAATCACTATTGTGGCGAGAGATAGGCGTGCTTCCGTTGTCGGTTTTCTCGCATCATTACATTTGGCCGTTTTTTATAGCAATGGCCGTGTCTGCATGACCAAAAGCTTTCAACAAGTGCGTGCTATTGTGCGTGGGCACGAGGTGGGTCCGACCATCGTGATGTACGGTACCTTGATCTCTTTGCTCTTCACTAGACGGCCTATTATTCCGATCTGCGTGCGGCGGTGCCGGCCGCCGCCGTTGTTCTGGGCGCGCGTCATTGTGACTGGCTCGGGCGGAGGCGGGCGCCGCATCTGCCGCCTCTCGTCACGCCGCCGCGCCGCCGCCGCCGGGCCGGGGAGGGGAGGGGCGTTCCCACGGGGCGGCGCGGCGCCATCGACCCGGCCGGCAGGTGGAGGCCCGCCGTCCGGGCGGCGTAAACTGTCGCCGGCGGGGCCGCACGCCGGCCGCCGAGCGCGAGCAGCCTCCCGGCGGGCTGGAGGGGCGCCGGCCGGCCGCAGAGGCGGGGCGGGGTGGCGACCGTCGCCGACCGTCCCACGACCGGGCCGGACACGTCCGTGTGCGCCAGGCGGGGGCTGTGCCTGTCGTGTCCGCCGGGCGTCTCGCCACGTCACGGCCTCGGTCCCAGTCCGGCGGCGGGGTCGCCATGCCTTACCGCGCCCGCCGAGACGCTCACGTCCGCAGCGGGGCCGGCTCGTGCGGCACGCTGGCGCGTGGGCGACGTGCCACGTGCTCGCATGCAGAGTTTGTCGATTCTGCCTTCGATATCTATCTCGAGACCGCGCTGGGATCCATCGAATAAAGCCCACGGCACTGGTCTGACAGAGAGGTCGTTTGTGCGGGTGATGGGGTGAGGCCACTACACCGCTCGATGCGAGTACGAGGTCAAGGGGTCCTCCCGGACCGTACGAGGGCGTGCGGGGCCGTAAGACGCCTGGGGAACGCGCTGCGGGGTCGATCTCTTGAGAGGTTCACGGGCGGACAATGCGTGACGCTGACAGCTGCGTCGAGGCCGGCCGAGGTGGGTGGGAATGATCGCGGAACGGGTCAGCTCACAGATCGGGAATGCTCTTCAACGCCGCCGAGCCTGGGTAACGCAGCCATGCTGCAGGCAAACGAGCATTGCCATAATTTCCGTCTTGTGCCGTGTGTTGGCCGAGTCTTATGCCAGGGACGTAACAGGTAGCGCCACCGCACTGGATTTCGGCTTGATCATTAGAACAGGTGTTGAATTTGGCCTGAGACGTGACGGTGGGGCTTGTGGGACCCTGGGATTACATGGGCACATACATGTTGTCTCCCGTTCCAATCTGCTGTCAGCCATCTTCGGACAGCAGTCTGGCGCCGGTCAGGGTTGTACAACGGTGCGGGTAACCTGGCTCCGGATGCCGGCTCCAGCTGTGCCGACTAGTCTCAGAAAGGACCGACGTCAATAGAACAGCAGGTGACTTCAGTAGACGGCAGGGTAACGTTAGTAAACGATAGGTAAACGCGTCAGTAAGACGACAGGTAACGTCAGTAAGACGACGGGCAACGCCATAACATAAACAGGTAACGCCAAGTAACACGACAGGTATCGCCAGTAAGACGGCAGGGTAACGCCGCGTAAGACGAAAGGCAACGCCGGTTAAGACGACAGGGAAACGCCAGTAAGACGACCGGTGACGCCAGTAAGACGAAAGGACCGCCGGTAAGACGGACAGGTAACGTCAGTAAGACGACAGGCGACGACGGTAAGCCGGCTTGCGATGTTTTCGCGAGCGCTGGGATCTAACTTGATCAATTTACACAGCATGCGTGCACACTTCATCTTTCCGAAGCCGTACACCAAGTGAGAACTGGCTGTATGTCTTGATAAACTGGGAGTTGGCTTACAGCTGCTAACTACTTCCAGAACTGCTTGGCGTAGATGGGGATGCTCCAGAAAACACAGCGTAATACCGACGACACGCTGCCGCCCAATCTTGACAAACCTGTCCCGGCCCAGCTGGATTTGTTGGACGAATAAAAGGAGCCAACACCACACTGGCACTGCATGGCGAACTTTCGACAGTTGCAGCATAGCATGTGCGACTGGCAAGCGCCTAGCACACGCCACTGGCAGATGATACCGTCAGGGGTAGACCAGGCTGAGGCGCACTAAACCGGTAAATGGCATCGTAGAGGTAGACCAGGCTGAGGCGCACTAAAGCGGTAAATTATATCGTAAAGGGTAGACCAGGCTGGGGCGCACTAAACCGGTAAATTATATCGTAAAGGGTAGACCAGGCTGAGGCGCACTAAACGGGTAAATTATATCGTAAAGGGTATAGTGGGCTGAGGCGCAATAACCGGTAAATGCTATCGTAAGGGCTAGACCAGGCCGATGCAAGCTAAGCTAACCTGCCGATTGCGGAGAACTGGCCTGGCCGTCGGCCACGTATGGTTGGGCCACCTCAAAGGCGCTTGTGCGTATCACCATATAACTAAGGCTGCGATCCAGTTTGCTGCTTTAATCTGCATTCTTTTTTATCGGTCTGGGTGCATGATGGGCGTACCAAATGGAGGCAGAGCACCTCCCCTGAAGGTCGAGGGTTGCCTCGTAGCAAAAGCCGCATGCTTTGGGACGCCTGGCTTCGTCTGAAACAGGTCTCCGGAGGAGAACTGTGAAATTCCAGTTAGGCGTTGATTATTCAAGCCCATGTGACGCCTTTTTATCTTCCAGCCATCTCTGGTGGGTGTCTGAACCGTCCGGCGTGGCTGTCGTAAATACATGGGGTAATATGCCCTCAATGATGGAGAAGCGAATCAAGAACTCGGAACGGCTGAAAAGGTCACGGTCGACGCGCGAGGAGTTAATGTGAACAGTCCGATGCTGTGAGGCAAAAGCTCAGTAATCAGCGCTGGCTATTCAATTAAACATCAAGCATGAAACGACTGAACAACACATTCAACACTTGGTTTACTCAGAAGTTACTAGAAATGCCCAATGCCCTTGTTGCGACTCATGCCTTAAATATGCTATGCAAATAGAGCAAAAATGCTGAGTACAGAAATGGCCGCGACCGCAAACGCATTTTAAATAACGGCTCAAATGTTCAATTCAGAAAGCGGCACGGTAATTCTACAAAAGTTGCATGGAACGTCTATTTTTTTCTAAAAGACCGGGTCACGCTAAAATGTTACAAAGGGTAAACGTAACTAAGAAAGGTCCAGAACTTCGACTTACGTACTTAGTGGCTCAATCCGGCCGCATTGGGTGGGGGGCAAGTGAATGCCCGGCGGGCCAATGCGTACCTCAGGCGGGCGGACCAGTTCCCGGGAAGTTTATGTTTTGCTCTAATGTGATGTCAGGGTAGGAAATTCGGTGATAGGTACTGTAGCAGGCATCCCACGTGCTTTTCGCACCAATGAGTGGTAGTGTTGGTCCACAAACATGCGGCAAAGCGGTCAGGTGATCAGCTTGCAGACAGGCATGCGGGTGGCGGCCGCCGTTGGCCGGCAGCAGCCGGGTCAGGGCAGTGGTCGCCGTTGACCGGCAGCAGCCAGGTCAGAGCAGTGGTCGCCGTTGACCGGCGGCAGTCAGATCAGGGCAGTGGTCGCCGTTGACCGGCAGCAGCCAGGTCAGAGCAGTGGTCGCCGTTGACCGGCAGCAGCCAGGTCAGAGCAGTGGTCGCCGTTGACCGGCAGAAGCCAGGTCGGGGCAGCGGCTGCCGTTGACCGGCAGCAGCCAGGTCAGGGCAGTGGTCGCCGTTGACCGGCGGCAGCCAGATCAGGGCAGTGGCCGCTGTTAGCCGGCAGCAGCCAGGTCAGGGCGGTGGCCGCCGACAGCGGGCAGCATCCAGGTCAGGGCGGCAGCCGCCGACGGTGGGCAGCAACCAGGTCGGGACGGTGGCCGCCGACGGTGGGCAGCAGGTAGGTCAGGGTGGTAGCCACCGGAGGTAGGCAGCAGCCAGGTCAGGGCGGTGGCCGCCGACGGTAGGCAGCAGCCAGGTCAGGGCGATAGCCATCAGAGGTAGGCAGCAGCCAGGTCAGGGCGGTAGCCGCCGGAGGTGAGCAGGGTAGAAATATCCGAAAGAAAGACTTTTATTCTGTTGTCGGTTGCTTCCCTGGGCAGTCTGCCTAATGGTATGGATGAGTCGATTAAATGAAGCTGTGCTCCAAGAGAAAACCAATAGATATTTGATATAGCGTACCATGAAGCAGCCGGGTCATTCATTTGTCTCCAAAATATTTTATGGATTAAGAGCGGAAAATCTGTCATTTTCCCCTCCCGGTCGCCGGCCCTGCCTCCCCAGTGAAACTTACTTAAATGTATCCTGAACTTGCCTCAACTTTATAAACGCTCCCACGTCTATGTTGTTATGAACTCCTCTGCTGTTTAAAACGCAGCCACGTGGTTTTTGATGGAAATGGAGGGGCAGAGCAATGCTTCTGAGGTACAATACGTTGAAACAGGGCACTGTTGCTGTATCCGGACATCGCGCAAGAAGAGTATGGCTCCGTCTTCTCTTCAGCGGCGTCCCTGGAGGGTTACCATGAGGTTCAGAAATGTCGATTGAACTTGTGGAGAAGATGAGTCTCGTTCATCTGCAAAGAGCGGCCTGTGGTAGAAGAGGCTATTTGACTTAATAGACCCACGTCAAAAGAATCCTGGAGAGTTGACGACCTTCAGTGTACCAGAAATTGCTAGCTTAAGGGCGTGATAATGATAGTTAATGATGCAATGTGTTTGGTTTTAAATCGTTCCTTTTGATTTTAAAATGTTACTTTTCATTTCAAATCGTTACTACTAATTTCAAATTGTTCCTATTAATTTAAAATCGTTGCTTAGCATTACCATTCCACTTAACCAGCACCTATAGCCTGGCCTATTTAAGGTCGTGAGGCCAACATAAGAAGTTCAACTCGTAATGCCCAAAAACCAGGAGCTGAACGCCTCTCGGATATCGAAAAACCTGAAGACACGGGATATTCTGGTCGAGTGGCGGTCTGAAAAACAAAATCGGAAACCGTCACGGTGTTTATGGGCTCCTGATCGCATCACGATAGCAAATACGATGGCGTGCCGGAAGCCCGAGATCACCCTGGAGCAAAACATTCTAAAATGGGGCCACTAAAACCTGAAGAACATCCAAGGGCTCGCAAAAATAAGGAGCTCGCGGGATAAACATGGAGAGGCATTTAAACGGGTCCATGGCGGTAGTTAGCAACTTCCAGTAATTGGGTGAACCTGATATGATGGCTGCAGTTGCGCTATTCAGTTACATTTTCGGAATGTTCTTAAAACCAGGGGCGTGCTCGAGGGGAGCGCTGTGAGCACAGGCGCCCTAAAAAAATGCTAAGGCGCATTTACATGCTGGAAAGAGATGTCGACAAGGAAAAAACCCAAGTATGCACGTACAAATAAGTGGTTTAAAAACATGCGATGGTATAGTATGCCATGCCAGACGTTACGCACACGTACAACGCGCTAGAATGGGATTTTTAACATAGGTGAATTTGTTGTGATCCCGTTGCTAAATCCGGCATACGCCCTCGGTGTTAACTGCAAAAGTTTAAGCTTGAACGTGCATTTTAATCATTTGACACCATAGTGGGCATCGAAACGGCAATTACACCAAAACAGGCTCTTTGTACCACTTGAGCCCATTCGAATAGCTAGGGCTCCCTGAGTGCCTCTGACCTTCCGCTTCCCCACTCCCCCCCCCCACCCCCCCCCCCCCCCCCCCCGGTCCCGGATTGTCTCTAGCCTCCCTTTCCCCGGGACGAAATCCGGCCTTTGCTATCGCGTTGCATATCACCCACTTTTTGCACTTGCAGCATCCATATTTAGTGAAAAACGCTTGGTCATGTTTTTTGCGATACGATTATCTTTCTCGTTCAGAAAAACTGGCGCACCTTTGACCGAAAACGATGGCGGACACGACCTTGAGTCGTAACAACATATGCCGAAACAGCATATGCACATGATGCCTTGGCCCAACGAAAGAGGTGTACATCGGAGTATGAGATCTGTGCGATACAGCCCCCGATTCGTGGCAAGGAAATGGTCAGATTGACTCGAGCTACTCAGCTTGATCTGATGGTTGCCCATGCAAGTGCCTTGCGTACCAGCATTTTCGAAGACGTCCGTATGTATTACTTCTCATCGACAATTTACGAGCGTTTTGCGGGGGCATCTTAGAGCGTGCGACTTTGCCGGGCGTAACTTACTGCGTAAATCTTGATCCCATTACTCAAGCGATCACCCAATTTAACTGAAATCTGGTGAAATATGCCAAGGGGACATGCAATGCCACGATTTGGCCACTGGAGGCATTCACTGGTAGGTTAAGCCCATGGACACCACGCGTGGAATGTGTAGGTGAGATCTCTCCACATTTTGAGAAAATTACGGCTAGCTTACGGCCCTGCTGTTATGGGTAGGACGTTTTCAAAATACAATTGGACATTTCGAGAAATGCTCCACAATGCTGCTGCTTATGCGTGTTTTAGAACATTTGAGCTTGAGTCACACTTTGTTTGCATCTACCATCGCACACGAGTAAATCTGGATGTAAGCTGCCTTTTACATGCTGTAATAATCTAGAGCCTACTAGATAAAAATAAAGACTGGCGGCGAACGCATGGGGCCCCATATTAAAAATGGGCAGCGATGGACGTGGACACGGCGCGATGCCCCTGCGATTGGATTTGGTAACCTTAAATCCCGCCCATGAAGGCTCCTAACAGCCGCCCCATACCAGGCTGACCGTCTTTGCCAGTTACCAACCGACTGTCACCGCTCAGTTACAAACGCTCGGTTTGTGGGACATGAACCGACCCATCCGTCCCACGGTGATCGCGTAGTCGACTCTACGACCTGCACTGCGGCTGCGGCAAGACACCGCGCGACGCCACACAACTGGTAACGGGAATCTAGATAAGAAATTAAGTTGTTTAATACTGTGTTTTGTCTTGAAATGCACTACATGGAGATGTGTTGGTGATCGAGGCTGCGCGGCGGGGATGTCACCGAACGCCGTCTGAACCCCTCCCTCCCCTCCCTAGCCAACCAGGCCGTCTGACCTCCCCCCCTTTACCCTCCGGCTGACCGGCCGTCCCTGAACCCCCTCCCTTCTCTCCCCGGCTGACAGGGTCGTCTGAGCCCCTCCCTCCCCCTCCCCGGCTGACCACGCCGTCTGAACCCCTCCCTCCCCTCTCTAGCTAACCAGGCCGTCTGACCTCCACCCTTTACTGACCGGCCGTCCCTGAACCCCCTCCATTCCCTCCCCGGCTGACCGGGTCATCTGAACCCCTCTCTCCCCCTCCCCGGCTGACCAGGCCGTCTGAACCACTCCCTTTCCTCCCAGGCTGACCGGATCGTCCGAACCTCTCCCTCCCTCCTCCCCCCCCCCCCCCCCCCCCCGGCTGACCAGACCCTCCGAACCCCTCCCTTCCCTCCTCGGCTCCACAGGTGGTCGGCGACGGCTCAAGAGCGGCCATTGATCGTCGGCCAGGCCCATCGACGTCCGGTTAGTGGTGTGGTGACTCCAGCATCCATCTTGCCGTCTTTCCCCGGCATCGAGACCAAGACCTCTTCATCGATTTCAGGAATCCGTCGGCTTATTAATAGGTCATGGGGCAACCTTAGATGAATTAAGGTTAAGTCCAGGATGCTGTATTGAGGCGAAAACCCAAGGAAAAAAATATCACGCATATCCAAAATGCAATTAATAATCTAACTTCGGCCGCCCTTTTCATAGCTTTTAGCTTCAACCCGACACAGTGCGGCGACCTGGAAATATTCATGCAATTTTTTTCACACTGATGCATCGACTTTTGAGTACTCAGCAGTAACACAAAGTTTGGAGTCGATATGCCCAACCTTATGTAAGTGATTTGGGGAAAAAGTAAGGGGCCGGATTCACCACCCATCTGAGCGCACTGTCCTTCCTGCACTGCCCTTCCTGCCCTTCCGCTGCATCCGCTCCAGCTTAAATTAGGCTATCCTGCCGTCTGTATCAGCGCGTCTGAGCATGCCTCTGAGAAATAAACCAGCCACGCTGTGTCTCCTGCGGTCTTCACCGTTATGTCGGCGTCTCGACGACTGCCGCCGCTACCCCTGCATCCGGCCCGGCACTGTACTCAGACCACGTGCGAGATGAAAGGCCGCTGCGGGACGTGCAAATCAGCGAAACAAAGTTTCCGCCGCGCTTTATACAGGCCGCGGCCTGAAAATACAGAGGGAACACTGCGGCTCGGTCGACAGCCTAACTCTGTGGGCGCCGCGGGCTCACCCGCAAGTTTCGTCGCTCATCAGCACCGCACGCGGCTGCCGGCAAACGGCGAACTGCGCGGGAGCACGCGGCCGATGGTACGGCGAGCGATGAGCGCACAGCGCTGCCCGAGGGCATGTAGATGACATCTGGCATTCCTGCATCGTTTCTTGTTTGCGGTGCTTGGTGCTGGTTTACAGTCCTGTTGCGCTTGTTTAAAGTGAGTGTGCAACCTTTGAGATATGTTTCAAAATGTCTGAAGAACTCCGTGAACCTCAGGTGAAAATGGATGGTTAAGCATCAGGATAAGTGGTGTGTGATAATACCATTAGTTAGTGCCAATGCTGCACCAGCAGGATATAACAGTCACGTGAAGTTAAGTTGTTTTAAAGTCCAACCCACCCACTCAACGTTTTATTAAAGCCCCACACTTATTTTTTTCTTCGTAGTCCTAGAATGTAGCCCGACGGCGGAAGCATGTGACAGCTGACGACGGCACAATCTGCTGAGCGGCGGCGTCAGCTGTTGTGAAAGAGGGGCACCGCTCTTAAGCTCCTTCAACCCACACATTGCGGACCTGCGGGCTTAACAATGGATTTTTTCACCGTGAATGACGTCAGTCACTGAAGACCATGTGATTCGTCTGTTTCCCAAGGCCGAAGTGCGCTTTAAATAGACCCACTCGGCTAAACGCCGTGGGAGATCATTAATGGCCATGGTATGGCGTTTCGTTGAATCCGCAAGATAATGGCTTCATATTGGCGTACCTTTTCCTTAGACAGAGTGCTCGAAGCTTCCGTAGAGTTTATTGCACAAACATTTGGAACAATTAGTGTACTGCAAATATGGCTTTTGCACACGTTTTGGAGAGAGCAAAGCCACTAAAAAGCACGACTTCCAAAGTGGTGAGCAGGGAGTCCAATCAGATTTCTCCCGCCGGGGTGGCTACTTCAAATAGAAATTCCGATCTATTTAAGACGGAGTCCGGAAAAAGTGGTATCACCGATCATATAGAGCGCGTCTAATCTAGCAACAAGTGAAAAGTTAAAAACAAGGCATATCGCATACATTTAAATGGCATACATCCGTCATTGCGACTTGGGCTTTTCCATAGCCTCAGCACCACAGCACCGTTCACTGCACCAGTCTTCCGGAGTTTCCACCGAACGTGCGCGACCAGCAGCCCCGGGCCGACATCATCTAAAACACTAGTGTGACGTAGTCATCAGGACGGCGCGTTTCCCATCGGAGAAATATCTACATGGCTTGCCACCTATGACGTCACAAGAGCGAACGTACAGGCAGGCGGCTATACTCCAAGACGTGGAAACTGTTGCAACGCACTTACCTGCGCCGTCATAGGCTGCCACTTGTGGACAGTGTTTGGCCATGGGGAGCGTGGCGGAACGAAGTCATGCCGTATGGAGGCGGGTGTATAGTTCCGCCGTTTTGTTCCGCAGCGTGTGAGTATGCCTGTCGGTGCACGCAGTCTGCATATTTCCTTGCCAGACTTCGTCGGACGTCTGCGTTAACTCGCCACGAGACTTTTCTCAGTTTTCCGCAGGTTTTTCCAGGTCCTGTCTAACAAGCTTGCTTAGCTTTCGCTTTCGCTTTGATCATCCAATATTTCTTATGATCTTGCAAGGTCACAGCAACTTCGCGTTGAATATACAGGCATAGCGTGTGAGCTGCGCCCCGTTACCTGTGGGCAATAGTACATTCGTGGTTGTAATGTGATGGGGGTGTGAACATTGCGCACGCGCTTGAAGGACATGCTGGAATGTCATGGCAGGCAGCTGCTGTACACATATTATCGTGAAACGGGTATGATATGCTGTATGAAAAGTTCATCCAAAATGGGGCGCAAGGCAGCTGCATATTCAAGAGACAGCGTTATACGTCAAGTGAACAGCGGGAAGCAAAATTTCGAACCCAGAAATGCCCAACAACTGAGACTTTGACCGGGCGTCAGGTCTTCATGCATCCAATGCTGAGTGATTTTTAGATGACTGCTCAATTGCACCCAACAATCAAATAAAATTCCTGGTGCGAGGATGATGTTCCATTGTTGTTTTCTGTTTTATGTCTTTTGTCTCGGCCACCCAGAGACCTCATGATGATACACGTGTCAAGTCCAGTAGCACAATGTAAGAGTCCATAATTTTGCGATTAGCTTGTATTTTGAAATACGCAAATCATCTTCCGAGTGTGATGTTCAAAGTCACATGTTAGTGCGACTGATCAGTGACCTCACGGGCTTCGGGTCAGCCGTCCCATTCCCTGGTGATGGTGTGATTCGTGGCTGACGACCTCGACGTGGTCCCGCAAAGCCGAACAATAAAACCTCTCCAAATGTGCTTTCGCCCTAAAACGCTCCACTCAAACTGGAAGAAAGTGGCGGCCATATTTTGCGTGCCCGGCGCGAAGTGACGGGAAATCGTTGTGTGTGATTGCTGGCCCCAGAACCGTTTGCATCGGATCGATCGTTTGTGTTGGCCGCGGCAGCTGCGGGATGAAAGCTCTCCGACATCACAGATAAAAGGCTATGTCATCAGAATTCCGAGGAGGCTCGATTAAAAACCTCGCCAGCGACGACAGCTTGTGGTCGGATCATCTAATATCGAGCCAAGCTGCTGCGCAGAAAGCAGACAGCCTTCCGAAATTCACTGCCATAAAACATCGGTAATTTGCAAGTTGTGGTTGTGACCATTTGACAACAAACATGCTGATCTGCTGGCTCCGAGGCACAAAGACACTTGCAAATTGCTGCAACACTGGTCGTTATCGTAGTGGGAGTGCCGGCGTAAATCAGTGGCAGCCCTCTGCGCTGCTGGAGCGCTGTCGATAGATCTGTGGCTCCAGATCGACCGGACTGCTACTGTTGCGGGACCGTCACGGTCGCAGGGCTGCTACTGTCACCGGACCGCCACTGTCGCAGGACCGCCACTGTCGCAGGATCATTACTGCCGCAGGATCGCTACTGTCACAGGACCGTCACGGTCGCAGGACTGCTACTGTCGCAGGACCGCTACTGTCGCAGAAACGTCACTATGGCAGGACTGCTACTGTCGCAGGACCGCCACTGTCGCAGGACCGTCACTGTCGTAGGATCGCTACTGTCGCAGGACCATCACTGTCACTGGACCGTCACTGTATCAGGATCACCACTGTGTCAGGACCACCACTGTGTCAGGACCAACACTGCCAGGACCACCACTATGCCATGACCGCCACTTTGCCGCGGCGGGAGCACGGGCCATAGTTTTTGTCTGGCCAAGAACACTTCGTGCGAGCAGAGAAGAGCGGTATAGACATACCGACATACCGATGGCAGAGATCACGCGAAGTTTTATGCGCGATGAATTTTGCGCCCAGCATCTTCTTTTTTCTGGAGACGCGGGCCCAACACAAAATTGTTGCGCACAAAGTGCACCTCCGTTGCTAGCGAGGGGGCGGCGGATGGTATGGGGAGCAGTAAGCAGCTCGCAGATCGCGGCCGTTTGTTGCTAGTCTGTCAGCCCTGCCGGGGTGTGGCTCCGTTTCCCACCGCAGCAAGAGTGACTTCTTAAAAGGAGTGTTCCGTATTCACGTGGGGTTTTAAGTGAAGTAAACATTTTTAAGAACTTTTAGTGCTGTTCACAATTCTGCCCTTTAAAGCCTAAGCCGCACTAGCTTCTGAGCTATATGCCCGCCAAAATGGGGAAAGGTATGTCCGAGAGGGCATTTTAAAGCCACCTTGGCGTTCATGACGTCGTGATAACGTCATTCAAATCCTGCCATTCTATAGGCCATGTGGTGATCAAGGCCAAAAAATATAATTGTCGAGGGGTTCACATCTGGCTTCGTGAGCGCGATTTCCAGACATAATGGACGTCAATTGGCTCTCAAAACAATGACGCATTGAGTGCCATATTCATTTAACAGAGAAATGTGCTGTCTAGAAAATTTTGTCTACTAAAAAAGCATTATATATTCATTTAACAGAGAATTGTGCTATCTAGAGTAGCATTTTCCACTAAAAAGTACTCCAATTGTTACAAGTGAGCTTGTTTTATCATATCTGATGCCTCCTTCAATATCTTCAAACGTGAAACATTCCCTCTAAATGTTTGTGTCTCTGCGATATGATTGATGGGCTGTCAAATCACTGTCTGAGTCACCAAAGCAAGGCTTCAAGTCAGACGTTCCATACCACTCGTAGAGCCTAATGTGCCTGTGTTCCCTATTGTTCCTCTGCGGCAAATCCTGAAGAAAGATCGACATCTGACGTTCGAAGGTTTGTGGCTCAGAAAAACAACGCTGTTAACCTGTGAACGTGACCAGTTGCTGATTGGCTGAGGTTTCGCTCCAAATGAAACGAGTGCTTCTATTGGGCGGGTGAGGTCAAAGGCAGGTAGGGATATGAAAAACCTTCGACCGAATGGAGAAAGACGGGGCAGACCACTGTCTGTGAGGTGAGCGCACAGACAGACCGAAGTCTCTACACTCAAGAACAATTTTATCCTCGGTGTACAGACCACTGTCTGTAGTCCGTCTCAACTGTCAATGGGGAGAACAAAGAGAATGACGCATTTTGACGTGAGGTATCTTGGCGCTAGACCTGTCGGGTGGTTTTACCAATCGAACACCATCTTCGTCAGCTTAGTGGGCCGTCACGGCAATCATCTCATCTGGCATCCAGAGAAAAGGACGGTCATAAATCCCTTGGCATGCCGTTTTGCTTCATTGCGAGAGGAGCATACATTTGGTTAGAAAGTCCGCGATGAATGCGCGATGATGGCAACCTCCAGTGGAGCTGTGCCATATTGGCTTGACGATGAGCTGCTGCTTCGACAGCTGGGAGATGTTGGACAAGCAGAAACGATGGTGTTGTGATAACATGATGAGAACGTTCGGTCCCCATGCTGCTCAAACGTGGATGCGTCCTGGCCCGAATCATTTTCGGCGGTTCGACGCCGGTTAGTCCTGTCCACCTGCTTCTTCCAGCGTAAGCTGCATGTGTACATTCTGCCGTGTAATCGCGTGCTTAACAAACGCGCTTCTTTCTAATCTTTGTGGTCCCCGCCTGGAAATGGACGTCTCTTTCGGATGCTTGCGCCTTCCGTATGTCGGTCGTTGGTTGGAAGCACTACAGAAGTTCTGCGTCTTGGCCTGGTCTTCAGCAAGGGTCTCTTTTGGCGCTCACTACCCACGCATGTGTGTCAAATCAAAGTGACCAAATCCTCACTGTAAGGCTGACGAGTTAGTCATTATTCGGCATTAGATGGGTTGAAAGTCCTCTATTTGACGTCGGAGTGCTCCCCGCGGCCTAAGAGCTCTTTAACCGAAAATACGTTCTGGCACGCTCACACCCTTTGTCCAAGGCTTATTGCCACACGCCTGGTACAAAAGCCACGTATTTATTTCACCATTTGTATTCTAGGACCTGTAAGGGAGGTGACAGTTTCCCATACACCATTCACGCGTTAGCCTGATCCGCCTACGGAGCAGGTGGACAGGTGGATTAGAGATAGACTAGTGCTCAGCACCACATGAGCTCTCCAGCTGGCCCACAGTGGCGGGTCAGAGAATCACAAAACGGCGACAGGCACTGGGTGAGTTGGGAGTAAACGATCAACTGGCGGTGTGATGAATGTGTTCAATGACATGCACGCTCTATGCATCAGCATCACAGAGCATGCTCACACGGACCACGCTGCATTAGTCAATGACATGAAGAATGGTCACAGAATATTGTCGGCTGACCTATCTAGAATTTCACGCAAGTGGTTAAATTTGCCGTACGCAAATCTATCGCCACGTGTAAAATTGTTCGATGCCCGTAGAACAAGTCCGTTTGTTCTCGATCGGTGCTAATGTCATTCGTTGTTAATGGAACCAAAATAGAGGCAGTGTAAATACTATCGGATACGAAATTACAAAAGGGTGCTTTACCAACCCACTCGTTCTCACATTCATCAAAATTTTGTTTTGCAAAAGACGATGGGTAACACCGAGAACATTAATTTGCTAACGTCTGCATCATTAGCATCGGGGTACACATTAGGATGGAAGCGACGATAAGTTGCTTTTCCAGAGAAAGTTTAATTCGTATTTTCAGCTCGATTTTTATCGTTCATGTTTTCCTTTTCTACAGCTATCTACAATCAGTTTCCATGGGCGCTACAAGAGCATCGTCGTAACGGCACGGAACAAAGCGCAGTCCGACGAGGCGCTACGACACTTCCCTAGGTGCAACCCCACCTAACAACCCACTTAGTGAAGCACAGTTCCATCGAACGCCACACTAAGTGGAGCACCACAGGTCTTGCGCGTCCATGGCGCACACCTCAAATATGCACTCCTCGCTCTGATATCAAGAGACAAATGCACTGAAACGCGCGCAGAGGGCGATGGTTATGATGAAGGTCTAACATCCTCACCCGGACACATCTACCAGCACACCGGTGTGCCCGGCATCGACTAGAGAAAGCCTGGCCGCTGGGATGTGAACACTGGTCCCCGTCTATGCTGTGGCATCTCAGCTCAAATCGTATCACGGAAAGCTCATGCCTAGCACTAATGACAAATGGCCAGCACATTGCAACACCGCGGTGCGTCGAAGCGCTTGAGCCAGTGCGACTCACATCCCGTCAAAGAAGGGTAAGGGTAGTCACCAACTCCTTAATCTCCAGCTGCAAAAATGCTAATTGTGATCGAAATGCACACAAACTCACTCAACTATCCCTTAATCATCAGCAAGTGCCTGGACCAACAAGCGTTTCGGAGAATAACTGCTACATGAAACATTGTAAGAATCTTAAAATGCTTCGTCGGTGCATGACGTGCAGTTTCATATGGTTTCAAAAAGCATCATTATTGACTATTTTTCCGTTCCACGACCATTTGCTAGGCCAGACAACTACTCGTGGCTTGGGCTAGATAGAAAGGAAACGTTCGTTATCATAGAAAAGCATTGCGACAACAAAACAAACCAAATTTGTCAACACAAGTTACGAAAATTGGTTTTTTAAAAAGATTTTGGATTGCATCCAGATTTCGGCTTTGGAGGGGCCTAGCGGACCGACAATTACCGCCCATTACGGCAATAGCAACAGCAAACGCCTCGATGAAAGTCATGAGAATATGCTTGATCGAACTAAGGTCCAAGCAATTGCTTCTGACCACAAGAACTTAAGTAACAAAACCAACCAACGGGATGCGTGAAACCAGCGTACAATGACTTCCAAACCATTGTACGCTGTACAACATTTTACACAGGAAACCTTCATGGCAATGGCCAATGCCTACTAAAATTTCGCTTGACGGCGGCTTTTAGCTTTCTTCTAAAAGCTTAGCAGCTTTTAGCTACGGGTTAGCTTTCGTTCCAGGTACATTGCGTTGAAGGTTTATTTTGCAACTGCAAGCCGCCAGTACGGTGACTTTATAAAGACAAATTTAGTTCTTAAAATCAGCCGAAAATCACGAGCTGTATTTTCTCGATTGGCATATTTTGTTTTCAAAACGATCCTTTGATATGATCCATCAGGCTTATCCGTGGAGCAGTCGCTGCCCCAAGCTACTGTTGGAAGTGATCAAAAGTGGTCGTGCACATATGTTTTTAAGTTGCTGCGTTACGGCGGAAAGCATGGGTGAAATATTACAACACAATTGTAATGCCTGTGAACAGCGAATGCACTTGGTCTAGTTATGTTACGAATACAAACAGCAACATGCCTACAAGCCAATCGTAGTGTCGTTCCTGCAACAAGACACGACACATTCAAAATGTCTGCACAACTATTGCGTTGAAAGCAATCGGTGAGAATAACTTCGGCGTGATGTTTTCGGCTGATAATCTTAACGTCACAAATCATCTTTATTGCAAACCGCGATGATATAAATATTATTTTAATGTTTTACAGTACATTATTCGAGAATGCGCCCAGTTTTCAAAACACAGCAAACGCGTGCAGCGTTTGGAATGGCATGTTTCCAAACCGCTGGTTACCATGACTGAGTTTTAGAAAGATTTTAGTGCCTCCGAAAAACTTTTATGGGGAGTTTAGAACCTTCTGCTGATAACTATCGGCCTTTAATACACCAGGATGTGCTGTTTTAATAACGCTGTCGGGCCAACATTAGTTGCATTGTCAATATTCGACGTTGCAATATTTGCCTATGCTCATGACAATGTGTTTCCAAACCATTTTGGACGACTTAGGCCCCTTCATCGCACCATACATCCCAGACTGGCTTGCGGCAGTGACAGAAAAGAACAGGTTTTAGGTTTATTCTTGCGCCATGACCTCGTTTCGCAATCTTTTAGGCGTAAGTGTCACGCTGCAGCCTGAATCATCTGATATTTTTCCTAATATATCGCTGACGGTATTGCAGTACGAAAGCTGTTAGTGTCGTGAAATCACCGCACTTTGGTTAGGCGTTTCATCTTTTGATGTGTATGTGTGTGCGCGTGTGTATTGTGCTGTTACTTCACATATGCATACACACACATGCACACGAACACACACCAATCGCACACACACACACACACACACACACGTCATGATAACCGTCGTTAGATGAAGAATTGCATGCGTTTGGTCGGCGACGTTGCGAGGTGTAACGCTGGCTTGATGCCGTTGGGCTAATATCAGTATGTGCGTGTGCGGGGGGGGGGGGGCGATCCAAGCCCCAACTTGCGGAGGAATAAACAACACCAAAAAGCGCAGCAATGAAAAAAGAGGCTGGCTACCACTCCGTCTCATTCGATGAATCTCATTCACCAAGATGCTTTGCCCCTCTTTTTGCTCCTTTTCTGAGCTCCAAGACCTTGTAGCTTTCTCTTATTAACACAAAAGTCTGAGCCCTGACATAATTTACAAACAAGTCTAAAATTACTTACAACACGGCTGTTACCGCTCAAACCCCAAACACTTGCTGGTGAAATGATGCTGTTGCATTTGATTCGTCTGCTTTGAGCTGTGGCTTCACGTAATAACAAATGCAAGCCAGGACTTGCACTATTACGTTACATCTGACAATGTTAACTGATTTCGTTGAGAGAAAACATTTAGTATTGATCTAACAAAGCTCCTTCTGTTTGTAACAGAAAAATACATTCTCTTTCCTTCTCATACGGTTGCACGCTCATTTTTGTCCACATGATAGGCATAACAGTTTCCCAATACGTTTGAGGCTGCATGCGTAAAGTTGAACAGAAAAGCTTGTAACGAGGAAGTGAGGTCACGCCCAGAAGTTAGTCATGTGTATCACAGGGCATCGGGTAACGTATAGCTTTGTTATTTACTTCGTGACAGTCATTAAAGACGCTATGCGTTTCAGGAATCATGAGATACTTGCCAGATGTGGCGCTAAGCCAGCGGCATTGATAAGCGGAGTTGTCATCCATCTTTCCGATTGAGCTGATGGAGATCTAACCATAAAATTTTGATAGCAAGACTGGAAGAAGGACAGCGGACACGTGCCTTTCCTCTGCTGATCTCGGCCGCTTCGCAGAACACCAACACCTATCGTGTACAACTCACACGCAATGAGCGTAACGCTTAGTTCAAAGCATGCCTAAAAAAGCAACGGCATGGCAAATGCAGTGTTGAGAGAGATGCCTGTTTGTAGCAATTCCTTGCACATTTCTCACTACACAAAAAGACATACAGACGTCAGAAATCACAGAGTTAACGTCAATGGAAGATGCTGTTCGAGGTATCGAAGACATCTGCCAGACGACGAGCTGTTCAACCAGCGGGCACCCGACCACACCATGACCAGCGGCACCCAACCACACACCCGACCACAGCGGGCACCCGCCCAGGCACACCAAGACTAACAGGTACCCGACCACTCACCCGACCACAGCGGGCACCCGACCACACCAAGACAGGAGCACCCAACCACACACCCGACCACAGCGGGCACCCGCCCAGGCACACCAAGACTAACAGGCACCCGACCACACACCCGGCCACAGCGGGCACCCGCCCCACCACACCAAGACCAACAGGCACCCGACCACACACCCAACCACAGCGAGCACCCGCTGCGGACGCACAGGACCACACCAAGTGCACAGTTCGCACCAATTATAACTTGACTACGCTAGTGAGCAGCCAGGGTTAATTGCAGCACATCCAGCGCAGCCCGACCCAGCTGCAGTAGAACCTGCTGAACAAGATTGGCCCATGATGACGAAGCGACGGAGCTTCCGCCCATTGCAGCAACAACGGCCGCCAACAGCAACAACAACTGACGCCCTGCCAGAAGCGGGAGTATATTCAACCGCACTAGTGGACATCAGTCGTCGTAGTTCCTACCAGGGCGTCATCGTCTGCAGTAAAAGACCCTTGTGCCTGGGCATTAATTGTAGTAGACTCTACTGGCCGGGTGACGCTTGTTCTTTTGCCAGGTGCACGTCAGTATTTTCACGTACGTGCGGCGGAACGAAGCGTTGCAGAGCGCATAGCAGAGGGGGTTCACGGTGGAGTTGATGTAGCACAGGTAGTAAGAGAAGTTCCAGAGCTCCTTCGGAATGCAGTCCCCGCACTGCAGCATGACGCGGATCAGCACCAGCACGTTGTAGGGCGTCCACGTGATGATGAACGCCAGCAGGATGGCCGACAGCGTCTTCGCCGCCTTGCGGTCCTGCTTCTTCTCCTCGCGCTTCTTCTTCTTCTTCGGCGCCGGCTGCCGCGGGATGACGCGCGCGTTTAGCGGGATGCGCAGGTCGGGCATCTGCGAGGGTCGCCTCGAGGCGGGCGGCGGCGGCGGGCCGCGGCACGCCGGCGTCCGAGCTGTCGTCGTCCTCGTCGTCGTCGGGCGGCCGGGCGGCCGGCCGCGCCGCCGCCGGGCTGCGGCTGAGAGGACAGTGCGGCTGGTGGCCGTCCTCCTCGTCGTCGGAGTCGCCCAGCATCGTGATGCTCGGGTCGGTGCTGGCCGTCACTGTCTCCGGGAACTTGATGACGATCGTGTAAACGGACTCGGCCGACAGGCTGCGCGAGCCGGCGCCCAGCGTGCCGGCGCTGGCGTGGCGGCGCAGTCCGCTCAGGATCGGCAGCGGCGAGGGGATGGTGTGCCGGCCGTACGTGCACATGTAGGTGGGCGTGTTGTAGGCGACGCTGCGCGTCTGGCGCAGCTGCAGGTGCCGGCCCCCGTTGGCTGTGGCTTGGTGCGCGGCTGGTGCCAGCGGCAGAGCCAGAGCCGAGTGAGGTCGAGGCCGGTCCACCTCGCCGCCGCACCAGGCGCTCAGCCGGCGCCAGCTGCCGCTGCCCACCTGGCGACACAGGTACCGGCTGTCAGCGGCATTCACACTGATCGGCGTCACACCACTGCTGACCATCAGCGGCACTCACACTCACCAGCGTCAGACCACTTCTGACAGTCAACGGCATTCACATTGATCAGCGTCACGCCACTGCTGATCATCAGCGGCACTGACACTCACCAGCGTCAAACTATTGCTGACCGTCAGCGGCACTCACACTCACCAGCGTTACACCACTGTTACCCGTCAGCGGCACTCACTCTCACCAGCATCAGCTCGCTGCTAGTGCTGTAGACAAACGAGCACCAGCGCAACGACACTCCCAGCCGTTGGTGAGTTCCCCCAGAAGACCTTCGCTCCTGCTGGCGCCACGCAGCTTTCCCAAGACGAAAATCACGCTGACGCAGCGCAACGCCAGATCGCGCCCGCGGGTCAGAATTGGCCACACCCTGCGAATGGCAACGGAAAAGCCGCTCTGTGGCGGACCGAGCGCCGCCGCTCCGGTCTGGCAGCAGCGGACGTGAGGCCGCATATGCATGACCTCATCGGGCCAAAAAGCAGCCGATTTGACGGCGAAAATGTGGCCTTGAAATATTCTACATTCATCGAATGCATCGTGACCAGATGGCGGGAAATGGCTGCCCTGATCTGGCAGCGCTGTGCAAATTGAAGCAGCTGCATGACCAGTACGCCAGCACAATAAAATACTTAGACTAGTGCAGACATGAAAGGCATATTTTACATGGAAAATATGCTTAGATCGAGGTCCATCGATGGCTTTGAGCAGCAATGAATTCGAAAGGTCCTTGATAGCGGCCAAAACAGCGCGATGGAAAACATAATACTTTCGTGCACTCTCTCTCTCTCTCTCTCTCTCTCTCTCTCTCTCTCTCTCTCTCTCTCTCTCTCTCTCTCTCTCTCTCTCTCTCTCTCTCTCTCTCTTCTCTCCTCTCTCTCTCTCTCTCTCTCTCTCTCTCTCTCTCTCTCTCTCTCTCTCTCTCTCTCTCTCTCCTCTCTCTCTCTCTCTCTCTCTCTCTCTCTCTCTCTCTCTCTCTCTCTCTCTCTTCTCTCTTTCTCTCTCTCTCTCTCTCTCTCTCTCCTCTCTCTCTCTCTCTCTCTACTCTCTCTCTCTCTCTCTCTCTCTCTCTCTCTCTCCTCTTCTCTCCTCTCTCTCTCTCTCCAGCTTGTTTTCCGCCATGACTCTGCTCTCCCCCGTTCTCTATATTCTCTTGTCATTGATGGTGACACCTCCTCCTCTCACCTATAGCCAACAACACAGTGTTCGACTGTGTTCGTGCTCTTTACCGGCCACACACAACACCCAGGCTCTCTTCGGACCATTGACAGCTCCCGGGTTTTCTCGCCGGACCACCGACAGCGGCCGAGCTCTCTCCGGATCACCAAGAGTGCCCGGACTTTCTCCGGAGCACTGACAGCTCCCAGACTCTCCGGACCACCGACAGCTCTCAGGCTCTCTCCGGAGCACTGACAGCTCCCAGACTCTCCATACCACCGACATCTCCCAGACTCTCTCCGTACCGCCGACATCTCCCAGACTCTCTCCGGACCACCGACAGCTCTCAGGCTCTCTCCGGACCACCGACAGCTCCCGGACTCTCTCAGGACCACCGACAGCTCCTAGACTCTCTTCGTACCACCGACAGCTCCCAGGCTCTCTCCGAACTACCGACAGCTCCCAGGCTCTCTCCGGACCACCGACAGCGCCAGGTCCGGCCGCGACCGCTCGGCACAACTGAAGGGAGAGGGACGAGGATCGACCGGCGGTGGGAAGAGGCGCGCCGCGGCGAAAAGCGACGCGCCTCCCGCGGCGGCCCCTAACCTGTCAGCTTGCGGTCGGCCGTGATGGCCTCTGGCAAGCATGTGAGGTCCACGGTTGCCCTTGGAGGGCCTGTGGTGCGGGTAATGGTTGACGTGTATTCCGGGATGTACGGGATCGTGGCGTGAACCGAGCACCACGGGGATGTTTGGTCATAAAACAGGAGGCATGTTTGCGGGAGAAGAAACAAGTGAGACAGCACGCCTCAAACCCATCGAGCTTTATCAGTGAAGGTGCATAGGCTGCGTGCTCCGTTAGTGATGACGATGCCAGTGTCATGTGCTGAGCTCCTGACTGGATCCCTCGCCTGGCTCCAGCGCGCACGCCTCAGGCCTCCGAGCCTCCGGCGTCGAGAGAAGGCTCAAGTGGTCTGCTCACGCGCTCCAGACGTTAACAGGCGCGCCGCGTGTACAGGGACGGCGCCAAATGGCACACGGCGTGGCGGCCCGATCCTGGCATGTCCCCTTCCCTCGCAACGTTGCCAGCTACGGTGGCTTTGCCAATTACAATTACAATTCAGTTATTGAAAAAAGAGGCCAAATGATTTGCAACTGATGATGGTTTGTAAGTCATATTTGCATTGGCAATGCACATTAGTGCCACAACGGCAATGGCATTGGCGTGTCGCATTATCAGTACAGCTATGTTGCGTCGAAAATCCCGATTGGCCACAGACCACTGCCAGCCGTGATAGGGGTAGGCGTGTTTAGAGTAGTAGACTTCAGCTGCAGTACCAGCCACCCACTCAACAGGCGCGGGGTTGGCGCCACCCGAGCTGTGTGAGGCGGGACGAATCCGGCGCCTCGTCCTGATGAAGCGCGGCCATACCCTCGCCGCATAAGAACCGCACGCAGACACCAACACCTAGCTCACGGAGTCAGCTGGTACCGCCCTAACTGCGCATAAAATGTGGCCAATCTGACGCTGTCTCGTTGCTACAAAACAGCTAAGCAGCTGGCAGTAACGCATCCGCACGCCGTGTGCGGAAATGGGGCGTTGCTCACCTTAACACACTTCCTGAAGTCGAAGTGAAGCGCTTTCTCACCTGCGAGTAGCGCGTGGAGAACTTGGCGCTGCCGCTCAGGCTGTCGTTCTCGCCGGAGGAGGCGTGCTCGAGCCGCGTGCGTCGTGACGAGGAGCCCGTGCCGCCCTCCTCCGCCCGGCTGTGGCAGAGGGAGCAGCACAGGTCAGCGTCGGGAGGCAGAGGGAAGAGGGGGGGGGGGGGGGGTGGGGGGGAGGTGGCCGACCGTTGCTGACGCGGCGACTGGGCGCGGGCCGTCGTTCGGGGCAGGGGGGGGGGGGGGGAGGCGTAACAGCCACGCTGGGGCCGGGGGCCGGGGAGGGCTCCGTGGGATGTGCGGATGCCTGAGACGAGTAGCCACCACAAATCGATATATAATACTGTCGGTGACTTTTTTCATGAGCGGCTGGGTCTGCTACCGTATGGATGCCTCAGCTCTATCTACCAAGAAAAATTCGATCGCGACTGCTTGGTCTAATTCTATAACCTGTTATCTGATAACACAATTTTTCTTCTAAGTTATTTCATTCGTCACAAATGTAACCCTCGAATGCGGACAATATGCATTCTAATATATGTTTTATACAACGATGAACATATTGCTGAGCGGGAGTGCACTATTTCAGCGCTCATTGAGGTCTCTGTTCCGAAAGTTCTGAGAGAGCATCCGATAATTTCGTATGCGCGGCCCTCTTACTCGCGCAGCCCGGTCGTGTTGCGCTTGCTTATTCCGCGATCATCTAAGCATTCAGTAGACGCGGCTTCCACCAGGTAAAGAAGCCACTCCTCACTGGTTATATCTAAGATTTTACCAACTGGACCATTGTGCCCGCCTTGGTCGTCTCTCCGTCAAACAGCCCCGAACTATAGGCTTTCTGTAACAGTCCTGGCAGAGGGTTTTTTGAAATTCCCTGCAATGTTCATTCCAGCAAGACGACACAAGCTGATCCGTGGATGGTGTCCTGATATGGGGTGATTCCATGGTGATCTAAGTCAGACCACGGTCCGACCCGGCCCGTGCCGCCGCGTCGTCCCGCTCCGTTCTGTGCCGCCGCGTCGTCCTGCTCCGTTTTGTGCCGCCACGTCGGCCGGGTCCGTTCTGCGCCGCTGCATCGGCCGGATCCACCTCGTGCCGCCGCGTCGGCCGGGTCCTTTCTGTGCCGCCGCGTCGGACGGGTCCGTCTAGTGCCGCCGCGCCGGCAGGGTCCGCTCTGCGCCGCTGCATAGGCCGGGTCCGTCTCGTGCCACAGCGTCGGTCGGGCTCGTTCTGTGCCGTTGTATCGGACCGGACCATCTCGTGCCACCGGCGTCGGCCGGGACCGCCCCGTGCCGCCGCGCCGGCAGGATCCGTCTCGTGCCGCCGTATCGGCCGGGTCCGTCTCGTGTCACCACGTCGGCCGGGTCCATCTCGTGCCGCTGCATCGGCCGGGTCCGTCTCGTGCCGTCGTGTCGGCCGGGACGATCTCGTGCCGCTGTGTCGGCCGGGACCATCCCGTGCCGCCGCGTCGGCAAGATCCGTCTCGTGCCGTCGTGTCGGCCGGGTCCGTCTCGTGCCGTCGCGTCGGCCCGGGACCATCTCGTGCCGCCGCGTCGGCCGGACCCGTTTCGGCTCGCCGTGCCCGACTTGATCGATCTCGCGGAATTCAAACGGCGCCGCGCCCGCGCTCTGCAGCGCCGCGCGCGCGGGCGGCGCGCTGTCGTCCGGCGCGCGGCAATGTCATCGGTCGGCGCGACACTGGAGCAGCGACAGCGGCCGGCCACCTCCCCCCGCGCTGCCGCCGGAGCAGCAGCCGGAGCAGCCCAGCTGCCGCCCTCGCCAATCGATGGCTCGGCCGAACCGACGTCCGCCGCGCCGCTTAGCCACTGACGAGGGCGACTGTTTCAGCCGCAAGCCCATCTCAAAATGGAACGGCTGCGTAGATCACGGCCAAGCTCGTCGGGGCACGACCCCTTGTTTTGGACAGGGCTGAACAGCGAGTCGGACGGACGCCCACCATCATTTACAGTGCTGTGATCGGCTCCAGCTGAATTGCAGCGCCCATCTGGTTGTTGGTAAGCTTTATTGGTCTGGCGGCGGCAGGTTGAGCAGGACGACGGCGGGTAAACAAGTCACATGGCGCGCGGGAGGTGACCGTTATTAACACGCGCTCGAGTGGGGGGATCAAATTGACCCCCCGAAGGTTTTTCCAGAATGGTTTCCGAACGCCGCGGCGTAGCCGCGTCAAATTTTGCATAGCTGTTCAAAATTGAATAGCAGAACGCTTGATGCAAGAAATTTAGATGTAATTTGTAAAGTCACTGACCTACTGGCTTTGTACTGCTGACACTGACTGGCAGGTCAACGTCAGGCCATGGTTTCAGCAAAGTCAATTTCTAGGGAATCGTTCAATCTGATGCAACAACGGAGTGTTTGGCGAAGCTATTCCTCTTTGAGATGCTTTTTTAGGCAACACAAGCATTGAATGAGCAAACTAAGTTGACCTAAGGTCAGGTATGAAGGTCAGACCAAGGTCAAAACCAACCTGTTTTATTGCTTTAGGCTTGCTGTATGGGGTATTTTCCGGTGCTCATTTTAAATTCATCGGTAGCAGGAAACCGCATCATAAGTCTTCAGTAGACTTCTCAGAGGTTCTTATAGGTCATTGACCTAAGATGACCCAGGTCGACATTTTTTAAAGGGCATACTGCCAAGCGTAATGTTTGTTTCTTATTCAAATGCAAAACTCATGGTAGTCTTGTATGATTTTGGTTACCATGACCTTCAAAAGGTCAAGCAAGGTTACTGACCTTAAATGAGCATGGTACTTTTTGCTTTGAAACAGTTATCTAGGCTCTGGGGGCGCTTTGGAGACCAACCTGAAATTTGACCTGTTTGACCTTATTTGACCCGCAGGTCATGACCTGGTGGCCTCAAACTTTGACCTAAGTGAGTTCACGTACAGGTTGACACACCCCGCAAATTAAGTGTCCCCAGCTTTCTTAATTTCCGAGATCTTAGGGGGGTCAAATTGAGCCCCTCCCTAGAGGAGGGTATCTAGCCGGCCACCCGGGGCGCGTGTCAACATTCGTCAGACGATTACACGCACTTGTAATGTGCGGAAGTCATTAGAGAGACCATATCATATGACCTGTAATGCCAAAGCTTTGAGGAAGCAAATGCATCTTAGGCAGCCCGCCTTGTAGATACACTGAAGTAGTTGTGCATCGTAGCCACACGACACGCACAAAACACCTCCAGGCATTCTCCTACGAGCATCCGATGACACGAACAACGAGGTACAAAACGTAAGAGTTTCTTATTGGCCTGCATGCTCTGGAGGTAAGCATGCTCTAAATTTGCTCTTCTATGCTCTATGCTCATGCTCTTCTTATGCTCTAAATTTGCCATCAATTTTTGAGTGACAAGAAAGTGATTGATTAGTGGTTCTACGTAACACGTTCCGACATGACAATCTGCAAGACGCAGATTCGCGGCGAAAAGGTTTGTCGTGAATCTTCTTTGTTATCGTGTGCATGTTCTTCTGACACTTCAAAATTATAGCAATGCTCTGGCGTTTGACATTAAAAGACATGCTACACCGAAATTGAGACGTAACAGAACATAACTGAAAGAGCAAAACAATTTCCTAACGTGAAGGCTGATCACTTTTTGTACCGACTTACGTACGTTCTTTTCGGATGACTGGCTAGACTATGCAAATAAATACCACTGGAACAAATCATCTAAGGACGTCCAAAACGGATGTTGTAGATAGTTTAAACAGTTTCATATAATTATATGGTGGTATAAGATTATTAGGTCATTTCACATTACCATTGCTTTCGAAATGATGAATCACATGCGTGGTGGCCCTAATGACGTCATGTGCGTGTGAACTAGCATCACTTGATCCATAATTTCAACATAAGATAGCACCGATG
This sequence comes from Pollicipes pollicipes, assembly GCF_011947565.3. NCBI lineage: Eukaryota > Metazoa > Arthropoda > Thecostraca > Pollicipedomorpha > Pollicipedidae > Pollicipes > Pollicipes pollicipes. Next base: position 38,320,379 of record NW_023596136.1, read on the forward strand.
CCCTTTGAAGGTTACTCAGTTTTATGTCGCTGGTGCTGAAAATGACTGGGGACTTCCCAATCGTTTAAAATATCTAACCTCGTTAAACACTTCTTCTCAATATCGCTCCATGTATCTCCAGTAAAATGGTTGCGGGCCCATGCTTGACCACTCTCCGAGATAGTCCAACCGCCCCACGCATCTCGCGATTTCTGGCGGCCTTGCTCTCCACCTTTTCCAACCGTGCATGAAATTGTGTTTCTTTTGGACATACATTTGAGCACGATGCTCTCAATGGGACATTGTTACTGCAAAAGGTATAAATGAATGCTCTAAATTCATGTGTATCCTAAATCGAAACGGCTAAAGCGTATGGCGATTTCAGACAGGTTGGTCGCCCTGCCAAATGCTGATCCGATGTTTGGGAGTCTCACGTCTGTGTGTGGGGTTGTATGGTTAGTGTATGTCAGGAGTTCTACATGCTGAGCATGTCTGCTCAGGAGTTCCGACATGCTGAGCATGTCTGCCCAGGAGTTCCGACATGCTGAGCATGTCTGTCCTGGTGTCCCGACGTGCTGAGCTTTTCATCAGGGTCGATCATCCCGAACCTCATGGCCGTGGCACGCGTCAGTGAGGGGGGACACAGGCCAGTGACGGGTGGCACGGGCTAGTGACGGGTGGCACAGACCGGTGACGGGTGGCATGGGCCAGTGATGGGTGGCACGTGTTATGACGGTTGGCACGCGTCAGTGGCGGGTGGCACAGGCCAGTGAGGGTAGTACGCGTCAGTGACGGGTGGCACGCGCCACTGACGGGTGACGGGGGTCAGCGATGAGTGACTCGCGTTAGTGACGGGTGGTACACGTCAGTAACGGGTGGCACCTGTCAGCGACGGGTGGCACGCGTCAGTGACGTGTGGCACACGTCACGCGACGCTCCCATGAGCTCTGCAAAACTGACCGTCACGGACACAGGCCAAGTGGCCAGCCACATGGTACGCACCGGGGGGCGTGGCCAACGGCGGGGCCCGCCACCCCTCTGGTGTGTCGTTCGCTAGCGGCGAGGAGTGCCCCCGTCGGCTGTGTGCATCGTTTGAACTGGGGCAGCTCCGGGTCACCGCCGCGTCAAGCTGCGGTCGTCAAACTTGGCAGGTAGGTGAGATGCCACTGGGACGTCCGCTGCCGCCCAAAGCACAGAGGTCGGAGGCTCGGTGTGCGCGTCACGTGCTCGTGCATGTTTTGAATCCCAATTATTTTAAAGTGGTCCCCACGACTGAGCTGTGGTCTGCTCGGGCTCCTGTTGTCACAGGATAGCAGAGTGCCAACATGTCCCATTCAAGCGGGATTCACAGATACGGGATGCCAACGCTGCTAGATACTTCTTATCCTGCGATTTACTGCAGCTTACTCGTAAGTGATATCCAAGGGAAGCATTCCTTTACCCGTGTGCCACCACCGTGAACGGACAGTCCGCATGGAACTCATGAGCGCGTGGGTCCGTGGAAGATGCAAACGTCATCGACACGCGTGTTGTGTCGAAGCACGGTCAGGTCAGGTCAGGCACTGCTCGCGCAGACTCGCCGGGTCATATGTTTGGCAGGCTATGTCGACAATGGGTGGAGCAAGAGCTGCCAAACGTGCTACCACAATCAGTCGTCATTTTATGACACAGCTTTACTGAGTGATGTGAGGTGAGTGTACAGTTGACTTGTGCTCCCATGCAATTACCGTTGATCCGGTGGGGTCAGAGGCAGGAAATTCGAGTCAGGAGGTCCTTGCAGCATTTGAACTTCGTTGATGGGCCTGCCTGATTTGCATGCGGTCAGCAACAAGGCAGTCACCTTAAAGTGCACACCCCTCACGCATTGAGTGGGCTGAGCTGAAGACGCAATGAGCTTGAGCCGTCAAGCTTCAGCTTTCTACAGCTACCGTGAGCTGAGCTTTCTACACACCTTCCCGTCACATGGGTGCCTCGGGAGTGTCGCGGTGGATATGCTCACCTTTGGTAACACACTTTTTTAGAGCCATGCCCGACAATCGAACGGAAATTTGGATCTTCATTGGTGTTTACTCGGTATCTGAGGGATTTTAATGTCATTTACGTGAGCATTTTTGCGTTGTGCTGTCATCCTCGAAAAAGTCTACGCAGTCTTGCCCGTTCAGACGACCGTTGGGGCCCGTGCCGGTGGCGGAATACGCTGAACCGGCTAAATCTGGTACACTGCTCGAAGTCTACATTTGCTATCCGGGCATGCACTTGTATGAACGTAAGATCATGGGTTCCGATTTTGCCCCTAAGCCATGACTCGTACGCATTGGCTTTCGTGTAGATGAGTAACACCACACTCAAGAAGGTTCGAGGCATCGCTCAGCGCAGCCGGCCGGTTCTGACGCAGGCCTCAGCCGCTGACGGTGCGGCGCCCCGCAGAGCTAAACAGGGCGCCGGAACTGCTGACCCTACACTGCCCTGCAGAGCTGAACAGGGCGCCGGAACTGCTGACGCTACACTGCCCTGCAGAGCTGAACAGGGCGCCGGAACTGCTGACGCTACGCTGCCCTGCACAGCTGAACAGGGTGCCGGAACTGCTGACGCTACACCTCCCTGCAGAGCTGAACATGGCGACTGTACTGCTGACGCTACACTGCCCGGCGGAGCTGAACATGGCGACTGTACTGCTGACCCTACACTGCGGTGCAGAGCTGAGCATGGCGACACAACTGCTGACGCTACACTGCACTGCAGAGCTGAACATGGCGACTGTACTGCTGACGCTACACTGCCCCGCAGAGCTGAACAAAGCGCCGGAACTGCTGACCTTACACTGCCCCGCAGAGCTGAACAGGGCGCCGGAACTGCTGACGCTACACTGCCCTGCAGAGCTGAACAGGGCGCCGGAACTGCTGACGCTACACTGCCCCGCAGAGCTGAACAAAGCGCCAGAACTGCTGACCCTACACTGCCCTGCAGAGCTGAACAGGGCACCGGAACTGCTGACACTACACTGCCCCGTAGAGCTGAACAAAGCGTCGGAACTGCTGACCCTACACTGCCCTGCAGAGCTGAACAGGGCACCGGGACTGCTGACCCTACACTGCCCTGCAGAGCTGAACAGGGCACCGGAACTGCTGACCCTGCACTGCACTGCAGAGCTGAACAAAGCGCCGGAACTGCTGACGCTGCACTGCCCTGCAGAGCTGAACAAAGCGTCGGAACTGCTGACCCTACACTGCCCTGCAGAGCTAAACAGGGCGCCGGAGCTGCTGACCCTACACTGCCCTGCAGAGCTGAACAGGGCGCCGAAACTGCTAACGCTACACTGTCTCGCAGAGCCGAACATGGCGCCGGAACTGCTGACGTTACACTGCCCTGCAGAGCCGAACATGGCGCCGGAACTGCTGACGTTACACTGCCCTGCATAGCTGAACAGGGCACCGGAACTGCTGACGTTACACTGCCCTGCAGAGCTGAACAGAGCGCCGGAACTGCTGACCCTGCACTGCCCTGCGGAGCCGAACAGGGCGCCGGAACTACTAACGCTACACTGCCCTGCGGAGCCGAACAGGGCGCCG
>NW_023596136.1:38324926-38397935 GCF_011947565.3 Pollicipes pollicipes
AGAGAGAGAGAGAGAGAGAGAGAGAGAGAGAGAGAGAGAGAGAGAGAGAGAGAGAGGCGGTGACCGCCGACCGTGCTGAGCGGGCGCCGTTGCAGAGCTGGAGCAGCGCTGGGACTACGTGCTGCGCGAGACGGGCCTGGGCGGCTCGTACCTGCAGGCGCTGACGTCGCACTCAAGCTACTGGACCAGCGCCGACCTCGTCTACTTCATCCTGCACCACGTGCTGACGCCCGAGCAGCCGGAGCGGCCCAGCCACCTCTGAGCGCGCCGGAGCCGTGTCGGTGGCCGTCGGCGCGCCGAGCTCGCCGCCTGTGCGCCGCGATTGTCCACAGACCGTCCGACGCCGCCCCCCTCCGCGCTAGGCCAGGCCTGGCGGGGTGGGAACAGACGTGTGCCACGTACGCGGTCCCTCGTCAGCCTTCTCTGCTTGCCCTTCTTCATTTTAGGGCGCTCTGAACTTCCGCGTGGCCTGTACTTCAGGGTGCCCATTTCGGAGTTCGTTCCTCACAGTCGCTTCACAAGCGCCTCGCGCACTTTATCGTGATAGCACGTTTTTATATAGCTGTTTAAGGACACGAGCTCCATTATTGTGATATTGGATGCGATGACGTTAGAGATGCGAATGTGGTGTGATGTAACTAACACCCACGTCTTTGCCGACTGCAACGAATCTATAGTAATCACTATTTGTGGCGAGAGATAGGCGTGCTCCGTTTGTCGGTTTCTCGCATCATTTACATTTGGCCGTTTTTATAGCAATGGCCGTGTCTGCATGACCACAAGCTTTCAACAAGTGCGTGCTATTGTGCGTGGGCCACGAGGTGGGTCCGACCATCGTGATGTACGGTACCTTTGATCTCTTTGCTCTTCACTAGACGGCCTATTATTCCGATCTTGCGGCGGTGCCGGCCGCCGCCGTTGTTCTGGCGCGCGTCATTGTGACTGGCTCGGGCGGAGGCGGGCGCCGCATCTGCCGCCTCTCGTCACGTCCGCCGCCGCCGCCGCCGCCGCCGGGCCGGGGAGGGGAGGGGCGTTCCCACGGGGCGGCGCGGCGCCATCGACCCGGCCGGCAGGTGGAGGCCCGCCGTCCCGGGCCGGCCGTAAACTGTCGCCCGGCGGGCCGCACGCCGGCCGCCGAGCGCGAGCAGCCTCCCGGCCGGGCTGGAGGGGCGCCGGCCGGCCGCAGAGGCGGGGCGGGGCGGCGACCGTCGCTGACCGTCCCACGACCGGGCCGGACACGTCCGTGTGCGCCAGGCGGGGGCTGTGTCCTGTCGTGTCCGCCGGGCGTCTCGCCACGTCACGGCCTCGGTCCCAGTCCGGCGGCGGGGTCGCCATGCCTTACCGCGCCCGCCGAGACGCTCACGTCCGCAGCGGGGCCGGCTCGTGCGGCACGCTGGCGCGTGGGCGACGTGCCACGTGCTCGCATGCAGAGTTTGTCGATTCTGCCTTCGGTATCTATCTCGAGACCGCGCTGGGATCCATCGAATAAAGCCCACGGCACTGGTCTGACAGAGAGGTCGTTTGTGCGGGTGATGGGGTGAGGCCACTACACCGCTCGATGCGAGTGCGAGGTCAAGGGGTCCTCCCGGACCGTACGAGGGCGTGCGGGGCCGTAAGACGCCTGGGGAACGCGCTGCGTGGTCGATCTCTCGAGAGGTTCACGGGCGGACAATGCGTGACGCTGACAGCTGCGTCGAGGCCGGCCGAGGTGGGTGGGAATGATCGCGGAACGGGTCAGCTCACAGATCGGGAATGCTCTTCAACGCCGCCGAGCCTGGGTAACGCAGCCATGCTGCAGGCAAACGAGCATTGCCATAATTTCCGTCTTGTGCCGTGTGTTGGCCGAGTCTTATGCCAGGGACGTAACAGGTAGCGCCACCGCACTGGATTTCGGCTTGAGCATTAGAACGGGTGTTGAATTTGGCCTGAGACGTGACGGTGGGGCTTGTGGGGACCCTGGGAATTACATGGGCACATACATGTTGTCTCCCGTTCCAATCTGTCAGCCATCTTCGTACAGCAGTCTGGCGCCGGTCAGGTGTTGAACGGTGCGGGTAACCTGGCTTCCGGATGCCGGCTCCATGCTGTGCCGACTAGTCTCAGAAAGGACCAACGTCAATAGAACAGCAGGTGACTTCAGTAGACGGCAGGTAACGTCAGTAAAACGATAGGTAACGCGTCAGTAAGACGACAGGTAACGTCAGTAAGACGACGGGCAACGCCATTAACAACAGGTAACGCCAGTAACACGACAGGTATCGCCAGTAAGACGGCAGGTAACGCCGGTAAGACGAAAGGCAACGCCGGTAAGACGACAGGGAACGCCAGTAAGACGACAGGTGACGCCAGTAAGACGAAAGGTAACGCCGGTAAGACGACAGGTAACGTCAGTAAGACGACAGGCGACGACGGTAAGCCGGCTTGCGATGTTTTCGCGAGCGCTGGGATCTAACTTGATCAATTTACACAGCATGCGTGCCACTCATCTTTCCGAAGCCGTACACAAAGTGAGAACTGGCTGTATGTCTTGATAAACTGGGAGTTGGCTTACAGCTGCTAACTACTTCCAGAACTGCTTGGCGTAGATGGGGATGCTCCAGAAAACACAGCGTAATACCGACGACACGCTGCCGCCAATCTTGACAAACCTGTCCCGGCCCAGCTGGATTTGTTGGACAAATAAAAGGAGCCAACACCACACTGGCACTGCATGGCGAACTTTCGACAGTTGCAGCATAGCATGTGCGACTGGCAAGCGCCTAGCACACGCCACTGGCAGATGATACCGTCAGGGGTAGACCAGGCTGAGGCGCACTAAACCGGTAAATGGTATCGTAAGGGGTAGACCAGGCTGAGGCGCACTAAAGCGGTAAATTATATCGTGAAGGGTAGACCAGGCTGAGGTGCACTAAACCGGTAAATTATATCGTAAAGGGTAGACCTGGCTGGGGCGCACTAAACCGGTAAATTATATCGTAAAGGGTATAGTGGGCTGAGGCGCACTAAACCGATAAATGATATCGTAAAGGGTAGACCAGGCTGAGGGGCTCTAAACCGGTAAGTGATATCATAAGGGGTAGACCAGGCTGATGCAAGCTAAGCTAACCTGCCGATTGTGGAGAACTGGCCTGGCCGTCGGTCACGTATGGTTGGGCCATCTCAAAGGCGCTTGTGCGTATCACCATATAATTAAGGTTGCGATCCAGTTTGCTGTTTTAATATGCATCCTTTTTTATCGGTCTGGGAGCATGATGGGCGTACCAAATGGAGGCAGAGCACCTCCCCTGAAGGTCGAGGGTTGCCTCGTAGCCAAAGCCTCATGCTTTGGGGCGCCTGGCTTCGTCTGAAACAGGTCTCCGGAGTAGAACTGTGAGATTCCAGTTAGGCGTTGATTATTCAAGCCCAGGTGACGCCTTTTTATCTTCCAGCCACCTCTGGTGGGTGTCTGAACCGTCCGGCGTGGCTGTCGTAAATACATGGGGTAATATGCCCTCAATGATGGAGAAGCGAATCAAGAACTCGGAACGGCTGAAAAGGTCACGGTCGACGCGCGAGGAGTTAATGTAAACAGTCCGATGCTGTGAGGCAAAAGCTCAGTAATCAGCGCTGGCTATTCAATTAAACATCAAGCATGAAACGACTGAACAACACATTCAACACTTGGTTTACTCAGAAGTTACTAGAAATGCCCAATGCCCTTGTTGCGACTCATGCCTTAAATATGCTATGCAAATAGAGCAAAAATGCTGAGTACAGAAATGGCCGCGACCGCAAACGCATTTTAAATAATGGCTCAAATGTTCAATTCAGAAAGCGGCACGGTAATTCTACAAAAGTTGCATGGAACGTTTATTTTTTTCTAAAAGACCGGGTCACGCTAAAATGTTACAAAGGGTAAACGTAACTAAGAAAGGTCCAGAACTTCGACTTACGTACTTAGTGGCTCAATCCGGCCGCATTGGGTGGGGGGCAAGTGAATGCCCGGCGGGCCAATGCGTACCTCAGGCAGGCGGACCAGTTCCCGGGAAGTTTATGTTTTGCTCTAATGTGATGTCAGGGTAGGAAATTCGGTGATAGGTACTGTAGCAGGCATCCCACGTGCTTTTCGCACCAATGAGTGGTAGCGTTGGTCCACAAACATGCGGCAAAGCGGTCAGGTGATCAGCTCGTAGACAGGCATGCGGGTGGCGGCCGCCGTTGGCCGGCAGCAGCCAGGTCAGGGCAGTGGTCGCCGTTGACCGGCAGCAGCCAGGTCAGAGCAGTGGTCGCCGTTGACCGGCGGCAGTCAGATCAGGGCAGTGGTCGCCGTTGACCGGCAGCAGCCAGGTCAGAGCAGTGGTCGCCGTTGACCGGCAGCAGCCAGGTCAGAGCAGTGGTCGCCGTTGACCGGCAGCAGCCAGGTCAGAGCAGTGGTCGCCGTTGACCGGCAGAAGCCAGGTCGGGGCAGCGGCTGCCGTTGACCGGCAGCAGCCAGGTCAGGGCAGTGGTCGCCGTTGACCGGCGGCAGCCAGATCAGGGCAGTGGCCGCTGTTGGTCGGCAGCAGCCAGGTCAGGGCGGTGGCCGCCGACAGCGGGCAGCATCCAGGTCAGGGCGGTAGCCGCCGACGGTGGGCAGCAACCAGGTCGGGACGGTGGCCGCCGACGGTGGGCAGCAGGCAGGTCAGGGTGGTAGCCACCGGAGGTAGGCAGCAGCCAGGTCAGGGCGGTAGCCGCCGGAGGTGAGCAGGGTAGAAATATCCGAAAGAAAGACTTTTATTCTGTTGTCGGTTGCTTCCCTGGGCAGTCTGCCTAATGGTATGGATGAGTCGATTAAATGAAGCTGTGCTCCAAGAGAAAACCAATAGATATTTGATATAGCGTACCATGAAGCAGCCGGGTCATTCATTTGTCTCCAAAATATTTTATGGATTAAGAGCGGAAAATCTGTCATTTTCCCCTCCCGGTCGCCGGCCCTGCCTCCCCAGTGAAACTTACTTAAATGTATCCTGAACTTGCCCCAACTTTAAAAACGCTCCCACGTCTATGTTGTTATGAACTCCTCTGCTGTTTAAAACGCAGCCACGTGGTTTTTGATGGAAATGGAGGGGCAGAGCAATGCTTCTGAGGTACAATACGTTGAAACAGGGCACTGTTGCTGTATCCGGACATCGCGCAAGGAGAGTATGGTTCCGTCTTCTCTTCAGCGGCGTCCCTGGAGGGTTACCATGAGGTTCAGAAATGTCGATTGAACTTGTGGAGAAGATGAGTCTCGTTCATCTGCAAAGAGCGGCCTGTGGTAGAAGAGGCTATTTGACTTAATAGACCCACGTCAAAAGAATCCTGGAGAGTTGACGACCTTCAGTGTACCAGAAATTGCTAGCTTAAGGGCGTGGTAATGATAGTTAATGATGCAATGTGTTTGGTTTTAAATCGTTCCTTTTGATTTTAAAATGTTACTTTTCATTTCAAATCGTTACTACTAATTTCAAATTGTTCCTATTAATTTAAAATCGTTGCTTAGCATTACCACTCCACTTAACCAGCACCTATAGCCTGGCCTATTTAAGGTCGTGAGGCCAACATAAGAAGTTTCAACTCGTAATGCCCAAAAACCAGGAGCTGAACGCCACTCGGATATCGAGAAACCTGAAGACACGGGATATTCTGGTCGAGTGGCGGTCTGAAAAACAAAATCGGAAACCGTCACGGTGCTTATGGGCTCCTGATCGCATCACGATAGCAAATACGATGGCGTGCCGGAAGCCCGAGATCACCCTGGAGCAAAACATTCTAAAATGGGGCCACTAAAACCTGAAGAACATCCAAGGGCTCGCAAAAATAAGGAGCTCGCGGGATAAACATGGAGAGGCATTTAAACGGGTCCATGGCGGTAGTTAGCAACTTCCAGTAATTGGGTGAACCTGATATGATGGCTGCAGTTGCGCTATTCAGTTACATTTTCGGGATGTTCTTAAAACCAGGGGCGTGCTCGAGGGGAGCGCTGTGAGCACAGGCGCCCTAAAAAAGTGCTAAGGCGCATTTACATGCTGGAAAGAGATGTCGACAAGGAAAAAACCCAAGTATGCACGTACAAATAAGTGGTTTAAAAACATGCGATGGTATAGTATGCCATGCCAGACGTTACGCACACGTACAACGCGCTAGAATGGGATTTTTAACATAGGTGAATTTGTTGTGATCCCGTTGCTAAATCCGGCATACGCCCTCGGTGTTAACTGCAAAAGTTTAAGCTTGAACGTGCATTTTAATCATTTGACACCATAGTGGGCATCGAAACGGCAATTACACCAAAACAGGCTCTTTGTACCACTTGAGCCCATTCGAATAGCTAGGGCTCCCTGAGTGCCTCTGACCTTCCGCTTCCCCACTCCCCCCCCCCCCCCCCCCGGTCCCGGATTGTCTCTAGCCTCCCTTTCCCCGGGACGAAATCCGGCCTTTGCTATCGCGTTGCATATCACCCACTTTTTGCACTTGCAGCATCCATATTTAGTGAAAAACGCTTGGTCATGTTTTTTGCGATACGATTATCTTTCTCGTTCAGAAAAACTGGCGCACCTTTGACCGAAAACGATGGCGGACACGACCTTGAGTCGAAACAACATATGCCGAAACAGCATATGCACATGATGCCTTGGCCCAACGAAAGAGGTGTACATCGGAGTATGAGATCTGTGCGATACAGCCCCCGATTCGTGGCAAGGAAATGGTCAGATTGACTCGAGCTACTCAGCTTGATCTGATGGTTGCCCATGCAAGTGCCTTGCGTACCAGCATTTTCGAAGACGTCCGTATGTATTACTTCTCATCGACAATTTACGAGCGTTTTGCGGGGGCATCTTAGAGCGTGCGACTTTGCCGGGCGTAACTTACTGCGTAAATCTTGATCCCATTACTCAAGCGATCACCCAATTTAACTGAAATCTGGTGAAATATGCCAAGGGGACATGCAATGCCACGATTTGGCCACTGGAGGCATTCACTGGTAGGTTAAGCCCATGGACACCACGCGTGGAATGTGTAGGTGAGATCTCTCCACATTTTGGGAAAATTACGGCTAGCTTACGGCCCTGCTGTTATGGGTAGGACGTTTCAAAATACAATTGGACATTTCGAGAAATGCTCCACAATGCTACTGCTTATGCGTGTTTTAGAACATTTGAGCTTGAGTCACACTTTGTTTGCATCTACCATCGCACACGAGTAAATCTGGATGTAAGCTGCCTTTTACATGCTGTAATAATCTAGAGCCTACTAGATAAAAATAAAGACTGGCGGCGAACGCATGGGGCCCCATATTAAAAATGGGCAGCGGATGGGCGTGGACACGGCGCGATGCCCCTGCGATTGGATTTGGTAACCTTAAATCCCGCCCATGAAGGCTCCTAACAGCCGCCCCATACCAGGCTGACCGTCTTTGCCAGTTACCAACCGACTGTCACCGCTCAGTTACAAACGCTCGGTTTGTGGGACATGAACCGACCCATCCGTCCCACGGTGATCGCGTAGTCGACTCTACGACCTGCACTGCGGCTGCGGCAAGACACCGCGCGACGCCACACAACTGGTAACGGGAATCTAGATAAGAAATTAAGTTGTTTAATACTGTGTTTCGTCTTGAAATGCACTACATGGAGATGTGTTGGTGATCGAGGCTGCACGGCGGGGATGTCACCGAACGCCGTCTGAACCCCTCCCTCCCCTCCCTAGCCAACCAGGCCGTCTGACCTCCCCCCCCCCCTTTACCCTCCGGCTGACCGGCCATCCCTGAACCCCCTCCCTTCTCTCCCCGGCTGACAGGGTCATCTGAACCCCTCCCTCCCCCTCCCCGGCTGACCAGGCCGTCTGAACCCCTCCCTCCCCTCCCTAGCTAACCAGGCCGTCTGACCTCCACCCTTTACCCCCCCCCCCCCCCCGGCTGACCGGCCGTCCCTGAACCCCCTCCCTTCCCTCCCCGGCTGACCGGGTCATCTGAACCCCTCCCTCCCCCTCCCCGGCTGACCAGGCCGTCTGAACCACTCCCTTTCCTCCCAGGCTGACCGGATCGTCCGAACCTCTCCCTCCCTCCCCCCCCCCCCCCCGGCTGACCAGACCCTCCGAACCCCTCCCTTCCCTCCTCGGCTCCACAGGTGGTCGGCGACGGCTCAAGAGCGGCCATTGATCGTCGGCCAGGCCCATCGACGTCCGGTTAGTGGTGTGGTGACTCCAGCATCCATCTTGCCGTCTTTCCCCGGCATCGAGACCAAGACCTCTTCATCGATTTCAGGAATCCGTCGGCCTATTAATAGGTCATGGGGCAACCTTAGATGAATTAAGGTTAAGTCCAGGATGCTGTATTGAGGCGAAAACCCAGGAAAAAAATATCACGCATATCCAAAATGCAATTAATGATCTAACTTCGGCCGCCCTTTTCATAGCTTTTAGCTTCAACCCGACACAGTGCGGCGACCTGGAAATATTCATGCAATTTTTTCACACTGATGCATCGACTTTTGAGTACTCAGCAGTAACACAAAGTTTGGTGTCGATATGCCCAACCGTATGTAAGTGATTTGGGGAAAAAGTAAGGGGCCGGATTCACCACCCATCTGAGCGCACTGTCCTTCCTGCACTGCCCTTCCTGCCCTTCCGCTGCATCCGCTCCAGCTTAAATTAGGCTATCCTGCCGTCCGTATCAGCGCGTCTGAGCATGCCTCTGAGAAATAAACCAGCCACGCTGTGTCTCCTGCGGTCTTCACCGTTATGTCGGCGTCTCGACGACTGCCGCCGCTACCCCTGCATCCGGCCCGGCACTGTACTCAGACCACGTGCGAGATGAAAGGCCGCTGCGGGACGTGCAAATCAGCGAAACAAAGTTTCCGCCGCGCTTTATACAGGCCGCGGCCTGAAAATACAGAGGGAACACTGCGGCTCGGTCGACAGCCTAACTCTGTGGGCGCCGCGGGCTCACCCGCAAGTTTCGTCGCTCATCAGCACCGCACGCGGCTGCCGGCAAACGGCGAACTGCGCGGGAGCACGCGGCCGATGGTACGGCGAGCGATGAGCGCACAGCGCTGCCCGAGGGCATGTAGATGACATCTGGCATTCCTGCATCGTTTCTTGTTTGCGGTGCTTGGTGCTGGTTTACAGTCCTGTTGCGCTTGTTTAAAGTGAGTGTGCAACCTTTGAGGTATGTTTCAAAATGTCTGAAGAACTCCGTGAACCTCAGGTGAAAATGGATGGTTAAGCATCAGGATAAGTGGTGTCTGATAATACCATTAGTTAGTGCCAATGCTGCACCAGCAGGATATAACAGTCACGTGAAGTTAAGTTGTTTTAAAGTCCAACCCACCCACTCAACGCTTTATTAAAGCCGCACACTTATTTTTTTCTTCGTAGTCCTAGAATGTAGCCCGACGGCGGAAGCATGTGACAGCTGACGACGGCACAATCTGCTGAGCGGCGGCGTCAGCTGTTGTGAAAGAGGGGCACCGCTCTTAAGCTCCTTCAACCCACACATTGCGGACCTGCGGGCTTAACAATGGATGTTTTTCACCGTGAATGACGTCAGTCACTGAAGACCATGTGATTCGTCTGTTTCCCAAGGCCGAAGTGCGCTTTAAATAGACCCACTCGGCTAAACGCCGTGGGAGATCATTAATGGCCATGGTATGGCGTTTCGTTGAATCCGCAAGATAATGGCTTCATATTGGCGTACCTTTTCCTTAGACAGAGTGCTCTAAGCTTCCGTAGAGTTTATTGCACAAACATTTGGAACAATTAGTGTACTGCAAATATGGCTTTGCACACGTTTTGGAGAGAGCAAAGCCACTAAAAAGTACGACTTCCAAAGTGGTGAGCAGGGAGTCCAATCAGATTTCTCCCGCCGGGGTGGCTACTTCAAATAGAAATTCCGATCTATTTAAGACGGAGTCCGGAAAAAGTGGTATCACCGATCATATAGAGCGCGTCTAATCTAGCAACAAGTGAAAAGTTAAAAACAAGGCATATCGCATTACATTTAAATGGCATACATCCGTCATTGCGACTTGGGCTTTTCCATAGCTCAGCACCACAGCACCGTTCACTGCACCAGTCTTCCGGAGTTTCCACCGAACGTGCGCGACCAGCAGCCCCGGGCCGACATCATCTAAAACACTAGTGTGACGTAGTCATCAGGACGGCGCGCTTCCCATCGGAGAAATATCTACATGGCTTGCCACCTATGACGTCACAAGAGCGAACGTACACGCAGGCGGCTATACTCCAAGACGTGGAAACTGTTGCAACGCACTTACCTGCGCCGTCATAGGCTGCCACTTGTGGACAGTGTTTGGCCATGGGGAGCGTGGCGGAACGAAGTCATGCCGTATGGAGGCGGGTGTATAGTTCCGCCATTTTGTTCCGCAGCGTGTGAGTATGCCTGTCGGTGCACGCAGTCTGCATATTTCCTTGCCAGACTTCGTCGGACGTCTGCGTTAACTTGCCACGAGACTTTTCTCAGTTTTCCGCAGGTTTTTCCAGGTCCTGTCTAACAAGTTTGCTTAGCTTTCGCTTTCGCTTTGATCATCCAATATTTCTTATGATCTTGCAAGGTCACAGCAACTTCGCGTTGAATATACAGGCATAGCGTGTGAGCTGCGCCCCGTTACCTGTGGGTAATAGTACATTCGTGGTTGTAATGTGATGGGGGTGTGAACATTGCGCACGCGCTTGAAGGACATGCTGGAATGTCATGGCAGGCAGCTGCTGTACACATATTATCGTGAAACGGGTATGATATGCTGTATGAAAAGTTCATCTAAAATGGGGCGCAAGGCAGCTGCATATTCAAGAGACAGCGTTATACGTAAAGTGAACAGCGGGAAGGAAAATTTCGAACCCAGAAATGCCCAACAACTGAGACTTTGACCGGGCGTCAGGTCTTCATGCATCCAATGCTGAGTGATTTTTAGATGACTACTCAATTGCACCCAACAATCAAATAAAATTTCTGGTGCGAGGATGATGTTCCATTGTTGTTTTCTGTTTTATGTCTTTTGTCTCGGCCACCCAGAGACCTCATGATGATACACGTGTCAAGTCCAGTAGCACAATGTAAGAGTCCATAATTTTGCGATTAGCTTGTATTTTGAAATACGCAAATCATCTTCCGAGTGTGATGTTCAAAGTCACATGTTAGTGCGACTGATCAGTGACCTCACGGGCTTCGGGTCAGCCGTCCCATTCCCTGGTGATGGTGTGATTCGTGGCTGACGACCTCGACGTGGTCCCGCAAAGCCGAACAATAAAGCCTCTCCAAATGTGCTTTCGCCCTAAACGCTCCACTCAAACTGGAAGAAAGTGGCGGCCATATTTTGCGTGCCCGGCGCGAGTGACGGGAAATCGTTGTGTGTGATTGCTGGCCCCAGAACCGTTTGCATCGGATCGATCGTTTGTGTTGGCCGCGGCAGCTGCGGGATGAAAGCTCTCCGACATCACAGATAAAAGGCTATGTCATCAGAATTCCGAGGAGGCTCGATTAAAAACCTCGCCAGCGACGACAGCTTGTGGTCGGATCATCTAATATCGAGCCAAGCTGCTGCGCAGAAAGCAGACAGCCTTCCGAAATTCACTGCCATAAAACATCGGTAATTTGCAAGTTGTGGTTGTGACCATTTGACGACAAACATGCTGATCTGCTGGCTCCGAGGCTCAAAGACACTTGCGAATTGCTGCAACACTGGTCGTTATCGTAGTGGGAGTGCCGGCGTAAATCAGTGGCAGCCCTCTGCGCTGCTGGAGCGCTGTCGATAGATCTGTGGCTCCAGATCGACCGGACTGCTACTGTTGCGGGACCGTCACGGTCGCAGGGCTGCTACTGTCACCGGACCGCCACTGTCGCAGGACCGCCACTGTCGCAGGATCATTACTGCCGCAGGATCGCTACTGTCACAGGACCGTCACTGTCACAGGACCGCTACTGTCGCAGAAACGTCACCATGGCAGGACTGCTACTGTCGCAGGACCGCCACTGTCGCAGGATCATTACTACCGCAGGACCGCTACTGTCGCAGGACCGTCACTGTCACAGGACCGCTACTGTCGCAGAAACGTCACCATGGCAGGGCTGCTACTGTCACAGGACCGTCACGGTCGCAGGACTGCTACTGTCGCAGAAACGTCACCATGGCAGGACTGCTACTGTCACAGGACCGTCACTGTCACAGGACCGCTACTGTCGCAGAAACGTCACCATGGCAGGACTGCTACTGTCGCAGGACCGTCACTGTCACAGGACCGCTACTGTCGCAGAAACGTCACCATGGCAGGACTGCTACTGTCACAGGACCGTCACTGTCACAGGACCGCTACTGTCGCAGAAACGTCACCATGGCAGGACTGCTACTGTCGCAGGACCGTCACGGTCGCAGGACTGCTACTGTCGCAGGACCGCTACTGTCGCAGAAACGTCACTATGGCAGGACTGCTACTGTCGCAGGACCGCCACTGTCGCAGGATCATTACTACCGCAGGACCGCTACTGTCGCAGGACCGCCACTGTCACAGGACCGCTACTGTCGCAGAAACGTCACTATGGCAGGACTGCTACTGTCGCAGGACCGCCACTGTCGCAGGACCGTCACTGTCGTAGGATCGCTACTGTCGCAGGACCATCACTGTCACTGGACCGTCACTGTACCAGGATCACCACTGTGTCAGGACCACCACTGTGCCAGGACCAACACTGCCAGGACCACCACTATGCCATGACCGCCACTTTGCCGCGGCGGGAGCACGGGCCATAGTTTTTGTCTGGCCAAGAACACTTCGTGCGAGCAGAGAAGAGCGGTATAGACATACCGACATACCGATGGCAGAGATCACGCGAAGTTTTATGCGCGATGAATTTTGCGCCCAGCATCTTCTTTTTTCTGGAGACGCGGGCCCAACACAAAATTGTTGCGCACAAAGTGCACCTCCGTTGCTAGCGAGGGGGCGGCGGATGGTATGGGGAGCAGTAAGCAGCTCGCAGATCGCGGCCGTTTGTTGCTAGTCTGTCAGCCCTGCCGGGGTGTGGCTCCGTTTCCCACCGCAGCAAGAGTGACTTCTTAAAAGGAGTGTTCCGTATTCACGTGGGGTTTTAAGTGAAG
Source organism: Pollicipes pollicipes (assembly GCF_011947565.3). Lineage (NCBI taxonomy): Eukaryota > Metazoa > Arthropoda > Thecostraca > Pollicipedomorpha > Pollicipedidae > Pollicipes > Pollicipes pollicipes. The sequence goes on from NW_023596136.1 coordinate 38,338,036, forward strand.
TAAACATTTTTAAGAACTTTTAGTGCTGTTCACAATTCTGCCCTTTAAAGCCTAAGCCGCACTAGCTTCTGAGCTATATGCCCGCCAAAATGGGGAAAGGTATGTCCGAGAGGGCATTTTAAAGCCACCTTGGCGTTCATGACGTCGTGATAACGTCATTCAAATCCTGCCATTCTATAGGCCATGTGGTGATCAAGGCCAAAAAATATAATTGTCGAGGGGTTCACATCTGGCTTCGTGAGCGCGATTTCCAGACATAATGGACGTCAATTGGCTCTCAAAACAATGACGCATTGAGTGCCATATTCATTTAACAGAGAAATGTGCTGTCTAGAAAATTTTGTCTACTAAAAAAGCATTATATATTCATTTAACAGAGAATTGTGCTATCTAGAGTAGCATTTTCCACTAAAAAGTACTCCAATTGTTACAAGTGAGCTTGTTTTATCATATCTGATGCCTCCTTCAATATCTTCAAACGTGAAACATTCCCTCTAAATGTTTGTGTCTCTGCGATATGATTGATGGGCTGTCAAATCACTGTCTGAGTCACCAAAGCAAGGCTTCAAGTCAGACGTTCCATACCACTCGTAGAGCCTAATGTGCCTGTGTTCCCTATTGTTCCTCTGCGGCAAATCCTGAAGAAAGATCGACATCTGACGTTCGAAGGTTTGTGGCTCAGAAAAACAACGCTGTTAACCTGTGAACGTGACCAGTTGCTGATTGGCTGAGGTTTCGCTCCAAATGAAACGAGTGCTTCTATTGGGCGGGTGAGGTCAAAGGCAGGTAGGGATATGAAAACCTTCGACCAAATGGAGAAAGACGGGGCAGACCACTGTCTGTGAGGTGAGCGCACAGACAGACCGAAGTCTCTACACTCAAGAACAATTTTATCCTCGGTGTACAGACCACTGTCTGTAGTCCGTCTCAACTGTCAATGGGGAGAACAAAGAGAATGACGCATTTTGACGTGAGGTATCTTGGCGCTAGACCTGTCGGGTGGTTTTACCAATCGAACACCATCTTCGTCAGCTTAGTGGGCCGTCACGGCAATCATCTCATCTGGCATCCAGAGGAAAGGACGGTCATAAATCCCTTGGCATGCCGTTTTGCTTCATTGCGAGAGGAGCATGCATTTGGTTAGAAAGTCCGCGATGAATGCGCGATGATGGCAACCTCCAGTGGAGCTGTGCCATATTGGCTTGACGATGAGCTGCTGCTTCGACAGCTGGGAGATGTTGGACAAGCAGAAACGATGGTGTTGTGATAACATGATGAGAACGTTCGGTCCCCATGCTGCTCAAACGTGGATGCGTCCTGGCCCGAATCATTTTCGGCGGTTCGACGCCGGTTAGTCCTGTCCACCTGCTTCTTCCAGCGTAAGCTGCATGTGTACATTCTGCCGTGTAATCGCGTGCTTAACAAACGCGCTTCTTTCTAATCTTTGTGGTCCCCGCCTGGAAATGGACGTCTCTTTCGGATGCTTGCGCCTTCCGTATGTCGGTCATTGGTTGGAAGCACTACAGAAGTTCTGCGTCTTGGCCTGGTCTTCAGCAAGGGTCTCTTTTGGCGCTCACTACCCACGCATGTGTGTCAAATCAAAGTGACCAAATCCTCACTGTAAGGCTGACGAGTTAGTCATTATTCGGCATTAGATGGGTTGAAGGTCCTCTATTTGACGTCGGAGTGCTCCCCGCGGCCTAAGAGCTCTTTAACCGAAAATACGTTCTGGCACGCTCACACCCTTTCTCCAAGGCTTATTGCCACACGCCTGGTACAAAAGCCACGTATTTATTTCACCATTTGTATTCTAGGACCTGTAAGGGAGGTGACAGTTTCCCATACACCATTCACGCGTTAGCCTGATCCGCCTACGGAGCAGGTGGACAGGTGGATTAGAGATAGACTAGTGCTCAGCACCACATGAGCTCTCCAGCTGGCCCACAGTGGCGGGTCAGAGAATCACAAAACGGCGACAGGCACTGGGTGAGTTGGGAGTAAACGATCAACTGGCGGTGTGATGAATGTGTTCAATGACATGCACGCTCTATGCATCAGCATCACAGAGCATGCTCACACGGACCACGCTGCATTAGTCAATGACATGAAGAATGGTCACAGAATATTGTCGGCTGACCTATCTAGAATTTCACGCAAGTGGTTAAAATTTGCCGTACGCAAATCTATCGCCACGTGTGAAATTGTTCGATGCCCGTAGAACAAGTCCGTTTGTTCTCGATCGGTGCTAATGTCATTCGTTGTTAATGGAACCAAAATAGAGGCAGTGTAAATACTATCGGATACGAAATTACAAAAGGGTGCTTTACCAACCCACTCGTTCTCACATTCATCAAAATTTTGTTTTGCAAAAGACGATGGGTAACACCGAGAACATTAATTTGCTAACGTCTGCATCATTAGCATCGGGGTACACATTAGGATGGAAGCGACGATAAGTTGCTTTTCCAGAGAAAGGTTAATTCGTATTTTCAGCTCGATTTTTATCGTTCATGTTTTCCTTTTCTACAGCTATCTACAATCAGTTTCCATTTCCGCGCTACAAGAGCATCGTCATAACGGCACGGAACAAAGCGCAGTCCGACGAGGCGCTACGACACTTCCCTAGGTGCAACCCCACCTAACAACCCACTTAGTGAAGCACAGTTCCATCGAACGCCACACTAAGTGGAGCACCACAGGTCTTGCGCGTCCATGGAGCACACCTCAAATATGCACTCCTCGCTCTGATATCAAGAGACAAATGCACTGAAACGCGCGCAGAGGGCGATGGTTATGATGAAGGTCTAACATCCTCACCCGGACACATCTACCAGCACACCGGTGTGCCCGGCATCGACTAGAGAAAGCCTGGCCGCTGGGATGTGAACACTGGTCCCCGTCTATGCTGTGGCATCTCAGCTCAAATCGTATCACGGAAAACTCATGCCTAGCACTAATGACAAATGGCCAGCACATTGCAACACCGCGGTGCGTCGAAGCGCTTGAGCCAGTGCGACTCACATCCCGTCAAAGAAGGGTAAGGGTAGTCACCAACTCCTTAATCTCCAGCTGCAAAAATGCTAATTGTGATCGAAATGCACACAAACTCACTCAACTATCCCTTAATCATCAGCAAGTGCCTGGACCAACAAGCGTTTCGGAGAATAACTGCTACATGAAACATTGTAAGAATCTTAAAATGCTTCGTCGGTGCATGACGTGCAGTTTCATATGGTTTCAAAAAGCATCATTATTGACTATTTTTCCGTTCACGACCATTTACTAGGCCAGACAACTACTCGTGGCTTGGGCTAGATAGAAAGGAAACGTTCGTTATCATAGAAAAGCATTGCGACATCAAAACAAACCAAATTTGTCAACACAAGTTACAAAAATTGGTTTTTAAAAAGATTTTGGATTGCATCCAGATTTCGGCTTTGGAGGGGCCTAGCGGACCGACAATTACCGCCCATTACTGCAATAGCAACAGCAAACGCCTCGATGAAAGTCATGAGAATATGCTTGATCGAACTAAGGTCCAAGCAATTGCTTCTGACCACAGGAACTTAAGTAACAAAACCAACCAACGGGATGCGTGAAACCAGCGTACAATGACTTCCAAACCATTGTACGCTGTACAACATTTTACACAGGAAACCTTCATGACAATGGCCAATGCCTACTAAAATTTCACTTGACGGCGGCTTCTAGCTTTCTTCTAAAAGCTTAGCAGCTTTTAGCTACGGGTTAGCTTTCGTTCCAGGTACATTGCGTTGAAGGTTTATTTTGCAACTGCAAGCCGCCAGTACGGTGACTTTATAAAGACAAATTTAGTTCTTAAAATCAGCCGAAAATCACGAGCTGTATTTTCTCGATTGGCATATTTCGTTTTCAAAACGATCCTTTGATATGATCCATCAGGCTTATCCGTGGAGCAGTCGCTGCCCCAAGCTACTGTTGGAAGTGATCAAAAGTGGTCGTGCACATATGTTTTTAAGTTGCTGCGTTACGGCGGAAAGCATGGGTGAAAGATTACAACACAATTGTAATGCCTGTGAACAGCGAATGCACTTGGTCTAGTTATGTTACGAATACAAACAGCAACATGCCTACAAGCCAATCGTAGTGTCGTTCCTGCAACAAGACACGACACATTCAAAATGTCTGCACAACTATTGCGTTGAAAGCAATCGGTGAGAATAACTTCGGCGTGATGTTTTCGGCTGATAATCTTAACGTCACAAATCATCTTTATTGCAAACCGCGATGATATAAATATTATTTTAATGTTTTACAGTACATTATTCGAGAATGCGCCCAGTTTTCAAAACACAGCAAACGCGTGCAGCGTTTGGAATGGCATGTTTCCAAACCGCTGGTTACCATGACTGAGTTTTAGAAAGATTTTAGTGCCTCCGAAAAACTTTTATGGGGAGTTTAGAACCTTCTGCTGATAACCATCGGCCTTTAATACACCAGGATGTGCTGTTTTAATAACGCTGTCGGGCCAACATTAGTTGCATTGTCAATATTCGACGTTGCAATATTTGCCTATGCTCATGACAATGTGTTTCCAAACCATTTTGGACGACTTAGGCCTCTTCATCGCACCATACATCCCAGACTGGCTTGCGGCAGTGACAGAAAAGAACAGGTTTTAGGTTTATTCTTGCACCATGACCCCGTTTCGCAATCTTTTAGGCGTAAGTGTCACGCTGCAGCCTGAATCATCTGATATTTTTCCTAATATATCGCTGACGGTATTGCAGTACGAAAGCTGTTAGTGTCGTGAAATCACCGCACTTTGGTTAGGCGTTTCATCTTTTGATGTGTATGTGTGTGCGTGTGTGTATTGTGCTGTTACTTCACATGTGCATACACACACATGCACACGAACACACACCAATCGCACACACACACACACACACACACACGTCATGATAACCGTCGTTAGATGAAGAATTGCATGCGTTTGGTCGGCGACGTTGCGAGGTGTAATGCTGGCTTGATGCCGTTGGGCTAATATCAGTATGTGCGTGTGCGGGGGGGGGGGGGGCGATCCAAGCCCCAACTTGCGGAGGGATAAACAACACCAAAAAGCGCAGCAATGAAAAAAGAGGCTGGCTACCACTCCGTCTCATTCGATGAATCTCATTCACCAAGATGCTTTGCCCCTCTTTTTGCTCCTTTTCTGAGCTCCAAGACCTTGTAGCTTTCTCTTATTAACACAAAAAGTCTGAGCCCTGACATAATTTACAAACAAGTCTAAAATTACTTACAACACGGCTGTTACCGCTCAAACCCCAAACACTTGCTGGTGAAATGATGCTGTTGCATTTGATTCGTCTGCTTTGAGCTGTGGCTTCACGTAATAACAAATGCAAGCCAGGACTTGCACTATTACGTTACATCTGACAATGTTAACTGATTTCGTTGAGAGAAAACATTTAGTATTGATCTAACAAAGCTCCTTCTGTTTGTAACAGAAAAATACATTCTCTTTCCTTCTCATACGGTTGCACGCTCATTTTTGTCCACATGATAGGCATAACAGTTTCCCAATACGTTTGAGGCTGCATGCGTAAAGTTGAACAGAAAAGCTTGTAACGAGGAAGTGAGGTCACGCCCAGAAGTTAGTCATGTGTATCACAGGGCATCGGGTAACGTATAGCTTTGTTATTTACTTCGTGACAGTCATTAAAGACGCTATGCGTTTCAGGAATCATGAGATACTTGCCAGATGTGGCGCTAAGCCAGCGGCATTGATAAGCGGAGTTGTCATCCATCTTTCCGATTGAGCTGATGGAGATCTAACCATAAAATTTTGATAGCAAGGCTGGAAGGACAGCGGACACGTGCCTTTCCTCTGCTGATCTCGGCCGCTTCGCAGAACACCAACACCTATCGTGTACAACTCACACGCAATGAGCGTAACGCTTAGTTCAAAGCATGCCTAAAAAAGCAACGGCATGGCAAATGCAGTGTTGAGAGAGATGCCTGTTTGTAGCAATTCCTTGCACATTTCTCACTACACAAAAAGACATACAGACGTCAGAAATCACAGAGTTAACGTCAATGGAAGATGCTGTTCGAGGTATCGAAGACATCTGCCAGACGACGAGCTGTTCAACCAGCGGGCACCCGACCACACCATGACCAGCGGCACCCAACCACACACCCGACCACAGCGGGCACCCGCCCAGGCACACCAAGACTAACAGGTACCCGACCACTCACCCGACCACAGCGGGCACCCGACCACACCAAGACAGGAGCACCCAACCACACACCCGACCACAGCGGGCACCCGCCCAGGCACACCAAGACTAACAGGCACCCGACCACACACCCGGCCACAGCGGGCACCCGCCCCACCACACCAAGACCAACAGGCACCCGACCACACACCCGACCACAGCGGGCACCCGCCCCACCACACCAAGACCAACAGGCACCCGACCACACACCCAGCCACAGCGAGCACCCGATGCGGACGCACAAGACCACACCAAGTGCACAGTTCGCACCAATTATAACTTGACTACGCTAGTGAGCAGCCAGGGTTAATTGCAGCACATCCAGCGCAGCCCGACCCAGCTGCAGTAGAACCTGCTGAACAAGATTGGCCCATGATGACGAAGCGACGGAGCTTCCGCCCATTGCAGCAACAACGGCCGCCAACAGCAACAACAACTGACGCCCTGCCAGAAGCGGGAGTATATTCAACCGCACTAGTGGACATCAGTCGTCGTAGTTCCTACCAGGGCTTCATCGTCTGCAGTAAAAGACCCTTGTGCCTGGGCATTAATTGTAGTAGACTCTACTGGCCGGGTGACGCTTGTTCTTTTGCCAGGTGCACGTCAGTATTTTCACGTACGTGCGGCGGAACGAAGCGTTGCAGAGCGCATAGCAGAGGGGGTTCACGGTGGAGTTGATGTAGCACAGGTAGTAAGAGAAATTCCAGAGCTCCTTCGGAATGCAGTCCCCGCACTGCAGCATGACGCGGATCAGCACCAGCACGTTGTAGGGCGTCCACGTGATGATGAACGCCAGCAGGATGGCCGACAGCGTCTTCGCCGCCTTGCGGTCCTGCTTCTTCTCCTCGCGCTTCTTCTTCTTCTTCGGCGCCGGCTGCCGCGGGATGACGCGCGCGTTGAGCGGGATGCGCAGGTCGGGCATCTGCGAGGGTCGCCTCGAGGCGGGCGGCGGCGGCGGCCGCGGCACGCCGGCGTCCGAGCTGTCGTCGTCCTCGTCGTCGTCGGGCGGCCGGGCGGCCGGCCGCGCCGCCGCCGGGCTGCGGCTGAGAGGACAGTGCGGCTGGTGGCCGTCCTCCTCGTCGTCGGAGTCGCCCAGCATCGTGATGCTCGGGTCGGTGCTGGCCGTCACTGTCTCCGGGAACTTGATGACGATCGTGTAAACGGACTCGGCCGACAGGCTGCGCGAGCCGGCGCCCAGCGTGCCGGCGCTGGCGTGGCGGCGCAGTCCGCTCAGGATCGGCAGCGGCGAGGGGATGGTGTGCCGGCCGTACGTGCACATGTAGGTGGGCGTGTTGTAGGCGACGCTGCGCGTCTGGCGCAGCTGCAGGTGCCGGCCCCCGTTGGCTGTGGCTTGGTGCGCGGCTGGTGCCAGCGGCAGAGCCAGAGCCGAGTGAGGTCGAGGCCGGTCCACCTCGCCGCCGCACCAGGCGCTCAGCCGGCGCCAGCTGCCGCTGCCCACCTGGCGACACAGGTACCGACTGTCAGCGGCATTCACACTGATCGGCGTCACACCACTGCTGACCATCAGCGGTACTCACACTCACCAGCGTCAGACCACCGCTGACTGTCAGCGGCACTCACACTCACCAGCGTCAGACCACTTCTGACAGTCAACGGCATTCACATTGATCAGCGTCACGCCACTGCTGATCATCAGCGGCACTGACACTCACCAGCGTCAAACTATTGCTGACCGTCAGCGGCACTCACACTCACCAGCGTTACACCACTGTTACCCGTCAGCGGCACTCACTCTCACCAGCATCAGCTCGCTGCTAGTGCTGTAGACAAACGAGCACCAACGCAACGACACTCCCAGCCGTTGGTGAGTTCCCCCAGAAGACCTTCGCTCCTGCTGGCGCCACGCAGCCTTCCCAAGACGAAAATCACGCAGCGCAACCCCAGATCGCGCCCGCGGGTCAGAATTGGCCACACCCTGCGAATGGCAACGGAAAAGCCGCTCTGTGGCGGACCGAGCGCCGCCGCTCCGGTCTGGCAGCAGCGGACGTGAGGCCGCATATGCATGACCTCATCGGGCCAAAAAGCAGCCGATTTGACGGCGAAAATGTGGCCTTGAAATATTCTACATTCATCGAATGCATCGTGACCAGATGGCGGGAAATGGCTGCCCTGATCTGGCAGCGCTGTGCAAATTGAAGCAGCTGCATGACCAGTACGCCAGCACAATAAAATACTTAGACTAGTGCAGACATGAAAGGCATATTTTACATGGAAAATATGCTTAGATCGAGTCCATCGATGGCTTTGAGCAGCAATGAATTCGAAAGGTCCTTGATAGCGGCCAAAACAGCGCGATGGAAAACATAATACTTTCGTACACACACACTCTCTCTCTCTCTCTCTATCTCTCTCTCTCTCTCTCTCTCTCTCTCTCTCTCTCTTCTCTCTCTCTCTCTCTCTCTCTCTCTCTCTCTCTCTCTCTCTCTCTCTCTCTCTCTCTCTCTCTCTCTCTCTCTCTCTCTCTCTCTATCTCTCTCTCTCTCTCTCTCTCTCTCTCTCTCTCTCTCTCTCTCTCTCTCTCTATCTCTCTCTCTCTCTCTCTCTATCCTCTCTCTCTCTCTCTCTCTCTCTCTCTCTCTCTCTCTCTCTCTCTCTCTCCTCTCTCTCTCTCTCTCTTCTCTCTCTCTCTCTCTCTCTCTCTCTCTCTCTCTCTCTCTCTCTCTCTCTCTCTCTCTCTCTCTCTCTCTCTCTCTCTCTCTCTCTCTCTCTCTCTCTCTCTCTCTCTCTCTCTCTCTCCTCTCTCTCTCTCTCTCTCTCTCTTCTCTCTCTCTCTCTCTTCTCTCTCTTCTCTCTCTCTCTCTCTCCTCTCCTCTCTCTCTCTCTTCTCTCTTCTCTCCAGCTGGTTTCCGCCATGACTACTGCTCTCCCCCGTTCTCTATATTCTCTTGTCATTGATGGTGACACCTCCTCCTCTCACCTATAGCCAACAACACAGTGTTCGACTGTGTTCGTACTCTTTACCGGCCACACACAGCACCCAGGCTCTCTTCGGACCATTGACAGCTCCCGGGTTTTCTCGCCGGACCACCGACAGCGGCCGAGCTCTCTCCGGATCACCGAGAGTGCCCGGACTTTCTCCGGAGCACTGACAGCTCCCAGACTCTCCGGACCACCGACAGCTCTCAGGCTCTCTCCGGAGCACTGACAGCTCCCAGACTCTCCATACCACCGACATCTCCCAGACTCTCTCCGTACCACCGACAGCTCTCAGGCTCTCTCCGGACCACCGACAGTTCCCGAACTCTCTCAGGACCACCGACAGCTCCTAGACTCTCTCCGTACCACCGACAGCCCCGGACTCCCTCCGGACCCCCGACAGCTCTCAGGCTCTCTCCGGACCACCGACAGTTCCCGGACTATCTCAGGACCACCGACAGCTCCTAGACTCTCCGTACCACCGACAGCCCCCGGACTCTCTCCGGACCCCGACAGCTCTCAGGCTCTCTCCGGACCACCGACAGCTCCCGGACTCTCTCAGGACCACCGACAGCTCCTAGACTCTCTTCGTACCACCGACAGCTCCCAGGCTCTCTCCGAACTACCGACAGCTCCCAGGCTCTCTTCGTACCACCGACAGCTCCCAGGCTCTCTCCGGACCACCGACAGCGCCAAGTCCGGCCGCGACCGCTCGGCACAACTGAAGGGAGAGGGACGAGGATCGACCGGCGGTGGGAAGAGGCGCGCCGCGGCGAAAAGCGACGCGCCTCCCGCGGCGGCCCCTAACCTGTCAGCTTGCGGTCGGCCGTGATGGCCTCTGGCAAGCATGTGAGGTCCACGGTTGCCCTTGGAGGGCCTGTGGTGCGGGTAATGGCTGACGTGTTTTCCGGGATGTACGGGATCGTGGCGTGAACCGAGCACCACGGGGATGTTTGGTCATAAAACAGGAGGCATGTTTGCGGGAGAAGAAACAAGTGAGACAGCACGGCTCAAACCCATCGAGCTTTATCAGTGAAGGTGCATAGGCTGCGTGCTCCGTTAGTGATGACGATGCCAGTGTCATGTGCTGAGCTCCTGACTGGATCCCTCGCCTGGCTCCAGCGCGCACGCCTCAGGCCTCCGAGCCTCCGGCGTCGAGAGAAGGCTCAAGTGGTCTGCTCACGCGCTCCAGACGTTAACAGGCGCGCCGCGTGTACAGGGACGGCGCCAAATGGCACACGGCGTGGCGGCCCGATCCTGGCATGTCCCCTTCCCTCGCAACGTTGCCAGCTACGGTGGCTTTGCCAATTACAATTACAATTCAGTTATTGAAAAAAGAGGCCAAATGATTTGCAACTGATGATGGCTTGTAAGTCATATTTGCATTGGCAATGCACATTAGTGCCACAACGGCAATGGCATTGGCGTGTCGCATTATCAGTACAGCTATGTTGCGTCGAAAATCCCGATTGGCCACAGACCACTGCCAGCCGTGATAGGGGTAGGCGTGTTTAGAGTAGTAGACTTCAGCTGCAGTACCAGCCACCCACTCAACAGGCGCGGGGTTGGCGCCACCCGAGCTGTGTGAGGCGGGACGAATCCGGCGCCTCGTCCTGATGAAGCGCGGCCATACCCTCGCCGCATAAGAACCGCACGCAGACACCAACACCTAGCTCACGGAGTCAGCTGGTACTGCCCTAACTGCGCATAAAATGTGGCCAATCTGACGCTGTCTCGTTGCTACAAAACAGCTAAGCAGCTGGCAGTAACGCGTCTGCACGCCGTGCGCGGAAATGGGGCGTTGCTCACCTTAACACACTTCCTGAAGTCGAAGTGAAGCGCGTTCTCACCTGCGAGTAGCGCGTGGAGAACTTGGCGCTGCCGCTCAGGCTGTCGTTCTCGCCGGAGGAGGCGTGCTCGAGCCGCGTGCGTCGTGACGAGGAGCCCGTGCCGCCCTCCTCCGCCCGGCTGTGGCAGAGGGAGCAGCACAGGTCAGCGTCGGGAGGCAGAGGGAAGAGGGGGGGGGGGGGTGGGGGGAGGTGGCCGACCGTTGCTGACGCGGCGACTGGGCGCGGGCCGTCGTTCGGGGCAGGGGGGGGGGGGGGAGGCGTAACAGCCACGCTGGGGCCGGGGGCCGGGGAGGGCTCCGTGGGATGTGCGGATGCCTGAGACGAGTAGCCACCACAAATCGATATATAATACTGTCGGTGACTTTTTTCATGAGCGGCTGGGTGTGCTACCGTATGGATGCCTCAGCTCTATCTACCAAGAAAAATTCGATCGCGACTGCTTCGTCTAATTCTATAACCTGTTATCTGATAACACAACTTTTCTTCTAAGTTATTTCATTCGTCACAAATGTAACCCTCGAATGCGGACAATATGCATTCTAATATATGTTTTATACAACGATGAACATATTGCTGAGCGGGAGTGCACTATTTCAGCGCTCATTGAGGTCTCTGTTCCGAAAGTTCTGAGAGAGCATCCGATAATTTCGTATGCGCGGCCCTCTTACTCGCGCAGCCCGGTCATGTTGCGCTTGCTTATTCCGCGATCATCTAAGCATTCAGTAGACGCGGCTTCCACCAGGTAAAGAAGCCACTCCTCACTGGTTATATCTAAGATTTTACCAACTGGACCATTGTGCCCGCCTTGGTCGTCTCTCCGTCAAACAGCCCCGAACTATAGGCTTTCTGTAACAGTCCTGGCAGAGGGCTTTTGAAATTCCCTGCGATGTTTATTCCTGCAAGACGACACAAGCTGATCCGTGGATGGTGTCCTGATATGGGGTGATTCCATGGTGATCTAAGTCAGACCACGGTCCGACCCGGCCCGTGCCGCCGCGTCGCCCGGGTCCGTTCTGTGCCGCCGCGTCGTCCTGCTCCGTTTTGTGCCGCCACGTCGGCCGGGTCCGTTCTGCGCCGCTGCATCGGCCGGATCCACCTCGTGCCGCCGCGTCGGCCGGGTCCTTTCTGTGCCGCCGCGTCGGACGGGTCCGTCTAGTGCCGCCGCGCCGGCAGGGTCCGCTCTGCGCCGCTGCATAGGCCGGGTCCGTCTCGTGCCACAGCGTCGGTCGGGCTCGTTCTGTGCCGTTGTATCGGACCGGACCATCTCGTGCCACCGCGTCGGCCGGGACCGCCCCGTGCCGCCGCGCCGGCAGGATCCGTCTCGTGCCGCCGTATCGGCCGGGTCCGTCTCGTGTCACCACGTCGGCCGGGTCCATCTCGTGCCGCTGCATCGGCCGGGTCCGTCTCGTGCCGTCGTGTCGGCCGGGACGATCTCGTGCCGCTGTGTCGGCCGGGACCATCCCGTGCCGCCGCGTCGGCAAGATCCGTCTCGTGCCGTCGTGTCGGCCGGGTCCGTCTCGTGCCGTCGCGTCGGCCGGGACCATCTCGTGCCGCCGCGTCGGCCGGACCCGTTTCGGCTCGCCGTGCCCGACTTGATCGATCTCGCGGAATTCAAACGGCGCCGCGCCCGCGCTCTGCAGCGCCGCGCGCGCGGGCGGCGCGCTGTCGTCCGGCGCGCGGCAATGTCATCGGTCGGCGCGACACTGGAGCAGCGACAGCGGCCGGCCACCTCCCCCCGCGCTGCCGCCGGAGCAGCAGCCGGAGCAGCCCAGCTGCCGCCTCGCCAATCGATGGCTCGGCCGAACCGACGTCCGCCGCGCCGCTTAGCCACTGACGAGGGCGACTGTTTCAGCCGCAAGCCCATCTCAAAATGGAACGGCTGCGTAGATCACGGCCAAGCTCGTCGGGGCATGACCCCTTGTTTTGGACAGGGCTGAACAGCGAGTCGGACGGACGCCCACCATCATTTACAGTGCTGTGATCGGCTCCAGCTGAATTGCAGCGCCCATCTGGTTGTTGGTAAGCTTTATTGGTCTTGGCGGCGGCAGGTTGAGCAGACGACGGCGGTAAACAAGTCACATGGCGCGCGGGAGGTGACCGTTATTAACACGCGCTCGAGTGGGGGGATCAAATTGACCCCCCGAAGGTTTTTCCAGAATGGTTTCCGAACGCCGCGGCGTAGCCGCGTCAAATTTTGCATAGCTGTTCAAAATTGAATAGCAGAACGCTTGATGCAAGAAATTTAGATGTAATTTGTAAAGTCACTGACCTACTGGCTTTGTACTGCTGACACTGACTGGCAGGTCAACGTCAGGCCATGGTTTCAGCAAAGTCAATTTCTAGGGAATCGTTCAATCTGATGCAACAACGGAGTGTTTGGCGAAGCTATTCCTCTTTGAGATGCTTTTTTAGGCAACACAAGCATTGAATGAGCAAACTAAGTTGACCTAAGGTCAGGTATGAAGGTCAGACCAAGGTCAAAACCAACCTGTTTTATTGCTTTAGGCTTGCTGTATGGGGTATTTTCCGGTGCTCATTTTAAATTCATCGGTAGCAGGAACCGCATCATAAGTCTTCAGTAGACTTCTCAGAGGTTCTTATAGGTCATTGACCTAAGATGACCCAGGTCGACATTTTTTAAAGGGCATACTGCCAAGCGTAATGTTTGTTTCTTATTCAAATGCAAAACTCATGGTAGTCTTGTATGATTTTGGTTACCATGACCTTCAAAAGGTCAAGCAAGGTTACTGACCTTAAATGAGCATGGTACTTTTTGCTTTGAAACAGTTATCTAGGCTCTGGGGGCGCTTTGGAGACCAACCTGAAATTTGACCTTGTTTGACCTTATTTGACCCGCAGGTCATGACCTGGTGGCCTCAAACTTTGACCTAAGTGAGTTCACGTACAGGTTGACACACCCCGCAAATTAAGTGTCCCCAGCTTTCTTAATTTCCGAGATCTTAGGGGGGTCAAATTGAGCCCCTCCCTAGAGGAGGGTATCTAGCCGGCCACCCGGGCGCGTGTCAACATTCGTCAGACGATTACACGCACTTGTAATGTGCGGAAGTCATTAGAGAGACCATATCATATGACCTGTAATGCCAAAGCTTTGAGGAAGCAAATGCATCTTAGGCAGCCCGCCTTGTAGATACACTGAAGTAGTTGTGCATCGTAGCCACACGACACGCACAAAACACCTCCAGGCATTCTCCTACGAGCATCCGATGACACGAACAACGAGGTACAAAACGTAAGAGTTTCTTATTGGCCTGCATGCTCTGGAGGTAAGCATGCTCTAAATTTGCTCTTCTATGCTCTATGCTCATGCTCTTCTTATGCTCTAAATTTGCCATCAATTTTTGAGTGACAAGAAAGTGATTGATTAGTGGTTCTACGTAACACGTTCCGACATGACAATCTGCAAGACGCAGATTCGCGGCGAAAAGGTTTGTCGTGAATCTTCTTTGTTATCGTGTGCATGTTCTTCTGACACTTCCAAAATTTATAGCAATGCTTCTGGCGTTTGACATTAAAAGACATGCTACACCGAAATTGAGACGTAACAGAACATAACTGAAAGAGCAAAACAATTTCCTAACGTGAAGGCTGATCACTTTTTGTACCGGACTTACGTACGTTCTTTTCGGATGACTGGCTAGACTATGCAAATAAATACCACTGGAACAAATCATCTAAGGACGTCCAAAACGGATGTTGTAGATAGTTTAAACAGTTTCATATAATTATATGGTGGTATAAGATTATTAGGTCATTTCACATTACCATTGCTTTCGAAATGATGAATCACATGTGTGGTGGCCCTAATGACGTCATGTGCGTGTGAACTAGCATCACTTGATCCATAATTTCAACATAAGATAGCACCGATGCCCTTTGAAGGTTACTCAGTTTTATGTCGCTGGTGCAAATGACTGGGACTTCCCAATCGTTTAAAATATCTAACCTCGTTAAACACTTCTTCTCAATATCGCTCCATGTATCTCCAGTAAAATGGTTGCGGCCCATGCTTGACCACTCTCCGAGATAGTCCAACCGCCCCACGCATCTCGCGATTCTGGCGGCCTTGCTCTCCACCTTTTCCAACCGTGCATGGAATTGTGTTTCTTTTGGACATACATTTGAGCACGATGCTCTCAATGGGACATGTACTGTAAAAGGTATAAATGAATGCTCTAAATTCATGTGTATCCTAAATCGAAACGGCTAAAGCGTATGGCGATTTCAGACAGGTTGGTCGCCCTGCCAAATGCTGATCCGATGTTTGGGAGTCTCACGGTCTGTGTGTCCAGGAGTTCTGACATGCTGAGCATGTCTGCTCAGGAGTTCCGACATGCTGAGCATGTCTGCCCAGGAGTTCCGACATGCTGAGCATGTCTGTCCTGGTGTCCCGACGTGCTGAGCTTTTCATCAGGGTCGATCATCCCGAACCCTCATGGCCGTGGCACGCGTCAGTGAGGGGGGACACAGGCCAGTGACGGGTGGCACGGGCTAGTGACGGGTGGCACAGACCGGTGACGGGTGGCATGGGCCAGTGATGGGTGGCACGTGTTACTGACGGTTGGCACGCGTCAGTGGCGGGTGGCACAGGCCAGTGACGGGTAGTACGCGTCAGTGACGGGTGGCACGCGCCACTGACGGGTGACGGGGGTCAGCGATGAGTGACTCGCGTTAGTGACGGGTGGTACACGTCAGTAACGGGTGGCACCTGTCAGCGACGGGTGGCACGCGTCAGTGACGTGTGGCACACGTCACGCGACGCTCCCATGAGCTCTGCAAAACTGACCCGTCACGGACACAGGCCAAGTGGCCAGCCACATGGTACGCCCACCAGGGGGCGTGGCCAACGGCGGGGCCCGCCACCCCTCTGGTGTGTCGTTCGCTAGCGGCGAGGAGTGCCCCCGTCGGCTGTGTGCATCGTTTGAACTGGGGCAGCTCCGGGTCACCGCCGCGTCAAGCTGCGGTCGTCAAACTTGGCAGGTAGGTGAGATGCCACTGGGACGTCCGCTGCCGCCCAAAGCACAGAGGTCGGAGGCTCGGTGTGCGCGTCACGTGCTCGTGCATGTTTTGAATCCCAATTATTTTAAAGTGGTCCCCACGACTGAGCTGTGGTCTGCTCGGGTTCCTGTTGTCACAGGATAGCAGAGTGCCAACATGCCCCATTCAAGCGGGATTCACAGATACGGGATGCCAACGCTGCTAGATACTTCTTATCCTGCGATTTACTGCAGCTTACTCGTAAGTGATATCCAAAGGAAGCATTCCTTTACCCGTGTGCCACCACCGTGAACGGACAGTCCGCATGGAACTCATGAGCGCGTGGGTCCGTGGAAGATGCAAATGTCATCGACACGCGTGTTGCGTCGAAGCTCAGGTCAGGTCAGGTCAGGCTCATGTCGGGCACTGCTCGCGCAGACTCGCCGGGTCATATGTTTGGCAGGCTATGTCGACAATGGGTGGAGCAAGAGCTGCCAAACGTGCTACAACAATCAGTCGTCATTTTATGACACAGCTTTACTGAGTGATGTGAGGTGAGTGTACGGTTGACTTGTGCTCCCATGCAATTACCGTTGATCCGGCGGGGTCAGAGGCAGGAAATTCGAGTCAGGAGGTCCTTGCAGAATTTGAACTTCGTTGATGGGCCTGCCTGATTTGCATGCGGTCAGCAACAAGGCAGTCACCTAAAAGTGCACACCCCTCACGCATTGAGTGGGCTGAGCTGAAGACGCAATGAGCTTGAGCCGTCAAGCTTCAGCCTTCTACAGCTACCGTGAGCTGAGCTTTCTACACACCTTCCCGCCACATGGGTGCCCCGGGAGTGTCGCGGTGGATATGCTCACCTTTGGTAACACACTTTTTTAAAGCCATGCCCGGCATTCGAACGGAAATTTGGATCTTCATTGGTGTTTACTCGGTACTGAGGGATTTTAATGTCATTTACGTGAGCATTTTTGCGTTGTGCTGTCATCCTCGAAAAAGTCTACGCAGTCTTGCCCGTTCAGACGACCGTTGGGGCCCGTGCCGGTGGCGGAATACGCTGAACCGGCTAAATCTGGTACACTGCTCGAAGTCTACATTTGCTATCCGAGCATGCACTTGTATGAACGTAAGATCATGGGTTCCGATTTTGCCCCTAAGCCATGACTCGTACGCATTGGCTTTCGTGTAGATGAGTAACACCACACTCAAGAAGGTTCGAGGCATCGCTCAGCGCAGCCGGCCGGTTCTGACGCAGGCCTCAGCCGCTGACGGTGCGGCGCCCCGCAGAGCTGAACAGGGCGCCGGAACTGCTGACACTACACTGCCCTGCAGAGCTGAACAGGGCGCCGGAACTGCTGACGCTACACTGCCCTGCAGAGCTGAACAGGGCGCCGGAACTGCTGACGCTACGCTGCCCTGCAGAGCTGAACAGGGCGCCGGAACTGCTGACGCTACACCGCCCTGCAGAGCTGAACATGGCGACTGTACTGCTGACGCTACACTGCCCGGCAGAGCTGAACATGGCGACTGTACTGCTGACCCTACACTGCGGTGCAGAGCTGAGCATGGCGACACAACTGCTGACGCTACACTGCACTGCAGAGCTGAACATGGCGACTGTACCGCTGACGCTACACTGCCTCGCAGAGCTGAACAAAGCGCCGGAACTGCTGACCTTACACTGCCCCGCAGAGCTGAACAGGGCGCCGGAACTGCTGACGCTACACTGCCCTGCAGAGCTGAACAGGACGCCGGAACTGCTGACGCTACACTGCCCCGCAGAGCTGAACAAAGCGCCAGAACTGCTGACCCTACACTGCCCTGCAGAGCTGAACAGGGCGCCGGAACTGCTGACGCTACACTGCCCCGTAGAGCTGAACAAAGCGTCGGAACTGCTGACCCTACACTGCCCTGCAGAGCTGAACAGGGCGCCGGAACTGCTGACCCTGCACTGCACTGCAGAGCTGAACAAAGCGCCGGAACTGCTGACGCTGCACTGCCCTGCAGAGCTGAACAAAGCGTCGGAACTGCTGACCCTACACTGCCCTGCAGAGCTAAACAGGGCGCCGGAGCTGCTGACCTACACCGCCCTGCAGAGCTGAACAGGGCGCCGGAACTGCTAACGCTACACTGTCTCGCAGAGCCGAACATGGCGCCGGAACTGCTGACGTTACACTGCCCTGCAGAGCCGAACATGGCGCCGGAACTGCTGACGTTACACTACCCTGCATAGCTGAACAGGGCGCCGGAACTGCTGACGTTACACTGCCCTGCAGAGCTGAACAGAGCGCCGGAACTGCTGACCCTGCACTGCCCTGCAGAGCCGAACAGGGCGCCGGAACTACTAACGCCACACTGCCCTGCGGAGCCGAACAGGGCGCCGGAACTGCCGACGTTACACTGCCCTGCACAGCTGAACAGGGCGCCGGAACTGCTGACGTTACACTGCCCTGCAGAGCCGAACAGGGTGCCGGAACTGCTGCACTGCACTGCCCTGCAGAGCTGAACAGGGCGCCGGAACTGCTGACGCTACACTGCCCTGCAGAGCTGAGCAAGGCGACGGAACTGCTGGCCCTACACTGCCCTGCAGAGCTGAACAGGGCGCCGGAACTGCTGACCTTACACTGCCCCGCAGAGCTGAACAGGGCGCCGGAGCTGCTGACGCTACACTGCCCCGCAGAGCTGAACAGAGCGCCGGAACTGCTGACGCTACACTGCCCGCAGAGCTGAACGGGGCGCCGGAACTGCTGACGCTACACTGCCCTGCAGTGCTGAACAGGGCGCCGGAACTGCTGACGCTACACTGCCCCGCAGAGCTGAACAAAGCGCCAGAACTGCTGACCCTACACTGCCCTGCAGAGCTGAACAGGGCGCCGAAGCTGCTGACCCTACACTGCCCTGCAGAGCTGAACAGGGCGCCGGAACTGCTAACGCTACACTGTCTCGCAGAGCCGAACATGGCGCCGGAACTGCTGACGTTACACTGCCCTGCAGAGCCGAACATGGCGCCGGAACTGCTGACGTTGCACTGCCCTGCATAGCTGAACAGGGCGCCGGAACTGCTGACGCTACACTGCCCCGCAGAGCTGAACAGGGCGACGGAACAGTCAACATCACGCTGTATCAGAGCGCGGGTGTTTGGCGCTGGCGAGGAACATTGGCGCGCACTTCAGACAAAGGCCCAAGCTTTGTTTGTGAGACACAATGCATGTCTGAGCCGTCCATGAATTGCGCACGTATTTTTGGCAGTGCTACGCTCACCTTCCCTACTTACGCATTGGTTACGCTGTGCGAAACCCCCTCCTGGTTATTCTGTGCTAAGCGTGACGTCCCTAACAGTAGCGTGTGTTCGGTCTTAACTGAACTGTGGATGTCCAAAATATATTGCCGGTGTGTCACGACAGGAAATCAGCGACATCTGGCTTTAAGATTTGATTTAACGTTACAGATTTTAGCATAATTTGCAGCCGTACCTGAGCGTAATGTTACGCTTTCAAAAAGCTCCCCTCCCTCCCTTGTTACGCTTCGTTACGCCCCACCGAAAACCCTTCTCCTCCATGACTAACGCAATTTGTGTACCGCACCTCCGCACAATGACAAAGACTTTGTGCTATGATCCAACGCAAGATCCAACGCTCCCATCTAGTCCCAGGGTAATGAGATGGGAGAAAGTTGGTGGTAATACTTGTAAATAAGCCAAATCAGCAATCTCTCAACTCGGTCATGTCCGGATACCCTTAATTTGAACAACATATCGATTCAAAAACTGGACGGTGCACCGTGCCGTTTAGCCATCTTGATGGCGGAAATGAAAAGAAAAGATGCTGGTCACTGTTCCAGATCCGATCTTCGCTTTAATGAGATCTTTCAAAATTTAACTTTTGTAAGTTTTTTATGTCGCCCATAAGGGCCCTTTGTAATATATGAGGTGTGAGGAGAATGTCATCGCACGCGGTCAAATCCTCCTCCCACTGACCAGATATTTGGTCCACACCACTCGCTGCTACGGTCTCGCTCTAATCCCGTTATTGGTGCGGTCCAATCACACATCGCAGTCAATTCGCCACACAATTTTGGTCGCTTTTCATTAGGGCACAGAGGTGAAGCAGACTGATTCTAATGGGAAATCTGAATTCATGGGCATGTCAGATTAATTCAAATTCCGAATTACTTATGCCTTTGAAATGCCCCTCTCCCACACACCCTCAAAACTAGTTCAAAAGGCTCCTGCCGACCATGGCATTTACTCTGACTGCGGGAAAACCCCCGCTCCCGTTCCCCCTCCCCAGGCACCCTTTTGCTGTCACCCGCAAATCATTCATCGATATGCGTAGAAACACTCTCAACTGTTGACCCAATAGGTCGGCCGTATCTAGAAGAGCCGTGACGTAAGCCATAGGACTTATGCGTGCAGCCAAGCTCATGATGCGGCATCTTTGCTGCTCAAGGGCAAAAAGAACGATGGAAAAACATCGGAACTGATGACAAGCCGTGTCTAGCTTGCGTTCATTTTATCTAATGACGTTGAGGAGTTTGTTTTACCCAAACCTAAAACAAACCTATAGTAGGACAGAAGAATCGCACAGCCAATGTTTCCGTTGCACTTGGCACGGTCATTCGAGATACATCAAGCCCTACCAACTTGTTAATCAAAAATATAAAACCATAATCCTCGTAGAGAACTTCTGTCAAACAATGGCTGAATCAGTGTATTGCACACCCGACCATTCAGTTCAATATACCGATGCTAATGGAGCACAAAGCAAACAACCTGCTGTCGTGAACATCTCACTGCCTGAGCGAAAATTAAGGGAGAGGCTAGTTCTTCATTTTGTGGGCAGTTGGCACAATACTGGTTTTTGTTTGGATGTAGCCTGTTGTTTTTTTATTTGGGCTCTAGGGTGCCACAGCTGCTTAGCTATTCGGCGCGCTATTTTGTACAATCGAGAGGTGGTCCCAAGTCAGCGACTATTTTCGCTGCCCACCGTGCCCGGGAAGTGTAACGTTACAGACAGCTGCCAACTATCCGCTGTTTGCTGGTCTGGAACCACCCCAGCGGCTGCCGCTCCGACCCGCGCTGCCCCAGCCCCGCTCAGTCCCGAGGGAGGGCGCGGCTGCGGCAGTTGGCTGTGGTGCGGGGAGAGGACCCAGGCACTCCGGTCCGGACTCTCCGCGCCGGGAAACGAGCCACGACCATGTCTGTTTCGGGGTGGTGCAGGTGTGCAGGCGCCTAGACCGGTCAACAGTCCGCCCTACCGACGGACCACTTGGGACCGGTCCCATCGCATGGACTGAACCCCGAAGAGGTCCTCCCGTTCCCTTCGGCAGGCGAAATTTGCCGAAGGCCGAAGTCTCAAGCAGCGAAAAGTTGATCCGACCGGTAGGTGCGGAATTTTTTAATTGTAGAACTACGCCCACATCTCGTGTTATGTTTAGCTCAAGCGCTTAGTTCGGGCACTTGCCCCAGGGCCGGCACGCGGCACTCCTCCAAGGCCGCCACTCGCTTCCCCCCCCCCCCCCAGAGCCCGCCACTCGGCACTCCTCCAGGGACGCCCACTCGCCCCCCCCCCCCCAGAGGCCGGCCACTCGTCACTCCTCCAGACGCCCCGGCCCACTCGCTCCCCCCCCCCCCAGAGCCGCCACTCCGAATCCCCCACTCACCCACTCGGCACTCCTCCAGGGCCGCCACTCGCTCCCCCCCCCAGAGCCGCCACTCGGCACTCCTCCAGAGCCGCCTCTCGCTCCTCCCGAGAGCCACCACTCGGCACTCCTGCAGCGCTGCCACGCGGCACTCCTCTGGCCGGCTCTCGTCTCGTCTGAGCGAGACGAGGGCCAGCTGACGAGCTCCCGTCTGACGGCAGTGCCTCAAAAAGGCTGCTCCGTGTGGTACGATGCACACGTAATTAACCACCGGCCTTTCGTCACGCCAACGTGACCCCGTCATTCCCAGAGCTCGCTTTTGCAAATGGCACGCATTTCCTATTATGAGGCCAATTTGCCAGAATTCCGAATATCCTCGAGGAATGCTAATGTTATGTGTGTTGCTTAATCTGTCGGCTACTGGGCGGCGTATAGCACACCGCATTCATTTGATTTTGTCGTTTTAGCTCTCGAATAAATCGTGCCAGCGACCTGAAGCTTGAGGCTCTTTTCCATAAATATAAACGGCACTTGTCAACAGACCCAGGAGCAGGTGTCATCTCAGGTCAGATCGAAAGGCCGTCATAAAGTTCATCGTTGGTGTCGACAGCGACGGGCTTTGCTTCCGGGATTGCTTCATATCCATGCAGCCTTCTTTAGAGCTGCAGCTGGTTGGCCTGCACCAGTATGTTGAGTGACGTTACGAGGATCCAATATCAAGTTGTGTCGTGCTAAGTCGAGTTTCAATGACGTCACAAGTTGACCTCTCGTAGAACAGGTTGCTCCCGAGCCCTTTCCATGCTTCCGTACGCTGCAATGCCTGTGTCTTGCCTGTGTTAATGCCTGTGTGTCCTGTGTCTGTGTCTGCCTGTTCATCTCTAGTCGCATCAAAAGCTCGTGGTAGGCCTGCTCAAGCAGGTCTTTCTAGTCGACGTCAGCAATATAACGAATATGCTTCTTTTACATGCAGTTGGTAGTTACAACTTGCTGATGCGCCGCACTCATGTTGTAGACCCATCCAGATCAATTAAAGTTCAGGGTCATCGTAGATCACGCAAAGTTAGTCAAAGTGTGATAAAAATCCACTGTAGGTATCAAACAACAGCTCTCTATCACGTTTAAGGTCTGGTTTACAAAAATGTGTCACTTTCGCAATGAGGTCGAGACCATACTTGATCTCTTAACGCATTAGCATCTAAGAGGCACACGTGCCTCGCAACCCATGTGTATGGATTGTTAGTACATTCACTAAATACAAACAGTTTTGCATTGGAGGCGGAGAGCAGGGCAGGCCTGCGGACACCTTACGCGTCTTATGGAACTGAAAATTTTTGGCTGGCGATGTCTTGATTTCCATGCAAACGTAGAGGTGAAATAGCCTACGGCAAGACCGGTAAGAGTCATGCGCCCAGCAGTCTTCCGCGGTTTGTTCCCTTTCTCTCTCACTCTCCCTCTCCCTCCCCCTCTCTCTTTTCCCCTTCCTCTTCTTCTTCCTCTTCCTCTTCTTCCTCTTCCTCCTCCTCCTCCTCCTCCCCCTCTCCCTCTCCCTCTCCCTCTCCATCTCTTTCTTCCTCTCTCTCTCTCTCTCTCTCTCTCTCTCTCTCTCTCTCTTTCTCACCTGTCCGGCTGTGCGAAAGTTGCCAACAGGAGAAGACATATCCAGAGTGAAGTCCATTATCTTTGGAATCAGATCAGCGACAACGACGACCGCGGTGACCTGGATGAACACGGCAGCAAACCTGATGCAGAGCTAAAACGCGACGCCATGCAGATCAAGGGATGCCAGCTACCGTTGCCTCCGTCGTGGCCATATTTCCCTATATCTTTGTCTCGCTCCACATGATAATAACTGTTTGCTCCACCTTCCCGCGGCCATCCCACTGCTGCCACCGCAGGCCGTACACAGACAGTCGGCCGCTGCCGCTTCTCCCGCCACAGGAGTCACGCCATCACGCCACCACGTCGTCACGCCGTCACGCCTCACCAGTTGGTGCGGGTGCGATCACCCTCTCACAAGATGGTGCGGTAACCCCCTCACCAGCCGGTGCTGTAACCCTCTCACCAGCCGGTGCTGTAACCCTCTCACCAGCTGGTACGGTAACCCTCTCACCAGCTGGTGCTGTAACCCTCTCACCAGCTGGTGCTGTAACCCTCTCACCAGCTGGTGCGGTAACTCTCTCACCAGCTGGTGCTGTAACCCTCTCACCAGCTGGTGCTGTAACCCTCTCACCAGCTGGTGCTGTAACTCTCTCACCAGCTGGTGCTGTAACCCTCTCACCAGCTGGTGCGGTAACTCTCTCACCAGCTGGTGCTGTAACCCTCTCACCAGCTGGTGCTGTAACCCTCTCACCAGCTGGTGCTGTAACTCTCTCACCAGCTGGTACGGTAACCACCTCTGGTCAGCGGCAAACAAACTCCCAGCTCGTCCACGACATCGGGACAGTCCGGAGATCGCCCAACCACCGTCCAGTTAGGCCGCAGCCAGCAGTGAGCTTCAGTGCAGTAACAGTCCCAGACGCAGTCCATCGCTGTTGTAATTTGGCGTAAGTACCAGCTCAATCAGCCAGCGCAGGCCGCCGCGGCGGACAGTATCATCGGAGCGAGTCCGCTAGTGTGTGGGGAGAACAGCGCGAGCCCGCGGCAGCCTCGAGAAGGCTTGACAGCGGTTCTCGGAAGATACGATTGCTCTCCTTGTCGCCAGCACCAACGCAAAAATACAGGAAACAAGAGGCTGGCCCGAGAGAGGCGCAGCTGAGCGCGGCGAAGAGGCCAAGGACGCGGACGCCGTGGAAATGATGCCGTTCGTCGGTCTGATGTACGCCAGAGGTCAGCCGGAGCAAAACCTCTGCAGCGCACAACACGCCGTGCATGCAAAAAACCAGACACAACGGACGATGGGTCGAGAGCGTTTTTAGCTGACCCACTCACGCCTGCCTTGCTGACGTTGAGAGCCGCCGGGGGCGGTGAAGGCTGAAAGCGGACCGCTTCGCCGCCAGCCGTGGTCTCATCGAGCGCTCCGCCTGCCTGAACCGCCTGCCGCCTGCATGAAACGCCTGCATGCCCTGATCGCCAGAGAGCTACTCGCCATTGATGAGACTCTGTGCCCGACGTGATCTTGACACAGGATCGCAGTACGGTGATCGGCCGGAAGCTCCCGGCAGGAGCGCGGTCGAGTAAGCCTGCGCATGCGATGCGTATGCAGTGTGTGAGGCCAGCTGGCAAATCCGGCTGGCGCTGCAAGCCGGGCATGACTGATATCGCACGGCACCTGGTGGCAGCCGGTGGAGAATAGTGGAGGAAAAGCCAGGAACATTGCAATGGACGGCATGCATAGCCAGTAACTGCTCTGGCAGAGTGACTGCTGATATAGCAGGCCATTGTCGCCGACACCGCGACTGTGACCAGAAAGGCCGTGCCAGAGATGAAAGCGCGGTAAATCACCTGACCTGAGAATTTGAAGACCTCTGATGCAGGTACGCATGGGGAGTCGAGGAAGCTCGTAAAAGGCGGAAATCAACCCGGTGAGAAAATGCCTGCTGATGCTTACAGTTGAGACCATTCATCGTCGTAATAAAGAACATCAAGGTGAAGCCACTGGTATACAAGCTCCATTATCGCATCAAAGGAGGCACGATCATAATGGATCAAAGCATGGGAAGCTTCAGCACAAACGAGCTAGATAAATAAGTGGCCAGTGCGTGCCCAAATGTTCAAAACCCGCAGAGCGAACACTGACGCCTTGCTCCTAAAGAGTGGTGGCGCGAGCCCGCGCACGTTTCATTCTCCTGGTTCCGGGTGGGGGCTGGTGTGGCAGTTGATGACGCGTCAGGTCAAGGCTCGGGGGCTTCTCCGGCTTCTCGACAATGGCTATGCATGAAATGATGATGGTACCGTGGGAGCAGAGAGGGGGGGGGGGGGAAGGTGGCGTTGGCACATACCAATGGCAGCCTTTTTGCCACAAGGTGACGGCGTTATCGTCGCTTATATTAGGTGAATGTCCTGCCACTGAACGGCCACAAAGCCCAGAAAGACAAAGTGCAGTGCACGCAGTGTGACCGTGCACAGGACGTGGCAAGGTTGTGTGCTTCGTAAACGCTGCGCAAGTGTGCTGGCGGGTGTGCTACAGATGGGCATAGCAAAACGCATTGTGAGTCGTTCGCAGTAGTATTACAATGTGAAGGGGAATTCCTGGCAAAAGAAAGGTTTCACGTGAGTCAGGTGAATCTGCTGCACACTTCACGTGATTATCTAAAACAAAACTTTCCGTAGGCACAGTTCACTTCAGGGTTCTCAAAAATGTACAACGATCATTTTATGCGATATTAGTTACGGAATATTACCACTTTTGGATGACATTTTCAGCTTATACGGGTTGGACGATACATATATATCCATACGCAGGTCGTTGTGAAGTACAGCCAGGCCCTACTTTTTGAGGTTGGCGGAACTAGACTTTCACTTATTTTGCTCTTTGCCATTCATTTCCAGCGGAAATCACTCAAAACAAGCACGCACAAAACAATCTATAACGCCACTCAAAGCTCTTTCCAGACTAAATGGGTTGCAAGCTGGGGGGGGGGGGGGGAGGGGGGGGGGGGTTGACTCCAGGCCACGCCGTCTGAACCAGCAGCTGGACTCTTGCTTTCCCGTACGTCTGAAACGTCTCGGTAGGAGTACATGGAATTTAGGGTTAAATTTGCCGCCACTATTATTTCGAATAAATATGATGGCGTGTAACAGCCGATCCGGACGCAGTACTAAAAAAACTGGAAAAAATGATGGCCCACAGAAGAGCCACGCGGGTAGATGAAGATTTATGTAAAGACTGACGCTGATGTCAAAAGCTCTGGGTTTTGTCTGTCTGCCATCAGCGCACAAGCGGCATGTGAGGAAAATCCGTGACAGTTTCAATCTAGTCTCACTACATCTGCATCAGCTGGTCTCCAGACCTTTTGGGAAGCAAAAATGCTGTTATGTAATACCATTCAACCTCACCTCTGTTAGTTCTATTCGGCGTCTGTTACACGTGCCACATGAAGTCCGTGAAAACTAGATGGCACCACCACGCCAAGGATTTTTGGGATGAACAGTGCAGGGTATGGGATTCTCAGTTTGGCTACGGTTTTGTTAAGGTACACTGTTTCCTTTCGCATGGTATTATCAAGACATAAAATTCAATCCGATATCACGATTTAAATCGCCAATGGCGCGCGAGAAGCAACATGAGGAATTTAAGAGGATCACATACGAAATGCAAGTGACATTTGATTATTCCGTCCACTATCGATTTGCCGTGAAGAACGGTCCGCCAAATTCTTGGCTTCCATGCCTATTAGCACTGTAAATAATGGCGGCCGAACAAGCTCTTCCTGCGATATAGTGATACTGACAAGCCAAACACCTAGACTACTTGTAATTGGAAATGATGACCTGAAAGGTGCAGGTCGATTTGAACGGATCACAATTTATTGTCATTGGATGGCTACGGTTTCTACGAATTGTGGACGGCTTCCGCAGAACGAAAAGTGTCAGGAGCAGGCCGTGCCAATATACTAGGATTGGAGCCAAGAACTATTGACCACGAGGCGAGTGGGATTCTGCAGCGGGTGTAAATCGTACGAAGCATTGCTGCGAGGTCGGTGGACTGACACACTGGCGGACCAATCGCATCACATCATCTCAGAACAAAATGCAACGAAATGCCTGCCATTCTTACTCCCAGATCCAAACCAGACCAGCACCATCCGCGAAGCACCACGTTACTGCGTGGCGGGTCTGGCGGCTGCTGATCGTCAGACACTCGTCCAGCAAGAAACGCTGGCTGAGATACAGAGCGTGTCGCGTGCCGGCAGCGATTGTCCGGCCTTATCCATCACACCGCGGCACAGCTCCCAATCTACTACAAGCATGACACGCGTGGCCCCTTGGGGCGCCGGGCGGATATGAGAACGGCATGAATGAGCTAGCGAATGAAGACAATCGCTGATGGAGAAAAGAGAAAGCTTGCCCGGGGGTCTTCTGATAGTGGAGACGTCGAGACAAGCTAAAACTTCGGTGTTGACAGCGCGCTGAACGCTGATGCAAGTTTTTAAAAAAAATTATCCCGGGAGAACGAAAAATATCTTTATACGCTGCACGGACGAGGCATCAGGACGACAGCTTAAGTGCAAGACGTGGGAAGCTGCAACCGTCGCGAAGCCTCGTGACTTGAGATATGCCGGTGGCTGTTAATCCATTTTTTATAACCATTTCGCATGCGTCAAGCGGCAATGAAATGTGCTTTGAACTCTTCATCGCATGTTATGTGATGAAGAGTGTTGAAGCGTTGTAACACGCTGTGCTGCTTCGTACGTGATCTGGAACTTCTGCTTCGATCATCCTCCGTCGCATGTTATGGTCGGATTATCAAATAACGTCCGAGGAAGTCATATCACGAATAGGTTTCATCACATAGCGTTGCGTGCGCATCTGTGGCTTAAGACTGATATGAGCCAAATCACATCAACGTGGATCATGTAAGGTCACGAGGTTATTTCATAATCTTAACGCTAAGTCATCCTGCATGCATAAGAGTAATAAATGCATTTGACATTAAAATGTTATGAAATATCTGCTTGCATTACTTTGGCGTTTCAAAGACTTGATCTGATGTTATCCTAGTCTTGAAACCCTGTCGTAGATCGCCACCGGAGCTTTTTGGCCACTTCTGTTGAAAATATAGCAAAGTTAAGGGACAATTTGACACATTTTTTTCTTGATTTGCCTGACGTAGCCTTCACGCCCACCTAACCTTGGAAAGCATCGCGAGCGCTGATAAAGTTCGTGACATACCCGGGCAAAACGGTCAAAACTACTGGATGATAAGGTTCAATGTTTGAAGAACAAAGCCAGTAATATGTCGTGACCACTGATTTTCCACATTTGAGCCGTTTAGTTGTTTGATAACAGTCACAAGCAGTAAACCTGGAATAGCAGTAGCCTGAAATTTGCCGGGTGGTACCTAAAATCACTCAAAACGCACATAACCGACGAAAATCTTTTCCAGAGAGGTTGCGCGGTGCTCGTTTCACAGCGACTTTGTGTCAGAGCCACACAAGTATAGAGCACTCTTCTCACCCAGTGCAAGATAACCGGAAAATGGGAAATGTACAGCGTCTAGTCGTTGCTCCCACGCTTCCACTCATGACGAGGCTTTCACCCATGATGTGGCTGCTATCACCAGTAGAATGAGCTGATGTCGTGATGAAAAACTGTTAGACGTGCAGCACAGCGCACAAACTTTCATCAGCTAATTAGGTGTCCTGGGCTACAGCGGGCTATCTGTGGGCTTGTGAGCCGCCAAACGTACGAGCTCACCGCTGTAAGTCGACGGTACAGTTGCTAATCCAATTAATCTATCGGAAGGCACGATGGCTAATCTCGAGCGAGTAGGGAAGCAAACAAGGCAAGGAAGTGTTCCAACTGGCTGCAGTCTGGCTATGAAACGGTTGAACGGTGCCCGTCACGTCCCGGTCTTGACACGTTGGCTGCGATGTTTCCTGAGCTTGGCTGTATGATGGGGGTCAGGGATTACAGCTCCAACATTGCAGTTCTCCTCGCTGTCTTTCGGCACATCTCAGTTCGTTTTCAATAAAAGAGCGCCTTGTGGCGTCATCATGACGCACGTGGGAGCGTTGACCTGGTGTGGTTCCAGGACAGGCTTTGTCGTATCCAACAGGGAAGCGGCTCATCATGCGCATAGATGCCTAGAAGACATTTCTCACTGGGTGTATCTTGACAAATTTCAAAAACCGTTTCTTTGTGCAGTCAGCATCAGTCAAAGAGCTTTCCTTCCAGATCACGTCATCCCTTATCCTTATCGTCAAATCCCTATAATATTTTAGCTAACCCGTCCACCGGATATGCTACTACAGGTGGGTACTTGCCAGCTTCACTCCACCAGCACAGATATGGTTCGTTATTTTATGAACAATGGAGGAGGTGGAAAGTGGAACAAATCGCTTTTGATACATGCGATAAATATGTGTGTCAACGTTCCCCTGTGAAGAAATATCACGTCATGTCAGAGGTGTCCCCTTTTCCATTGTTGTTTTCCTTTAGTAGCTGAAAAGTGGAGCATAACAGTTTTGCATGGCAAAGTTTAAACACGGACACGCGTAATCAGGAAGACGAATTGGTAAATTAGAAATATCTTGTTCGCCACCGTACAATTAAGTTTTATACCTGCGTTGAGTTCACGATCGACACTTTCGAAAAACGTAGACAAATATTTAAATTTTGAGAGATAGACCGGGCACTTTTCGTTTTTAGAAGGTTCTTTGGTTTCATTAACATGCTTCGTCTGCGCCAATTATTACATGCGCGGGACACAATTAGGGGAAATGAGCAAACCACCACGGGTGTCGATTTGTATTCTTCCGTGAAGGTCCTGGCCCCTCCAATGTTGAGCTGGACCCCCAATGTTGGATTGGGCCCCGCGAGTGCTTTTGTTTGGAATAATACAAAAGCGTAGGTAAAAACTGATTGCCCTGCCGAGACCATCTACTTTCATCTTTTTGCTTAGTGGCGTCGTCATGGAGGGCGCCGTGGGGTACTGAGATTTCCACAGCCACAAAGTTATCTCGTAAATTTGGGAAATGAGAGTTAAGCTAACGTATATCTTACGTCCTATTTGCCCGTCTTAAGTAAGCCAAACACGTTTTCAGGCAACCTAACCAAGAAATTGACGGCAACGGTTCATCCGTTTCATGGAGACTATGTCCAACAACAGTTTGTCTCCTACCCATGGAACGCTGCGAACCTAACATTGTTTTGAATTGTTGGTGTGACGTTGTTAGCTCAAGATACAAGTTCAGCAGTGAAACTGGATATCAAATACATTAAACAGGAATCAAAAATGTTGCCGGCCAAATTTTGAATCGGATTCCGTGCTGAAAATGTGTTGCTCGGACTCCAAATCACCACCTCATTATTGTAACGATGATTCATCGGAACTATTCTGCTTCGGATCCCTATCAAAATGGCACGAAAGAACCTTTGCCTTGCCAAGCAACTGCACGATTACCCTGTAAAATGCCCCTCTTTGGTAAGCCATATACGAAGCCCCGTTCTGGAGGGCGCGCCCTCCACCACGCGTTTGGATTCATCCCGACTGTGGTCAGCATAACTTTGGCGTTCTGCCAAAGATGGGACTCAGCAACGACTGGTATGTCTTTGAAGAAATACGTTTTTTGCGAGCATTTTTCGAGCAGGTTTCAGGGCGCATTTCGTGCAAGCACAGTTTCCATGCGATCAGTGAACGAGCGTTGCGCGTCGCAGCCAACGGATTCGTAGAAAGGCAAAGGCTGTCAACTGCGACATCATTGACTATCTTTGTGCCAACATATCACCTGTAACCTAAACAGCACTCATGCATGCTTTAACTGGGATAAATGCATACCACCATTTGTAATAGCGCTGGCATTGTTTACACACATCTTAACACTTACACTTATACTACACTTTTTGGGGAAAATTACGGGAAAGCTTGAGTTTTATCTGGAATCCTGTGACCATTGTGCTTTAAAATGTTTAGCTGCGTTCTCTCGCAAATTCCAAGGTGAATTCATCGACTACGATCTAAATCAAACTTTTAGACTGCAAGAAGAGGCGCATAGGCGTGTGCGGCAGAAAATATCACCATCTAATAATACGTAGCCGTTCTTATCCAAGTGGAACTTCTTTGTAGGCTGGCCTGTTACTACTTATGCTGAGGGGAGCTAGCCAACATAATTTTAAAATATCACACATTGTCACGCATCTCAAATATGATGTACACACGCTTCTTGAACATTTCCTCGGGCCTCAGATGCACAACAACAATTTAACACGCGTGCGGATGACCGATTAAATGCGACGCGCTCAGTGGGAAGAGTGTCTAATGTGATTCCTGAGATAAAAGCAAGAAAGCCAGAAACACTAAACTCACAATGTAGCGGGACCTGCGTATGAGCTAACTTGGGCGTCAAATTTTGAGATGGACTAGGTCAAAACATCTATTGGCCTTCGGGCCAAATAAGGTCAAAGTCCAGGATTGGTATACGAAGTGCCTCCAGACCTCCTCATGCAACCGCCTTAACCCTAGATATCTGTTCCAGGCTAAGGGTCACAGGTGTTCATTGCAGGTCAGTAACATCATTTCAGCTTAAGAAGGTCACGGCGAACAAAAATATTTTTGATAACCTATAGAACCTATAAGTCGCAAGATTTATTGAGAACCTATGGAACCTATAAGTCTATCTTAGATTGTTTTTGTTTTCAACTGAGATGCGCATGAAGGAATAAGTTATGCAGAATGTTCCTAAAAACGGTTGATAGGGGTCATTTTAGGTTACTGACCTCCTCTAGCTTGCCAAAAGTCCTGATAAGGTGTCTGTTGACGTCCCTGGGGTCAGGAAATTCGAAAGCACCATCAAACGCTACATCTTAAAGCACTTCGGTGAAAAAGCAGCTTAGACTTGACCTCTGACTAAAACTGTCCGACTGAGTAAAAGCTATCTGACAGACTGGAAGACTAAAACTAACTGACTAAAGAGCCTGACCACCTCATACTTGCCTCAAGTTTGTTGGAATTAGTCGTAATTCTCAATACAATCGGATCAGGGTCTAAAGAAACTATCTCACAGATGTATCGCTTCGTTGAACATTTTGTTGTCGCATCAGATTGAACAATTCGTCAGCAATTTCCTTTGCTGAAAATCATGGCCTGACTTTGACCTGTCGTAGGTCAGCGAATTGACCATGTGCATCCAGCTCTCTACGCCTGAAGATCAGTTGTTTAACTGCCTATAGCTACACAGAGCTTAGCCCGGCGTAGCCGTGCCAAAACGCGATCATTAATGGAGCCGGATGTTTGCCTCCCAATAGAAACGTATGCTTGTCGTAAATAGCTGGACGCAGGGGTGTTGTGGCCAAATGGACGAATTTTTTCACGTGCCTCTCGCACGTCACAGAAAATCTTAACTTTAATAAAGCGACACTGTTTTGAGGGCCAAGGGGCGCTACGCCCTAGTCCAAGGAAAACATATTTGAGTAGGTTTTGTTGTTTGGTCTGAAGGCTTCGGCCCGAAACGCAGTCGCCGGATCTGCTGATGTAGCCGGGTGTTTACCTCCTCCCGGAAACGTATGTCTCTCGTATATAGCTCCGCGCTTCCCAACATAAGGACCCTCCCTCCCCGTTGTAATAAAAAGTCGTGGTTGCTCGCACCATCAGATGAAAATC
Organism: Pollicipes pollicipes; assembly: GCF_011947565.3. Taxonomy (NCBI): domain Eukaryota; kingdom Metazoa; phylum Arthropoda; class Thecostraca; order Pollicipedomorpha; family Pollicipedidae; genus Pollicipes; species Pollicipes pollicipes. The sequence goes on from NW_023596136.1 coordinate 38,370,978, forward strand.
ATAACTGCTGAGCGGAATGCATTAAACTTTACACACCCAGGGTCGTAAGACACGCAAAAGTCTGTGAGGTTTAAGCGAAACGCTCTGGAGTACGCGAATGACACAATTCCTTCATGGCTTACCCTATCCACGTCCTCCACAACCAAAATACGTGCCATCCCTCATGGGCACCATAGAATTGCGCCTTCAGTGCCCCAAGGCGGTCTTTAAAGGGGCGCCTTTACTCACCGATCAGAAGCGGCACGTGCGTTCAGTGCCTGCTCCTTGGATACGCCACTGCTTGACTGCCATACTGCTTAAATTAAAGATCCGTTTTTTATAATTTATGTAAGAATTGCAAACATATATTACCTTTCATACAAATAAAGTGGGTTCAATCCGGCGAAAAATGAGGGGGAGGGGTTAAGTCATCAGACCTTTAGTTCAGCCCTCCCCATAAATTTACAGAATTTGACACTGTTGCAAACCACCGATGATGCACAACTGATGATTATGCTTCGCAATGTCATGCACGCACTGTCTGTACCCTCATGTCTTATAATATTTATGCGCTTCCTTCGACCAACATCTCTTTTTGCTCACATGCATTGGAGGGGCTAAGAAGGACACTGAGGAGGGAGGGGGATAACGCCAGAATTGAAGGGTGTCAGGTCCTCCTCCTCGAATCTTGCCAAGTGACGCCCCTGCCCCCCCCCCCCAAGCCCAGACCTGAGCGCGCCCCTGCACACGACCCGGCCTTTCGAGCGTTGGCTTCGGTAAGTCCCCGGGGCGGTTAACTCCTCTCCGAGGGCGGCGGGTCGCTCCGAGGGCGGTGATTGTTTTCCGTCTGCCGACCCTCGGCCGCGGCGGTCGGCCGTGTTTGCCTCACTCCAGTCCGTCGGTGGCAGCGCGCTCGGACGCGCGCCGCCACCGACTGTTGACTTCACGTGGCGGCCGCCTGCCGCAGAAGCGATGCAAAACAAAACCGATTTGCCCAGAACCGACCAATAAAGCGGCCAGCTGACACGTGACGCGTGCGGAGGTCGGGCGCCGGACCCAGTCCGAGCCAATGGAGGAACCGGGTCGGCGGGCCGCATCGATCTCGGCCGGCAGCGATCGGTCGACGTCTTGCTCTGCAGCCTGCAGGCGCCACACCTCGCCGGCGCCGGGCGTTCTTCTGCTCCTATGCACCGCAGGCCGGCCTGTGGCTGACAGCCACAGGCCGGCGCGGCCGCGCGGCTAGCAGCCGCCGCGGACGTGGCATTAGAAAGCCCGCGAGACTGGCAAGGCCGGAGCGCAGCGGCACAGCCTACCCTGCAGGCGCCGTCGATGCTGTGCCGCAGTGGTCGTGTTTCCGCTAACGGCCGCCAGGTGCCGCGGCGGCCGTCTCTCATCGGCGCGGGATGAGGGCCGGGTGTATATTTAGTTGAGTCGGTTGATGGCTATCGACCGGGCCTGCAAGACGGATGGCCGGCGGCCGCGCTGGACCAGGACCGCTCCGGCGCGGGTCAGCAGCATACGCGCCACCTCCGACGCGCCGGCCGGACTGAGGAGCTGGGGCTGCCGCCACGCGGCGGATGCTCTGACATGGCTGGTATGGGAGCTGCGGGACACCCTAACAACTGCACGTGGTTGCCTTATTGGGCATGGGTAGTGGATGAGTATGTGACTTCTTAAAATTTTATGTGGCGTGATTTGTAGTGCGCTTGCACGTGAACGAACGCACGCACGCACGCACGCACGCGCACACACATGCACACACGCACACACGCACACATGGGACGGAGTCGCATCATGCGCAAACTAATCGCTGGAATACTTTATCGCAACAGTTTGATAAAAGTGAGGACGAGCCCGCACGCATGAAACGATATGCTGATTATTTACGAGGTGGTAAAAATGTCAATAATGCACTCGTGAACGTCACTATCCAGAAACCCTGCATCTCTGAACCCTATAACATTTTAACCAAACACGGGCATAAATCACATGCAGAACGGACGCGCTTTCATCGGGATGCACACTCCTACATCATCTACCAGGTCGATATACAATATGAATAAATCAAGTGTCATCATTTCGGGAAAGACAGATAACTCATTTCCGTTCAACCTTGCCGACGCCTGAGCGGAGCGGCGGTCCTCTACACAGATGTGTGCTAACTTTCACAAAGATGAGTCGCCAGGCTGTGTTGGCAGTCCGTGCAACGCGACCCTCCGTTTCCAGAAGAAAAATCACTGAGCCGTTCGTCCGAAATCATGCTGAAGTAAACACCAGGTATTTAAGGTGTATATCCTATTTCAACCGTCTTTAACCGATTTCAACGCAGCTGATTTTAACTGTCATTTGTGTTTATGTCCCCATCAGGTAACACTTTGTAATGGACCTCAACCTGCGGACTTTGCGTCATGCACGTGATATGGTAAAACATTTCAGTGCTGTTGGATGAAAGCGTTTCAGGTAGATGTGAGGGGGTTCGATTTGGTGCACATACGCAACTAATCAGTTTTACAGAGTGTCAATTGCCTTGCATAGATGTATCCAACATGTTCAAGGACATGCAATTTTTCGTTATAGAGGTCGTGAAATGACGAAAGACTGGTCGCGTCCTATATTTAAAAGCAAATAACGTCATGTTGTTACTTGAGATAGCTTAACGCTGCGGACCAACGAGATTTAGCAGTTTATAAATCCTGCTGACTTAATCGGAACTGAAACGCCCGTTTATCAGATGCTGCTGATTTGGTATTTTAAATTTATAGCTTGTCCCAGCTTCAAAAAATAAAGTGTTACATTGTCAGGCAAGCCGTGCTTCTAAGCCAATACGTGAGAGCTTTCCTTTATATGATGTCCAAAATAGGGTAAAAATGTAAGCGGTCAAGTGTTAAAGAACAGAAACCTTCAGAGGTTACCATATAAAGGTATCTGCTATGAGCGCATATAACAGAATAACTTTGCATGGCGGCTGAAAGCGCGCGTTTAGTACCCCAGGACATGCCATAAGCCATTGATTTTGGTTAAATTTGGATTCAATGGGGCTGGTCAAGCCTGCAAACGGCATTGCTTCTATTCAGGTTGGCGCCAAGCATAAGTTTTCTAGCGTCTGGCCGGACAGTTTAACATGCGCTGGGGGGGGGGGGGTAATTTGACCCCCCCCAGGTGCTTTCCAGAAGGATTTCCGAAAGGTGCGGCATAGCCGCGCCAAACTTTGTATAACTGCAGGGAATTGAATAGAGGACCGTTTGATATATATATATATATATATATATATATATATATATATATCGTTTGATATATGATATATAATAGATGTAACTGGTAACGTCGCCAACCTATGCTAGGTCAAAGTCAGGTCGTGGCTGTCAGCGAAGGCAATTCCCGGGGAAACGTTCAAATTTGATGCGACAGCGCAGTGTTAAACGAAACCCTGCATATCTGAAGTAGACTCTCAGGCAATAAACCAATTGTGTTTCTAATTTCGACAAATTTTATTGGCCGAATGTGACGCATGAATTAAGTTCCATCCAAAAGGTGGCACTCTCTCTTTAAATCTGTCTATCTTTCAAAATCCCCAAGGGATCGCTGCTGCGAGATGTTATTGTGCGATTTGATTCGCCATCGCCTTGTTTGCGCGGCCACTCAATGCCACCTGGGACTCCTTCCACCATCTCTCCAGACACAAAGAGCGAATTGTTGACTTCACAGGTGTGCTGTTTCTCACCTATGGTGAAACTCCCACAATGAAGCAACTAATATGCAATGCAAGCAAAGGGCATTTGGAAAATTGTGGGCGACAGTGCCTTTGAGCACACATGCTTTATACTAAAAAAAAATACAGTACCATATATTCAACCCTTGCTGTGAATCATTCGCAAACAAGGGTGGCGGTGACATCAAACGGTGAGCTTCAGGCGAATGGCCTTCCCATCTCGGATGGCCTCCACGTGGCGCAGACGGGGCTGCACACCATTCCATGGAATGGGCGGCAGTCGTCCCACCATTCCACGGGGCGCCAGCGACTGCGATGGTCACAGTAATGCCCAACAGCTACAGCTTTAACCGGACGTCCAATACGAGCCTGCCACATGGAAACTCAAGTCGCTCAAAATTAGGGCACCACGGAACCCGAATAGTCCATTTTGACTTCAGATCGACTCATCCGTGCATCGCGTTCTGCACCCAGAACCAGTTGGGTCCCACCTGTGCTAACTTAAGTATCACGCCTGGATCAATTCGTTGCCCTCCCTGGATTGTCTCATTTCACCACCGAACCATTCCAGCCACAGCGCAGGAATCTAATGACGTTCCTAGGTTCAAATTTGATGCATTCCGACAAGCGGTTGGGGCATTGAAGCTCCTTTCACGTAGGCCACAATTAAACAGGAGGCGAGGGAGAATTCAACGACAAAAAACAAGAGTATAACTGCTATGCTCCTGTTTTTTCGTGTCATAAAATCATGGGTGTTGCACCCACGATTTATTCTTTAATAAAAATTCTTCCTGAGGGTTGCCTTATGCCCTGAAACCAACTGTGCAATTTTAACAATAGCCTCGGGCATTTTTAAGAGGTCTGCTGACAAAGGCAACTTTGAGAGCCTATAACGCAATTATAAATCTTTTTTTAAATTGCACAGAACTATGCACGCTAGACTTGCAATAAGATAGAACATTTTCCGGCCAGTTCCCAATTTGTCTATACTTAATTTCTACAATCGTGACATCGTGACCAAAAGCCAGGTGATCTATTTTGACCTTTCGGACATTCATTCCGTTAGGGCTGTTTAATGCAGAAATGAGGAGCAATAATTTTCCTTCACTAGACGATATAATGAAACATGCATTTTTTTAATGTTGCAACTACATATTCGTTCCAAACCCAGGATGCGCGGATGATTTCGTGATAGCTCCAAGCGTACTGAGTGATAATATGTATATGCGATAAAATGTTGTTGAAGCAAAAGCGGTTATCATCGAGCATGTCATTACGTGAGAAGATGTATCATTTGACCTATTTTGCCATCTAACTGTGCTAAAGTATCGGGGTATGGTGGTGCTTTCCGGGCTCTTAACAAGATTGAGGATAATTTCATTGCGCTGAAGTAAAAATCGGCAAGTAAAAATCTAGGCAGGTAGAACAAATAGGAGCATTCATGTTCCCATCTCCAAAAAGAGCCCAGCCGCGTGATGATGGCGGTGTCACAGAGTTGGAGAAGGGGAGAGGTATAAGTTGGGCAGCCTGGCGACGCTGCTGAAAAGGAGGTAAAAAATATTGCAAAGCTGTATCTTTTAAAGAATTGGAATGAGAGTACATGGCAGCATTGCGCTAAATATAAACAGACGTTTAATAGGCTGTTTTTAGCCCACCTCCGACGCCGTAAAAACAAAAAGCTACGAAGGCAAAGGGTTGACATCGTATTCGGCGGGCAAAAATAAAGGGTGGTCCCGTGTACACGATCGCAAAGAGCCGTGAACTAAAAAATCGCATGGTCTCTTGCCAGAGGCTCCTGAAGGGCGGAGAGACCTGAGCATTCCAGACGCGGGCAAGGAGAAGGTAGCTACCGAATGGGAAGGTGTTTTACGGGACAGGCCAGTCGGATATATCCGGACAAGGACGACTGTGTCAGGTCCGACTGTCCGGTGAAACTAAGAGTAGAGTGCAAAACGACTTGCCTTGGGGAATTTGCGTGAAGTGTATGACGTTTAAAAGTGGGAATAAAAAACCTGTCTGTCAGCTTCTCGACATTTGCTGCACTTCGTCCGAGGCACTGCACCTTGGCCTGCAGCAGTGATACGGATTCGGTATGCATGTGCACATATCATCAAAATCCAATAATTCTCATATCCGCTCTCAGCCTTGCTGATCGATGACCTCCTCGTAACCTTCCTGACCTTCTTCATCACGCTTTAGGTGACACGGCTTTCTTAGTTCCCGAGATGTCAGGGGGGTCACTTGACCCCCCCCCCTCATCCGAGCGAAGGGTATCCAGCCGGCCACCCGGGCACGTGTAAATCACATCGTCTCGACAAGTCAGGGGATAGCGACGAGCATGGTACAACCTTTGATGATGACATGGGTGGTGCGATTCGGTATAAACAGTGGGTTAGCACAGATCCCTGTGTGCTAGCGGAAATCATTTGAACAAATGACGAGAGTATGAGATCCCTTAGCCAGCAAGTCGCAAAATTGATCACGCACCATTTCGTAGCTGAAAAGCGGGCCAGTGCTTTGTCCGCGCAAATGGAACATCCAACGAGGGTGTAGAGAAAAAAATCACTCATTCGTAGTCCAAGGCGTGGCCCAAGGCTTCCAATCGGACTCCTCTCAGTGCACTTTACATTCGTTCGTAGCATGCTGACGGGAGGAAGGTATGCTGTGCCATCAGGGCCTCTGCCTCATTGGTGATGGTACAAAGCATAACATCACCATCGTTCATGCGTTTTTGCTGCGACATGTCTTAGACTTCGTACCTAGGTGTCCAATTTAAACATGTTTATTTCACAGACGGCAGCGTCGCACAGCACAAAAGTAGTGCACCTTCAGCTACGTGTGCCACCATGAGGCTGACCGTGTCACATGGTAAGAGGGTATGCGGCGGCATCGGGGACACGGGTAAGCGTACCACAGGACAAGAGAGTCTCAGGCGCACCCAAGATGGGCAAATACTGACGCTGGCGGAACGTGTCCAAATTTCCGTCGGAGAAACTGTTCAGCAAAACCATGATCATCTGTGTCTGGGTAGGAGGCGGCGAGCGTCGCAAACCACCTGACCGAACGCTCCTCAAGAGCTATCACGGTGAAGGGTACTCGGGGCTTTACAAGTTCTGGCCATCGACACCGACGACTTTGAGGGCTCACCATCTGTCCACCGACTCGGAATGCGTGATAACAGGGGGCGGTTATATGTGACTGGGAGCGTGCCGAGGTCAAATGTGTGGGTGAAAAAGTGAGCGTGTCGAGGTCAAAGTATTTCGCTTGAGTTCACTTGCAGATGAGCGGATCCTATCATTGCTGCATCAAGTCGTGTTGCATGGTTCTTTCAAGTCAGGTCGTAATACCACGCTATTGCAAACTGCCCATGGGGACATTATGTGGGGGGGGGGGGGGGGCATTGGGGGCTTTACGACACACTCAGCTGCTGAGGCTATATGACGTCGCCAGCGTCAATGCAAACGCGTCAACCACTACCCTATGGGCACCCTGGTGGTGATATTGTGATTCATATGCTATCTATATGTGATAGCATTGTATGTGATTCGTTGCGTGTGCAGTAAACGCGTCAATCGATACGGCCGTGTATGTTGAGTGACCAATGTTAATATGTAAGTACAATTCGTAGCGGAAATCATTTCATATTTTTCTTCTCAGGTGTTATTTCGGCTTTTTCAACTGTCGATCTGTCGTAGAATGGGCTAGGGACCTAATTTCGGACTCAACCTGGAATGCACAAAATATAGGGCAACCAGCAGTAACATCTATGCTTTGTCGCAGGGCTTGTGAACACAGCCATGGTTTCTTTCTCCGGCGACGTTTTTGTTTCATTATAGTCGTCGCTTTACGTCCCCGGGGTAGCTAATAGTATGGTGTCATGGGACCAAATACGCCGACGACGAAGGATGACGAATGATAAATACAATGGCAAATTCTTACGTAATGACGAAACGAAAACGTTGCCAGAGTAACGCTTATCGGCTATTTTGATATGCCTGACAGCAAACGGTGGGTCCTGCCCCTGTTTATCCCATTTATTTGCATGTTATGATTAATTATACCAAATTTCAGAATTACGTTGTTGTGAAATGCGGCAAAATCAAATGAGGTATCAGTGGAATAAACGCAAGCGTGAAAATGTATGGCTTATAGAAAACAGGTAAAAGGCTTAGATGTTCCAGCGACGGCTTTATGCCTCATTCGTAGAAGGCCTGTCATCTTTTGTTGGCGGAGGCGGAGAATACGAAATGAAGGAAGAAAGACAATGACAACGTGATTCGACGTTGCTTTCCGTGTTGATGCACGTGTGTGCTTTCTCGCATGGTAGCTGTGCGACCAAGGCGAATATAGCGAAAAGGCATAAGGCAACCAGCAGCTCAGGTTTCAAACTGGATAATTTCAACAGGTTTTTGCGGATGAAAAAGACATTAAATACCCCGGTAAAGTTTAAATATCGCGAAAAGGACGTATGGACTCACAGGCCGCCGCCAGGAGAAGAGATAAGGGGAAATGACATTTGCTATGCGTACATCCCAGTCCTGTGACAAACGTACATTTTACCTATCAGCTTTGCATACGTTACATCCGCTACTGATTTAGGTGTTATTAGATATGGATACAACTATCACAACTGGTAAAACGTAACAAATATGGGCGTAATGACAGCGGTGGTTTAACGGCATGTGATAAACGAGCAAAGCCTACCAGTTGCATTCGAAATATGTGCCCAATGAAACGTTTCGACTTCCCCTTTCAAGACTGCATCCGCCAAGATCTAAAAACAGCTGGCATATATGGTGCATATCTACGCCACAATATGTGATTGCAAAAGAATGGGAGATATTCGAAACCTTTGTTTGAAAGGCGCAAGAAGCTCATGCTCTCTGTGTGATAATTTTCAGTATGCCAACGGCGCTTCTCGATTTTTTCACCAAAAAACTAGAGCAGGCTTCAGCCTGTCGGTTGAGCAATCCTGAAAAGTCTGCCCAAATCTGTATCAAATCAACCGAGATGTCAGGGGCTGAACTGCTTCATCCCTGGTCACTTCCAACCAACGCGTGACATCAACGCCTTCCACTGCCTGAACGCATGGACGCATGCGAGACGAATTCATTCTTTCTACACAAACTGAAAAAGCAGGGCATATTTCGTTCTGGTACTTTTCCTCTTGGGGCAAATAATCGTCTTCAAACTGAGCAGGTCTACGAATAAAAGTGCACTTGCAATACTAGCTTGATGCCCTTTATCTGACCATAAAAAGCTGAGGAATTGGGTGTAAAACCATACCTCCGCTGACAGCTCCTTGCTCATTGGCCAAAATACTATTTTGATCGTTTTAGCAACTGGTTTTGTAGTGCCACTGTCGGGGATCGTGGGACCACGTCATATTTTTAAAGATCTTACAGGGCAATACCCTCTTAACTTGTAATGCATGTAAGGCATCGCTCGTCCAGTTTCAATTGATCTGAGACCCCTATGTATGTACAATAGCGCGAGCCGAACATGACCGGATTTCCCAAATCATCTCTGATGTTTGACACCGATTTCACCTGTTCCAATCCAGCTTTTCTGAAATAATAGCCGCAGAATCTTACGAATAGCGTTTGAGCCGAGCTCTGAGATGAGCTGACCCGAAGTTCCAACGCTCATCCGCTGACCCTTCTGCTGCCTTGCTGATGGACGACGCTTTCCCAGACGCCCGCGGCGGACTGACCTGGAGTTGGAGCGCCTGCTGCTGTTCTTGCCGGCCTGCAGATGGCTGAGGTCGCGCTGCCGCTGCTCCGTCTCCAGCCAGATGCGGTAGTAGAGCCCGCACATGATGAGCACGGGCAGGTAGAAGGCGGCAATGGCCGTGCCGAACGTCCAGTAGTGGTTCGTCTCCAGGAACTGGATGTAGCACTCGTGTGGCTCCACGGTGCGCTGACCCTCGATGTACGGCCAGGCGTAGATCCAGGGCGGCCAGAGGACGAGCGAGACGCCCCAGGCGCTGGCAATCATGGCCGCCGCGCGCCGGTTGGTGCGCCGCGCCCGGTACGTCAGCGGCCGCGTCACAGAGAAGTAGCGGTCGAAGCTGATGATGAGCAGGTTGAGCACGGAAGCGTTGGAGGCGAGGTAGTCGAGCGCCAGCCACGTGTCACAGACGGCGGGGCCCATCACCCAGCGGCCCATCACCAGGTACACGGTGTAGAGCGGCATCGAGATCAGGCCGATGGCGAAGTCGGCCACGGCCAGGCTGAGCAGGAAGTAGTTGCTGATAGTCTGCAGCTGCTTGTCGATGTGGAAGGACACCATCACCATGATGTTGCCGACGACCGTGACGGAGACGAGCACGCAGGCCACCAGCACCACGAACACCGAGTACAGGTTCTGACCGGCCGTGCCGACCGCGCTCGCCTCGTTGGTGACGTTGGCCACTTCGGTGGCGGCCGAGGGCGGCACCGTCGTCTGCCATGTTCCGGCCGAGCCGACTGGAAACGGCTCCACGTCCATGGCGCCGCCGCAGCGCGCGGCAGCCCTGCCGGTCAAACGGAGTCACCGTGGTGTCAGACAGGCTCGCTGTGAGACGTCTGCTGGTACGATACACGGCTAGCTAAGGAGGGCGCCGAAATACGTCTGTACGCCAGCATTATTTGAGATTTGTTGGATTGCTACACAGCTGTTAAAAACGGTGAGTAACAACTACGTCAGGTCACAAAAATTGGGCCAAATGTCGAATAGCGCAAGTGCATTTTTCACTGGCATATACAAACCCACTGCATTGCATGTCATCATGCAAACGTGGTGTCATGCATGCCATTGCAACGGATCACGAACACAGATAAAGTGCGTAACAGTTGTGTTTCGAACTTATATCAATCATCCGACGCGCATTAATATTTTCAAAGTTGGTTTCTCTTTTCAATTAATTCAGGCTCCTCCCTCTCTCTCTCTCTCTCTCCCTCTCTCTCTCCCTCTCTCTCTCTCTCCCTCTCTCCTCTCCTCTCTCCCTCTCTCTCTCTCTCCCTTTCTCTCTCCCTCTTCTCTCTCTCTCTCTCTCTTCTCTCTCTCTCTCCTTCTCTCTCTCTCTCTCTCTCTCTCTCTCTCTCTCTCTCTCTCCTCTCTCTCTCTCTCTCTCTTCTCTCTCTCCTCTCTCTCTCTCTCTCTCTCTCTCTCTCTCTCTCTCTCTCCCTTTCTCGCTCCTCCCACGCCTTTCGTTTCCCCACTCTTGCACTTTTCCACTCGCCCGCTCCCCGCGTCAGCAGAGCATGGCAGCCACATACTACCCGGGCCTGATCAATAAGCCTTTGATGGGATGGAGGCGCCCTGCCGACGTTATTCTCGGCGGGGCGGTGTTTCACTCTCTGTCGTCCACTGCGGTTGGCCGTCAGGTGTCATTTGCCTAAGCCAGTCAAAGCCAAATGTCAGACTGATAACCTTTCCTTCTGATGTCAGAGATGTCATAGTTCATTGTGGATCTCAGCTCTTCCGCTTTGTTGGCAAAGAGAGCGGGATGTTTGAGGCATGTATGCAACCAGCAGCTGTGACGTATTGATGTGGTTACGTGCGTCGCCTGGTGGTATTCCGTACGCGATACGACCACTGTAAGCCACTTGCAGTATATTAAGTACAAAGGGAGCGGCCGATATTATGCTTTGGACTTAAAGCGCTGCTTGGCCGACAAAATTGCATTAAGACATCCTCAAAGCGAAATCTAATCACAACTGAAGTTCGGCATTCATTAAATACAGTTTGGAAATATTCATGCGTGCAAAATTGCTCCTACGCCTCTCTGTGCCCAAAGGCAGAGGCAGAATCCCTCGTAGTCTTGACTGTCCCACCTAATTCAATGAGGGACATGTCGCAGCCCTCCACCATCGAATTGGCCGGAAGCTTCAGGCGGTGTGCGTCATGGCACCCTAAGCCGCGGCTCTCTCTCACACCAGAGGACCGGAGCCTCACCCCGGGTGACGTCACGGCGGAGAGGTCGCGCTGTCGTCAGGGCTGACGTCACAGCCTGCCCAGCCCTGCCGAGCTCTGAGGTGGATGCATCAAACATTCTCTCTTATCTCTCTTTATCTATCGTCTATCTCCTACTCTCCTCTCTCATCTCTCCTCTCATTATATCTCTCTTTCGCGTTCCTCTCTCTCGATCTCTATTCTCGCATCTTCTTCGCTCTCTCTCTCTCTCTCTCTCTATCTCTTCTCTCTCTCTCTTCTCTCTTCGCTCTCTCTCTCTCTTCTCTCTCCTCCACCCTCTGTGCGACTATGGCTAAGGGCAGGCGGAACTTTTGAAAGCAGACGGGAGCTGGGCCTGCGATCTGATCATCAGTAGTCCACTCCACAAGCGGGCGCTGCCTGCGGCATTTCCTTCCGCGGCCACCCCAGGGGTTAAACGTAAGCCTCTAGTCCAGTCCAATTTAATTCCCGGATCGGCAGAATTCAAGGAGCGGCCAGTAATACTGGCCAAGTTAACGCAGAAACCTATTTTTGAGCCCGCTGGTAGTCTTGATATTTTTCAATATATTTACACCGTTTCAAAAGGAAACACTGCATAATACGCAAGTCGTAAAAAATTAAAAGGCAACGCCATTTTAAGTCAGGATTAAGTCAGATTGAGATGCCTACCTGTCAAATTGCTTGATCAAAGTACATTTTCGACCTTTCCTGTTTGCATGTCATATGCCAGTCACTGTTTTGGGAACGCGTCGGTGGTGTCGACCTCTCAGTTGCAACTTGGCGTAACAAATCATTTTGTCTTAACATCTTTTTCTCACAAAGCCTCTGATGGTCGCCTGGTATGTCCTCGCATATTGCAATGGGTGCTGACTTAGACACAGGAAAACTGGCCTCTGAATACGAAAGGAAATGCACATCATTGCAAGTGTACATCAAAATCATGGTGTAAATATTTCGTGCAAACGCCCCTTCACCATGAAACTGTGTGAAGAAGTGACCACTTTTCAGGCACTGAAAAATATGCTGGACCTCCTTGGAATCGTTGAGACGTTGCTCCCGAGACTCGTAAGGGAATTACTTCAAAACCACTTTCCGAGCGTACGCAGGAAAACACTGCAGCTGCAGAAACGCAACGTTGTTGAATGCTGCTAACAAGGAAAATAACCAGTTGCGTTGCACTGCATCTTTCAAACTTTGGTCCGGCCACGGTCGCGTATCACAGAGAACCACAGACACTCGCTTCTCAAATACCGGCATTCACTGGCGCAACACAGACGCAACACCGATAACCGATACCGCGGTCGTGTCGGCGTCACCTGAAGGTGGAGCGGAGTTACGGCCGATCATCTGTCCAGACCAGAGTGACCTGGTCACACTGACTTCAGCAGGTGACTCCGGTGACCGGCCAATGTGCGTGTGAGTGCGGCCGATCGATTGCATTTCAGCAGTACATAGTGCAATTAGTCAGCCCGGTCCACACACACCGAACATGCCGGACGCAGCCAACGGAAAAACGACAAGTGATTTTGCACCAGAAACTTCACCCAGACATGTCGAGGCCTCCATGACCCGTGACACCAACGCGGCAAATTCGAGTCCCCGCTCTGTGTCTGGCACGATGCGTAATGCGGTCAGCTGCACCGGACACCTGGAGCTGTCACGTCGGACACCGGAGCTGTCACACGGGACACCGGAGTTGTCACACGGGACACCGGAGCTGTCACACGTGGTTAGCTGTGGCCGGCTCCGCAGGACGGCAGCACTTGCCCCCCCCCCCCCCTCCCACCCACTGAGGGTCTGATGGCAGAGGCAGATCTGCCGTCAGTTACTCTGGGTGTCAGGCGCTGTGTCGCGCTCAGCCGGCGTCGAAATCCGACTCGTTCTAGAGTGAAAAGGCCTTGGCGTGCGTTCCTTGATCGGGAGTGTTCCACATTTGTATTTACGCCAATGCACACATGTTTAAAGTTCATCAAAAGTTCTAAGTGAGCTTAATTCATTGTATCTGACTGTTGTTTCAATCTATTCAAATGAAGAACATTCCCTTAAACATTATCAAAAACCAGCACCACACAGCGCGCCTCAGCCCGCCTGTGCCTCCTTGTGGAAAGTTGGGTGACCGGCTAATGCGTTCATTGTGAGTTCCGTCAAACTTCGTGGGCAGCGCTCAGCACTGTCCCACATCGCAAGACAATTCGTTACTTTTGTTTTGAAGCTCTTTAGAAGCATAGCGGCAGGGGAGCGCATTTGTGTGCTCGGAGTTTGCCATTTCCTTCCGAACTTATGGTTCGACTATGACAGGTCTACTCCTGGAAGAAGGTTATGATACCTGCGGATTTGTCCACCCCACAGAATTGGCTCTAAAAGTCCGGGCTTTAGGCCCCACCTGCGGGAGTCGCAGTGATGAATCATGGGCGATTTCCCTGGAGCACTGTGTACCGCCTTCTCCACGACCTTATTGTTGCAACGGTTGGCGCGCTGAATCATCCGTTCGTCTTCCCTGCGCATCTGTTTGCTCTACCACCCCGACCCCATCAGCAGTTGCCCCTCGCCAAGGTGTCAATTCCTGGCGAAGATACTGGCTGACTCACATCCTACCCGGGGCGCAGCCATAGCCTTGGCAAGGGGGAAGGGGGGCACATGGCTAAGAAAGAATCCCCTGAGAAGTAAAATCCCTCCTCCGAATAAAATAATCGCGGGATGAGGCCCACTTGTTAGTGAGGAACACGGTTTGCGTTGTCTTGCTATCATTTCACCTTTTATGACAGAAGCAGAAGTCAGAAGTTACCGCGATATCAATTCTCTTTGAACTTAACACATAGTTTTGAAAACACCAGGCGTTTAACGACTACATGTGATAAGCCACCGGGACTGTTCATTTTACAATGGTTCATTGGACTTTTTCTAGACCAGTAGAACTCAGACCCTTCGCCGGAATTTTTATGTTGATTTAGAAAGATATTGAGGAACCCATGAACGTAAATTTTTGGTCGAAATGGGTAAAATATTTAACATGACAAACCAATGTTTGCCTGGAAATGTCCAATAGCCAGCCGCAATTAAGTAATGCGAAAATAATGTGAGGTAATTTTGAGCATGCACGCTCGCAAATTTTACAATAAAAACCACGTCAACCACGTTGCTGTCTTCATTGGCTGTCCGGCATTAGCCACACGGCCAATAAAAAGTTATACATTTGCATGGGATCTTGAACTGAAATAGCCATATCGAAATCCATTCGGTGTAGTTCACCGCCCTGCCGTTCTTATGACCTAGCCGCTCTTGCTTCTGAGCTATACACTCACTGAGACGTGCAGAGTATTTCTGAGAGTCTATTTTCAGGCCACTCAAGCAGCCATGACACCGCAATAACGTCATTCAAATGCTGCCGTTCCATTGGCTATGCAGCGATCAAGGCCAATAAGAATGTGATTGTCGAGTCGTTTATATCTGACGTTCGTGTGCACGATTTCCAGATATGACGGTCGTCAATTGGCTCTCAATCAATGCTGTGCAAGGTATGATGACGCAATTAAACAATGACATATTGAAGAGCATGGTTACTACATGGCAGAACAATGTGTGGTATAGAGCAGCATTTAAAAGCATACCAGTGGTTACAAGTGAGTTTATTTCATCGCATCTAATGTTTCCTTCAATATCGTCAAATGCGCAACATTCCCTTCAAGCGGTGGCTAACGAGCGGACGAAAATCTGGTGGTGAAACTGAAAGAGTAAAGGTAAATCTCTATTTTCGTCTTGCTGTGACTCGTAAGCCGTCCAGAGACTAGCTTCAAAATTATTCAGGCATACGCCATAGTTTTATCTTTGAACGTTGCGGATTTCATTCGGAAGACTTTCGGAAGCATTTTTTCACGGCGGTCGTTTTCGTGTGCGAGGCGCCCGCCATCTGGAGTTCCCTGTAGTGGAGCACGCCGCTCGGGTTTACGGAAATTGCATTCTATGCACAGTTGTGCTTGCTTCTGAGATTGCAAGCGTGCAGGTTCAATTTTTTTGTACAATTGTTTTCACTATTCGATTCTGCGATAGAATGAGCATTCGCAGGCAAACATGGGATGTCTTCTTTCATTTCTAGACTTACTTTGACCCACTCTTTTCAGCACTTTTCCGGACAAGGGGCCCCTTGAGTAGGGACATCCTTTTCTTTCCGGTCAAGGGCTGAAGGACAATGCCGTCCCAACGTGGGGAGCCCTCTGACTGTCATTCTGTAGCCACGGGGCCGGGATATCCTGTTCGATCCAGTGGCCCCTAGAAGGATACAGCATACCATATTGGATCGCCTCCTGACAGGGGGGGGGGGGGGGGAGGGCTTTCTGACCATGCAGTTGGCTCCAAATTAACGTAGAACTTCCATTGAAGCAACAACATCCCTGATCCCGCAGGTGGTCCAATAATTGGCACAAAGCCTCCAGTTCGGCTGAACGGGCCCATTCTGCAATTGGGTAAAGGACCCACCATTCGGAACTGGGGGCCCTTACTGACACAGGGGGGTTCCATTCTTCCAATGCGAATTCTCATAGTAAGTTCTCAGGTTTTCTTTCATTGCCAGTGGTCCCCGACAAAGACAAGTGGCCCTTGAGACCACGGCCCTACGGGCACCTCAAGGCCTACGGGCGGTAGACCTTAAGGTGACCTACAGCCAGCCCAGGCCGGGACCCTCCAGCCTTTCAATCGGGCCCTTGCTCTTTGGTACCGAATGGCTCCCCCCCCCCCCCCCCCCCAACACGGCTCCTGACGACTCGGAGCCCCTTGCTGACACAGGACCCACTGTTAAGCACTGTGAGCCCTTAACAGACACATTGATTCAAGGACCCCGACCAATGCAAATCGCGCGCCCGACCTTGCTCGTGCTTGGCAAATGAATTCCCATGGCTCAAACAGACGCAGAGCCGACTGTCCGGTGTTGGTGGTCTCCGGCCGAAATAGAGGCCCGCACTGTCACACGGGTCCCCAACCGATGCAAGAGGCCCTCTGACTTTGGAGGTCTCAGGCATGCGTGTGGCAGGAGGGAGGGGGGGGGGGGGGTACGGGCTGTACTTATTGCGACCTACATCGCTAACCTTATTGTACCTTGGGGCCCCTTGCCAACACGAAATCCCCTTTTGGCACCTGCAGGCCCCTGACAGATACAGGATCCCCACCATCGTAAATCCCCATCCCAATCCCCATCCCCAGGAATCCCCATCGTAAATCACCGGCCCCGGCTTTGTCTCTGCTAAGTAATGGGTCCTCCAGCTCATATCGACAAGAAGCCGACTGAGAGACACTGGTGATGCCTGACCGAGGTTATCGACTCAGGGGGTTCCTGGTCGGCGCAAAGACCGGCTGGGGCTACGATTACGTCCTCCGGCGGGCTTTCCGAGTCCTTAACCGTCGGTCCTGAGGGGCCCTTCCAGCCCCTCTGAACCTGAAGGGGGCACGTGCCCCTTATGTCTCTCTGCCTGCGCCACTGCATCCGTCACCTGTGACGCGCCGCGCCTGTTCAGCATGCCGGCCCGCATGGCCCCCGCCCCTCCCCCTGCCGCTCCGGTCACGTGACGTCCGCGCACCAGCTCCGCATGCTGAGATGCGACACAGACCGAGGGCGGTGCAGCGGCGGGGGGAGGGGGAGGGGAGTAGCAGTATGTGTCTGCCCCTCAAAATTTTTGGATGTCTCTTTCTTCCGAATTAAAGGTATGGTAGCTATCCGCAGATTACCCAAATTCAGAACGAGAAAGCCCCATAACTGAGCTAGGAAAGTTAAGCATCCTGGCTCCGTAAACTCCTTTTCTGCACGAAAGGCCTGTATTCTGGATCATAAATCCACCTTTATAAGCAAGGTAAACTATGCACTATATTAGGAGGTTCGATGCTTTGTTAACGAGGCCCTTCTGATGGCTTGGGCGGCTCCTGAGGCACGATTGTCGGTTTGAAGTTACCACCTACATTCAGGAGTCCCACGTCTGGTTGCGAGTCTGTTCGTCTGGAACAGAATGCACCTTCCGTGCATGAGATGGCCGCAGTTCCAGATCGGAACGCCCTGTTTTTGGATAGCGAGGCCACCTGGCTAGACACTGAGGCTCCCTCGCCGATTGGAAACGGTCTATTTTGGTGATGGACGCCCTGCATGCATCAGGATACCCTTTCATGGAAAAGGTGGCCTTGATTTGGGAAAGCGAAACCCTCTGCTGGATAATCAAAATGCCCCAATTATGGATTTATTAAATGTCGGCATGTATTTGCTTATATGTGGTACGCATAGGAACTTGATAAGAGAGCACGTACACTCGGTGCCCTTCCCTCTTGAAAATGACGCTGCTCAGCAGGCCCCCTGTGAGGAGGCCCCGTTTTGTCCACGAGGGCCCCTGGAAAATCCTGCTTCCCCCCCACACTCAAAATCCGCGGCGCTGCACCTGACACAGACGCCGCCCGCATGCACCTGCAGCTATGTGCACGACTCACTGCGGCGTGCACGTTGCCGTAGTAGAACTACAGGCATCGGAGCTGCTGCGAGACACTGTTTGGCTGTGTGCTTCACCGCAGAGAACTAGTTAGACCGCCGTTGGGTGCGGCGCATGTGGCAAGACCTGGCGAGCGAGGCGAGCCGGCGAGGGCTGCCTGACCTCCCGTCCGCAGGGTGCGGCAGCTGTTGACCTTACGCGGCAGCTGCCGACCTCACCCGGCAGTTGCTTCTTTGGGGCACCGGCTGCCACGGTCCCTGTAATGACATCTGTTGGCTTGTTGTTCGTTCTCCATATGCATCTGTCATTCTCAGCGACGTCTGATGGTTTTCTGATCACCAAAAGCAGATTATCTTATTCCATTTACTCCGGACAAAAAAGTCCTCTGGGAATGCCTGCAGTTGGGCAAAAAGGCCACTGTGTGTCGTAAGTGGAACGGATGCTGATTGGAACGGAACGGCATGGAGTAGGGTCGTATTACTCCACGTAATAGAATGACGCCGGGTCGGCGCTGGATCGTCGTGCGCTATCTGCACTGCTCTTCCAGAGAATCGCAACATATAGGCCACGCCTGAATCGCAAAACATAGGCCGTGCCCCGTCTGCCTACTTCCGAACAAGCGTCCACAGCGCTATGAGAGAGGCAGATTTGGTTCCAGCAGTGACGTATGCAGCTATAGGAAATGGATAGAGGCAGAAACGATTTCGAGTCTTTCCTTATTGGGACGTAGCGCCGCTTTCCAAATTTGGAGGGAATATGCCGACAGCACTGTCTCTTTTACGATGTCCACCACCATTTTCTCGAATTGAATGCTTCGATCGACGCTATAAATTGAAACATTTATGACGATAGCTTTGACGTGCAACCCACTCAAATGGAGCGTGGTATTAAGCAGGAACGCCACGCCCATATTAGGCTCATCCTTGATCAAAGCTGCCAGTAATGCACTGCCATGCCTGTGTGGCTATCTTTTTAACCCTCATATGTGCAGTGCAGGTTACTTACGTTAGGTCACCGTCCACGCCTGCACGGTCACTTTAGACGCCTGATCTGCAACAGGCAAGGATCAACAGTTAAATGTGCCACCGGCAGCCCACTCGCAAATGCAGGCTTCTAACAAAGCCACTGCAGGCACAAGTGTACTTGAAGCTACCTCCCCTTTCTCTCTCTGAGAAAAGCTAAGGTGGGTGTTGTATCTGCTGCTGGCAAACCGCACCGTACACGCTGGATGAACGCTGGTAACTGTATTTGCTGACTCCGAAACCGTGCAGGTTAAATGGGGCGCCGCCCCAGCCGCCCGAGGGTGACACGTCACTGCGGCACAGCCGCCGTCCCAGGGGCTGCGATGACGGGATCAGCGCAGCGGAAGAGCCGGCACGCCACGGCTCCCGGGCGGCCACTGCTCAGGGTATGACATAACTGCCCCGCCCACGCTCGCCCAGGCTGTGCTCGTCCAGTTTATTTGGATCCTCCATGAATGGAATGTAGTGAATGGAATACTTGATTTTATGCAATAAGGGGATGTCGTCCGAGTTCAAGTTCGCTGGCTGATCATGTCAGATGCGTCTAGATATATACTATATCCTGTGCAGCCTCGGAATCCTGTTCATTTCACAAATGAGTTACTGGCCTCACTGTTCCGACAGGCATGGATGTTTCGGCGGAACCTATACCACCGGTCCATGGTCACCGCTTGCATTCGATGGTATTAAGAAGCATTATTTTAGGTTACAAAGATTATTTTAGGTTCATTATTTTAGGTTTTAGGAAACATTATTTTAGAGTCTGCCAGGAGAACGAAAAAAACAATATATGGGCCACCGCAAGTATTTTTTGGTCCTGACTTTCAGATCCCATTAGAAAATACATCAATGGAATTTCGGTTCTTGATAGAAATAACCTTTTCTTTAAGTTAATATTACGAGCAAGCATCTAGTCATTTCACACGAGCTCGGACGAGCAGGGCAGCGATTCGCATCCGAAAGGAGGAATGGCCTTTCATCGTTATGCCACGTCACTAGCCATCTCTGCATCAGCACAAATTTCCCATGGGTGAGAAGTTCTCTTTGCACACACTTTCTTTTTTTTTTTTCCGCATACCCTGTCACTACTGAGTTCATGCAAAAATGTAGCATAAACATGCAATTGGTGACGAATAGTTGTCTATTTTTATTTTACAGTGTGGCCCAGCGTTGGCAGGGCGGGTCGTGGAAAATTGTCATTACCTAGGACATCAGCCATTCTGGTTTGCCAAAAAATGCACAATGCTTATCACAAAAGCAATCTGTCCTCACAAGCCAATGTTTGGCTATGATCCCATCCAATAGCGGGTGGTTTTGATTCCGACTCCATTTCACAGTGGCGAAATGAAAATTCCATTCAGACAGCTTCAAAATATGAATCCAGATCTATGGAACTCTAGTCTGTTGCAAGCAACGAATTGCGAGAAAAAGTTCCTACGACGCAAACAAGATGTGCATCGATAGCCACTACTGTGAAACAATTGAACCATGAATATCTAAACAGAACGTTTCGAAACTTTTGAAAACCGGCAAAACGTTTTGCCTGAATAAATTGTCATTGAATCAACTAGGCTAGAGAAAACCTTTTTTAAAGGATATATAATCAAGCAACTTAATTAAACACTTAATCTCTGACCTCTACTCCTCTAGGAGTAGAAGTGGAAGACCTCTACTCTTCTAGGCCATTTTAACTCAAGCCAACACGGTGAACAGCCCTGTAGCCAGAACAATAGGTATTGTGTTTTAAACAAACCAAGTGCAACCGGCATACTAGTCAAGGGTTATTTCACAGTTTTGATCACCTTCAGCACTAAATTCATCTTCGAGTGGACCAAGAAGAGGATGCGGCGGGTCTGGATGGAGGCGGCGGGGCAGGTCCAGGTTACGGTGGCGTGGCGGACCGGGGCCGAGGCGGCGGGGCAGGTCGAGGCACGGTGGCGGGGGCGGACCGGGGAGGGGGCGGAGGAGGCAAGTGGAGAGTGCGGTGACTGTGGCGGGTCAGAGCCGAGGCGGCGAGGCAGGTCGAGGATACGGTGCAGGGACGCCCGGAATGCATTTGTCTGAACGTAGCACGTTGATGAGGCAGGTCCCGCCACTACTAATGATAGCTCCGTAACGTGTGTATCTGGAGGTCACCGAGGATCGAGGCAGGTCCGGGGCTGCCCTGCCGTCCGGCTGCAGCGCCCGTTGGCAGTTTGGGATGATCGTGGGGATTCTACAACATAAAACAGGCCCCCGAGGCACAACATAGGACCCCGAGAATAAACAAACTTCATGAATAAAAAAAAAAACAGAACAGAGCAGCTGTAACGACGAGGAGAGAACCTTCGACTGAAAAGGCCTCCCATGATCCGGTTTTCCTCCTAATGGACGATATCCTGGTTGCGCCAATCCTCCTGACGGAATAATCGCATGCAGTGCAGCTGAGTGGAGCGGGGGCCTCGCGTCGGCCGCTGGCAGCGCGGGCGCCGCCTCGCGGACTGCGAGGGTATCGCCTCGCCGAGGGCCACGGTGTCGCCTCGCGCGGGGGGGGGGCGGCACTGCCTGACGAGCGTCACCCCTGGCAGTGGCCGACTGCTGTGCTCAGACCAGTCAGGGTTGTCTAAGTCCATAACTGTTGTTGTCAGTGAGTGCACTTTGCTCTCAGATCCAACATGAAAACGTGTAATGTTTTGGTTGGCCCGGTTTCCGGCGGACATTGTCTAAATCAAACCGGTGGATCAGCATTGAGATATCAGCTGTCCCAGAACACGGGTAATCAATCATTGTGTTATTTTGCGCAACGTAAAATGGACGATTTTCACAGCCTCGATGCTTAGAATTGATACGAGCATCCGGTTTAGCTATAGTCATTCCTCCATACATTACACATGCTTCGCCAACCTGTAGACAAACAAGCTCGCAAGAAATATTAAAGGGAGTGTTTCACATTCGTGTGTGATTAGCCGTGCACTTCTTAAGACCTAAACCTCCTAGCTTCTGAGCTACACCTCTGCACAGAGGTGCAGACTTTATTTTAGGGAGACTATTTCAAGGGCACTCAGGCATCCATCACGCCATATTAACGTGATTCAAATCCTGCCATTCCGTTGGCCATGCAGCAATCAAGACCAAGACAAACCTAATTGCCGAAACGTTCATCTCTGGCGTTTGTGAGCACAATTTCCAGATGTAACGACCGCCAAGTGGCTCTCAATCAGTGTTGCGTGAGGTGCGACGACGTAATCAATCAATGACGTATTGAAGACCCTATGTACTAAACAGAGAAATGTTGTTGGCTAGAGCAGCCTTTTCCACTGAAAACTATATCAATATTTATAATTGCGAACATTTCATCACATATGATGCTTGCTTTAATGTCTGCAAATGTGGAACATTTCTTAACTGAAACGTTTACCTAATATTCGATGCCCTTTATTAGCAACATCAGACACGCTGCGGCATGCTTCTGGCCTTATAAGGTCCATCGACCTGTTCATCTGATACATGCATCGTTTAAAGGGAGAGAGGTGTGAGATGAACAATATTCAGACAGAATCAGGGCGATATACTATAGATATATGCGACGGATGCCGGTCTTGAATCATTCGTCTGCCGCACGGCGACGCTCTGGACCGTGCAATGTACATTCGGCAGCATGCGTGCACGCGTTTTGGAGTCACGGCTACAAATGTGCCGTCGCATATCGCTGAAAGCTCCTGCAGTGGAAGGAAATTGTGTGTAAGGTCATACGGCATAACCATGCAAATCTGAATGCTACCCTGAGTCGTGTGAAGTAAATATGCCTCATGGGTTGCAGAATATTTGGCATCTGCTTGTCGAGGATTTGGGCGTAGCGCAAAATTTTTGTCAAGGAATCGTGAGATACATATTGTTTTAGCTGTGCATGGGACATATACCAGGGATGCGATATACAGACAACGATGCCCTCGACTTACCTACGGTCACTGATAAGCTGCCATGACTGCCATGACTTACCATCGTCCAGACAATAGGTCGGGATTTACAGTACCTATCAAGGTTCATGACTCCTACCTGAACAGCCGAAAGTTATGTGGAAGTAGTTGTAAAACTAAACACTGACTGATAAGAGAGAGCAGAAATGTGCTCTGTTTTAAAGACGGCGAACCACGAAATAGCAGATACGAGCGTCTCTTATTTACATATCGCACTACATTCCGCTTACGTGCGATGCAGCGTACTCCACTGCAAAAAATCAATACAGCTTCCTCTACCATGTGATACAATGTTCCCCAAGGCGCGGCAATTTGCATCATTTGAAAGGGGTTCATTCAGACGCCATTAATTAAGTAGATGAAGAAGTGGTCTCCAAATTTTGACCACTGCACATGTACCTGAAGACTACAGCTGTCTGCGGACGCCAGCATCACCGTGCTATCCTCAGGAGTTATGGTGAGAGGGAGCTCAGAGCAAAAACTGACACAACTCCTCTTACTTTCCCCTCATCACGGCGCATTATGCCAACATCAGCAACAGTTCAGCGTCCCCCTCGTGAAACTCCACGCAGCTGCTCAAATACTTCGCCGTTTCTGCTCCAAGCGCGAGAACTCTCGACGTAATTGCTTCATCTTGGGTAAATTACGGGGCATTGTGCCGGAGAGAGGCCACATGTGATTTGAGTGCGTGTGTGTGTGTGTGTGTGTGTGTGTGTGTGCGTGTGTGTGTGTGTGTGTGTGTGTGTGTGTGTGTGTGTGTGTGTGTGTGTGTGTGTGTGTGTGTGTGCGTGTGCGTGTGCGTGTGGTGGTGTGCGTTTGTGTGTGGTGTGTGCATGTGTGTGTGTGTGTGCGCGTGCGTGTGCGTGTGTGCGTGTGGTGTGTTGTGTGTGTGTGTGTATGGTGCGTGTGGTGTGTGTGTGCGCGTGCGTGCCTGCGCCTGCCTGGTGCGTGCTTGCGTGCGTGCGTGCGTGCGTGCGTGCGTGCGTGCGTGCGTGCGTGGGGGAAGGGGCCAGGCCGGTGCAGTCGTCAAGCGCCTCGAGGCAGCTGCCAGCCACAGCTCTCAGACATGCTATTCGCAAGCGTAGAGTTGGCGTTCGCGCTGAGCCGACTGCGCAGCGCATTCAGGGCGAACCGATGTGAGAAAAGTCCGAAGTCCGGCAATCAGCGCCGAGTGCGTCGACTTTGGCTACATCACAGCAGTTAGCTCCTGCGCGAACACTGCACAGAGTTATCAACTCCACATAGATCGCGACCGATAGCGTGCTTGGTGCCGCACCGTAAGCCGCGACTGCAGCAAGAAGGCTGGGCCAGACCGCGTAATTAGGCATGGACAGCGTGCGCGAATTTCCAGCACTGCTTCCCCACAGGCACCGAATAATCACTCCCTCCTAAAAAAAAAAAACAGATTGCGCCTCGCATGATGTCCTTTCGGCCTTCCTCTGTGCATTTGCATTATTTGTACGTTTTGAGAAGAACTTGTGGTCACCTGTCTCATGGTCGTAGGAACGGGGGGGGGGGGGGCAGGGGGGCCATGGCCCCCACTTTTCCATGTGAGGGGGGCAGCAATGTTAACTGCCCCCCTCCCCCCCACTTTTCAGATTAAGGTTGCATTTGGCTTACTTTTGCACTGCATTAAACATGCATACCGATTCACATAGCTCACCAGGCTGTTCACATAGTTCTCTTAAGATGCGTGATCTTTTTCATTTGCTCATTGGCCCTTGCTTATTGTTACAGCCGCAATGCCTACGCCGCGCGGCCTGGAGACTGCAACGCCGGGCGTCGAGGCTGTTATTGCCATGATTTGCGAGCACGCATATTCAGCACCATATTACGCAGTTTTCTTATCAGTAATCAGCTCTGACAGGATCTTGAGCATTTTAAGACGAACATGGGTTAGCCATGTTAACACAAGGAACCCCATTTCACCTGCAGTCTACAGCCAGGGAGAACTCAATATCTCTGAAGAACACAGAAAAAACACGCAACTGGAATCTATGTGACAACTATCGGACTACCTGTGGTGATCAGGGATGTTGTTGCGTCAATGAGGGTTCCTGTGCTGATCCGGGGCTAATTGCCTGGGTCAGAAGGCCTCCCGTGTCAGGGATGGGAACAATGCCATATGATATACCCTGCTAATGGCCTCCGGATCGACCAGGAGATCTCGCTCCGTGGCACCAGAATGATAGCCAGAAGGCAACTCGCGATGGGACGAAACGGCCCTTCGGCCCTTGATCGGGAACGGTAATGTACCCCTGGTGTTCTACACAAGAGGCCCCTTGCCCGGAAGGATATTAATAAGGGGTCTCATTATTGTTGAGTAGAGTGGGGGGTCTTATTATTGTTGAATAGGATGGGTCAAAATGAATTTAAAGAACCGGCAAGGTCATGCCATGTTTGTCTGAGAACGTTAATTTTTTCAGAATGGATTAGTGAAACAAATTACATTAAAAAGTTTGAACATGCCCGCCCAAAACCTCGAGAGCAAGGACAAGGTTGACATGCGCTCCAGCTTCCGTAAAACCGAACCGCTTCAGCCACTGCAAGTGCCACCAGACGGCGGGCGCCGTATTAATCTGTCTTTTGGATAGATATAAAGCTGCAAAAACACGAAAAAAGAGATGTTACCTTAACTCTTCCAGTTCAACCATCAGATTCCAGCCCCACTTCGCGGTGTTTTATGAGCCAATCCGTTCTTTCATCAGTCTTAAAATTGCGCACGTGAAATATGCGCTCAGACTGCCTTCTAAATGCAAGATCTAAAGTCATGAAGCGTCCAAGGATACTTTTTCAGAAGCGTAGTCGTTTTCGTCCAACCGTTGGCCACAACTTAATATTAGCTGCTAGTCCGACGCTGCGCGGCCAACGGAGACTGCTGACGCCAGGGGTCGAGACTTGTGTTTCCTAAAATTTTCGAGTACGCATGCTCAAAATTACGTCACATGACTTATATTACTATTTGATTTAAGTGTTTAAAGGCTATCATTTCAGAAGCGTTATTATTTTCGTCCACCGGTGGCACATGGCTAAATATTAACTATTGGGCTAACGCTCCGCAGACTATGGAGACTGCAACACCTAGTGTCGAGGTTTTTGGTGCTAAAATTTGCGAGCGCATGTAAAAAAAAAACACGTTGCATAAGTTCGTATTCCTAATCGGTTCTGACTGAATACTGAACATTTTCAGGCAAACATGGCTTGGACCATGTTAATACACATTGTTGACCACTCGATCTGCAATCAACTTTTCCTCTTCAAATTTGGATTAAACATATCGATCTACAGTCTCCCTTCCCGATGTCCTCAATGTCTTTAGAACCCAGATAATTTTTTTTTGAAATAGCTTCTGAGTTCTATCGGTTTAAAAAGGGTCAACTAACCATCGTAAATTAAGAGCGCCGGTGATTTATTCCACGCAGTCGTTCAACGCTTGATTTCTGCAATATATTTACCTCAAAATACAAATAGAATTGAGCCTCACGGTAGCTCCTGGTCTCTGTTCTAGTTACAAGGTTAAAATAGCAATAAAGCGAAGAAAAATGTGTTACTTGTTAACATGTAAGCTACATGCGGGATTTGGGGAGAAATCACCATAAGATGGGCTTTTGTCAACCTTGTGTTCCCCCTTGGCAAGGCTCTGGATATGACCCTGCCTACACACAAAAGCAAATCAAGTCGTATGTGTTGAATGATGGGCAATGAAGTGTCCGTTGGGCCAATTCATTCCTATGGCAGACAGCTTCCCGGAGGCTCTTTTTCTGAGACGGTGTAGTGTGAGGGAATATAGTTCGGAAAAAGATACTGTTGCAGGCGTCCAGCACGTGTTTCATACACCATGTAGTAGAAACGCTGGTCCAAAAGTACGCAACAAAGCAGCCATACGATCAGTTCGCAGT
>NW_023596136.1:38398844-38798844 GCF_011947565.3 Pollicipes pollicipes
TCTCTCTCTCTCTCTCTCTCTTCTCTCTCATTCATTCTTCCTTTCTTTGCCATTTAACTCTTCCTGTTTCGTCGCTCATTTAATTGTACCCCACACACATACTGTGCTGCCATTTTTGCTTGTTGTGCTTAGTGCCGGCGTCACTGTGCACGCAAATTTCTGCAAAGCAGTGCGTAGTTTAATCCTGTGTCCTGACGCGCGCGCCAGATTCGCCGCAGCCCAGCGACCTGTGTGTGGGACTTGCCCCGTGTACATTTGTACCGTCCAACATGTACATACCAACTCGGACGTCTGCTCCACGCAGAGAGCTCCATCAAGTCACTGTCATCGTGGAAAGAAGCGTCGTGTAAGTGTTTACAACCTGCCAACCCTGATTTGTAGCGTATTGACACTATCCGAGCATATTGTTCACGCTCGTCACCGACGATCCACTTCAGCACGCTCTCCCCGCCCCTCCGCCGTGTTTGAGGGTGTGTGCGGGGGGGGGGGGGGTAACCGGCAAACCCGCTCATGACGGTGTAAACACCGCGATTCGCTACCCCGCTCGGGAAGTTTGACGAAGTGACCTCAATCCCTTCGCAGAAGCTCGGGACTCGTGCGCATTATGTGTCGACATATCAAAACACCAGCAACAGCCGGTGCCCTCCGTGTCTCCGGCCCACAGCCAGAGAGAGAGCCCCTGCCCATGCTGCTGCGGCACGACGGGCGTGCGGCGGCGCAGCTGCGTCGAGTCAGGTGTCGGGAGAGCGGCCGGCGGACGCCGCGGCTCATCACTGTTGACGTTGGCCCGCGGCGCACTGCGCCCGTAATGGCCTGAGGTGGCCCCCCTCCTCCGCCCCTCCCAGCGGCGGCCGAGTGTGGGACAGACGACGACTGTGGCCGCCGTCACTCCCGGCCCGCTGCCGGCAGGAGTCGGACGACCGCAGCGGATGGCCAACACGTGCCGCTCGAGACGTGACCCGCGCGAGAGGGGCGCACGCGCCCTCAAGCGGCGCGCTGCGACGTGCTCGGCAGCCAGATCCGCGTGTCGGCTTCACGGCGCCAATAGTCTGCGGCGGGTGGACACTCGGGCGGCCGCTGCCTGTCCCAGAGCAATCAGCCGTCAGAGTGCGTCAGGACGGCGCAGCTGTCGACGACCGAGTGCGTCAAGACCACACATCTGTCGGCGGCAGGAGGCGTCTGTGGCTCGGCCACTGTCTGCTGCAGCTGTCGGGCCGTAAGCGGCACTCGCCTACCACTGCAGGCAGCGAGCACAGAGAGCGGCTGCGGTTGGATCCGAGCATTGTCTATGGACAGAATGAAAAGGACCACGATTATTTTATCGCCGCAGTACAAATGGTTTGAAGTGGTTTAAGGACTTCCGTGTCTATGCAAGGAATTCGATAGAAACAGAACAATTCCCACGGGATAAACAGCTACTGTCCACTACGAATGGCTGTGAGCACCGAGTTTTTTTCGTGAGACGTGCAAGACGCTTTACAAAACTTTGATAGCGTTACACAAGGAGAAATAATTAGAACTATGCAGTGTGAGAACACAATTCGGATCGCCAGGAAAACTGTACCCGAATATGTCCGGTTTCCCTCGTATTCCAATCATTTAAATGTTCCCACTAAAGTGTCTCCTTTGGAAATGAAGAAATTCCCCAGCAAGATTCGGACATCAAAGCGCCCTTAGAGTCCCGAACAGGGTAATACCAAAGACGCTATTCCTGTACCACCCGCAACAAAGGACACGAGGAGATCGACAACCCACACATAGTCGGATATTTCGTTCAAGCGAGTATGCCGTCTGGCACCCATCCTGGCGCATGACCGGCGATCAGAGCTGCTCCAAAACCGGTTTTCCATGAAAAAATCCCCCTGTCGTTAAGCAGACTTTGGACAAGGAATGTGCAATGTGTAAAACTGAAAGATGCGCCCAGTGGCAATATTTTGCTTGCGTTTGTCTCTAGCTGGGGTCAGAGTCGACCCGCGGTCATTCAAAATATGATCGAGTCCGGCCTGAAGCAATAACTCCGCCAAAATGGCAATCGGAGTTTGGGCAGAGAGAAAGAGTCGGCCCTTTCGGCCAACAATATCAAAAACCCAGAGTAAGTGATGATTTGCGATAAAGTGTGAAGTTTAAATTGACGTGAATAATTTGTACTTGACACGGCATAGAAATGAACCACAACTCGAAAATGACTGCATATCACAAATGGGAAGTGAATTACATCATTTGGGCTGCTGTTGTTATTTTGGGGTTTGGGTTACATGCTATATCCAATTTGTTTATTACACAACGTCACCAGATATTCACTTCCCAAAAACCGTGTCGTATTGGTGTAATACAATCGACTGCATAGAAACCTATCCAGACCTTTCTTTCTGTTGATGTGTTGACCGACTAACAGGCATGCACAAACCGAAACCTGGAAGTTTCTTCGGCGATTAATGCACGCACAGATTTGTACAAAACCCAGCCGTGGTCATCATTCTGTAAAACGAGAACCCTCTGTCATTGAGCGTGATGACGATAAATGTGAGAACGTGACGTCTTCAATAAACGCATCGCAACCTGCCGAACAAGTTGAACCCCGTCGTTAGCCTCATAACTTGCTCTCATAACCTCGTCATCGACCTATCCTGCCGGACCAAGCGGCTCTTTTGTATCCGCGACCGCTGGCCGGGCTCATTTTCGCGCTCCCTCGCCCGCCGGAACATAAATTCGGCGACAGGAGGAGGGAGCACGCAGCTAACGTCCTCCATCGATCTCCGAGCCGCGTCGCCCGTCGCCGGCCTCCGAGCGTTTTACCGCCGCGATGGAACGGACGGTCGTGAGTGGTGGGACGGCAAGCCTTATCGGCGTCACTTGTTGACATTCGCGGCGACGAGGGGACTTGTCGGCGTGCCGCGCATGTGGATGGCAAGACCGCCTGCCTGCCGGACGCGACGAAAGGCTGGCGTGCTGGGTGGGGCACTCGCTGGCACGGGCGGATGGCATGAGGCTGCTTGTTGGCACGCTATAGAACTTGTTGCCATGCCACTTGTTGAGGTAATGTCACGTGACGGGTGGGACAACAATCTACTTAGCACGCAAGGCCACCAGAGGTGGAGAGTGTAGAACTCTGCAAGGCGCGTTTCTGTGCCACATGGGTGCTGTGAATTACCATGGATTCGTGTTTTTACTTTAATTTACAGAAGCTTTATGCATTTATGTCGCAGATCCAATGGGCACGTGCAGTTGCCCTTGGAGCATACGAGCAACAAAGCTAGAATCCTAAGCTGGAACTGCAAAGCCCCTACGCTTCTATTTTTGCACATTGCAAGTCCTTATGGTGAAAATATCTACCCTTGCATATGTCGGGCTGGTTGTAGCAATACGTTTAGCAGTCACTGAAGCATACACGCAAATATAAAAAAATGTCTTGCAGAGCTCATGTTTACGAGTCAGTGACATGAGCATATGTCGAACCGATGTGGTTCAACAAAAATCAAGTGGACGTATGCCAGCCAATAATTTGCTCGCTGTCACTCGGGAGGATGAGCACTGCTGAAAGCACCTCATTCTTTTTATAGCATATGTAAATGATGGCCTGACATATAACTAACCAATTCATCTTGGCATAATGAAGGCCGGTTAGTTTCAGCATAGAAACTCAAAATGTTTGAAATAGTCGACTGAATAAGGCCTCAGCATGTGAAGAGGATTGTTGCCTTCAACCGCTTGGTGCGATTTATAGCTCGGTAGCTTTGCTTGAGTATTTTTGCAGCTTAATAGTCATACTGGTCATACATATTTGTAACTACAGATTATCCCATGTTTCAGAAATACTTGCAGTGCGTCAGACACTGCAGAATACAAAAACGTTCCGAAAAGCATCACGCTCGTATTAATCTTCAGTTCATCCTCACATTTCAGGCTTCATTGTCAAGTCACGCATGACAAACCTCGCGAAGGCAGTCCGAGTAAGGCTATTAAATCTGCGACACTTAAAAAAGCAGAAATAATGCTAATAATTCCAAATGAACCCCACAGCAATAAATGTCTACCCGCACAAGCCAGCGGTCGTTTCTTGCATTCGTGCATCCACCGAGAAAATGAGCATGACATGATGCACAAATACAGTAAGGTGGGAGTGACTAATTCGCAACGATTTAAAAACGCTTAAGCTTTGCTTAGCTCGTCAGTACCAAGCATTCGACGCGTTTACACATCAACAGCTTCCTCAAGCGGACACGTCCGGCCTCTACGAGACAGAAGTTTTGAGAGTGCCAACAAACAGCTTGAATTGTGCTTCGCCGGAAGTTTCTCAGAGATGCACTTCGCTGTATTGGTAATGAGTGCCACGTCCACCTTGAACCTGAGCTGACCCGGGCAGTCGGTGAACCGCGCAGCCGAAGTTGTCCCCCAGAATTCGGCCGCTTGTGTTCGTGTCATGAAGGGCAGTGCTGTCGATTGTGTGCGGATGTTGAAGATGGAGAACAATTACTGACACCACAATCCCCGAGGTGAAATGGGAGGGCACTTGGAGCAAATGCAGCGTGTTAAACTTGTTTTAGAAAATGTATTAAGTTCGGCATTCAGAGTTCATCCTGCTAACCATTGTACTCCAGAAGTAAGTTTCGTTTGCCTGAACACAGCGCTGTCATTGACATTTGCCGATGGCCGATGGCTCATTTTTTCTGCATGTCATTGTTTTCCAATGCAGCGCGCTCAGCGGCGTGCCAGAAGTTTCATAATTTTATCGAAGCTCTGAATGGGTGAATGTGTGTCGTACTGGAATATGGCCGATTCCAGTGGAAACCGCGGTCCGTTTCCAGCGCGGACCGCGATTGAAACGGCGCCCGCGAAGGTGGTCTTTTATATGAGGGAACAACTAGTAGCCACTTGGGTCGAGGTCACGGAGGTTGCTTGAGCATGCCCGATTTTGTTATCTGCCAGAGCTTTAGTATAACGGCGACGCGATGAGGCTCCTTATCGTGTCGAAAGCACCGGTCGCATGTCTTCCCTGGACAGTGCTCAGCGATGGCCGGAAAGAGATGTTCACTCCGAATGGTTTCGTACAGCTGGCCTGAGGCACGAGCTCCTTTGGAAACTCGGCAGGCTTTTATCATGCCCTCTTGGTAAAAAAGGCCAACATCACCCATTCGCAGGATGTCTGCACGTGGTCTTTTGGAATGTGGCGAGGTTGTGTGTTTCCGCTGCATTGACTACCTCTTCACATGCGGGTCAAATAGCGAAAAGCGGCTTTCATCTGCGGTGACGGTATCCCCGTTCTTGGTATCGCTGCGAATCAGCCTTTCTTCTTTCTGCTCACGCGTCAGCTGTTTCAGTCCCACCCTTAGGTAGCTCTAAACGTCTTCAGTCAGTCAGGAATAATGCGGTGCATCGTTCCTTTGATTTTACCAAGATTTTAAGTAGCCTGCACATGGGGTATATGGGCGGAGTCAGTCTGCGCTGCGGTTCTCCGGGAACACGGTAAGCCCCGCACGCTACCCTCATCTCCTCGTCCCCCCTCCCCCAGCCACACGCCCTTGACTGGAACATATGACGTGATACATTATTCAAAGTTTCGTGAGTCTCACACGCTTTCTTCTGCAGTGTCATACATCTGAGGATCGAACAGCGCTCTTCTGTGGTGGCGCTCGCCATCTGCAAACCAGTGTCGAAATAAACACAAAATTCCGGACAGGATGCAAAATGGACCTCCGAAGTAGCGCCGTACACCACAGACCGGGCGATGGCAGTGCTGGAATATTCCGTATGCACTGGAAATACGCTGAAGTTTAGCATGAAAAACAAGCACGCATTTTTCACAATTAACAGAACGTGTTTTGGAAAGTATCTCGTAATTAAGTTCGTTCTTACACTAAGCAAGTTCAGAATGCCACGTAACCATCGCCCCAGGTCACCGACGCCATCCACAGGAAGTCACGTCCGCAGGAGCTGGAACAGTGATACCAACAGCTGGTACAAAGTAATTTCCGGTAGTGCTATATTGGAGACTTAACTGACAGTGCTCAGGCATTGTTTTATCGGAATACATTCAATCTTGCTGCATGCATATAAACGAGTCATCGTGCCGTTACCATTCAAATAACACCGGCTTTGGACCTGTACCTGCTCAATGCATCTGGACCAATGTCTATGCGCTCTAGGTGTCAGGTCTGGCTGAATCTTTTTTTTTTTACTCACCAATCCTCCAACCGTACGTTTTGTGTCTATCTGTCGTGGGGACATTTCTTTGGCCAGACGCTCAGCACAGACGGATGCACTGCGCGTCGTGGAATTTGCTTATCTGACGCGTTCAACCTTTGTGACGATCCGCGATATAAATTCACGCCCATGCGGTACCGGTGTCGGTCGCAGAGCGCTCCAGCGAGCAACGCGCTTCGGCACTTCGTAGGAAGACATTTGGTGTGTATGTAGGAAAAACAAGTTGTGCGAAGGCCAAGCCCTCCAAAAAGGTACAAGCTCGATTAACAATGAATGCAGCGCCGCAAACGCGGTGGAATACCAATTGATGCAAGCATTGAAAGTAGACAACTTTAAGGTTACGTGCATCGATGGGCATCCATATGAAATGGCAACGGGCTGGCTTGGACGTAGATTTGGGGTAAATGACGGCTATGAGCACGCATGTGGTTAAGACGTTTTCGAAGTGGCGGATAGATGCCTAAGACATAACACACAATCTTATCACCTGTGGACTTTTGAGTCATAACTAGCTCCAATCATACCCGGTTTGCAAGTTGTCAACATAGAAAGTATGTTTGTGTGACTTCTGAGAACACCCCCATAATATAAAAAGTACTAAAAATGTCAACGCGTTTTTCATGTGTGGGTACAATTTATTAGGGCTGGCAAGCGGGTGGGTATGAGCACAGCGTCACCCTTTGTATTTTCGGGGGGCCTGAAACCCCTCCCCAAGGCTGACTTGATCCTCTCATCACCAATGCTCCTCTGCCCCCCCCCCCCCCCCCCCCCCCAGTGTATATGAGCAAAGTAGGAATACTGGGCCAGATCAATGCATACTAATTATCTTATGTATTAATGTTCTAGGTAGTAGTAAACACATCACTATTTGTGTCATGTTGATTTTGTGCCAAATAATGCTCTACAGATGCCTAACGTTTTTGTCATGCCTAACGTTTTTGTCCTTCATATGTCAAAGGGAGTATTTCACATTTGTATGCGGTTTTGCACTGACACAGCCACCTTGAAGATCATTCGCAGCAGTTCACAGCCCTGCCTTCCTTAAGACCCAAACCCCTCTAGTTTCTGCACTAGATGTCCGTAAAAATGTACAGACTAGTTTGAAATTATTGAAAGGTCAACCAGGCATCCATGACGCCATAATAACGTCACTCAAATTATGTCATTTCATTGGTCATGTGGTGATCAAGGCCGATACAAATATGATTGTCGAGTCGTTTATATCTGACGTTCGTGAGCACGATCCTCAGATATAACGGCCGTCAGTTGGCTCTCAACCAATGTTGTGCATAGAGCGATGGCGCCGTCAGATGGCGCCGATGGCGCCGTCAGACTTGAGGAACATATTTACTACACAGAGAAATTGAGTTGTCTGGGGCAGTCTTTTCCACTTAAAAGTATACCAACAGATATAAAAGACCTTGTTTCATCATATTCGATGCTTGCGTCACTGTCTTCAAATCTGCAACATTCTCCTTACGCTAGTTCCATCATTTCCCAACTTATAACGCATGTATTGTTATAAAGAACGATTGACTACAATATGAGGTGGCTTTTAGGGTGGCCCAGATAAAAGCTAACACATGTTTTTTTCCAACAGCGGTAAGTGCTTATGTCGCATAATCGTTGGCTGTGACGGTTATAAAGCGCGATCAGAGACAGTGGTAGCCACCATTGATTCCTTGCTGTGATTAATACATTTCCTTTAGATTACACTCCATCATAAGTATTTTGCAAAAAGAGAGCTCTCATCAACTTGAAATGGGAAGTCGTTCCTTTGTGCAAAGCAATTTTGAATCTGTGAAATGCTATTTTAACATCGAGGATGCACATGAAATTTGCTGAAATCTAGGGAGAAATCAGATTTTGGGAGCAGGTTAGGCAAACCTTTTCGACTAAGCCATCCCCAACGGATTTTAGAAAGTGACACCCTTGGGCCAATCCCCATAGGGAGTGGGTGGATTGGTTGAAGAAACCCTAGGCTTTCAGGCCTCGCATGCAGAATCCAGACGCAGTTATCATGTCACATTGTGCATCAATGGGATGGACATGAATGTTTTGTGACTGGAAGCGGTGCTATACCGACTTCCAAGGCTTCGACCCTTTGCATGGGGAGGAAAGCAAGAGTCTCAAGTAAATGTCATCTGGTTGTTGTCCTGAATGCGTGGAAGAACGTCGCAGGCGCCATATTTTAGCGTGATTCAAGAGTTTTTAAGAGGCTGTAGTCTTTACTGATATGCACTAGCTACATAAATTTACTTCATGCGGCAGGCGCTTTTAGTGTACGTGGGAGAAGCAGGTTGAAGAAAGACCATCGAAGACAAGCAAAGCTCGAGCGACGATGCATCAAGCGTCCCCATACGCAGTGGACTGTCCACTGACGTAAGCGTTGACATCTTGGGAACGTAAAATACGGCATGCGTAACGTGCATGCATGTGACGTGCATCACTGAGATGAGAGCCAATGATGCTATTTAGTTGGGTTCATAACATCATCGAAGACGGCGTAGCGTCTTCACGCAGCGAAGTAGGCCGGAGCCTCTGGTGGATCTCTAAAATTCATGCTTCGGCCGTTTCTGGCTTGTATTGGTCGAGATACACATCTCTGCTCGTGATCGATGAATGCTGAGAGCGAAAACGGCGGCAACAAAATGGAATTAAGCAACCTAGTCCGATGAAAAACAAAACTGAAATTTGGGCCGTTAAACAGACAAAGGTTCCCCAGTGAAACACGCAAAAATTCGTGTTTGTGCTCTTTTTCATGCAACATCCATTCCAAGGCTGGTAGAAAACTAATTCTATTTTCCGATTACCTCTGTTTGGGCGTAAAATATTCGGTGCACTCGCTTAGCTGCGTAAGGCCTTCTTATATCTACCTGGGGTCAAGCTGGTAGACCCCCCTTCGCATCATCCCCCACTCCCCCAGTAGTTTTGCACGCAGAGGTTTCCCTGGCAAGTGTCACGTCTGCTGCCACCCACCACTGTCGGTTATGCCACGTTCGCTAGGGTTCATGGGCCCAGAACTTAGTTTTGGTGGTATGCAGAAACCATATGCTTACCGCTGGTCACTTGCGATAGACATGAATGCCATCTCAAGTCCCAGAGGAATCACTTGATGCCGGAACATGAACTGCAACACCGATGATGCCACCAGCCCACTCTTGAGGATGAGCATAACCAGAGGTATTGAGCAACGTCAATATAATCTTCATTCAGCATTACATCATTTAACCAGTGCCTCCTAGTATAAAGAAGGTCGCCGAAAACCAGGAAGATGAAGGTCTTCCTTTCTGATGGGTAGTAAGTCTATTCGATAGACCGGACTGGCTCTACTTGGGTGAGGGGTCACAGTTCAAGTATCACACTCCGCTTGGGTAGCAGACTAAGCACGAAGTAATCCGTCTAAACCTCTGGACAAACACATAAGGATATAAGAGTCGACGCATGCGACACAGGCTGGTCAGTATGATGGCCACATTAAAGCCTGAAAAATTATGCGATACCCACAGCGTTTCATCGCAAGTGACTCTAACACTAAGCATACCAAGGTTGTACTTTTGTTTCAAAAAATGGGCACTTTCCGGCCCAATGGCTCTTGCTCGCGTGCCGCGGCAAAATTTTAAGCGGTCTCGGAGTGAGGTTTTACGTCAAAAATTAGACAAAAACCTATTTCTGGGACATCTTCGCCAAAGACGTGACGTCCCATCACGAAAACCTCGGGAGGTGGATGATTGTCAACCCTGTCCAACTCCATGCGACGGTCCCAATATGCATATCAGTGAAGTGTTCGTCCCTAGTCCAGTGGCATGTCACATCAATAATCTACGATGCCTTCAAACTGTCCGTAACTGAAGCCAACATCTGTCTAGGATTGAAGTCCCTATCACTGGATCGTTGCAGCGGAAGTTGTTGTTGCTATTGTTCCGGTCCTAAGCCATGTGCTGCATACATTTTCAGGTCCGGTCTAATCCGCCCAACCGATCCATCTACAAGCGGCGGATCGATCCAATGCATGAAGCGCGTAGCATGGTGCCGGCCTCTACCTCGGTTCTCGCTGAAGTCAAAATGGACCAGAATCATTGCGACGTTGGGTGCGAACGACTGACAAAACACGAGACGCAGCTGAATTACATTGGGATGGTGGAAATGGCTACATAGCATCGCACAACATATAGTTTAGACGAGCTCACCTCCTTTCAAACCACTTTCAGGCGATGCGTCCAGTTATTTGGTATCGCTATGGTGTGCAGTGCTATGTACATTGTTCTACTTCGCTGATATATTTCAGAAAAGCGTTTGCATGACGTTCCCATTGTTGTTCGAATTTTGTAGCGTTTGTAACATTTCGGACAGCTTGCTGACTTCAGTCGCGGTTTGCGCGCGTCTTATCCGTAAGGTAGGGTGTGATTTCGGAGGGGGGGGGAGTATTCTCGAAGGTTGGCTGTCTACAACGCGCATAAAATATTTATCCTATCAACGACAGACTGTCCCATTGTCATGCTGCTGTTCACTTTACACCCGCTGACAGACACTGCCCATGCATGATGCATGAAAACACGTGCACATATGTCATATATATGTGTCGTGTTGGGCACCATTGTCCTAGTTAGCAAAGCTGGAACCATTCGAACGATTTAAAGATATTTCCCGTTCCGCCTACATGTTCATTCACGCGCTTTCAATGTTTGCGGCGCACTTTCGAATTCAAGTTCATCCGTGGGCTCACTCACAACGCGGTTCACACGCACCAGGTTACCTACCGTTCGGCAATGAGCTGGGATCCAGGCCGCTCCGTCGCTGGGCGCGCTGGGATCCGGGCCCAATCTGTCGCTGAGCGCGCTGGGATCCGGGCCCGATCTGTCGCTGAGCGCGCTGGGATCCGGGCCCGATCTGTCGCTGAGCGCGCTGGGATCTGGGCCCGATCTGCCGCTGAGCGCCCTAGTCGTGCTTCGAGGCGGGGAGGGGAACCGCCGGATCCTCTCAGAGCGCTCGCGGCGCCGCCTCGCTTAGGCCGGCTGAGGCGGCTCGACCAGGCCGGACGGGGCGGCTCGAGTCTAGGCGACTA
This sequence comes from Pollicipes pollicipes, assembly GCF_011947565.3. NCBI lineage: Eukaryota > Metazoa > Arthropoda > Thecostraca > Pollicipedomorpha > Pollicipedidae > Pollicipes > Pollicipes pollicipes. The sequence continues at coordinate 38,410,111 of NW_023596136.1, forward strand.
GATGAGCTGGTGAGAACAGCCCTCCACTGACGAGACGGTGGCCGCTAACGACCCGGCGCTCGGCCGTCGGGACAGACCGTCTCTGGCACCGCGTCGCGCCCGTCGCCCGCCGAGTCCTGCCGCGCCACGCGCGCGCGCCTCACTTCCGACTGCGTCCCCCGAGAGGCGCGAGCCCCCCGGCGATCATCGCCTGACGTCCGCGGCGTCCGTCGCCCGCTGGGGCGCCCGCCTCAGGACGGCGACGGCGCCAGAGCAGCCGCCTCGGCCGCGCGGCCAGCCCAACTGGCGACCGGCGGCGGCCGCTCCAGCGTCGAGAGCAGATCGATGCGGCTGCAGCCGGGCCCGGTCCGCGTCTCGGCCTGTGCCTCTCCGCCAGCCGGCCGGCGCGTCACGCCAGGTAACTCATCCCAATTAGCGCCGGCCGCCGCCGACCGAATTAGCTAAACGTCGCGAGCTCGTCGCCGCCCCCCGGGCGCCGCGGATGCGGCGAGCGCGGCCGGAGCGGGCACGGAGGTTGCGGGAGGGCCCCGGCGGGGAACCGCGCTCATGCGGCGGCTGCACGCGCGTCACGCCCCGCGTCGGTCCAGGCGCGGCTGGGACACCGGCAGCCCGGCCAACGAAATGGACTGATATGTGTTTGCTGTCGGTGCAGCTGTACCTGTGGCACCCGCCGGTGTCGGCCGCTGGCCTGAAATTCGTTCATTTTGAAGGACGTGATCCCGGAGACCGCTGTTTTTGGGCACTGGCTAGGCATCGTCAATACTTTGATGCGGAATTAGGGCCTGCGATCCACGTCTGACACCAATAGCTACATGTACATCTGCCCCTCGAAACCCGCCGGGATGCGGCCAATCGAATGGATTCCCTGGCTCATTCGTACGCGTCCTGCCAGGATATGGGGCGGTCGTGGGCACGGAACTTATTGCGTTATGGGGAATGGGTACTGAAGGAAGGGGCTCGAGCCACCCGCACTCACACTCACCCATCCACATTCGGGATAATGTAACACTTGGCTTACGGCGGTGCATGGAAAAACGACTCAAAGCGCCTCTGACCCCCCCCCCCCCTAATCCTGCGCATCTTCCCTCACTCCTGGAAGTAGTTTTCCTCCCCATCTCCTCTCCGTCTCCAGAAGGCCACTGAGGCCGTATGGGTGTCCTCAGGTAGCTGAGGTCTCACTGCAGTCACTCGATTGACGGGATTCCCAACGCTTCGAGTAGCAGTGGAAACTGGGCAGGAGCGCTCAACTAATTTTCGGGAGATTTTTCCCTGAGCATCTTTAAGTAGGCCGCAACTTTCGGACAGCAGGAAACTTCGATGTTTAAAAGTTCACGCACGTAATATCAGCGGCATCAATTCGTCTGCATTTGGGCAGCGGAGGTTACGGCAATGTCTGCTACTTGTTCATGCGCACTAGACGTCAATAAAAATTGTGCATAGGTTCGCCGAGTAACATCGTTGTGCAAAAACAGTACAACGATGATGAAGTGCTGTCCGCTGTCATATTACATCAGCCAGAAACACCGATCATTGTATCCGACTATTCGTCTCTGTAAACTTACCAGATCCGCTCCACCTCATAAACTAATGTTTTGCTCAATTTACCCCTGATTTTCTTTCTCTGTAGCATGTCAGTTAATTGTGTTATTACTGCCACGTTTTTGCGTGCAGGCTTCTTTTAGTAATGCGATTCCCATCAATTGCCCTGCTAAACTCATTCATCACCAGCCGCATCGGGCAAGATCATGCATGCCAGTGCTGTTATTGCAACTCGGCGTTGGTGGCTAAATATGTCGCGGCTCGCACAAGCTGCAAAAAGCGATCAATGACGCATACCTTTATTTGGAACATACACCAATGCCACTAATGAGATTCAAAACACACGTGTTATCGCTGACGCAAATGAACTACTATTTTGTTTAATTTTATGATTAAGATAATACCCAAGGTAATATGGTTTTGTATTCCCTGCTGACTTGCCCTCTCATTCCCCTCGCTCTGATATCATTACGCTTTATGTGCATCTGTATATTTAGGGCCAGTTCACACCATACGCACTGGCAGCAGACCGTGCCACAAATTCTGGTCAGCCGGCCGTTGGATCGGACGTACAATTTTAAGGTCCAAACCCGCAAAGCGCGAGTAAAAAGAGCACAAAAGTGATGCTTTGCTGTGTGCAACGCTCGATGGGCGCAGAAGCAGAAGCGGATTCTGCGACCGACCATCAGGATGCGCACGGGCCTTAAAGCTCTGCTAGTTTTGCGTTACGAGCAGGGCCATCGGCCGGCGGAGTCTCATTAGATCAGTGAATTTAGGGATGATCTGTCCTTTGCAACCAATGGATGCGGCCTCATTACATTTTTGGTAGCATGAAATACAATTCGTTATGATTTGTGCTGCCGTCGTTGAATACAACTTCTGTGGCCAGGTAAGGTATTTGCTTGCAGTCTGTCTGATGAGGTGAGGCGTGGCTTACCTGAAACACTTCAATACAAACAAAATATTCTTCGCTAGGGTCGATCAACACGGTAAATATACGATTTGTGATCGCAAAACCTGCTCAGAACGGATCACATCCAGACTCACCTTCCGCCGACCGTGTGACACGGGAAAGTGAGACGACGGCCCTTTTACCGAGGAAAGAACAGGCTATCGCACCGACAATGGGACGCGCCGCGCGCAGTCGGCCCGGTGCGCTCGAGCGCGAACCATAGATACGTCTGTCTTTGGGCATCCTTAATTAGTGATGTCAGACCTCGGCCGCCAGCGCAGGTTTCAGCCACCGAATGCGCCGTCGACAAAACAGGAAGCGATATCAGCTATTTCCCACCTAAAGCGACGCTGTCATTCGATAGGAAAGCTGATAACGCCGTCTTGTTTTTGGACCAGGCTCAGATATCATTCGCTGTGGCGACAACCAAGAGAGGATGGACCGCAAACACCATATCGCCCTGAAGCCCCGTTCACTGTGATAAATCCACGCCCAAATAATTCCATTCTGGTACTATTGTGTTCACTTGTACAAAAACGTGAGTGATTTTGAACTAATCGTTTTGAATTGAAATAGCCATGCTCATCCTAGCATTTGTAATACAAGAGCCTATGTCCAGTCCTTGTCTCAGCTGACCAGTGCAGCCAAACATAAAGATATCTTAGACCAAGTTTGGCCAGCCTTTTGGCCAGCCGGTTTTCAGCCCATGTGATCTCTCAACAAGCCCGTGAGCACGGCATCAGTGGACAGCTGAGCTTGCTGACTCCCACGCGGAAGGCAGAGGGCGCTCCCGCCATCCATTCGGGTGTGCTCCCAAGCGGGCCTGTCCCCGCTACCTCAGATTCTGGCCCCACGTGCCTGCTGATCGTTCGCGCGCCCGTCATCCGCTCACCCCTCCCGTGCCGCGTCAGCAGTCTTCCTGATGTTTATTTCATGGGCTTTCTTTTCACGTGAGTTCCACGCACGCCGATCGACCACCGGCTGCTAATCGGCGTTCATTGGACGCTAATCTCGGAGCGCTTTACACTTTTACACCGAACACGGCATGCATGGCCCCGCTGGTTGCTACGGCGCTGGCTCCTCCTCATCAGCCTGCGTACCTGTTGATCGCGCGCTGTCAGTCAGGCATTGGCGGCTCTTGAGCCGCGTTCCCCATTGGCAAAGAACCTCCCCGAGTTGCTACCTATGACGTCGCAAGTACCTGCGTCATACATGAGCAACTATCCACCAAGCCGTTGTGACGCACTTACCTCAGACGTCATAGGTTGTAACTTGCGGACAGCTGTTGGTAATGGGGAACGCGGCCCTGGACGTCGTCGATGAGTTGCTTAGTCTGCTTTGTCGCGCAGCCGCCTGCCACACGACAGCGTGCCTTCTCCAGATGAGGCCATCTTCCTCTCTTTAACAATACTGACACCGTACGTCGGCACTATGAACAGCGGCATCCGAAACCAAGGTCATTTGCTGTTGACTGCAGAAACTCGTCCACGACGCAAATTCACCCTGAATGAAGCTGAATGAAGCTGCCGAACTCCTGATGGCTGCGAGGAGCTGTCAGGGCCGCCCCTGTCTCACTTTCCAAAGTTCAAATAGATGTGATCCGTTTCGTTGATTATTAATGAGAAAACTTAGACTCCCGAATATGTCAGCGTCATGAATGAAAGACGACTTTATCCCAGCTTACTAAGGCGACAATCGCTGCTAACGATCAGCTCAAGGTCAACCATTTTCTAATATAATTAATTATTTTGTCAGAATCATACTGATAATGAACCACAAATGTCAATGGTGCCATTGCATATGCCATCCATGCGCGGCAGCATTTCACAAATTAATGAGAAATTCAGGTTATGAGCTGGACCGTCTCACGCTTCTGCATCTGGATCACACTGGTCTCATAGATCAGGTCTCTGGTCTCTGGATCAGTCTCATCAAGTCATTCCAACACTCGTCCTGGAGGTTCTGTCATAATGGCAGGGAAATGGAGGGATCTGTCTTTATTATTCTTGCTCCCAATATCACTTCCGGTGTCACAACTTGGTTAGGTCTAATGCTCGCGTCCTCCAATATAAGGCTATATGAGCATTATGCCATATATCCAATGAGTAAAACATCCTGGCATGTTTAGCATTTTGCTGAGCAGGGATGTATTTGAGCCTTGTAACCGAATGAAGAACAGACGGGACGCTACAAATATTATCGCCATTAAACTTGCAATAAGTATTCGCGTCTTTGACATTTAAATTGTTGTAAACGTATTCTCGATCATACAGTTAAAACCTAGTGTTTCTTTGGCCTCTGGAAACCTCACGATTCTATTCTGTCAACGCATAGACGAATGATGGTAAGCTTCCGGTCAAAGGCAGAACTTAAACAGGATGACTTATATATATATATATATATATATATATATATATATATATATATATATATATATATATATATCCGTTACTTATTATTTCAAGCTTGTCCAGCAATGAAAGGCTTTGTACTGGTTCAACAGCCGATGAAGACTGTGACCGCCAGCGTGCTGAAAAATAAAAGAGCTGCATCTTCAACATTTTTTTTTAATTAAGCGATCTAGTACGCCTCTGGTCAAAATTGTATCGGAATGCTCAGTTGGTTTTTTCTCTCTGCTCATTATTCAGAACCAGGTGATTAGTAGGGCTCGCTTCTATCTTCAGCCGATGCGCAGAACCGTACCTTAACGTGCAAAATACGACTTGGATGTTGCAAAGCTGCGGGACTACGTTGGGAGAAACTAAACACGCAAGGAAGAAAGCATAAAAGACATGAGTATTTTCCAGGTTAGACGTGGGCAGACATGTGCCTGGTCCCTACATTTCCTTCCTCTAAGCGGTCCCTGGCTTCTGGTTCCGGAACCAGTAAGAACCCAGGAAAGAGTATGGTTGGAGGCCGAGAGATTCAGCAGGAGCCAGGAACCAGCCTGGTATTAAGTCGAAAGGTCCAGCAATGAACCAGGATCAAGTCTCCTATTAAGTCGCAAGATCCAACAAGAATCCAAGAACAAGCCTGACAATACTTCGAAAGATCGTCAAGCCAAGAGAACCAGCAATAATCAAGATACAGCCCTGACATTATGTAAAAGGATCCAGCAAGAACTTAACTTCAGCCTTACACCATATCGAGAGATCCAGCAAGAACCAAGATCCAGCGTGGAGCATGTATTATCGAACAAAAAGAAAAATACAACTCAGGTCATAGCTGAAATCCAGCGAGAACCAATCCCTAGTCTGGAGTGATGCCAAAGTAAGCACCAAGGAGTAGAATCTTACCCGAGACTCTTGTCAGCCGTTATTTTTTGGTTCGGCAAGGTATTATTCAGGTGCACAATCTTCCGAAATGTTTTGGGAGACTGATCATGGAAAAGCGTTTGACTTATTCCCACCTGTTTTGTTGTTTAAGAGGTGGGAGTGCTGAGGTGATCCTACAATACAAAACTGCAACCCAGGTGTTCCTTCGAGGGGACACACATAAATGGAAAAATGCGCATAAACCATTCTAGAAAGCTGTACAAATATCAGGTTGTTTGGTGCAACTCTGCCACAATGAGATCTATCAAACACCAGCTATAATTTGCAGAATGGAACATGGGGAATGTAGTCCTGTGAATGCGGCCATTTCATTTGTTCTGCTTGGTTGTAACCTTGTGTGCATGGCTCGAATATCTACTTTTAACACTTGCACCATAAGCTTTCTTCCAAGGCTGGTCGGTGGAATGTCTGTAGACGTGGAATGATTTTGTTTCACCACAATAACCCCAAGTTCACTAAAATCACTGTTTCTTTGCCTTACGTTGTGCCTGCCAACAAGACCGTTCTTACCGTTGACTGCCATGGGAAGTTTTTTTCCAGCCCAATAAATCCTCAGCAGTCCCAGACACAGGTGACCACAAGCTTCCAAAGCAGCCTTTTTACCAGCAAGAACAGAGAGCACGTGCCATAATACACAGCAACGACGGTATCTGACCAAACTTCGACTGATCTTTTCCGACATCCATTTTGTTTACATCGTTGTGACCAAGGTGATAGAAATCGGGTAGTGCCGGACAGAGTCAAAAACTCAGATGCCAGTGGTGACGCTGGTCAACAAGCGTGTTCCTAATAGCCATTTTTTTAAAACAAATTGTCTATGAATAATCGTATGAATGACACCTTGTACCAGCTACCATAATTCATCAATATAAAATCAAAGATCATGACTTGCAAAGGATGATGGTTTACCATTGTCTCTTACATTTGCGTATAGGCTTTGAAAATTCGGTAAACAATGGATGAAGGATCGATTATTAGTCACAGCCCCTTTTCCTTTCGTAATTCGTGGTTGTGAGTGGTATTCTCATATTAAAAATAGGGCAATGGCATCGCGTTTACTCTATGCAGTGTGATTTGGTTCCCGTGCCAGTCGTGTTAATGTTAGACTTGCACGGTCATGTTTAACCGCAACACCCGATATACTCGAAACACAGCCGACTGCTGCAGTACCAGATTTTTAACGCTTCCAATCAAACTTTTCGGGAAGTGGGGAGATCATCCCCATTGGTTCAGCGCATGCCTTCATCTAAGACTCAAAGGAAAATCTGCCACAGACGCTGTATCCATTGGCACGTGCCGCACTAGATTTGGGCTGAATTGCGTCATAAACGTTTGACGTTAATGTAACGCACTTATGCAGCATAATCATATTGTGTATTGTCATTCAGCGTAATATGATAATGAAATCCAATACGACATAAAGACAAAATACCATAACGTAATCACCCTCACATCTATAGATAATTCCATGAACTGATGACGGCAGTCAGATATCCCGTTACAGGCTATCACAATCCGGAAATATGATAACTCCATGCAATGCGTAATGCTGCATTGGCATGCCCACCGGCACGGATCATTTCCTCGGGCTATATGTAACGCACATCTCCACTGATGGATAGTTTGTGGGCCGTCACAGTGCAGTAAGCCACAGGTAAACAACAGTTGTGAATTCCTGCGTTCACTCCACCGTGATGGCTTTACAAGTGGCCGGCGAGGAGGGGCATACTTTCTACCACTTCCTGTTCTGGCATAAGCATACGCTCGATGCGATTGCATAGCTTAAGCGGCTGATGCTCAAACACCCCTGGCCCTCAGTGTTAGCGTGTCAGGAGGTGTTGAGAGCCTGCTTCAGGTCACAGGGCGCTTGGCTGGGCCTGCAGCATCGTTACGCATCATGTGACAACGTTTACAGCAGCGTAACTTGGCCCACGCCGTAATATTCATAAAAACGCCTTTCGCAGGCCGATTGAGAATGAAGTCTAGCTCATCACTGCACACAATGTTGGAGCTATACTTGAACGGCACTGCCTTCCAGGAATCGAAGAGTAATTCTGTGGTTGGTTATTTTCGTCCGAATTTCTGAATTAGAGATTCCAGAATCAATGGGACCGGGCTGCAGAATAACCGAAGAACAAGCAGGCAATCTAATAATGACCTCTAACAATCAAACAGACGAAGCTCTGGAGCGAGCGATTCCAGAGCGAAGCGGACTGGATTCCAAGCGGACATTGCATGTAATTGAATTTCCTTTATCAGGGATAATATGATAAACTGGAAATCCATTTCCGTGATTCCTCGATAATAGATCCTGAACGACTACAGGAAAGACAATATCGTAATGCACCACCTGGTTACGGACTAGGTTCGGCTTCTCTTTTTGGGCAGAGCTGTTGTACCGACGACCAGCGTGAGCCAAAGTCAGATCTCAGGCGTGGAAGTTTTTGTCTCGGACAAAAACTGGTGCTTTCGAATCCCAGTGGTGAATTATTGACGCCTCTTTCCGTTAGGTTTTGCTCGCTGATGGGCAGCTTTGTCTTCCTTTTCTGTCACTAATCCGGCGAAGAGCCTGAGCGAAGTTATCGTTGGGAAAGGTTTGGCTCCGCCCATCTCAACACAATCTGCCAATTGCGAGCGCTCCTGCTCAGGGCCAACGCACCGTACTGCGCTCCGGCAGGCGCAGTGCAATTGTAGGCATACATTTTCATGCTTTTCACTTTGCGCGCCACCTGTCCAGGATCGGCGGGGCTTCCCGGCCGGGCGGAGGACAGCGACCAAGCCGGCCATGGTCTGGAACTCCCCCCGCCGAACCAAACATAGCCATTAGGTCGGGAGGTGACTGGGGATTTGCCCGTCGCTCCAGCCGATCAGCCCGCAACGACAAGGCGACGCCTGCTATTGCCCGAGTCTCCGCTGGCAAGCGATGTGCGTGGCCCGGCCAAATCGGGTACGTCGCCGCCCCCCCCCCCCCCCCCCGTCCTCGGAACCGCCATGACGTTGGCCCCGTCTTCCGAACTGGGCCATCACGTCAAAAGTAATGGACGCGGTCACCGGCGTAACATCGCGCGTACAGGCATGTTTGTCTGACACGAAGATGTTTTCCACTTCGCCCAAAGAACCTCGCCGCGCCAGCGCTGCCGTCACTCCAGCTGGTATCGGAAGCGACACGCCACGTGAGAACTGGGCCCGAGGGGGATGCGCAGAGCTCGCCCGAGTCGAGGCAGGAAGAGAGCGGGCGAATCTTGCACCGGCGCCGGCGGCGCCACGCCCGAGATCTGGCCCAGGGGCACGTTGGAGGCCGGGCACTAGAAGCAGTGCAGACCAACCGGGCAAGACGTTGGACGGAGGAGGCTTGGGGCAATACTATTGGACAGTGAAAAACGAGGGCAAGCCGACCCATCTGGAAGGAGCTTCCAGAAAATTCTACCGAGAGCGAGTCAACCAGGGAGCCCCGAGTGAGAAACTGAAGAGGAGGAGGTCTTCGAGGCAAACAGGGGAGAGTGTATCAGGAGTTGACAGCCGATGCTCGACTGGACGAGACGGCCCCGCCGCCCGTCACCTGGCGACGACATCAGCCCCGCGGGCAACCGGATACCGACATCACGACATCATGCAGGGTTGAGCCCATAGGCTGTTGTTCCCATCTTTACGGGACCATGGACGTTTGGCGTTCTCGTGTCCTTTGACCCCCCCCCCCCCCCCCTACCTCACCGGGCGGGTGCGGGCCACGGCTACCTGATCCCTCCCATGTAAGTAGAGAATGGGGGGGGGGGGGGCGGGGTGCTCTGGGCATGCAGCCCTCCGGCTGGGCAATGTGTCTCGGCCGTAGTGCCATACTCAAGGAGGGGGGAGGGGGAGGGGAGCGGGATGATCTGTCACGCGGTTCGGCGCACGGCCCCCGTGGAGCGGTGAAACGGTATGTCGCCGGTCCCGCGTCGCGGTCGGGCGCGGCGTACAGGCCACGCCTGCATATTACCGTAATGTCTTTCCTGAATGCATGAATTCCTTGAGTGAGCGCGTGTACACCCCTCTTCTCGGTGTTTTTGTGGCATTGCTCGACCCGGCTCGATCGGTTGACCGATTTTCGCACGGTGCTATGGTATGACCGAGGATCGATGGAGACCGCCCGGGATGCCAGCTTGTGCACGGCTTTAGCTGACCTATCCGTTGGTGCACAATGTCATGATCCGTCCTGATCCGTTGGTGTACAATGTCATGATCCGTCCTGATCCGTTGGTGTACAATGTCATGATCCGTCCTGATCCGTTGGTGTACAATGTCATGGGAGCATGGGAGAGGACAGGACAAGCATGAACAGGACAACAGGCATGAACAGGACACAGCTTGGTCTCCTCCGACGTTGTTTACGCCAGGCCTTTTGAGCTCTTGATGGCGGGATGTTCGTTACGGATGGAGATCCCGCCATCCACGCACTTGGGGAGAGCGACAAGCGACTGGGTCGTCGGACAGGCCGGTCAGGCCGAGTCTCCAGACCATGCAGCGGAGCGCTGCGAACGGTGGTGCGGCCGAGGGAGCGGTGCGCCGCCCCACCATGGACGAGACACGGGGAGCGTCTTCCGAAGAGGGCGCTGTCCCCCTGGACGTCAGGCGAGGGAATGGTGGGCCGCCCCACCATGGACGAGACACGGGGAGCGTCTTCCGAAGAGGGCGCTGTTCCCCTGGACGTCAGGCGAGGGAATGGTGGGCCGCCCCACCATGGACGAGACACGGGGAGCGTCTTCCGAAGAGGGCGCTGTCCCCCTGGACGTCAGGCGAGGGAATGGTGGGCCGCCCCACCGTGGACGAGATGCGGGGAGCGTCATCCGAATAGGAGGCTGTCACCCTGGAGACCAGGAGAGGGAATGAGTCGTCGTCCAGCTTCGGACACCTGTTGTCGGCCCGGTAGCTGTGCCGGTGCCCAGTTAATATATATATATATATATATATATATATATATATATGTATTCTAAATGGCGCTTCAACGTAGCCTTATGGGGTGTTTTGGATGTGATGAATACAATTTCAGTTAGCTTGACGAGCATTTGCGCCGACGTGCCAATTATAATGTCAAGGCGCTGGATAACAGGGGGTGGGGATCCCATCTCTGTGCGAGCCAGGAATGAGTGGGATGACGGGGCGCCAGCCGATGTGTATGCTTGGACTGAATGTGGTGGGGCGCCGAATGCATGAAGTCTGCGTGGAAAAGTTAAGGCCGAAGGGGAGGGGTCTCCCAGGATTGGTATCCAGTGGGCACTAGGTAATGTAGTTTGCCGGTTCTTGGGATCCCTGCAATTAGGGCGTGTTATCAATGCATGTGTTCCGGTTTTGCTCTGTTTAAATAATATTATCAGCTAAAAGGTGCAGATGGGTGCCGTGGTACTCCATCTGCGCACAGCCCTGTACGGGGGGACAGCCTCTCATGGTGCCTGACCGGACCTACCATCCCGTCAATGCCCCGGCCATCCACTTCATCCCAGCTTTGTTGCTCACATGAGTGTGTACTGAGGCCGGGTGTGCGGGAGCCACAACGTGCCCAGTTGCGCGCGAACTTACGCTCGGCGTGTACGCTCGTATGCTGACCAGTGGCCTCCTCAGCAGGAATTCGTTCTTGTGGGGAGGCGTGACAGCGGCAGCCGGCGACGCAGAAACGTTCAGCGGCGGCGCGGTAGCGGCGTAGCGCACGCACCCTCCCCCTCCCCCTCCCCCACACACAAACATGTTTTCAGTTGGGTAGACTTACAAGGCACTTATTATTTAGCACTTACCAAAGCCCTTCTCGAATGTACGTGCAGTTTCAGACCTGAACGAAACGAGGCAGGGAGTCGACAGAACGCGCGGAAGTATTTGAGCAGTGCAGTGCTGCATTATCCAAGACAGATACGGTTAGCTAAATCGCTAGATAGTCCTGCTGGAATCCGGACCGGTTGGTTTTGGAACATCTGGTCAGAAATTCGGCCGAAAGTATCTGAGTGCGGAGTTAGTCTTCTCCCAGAAGGCTTCCTTTTCGCCAGTCAGCTTAAAACCAAGTACAGGCCCAAAACTGCGTGCAGCCATGAGCCAGACTTCAGTCTCCCTCAGCCTGCGAATGGCTATTCTTCGATGCATATGACGGCATGGGCTAAGTTACGCTGCTGTAAACGTTGTCACATGATGCGTAACGATGCTGCAGGCCCAGCCAAGCGCCCTGTGACCTGAAGCAGGCTCTCAACACCTCCTGACACGCTAACACTGAGGTCCGAGGACAAGGTTGAACATCAGCCGCTTAAGCTATTCAACCGCATCAAGCGTATGCTTATGCCAGAGCGGAAAGCGGTGGAGAGTGTGCCCTATCTCGCCGGGCACGTATAAGAGCCATCACGGTGGAGTGAACGCAGGAATTCACAATGTTGTTTACCTGTGGCTTACTGCACTGTGACGGCCCACAAACTATCCATCAGTGGAGGTGTGCGTTACATATTGCCCGAGGAAATGATCCGCGCCAGTGGGCATGTTAATGCAGCATTACAGCATTGCATGGAGTTATCATAGTTCCGGATTGTGATAGCCTAGTAACGGGATATCTGACTGCCGTCATCAGATCATGGAATTATCTATAGATGTGGAGGTAATTACGTTACGGTATTTTATTCTTTTGTCGTACTGGATCTCATTATCATATTACGCTGAATGGCATTACAAAATATGATTATGCTGCACAAGTGCGTTACATTAACGTCAAACGTTTATGACGCAATTCAATCCAAATCTAGTGCGGCGCGTGCCAATGGATACAGCGTCTGTGGCAGGTTTTCCTTTGAGTCTTAGATGAAGGCATGCGCTGAACTAATGAAATTAATCTCCCACTTCCCGAATCGTTTGACCGGAAGCGTTACAAATCTGGCACTACAGCAGTCGGCTGTGTTACGAGCACATTGGGTGTTGCGGTTAAACACGACCATGCAAGGTTGACATTGACACGACTGGCACGGAAACCGAAAGACGCTGTACAGACACTTTCATCGCTCCATTCCTGCCACGCAAATGTTTGAAGCAACCATGAATTTCCGCAGCGAAAGACGCTCGGATCGATAAATATCCCAGCGTGAAGACTTCACTTTAAATCACTAGGGCAGGTTCTGCATGAGCAATTACAAAACATATTTGGCTTGAGGCGGACGTGACGGTCACAGGCCCAAAAATATTTAAGGTGCAACAGCTGTCATTTTAGCGCGTTGAAAGTCACAAGCTGCACGGTCTGTTACATCAATGTGAAGTTGTCGTGCGTGACAAACTTGGAACAAAAAGAAAAAACGGAATTTGACGAAAACGAACTGGCTTCATCTTGCCGTTACCGCAATGTTATTTGCATGTCTAAGCGCTGGACGTTATAGAGTCATGATGCTTCCGGGGGTGAAAGGAATACTAGGTAGTGAGGCCATAGTTCAGAACATGCGTGAAAAACCATCCGCAAATGACCAAAGGCACAGATAGTCATTGCAAGTTCAGCGGTGAATAGATTCATGCCATCCTTGCTGCTTTTCATTACAATACCCAGTTAGAAGACCCAGCAAACTCAAATACACTTGTGTTCAGCGATATCTAAAGCATTTAAAGGTGCTGCACTCATTGATATGTATATATATATATATATATATATATATATATATATATATATATATCAGCGAAAGCAATCTGAAGGGAATCTTTCAAGCTTGAAGCGATAGCGGCGTGTCGCTGGAGTGATACAGCTGTGCAATGGTTCCGTAGACGATTGGACAACTGGAATAAGCAACACGACTAATTCCATTGCCCTTGGGTCAGATATAAATGTTAGATTAAGGCCAAACTAAAACTTTCCTCTCAGGAATACTGGTTTTACGGTGTGCTTTTGTTTTTGTCATTTCTTAGCGTCAAGGACAAAAATAGGACAATCAACAGATTACCTCGTTGGCTTCGTAGTGGCCAGAGAAGGTCATTGACCTAATGTCATATATTCAAATGACCTGCTCGGAAAAGGGATTCAAGTTAAAACTGGTTACGTGCAGAGCTCTTAGCGCACTTAAGACACCAACTTCAGGTTTGAACTTGTTTAAGCTTATTTTACCTCAAGGTCGCAACCAACGGGCCTAAACATTTCACACAAAAATGATGCACACATAGCGCTCACAACCCTGTAAATTTGGTGTTTCTCTTCTCAGTGTTTGGGATATCAAAGGGTTAAATCGACCGTATACCCGAGCGCGTCATATTTAACCGGCCTCCCAGGCGCGGGTCAATTTTTCATTGACATAACATGATAACTATAGCGTGATATAACTGAATTTTGTTCACTTCTTTAGTGAATCCAGATGCTGGAGAGTTTAATATTCAGTGCGACCAAAAAGACATGGACTTTTTTTAATCGCCCGGCCTCAATTATAACCACATATAACTGATTCAGTTGATCTGTAATGGACAAAACCTTCAAAGGATGCATTACCCCTTTATCCTAACCCCAGCATAACCTAACTGATGCTTAAAATAATGATAATAATTCCTGATATGAGATGAAGTAGACGCCTATAGGTCTGGAATGTGTCAGTCATTCTCTTACCTCTTTATTTCCTGCTCGACATGAATGTCAGTAGGGGCGCGGCTACAGTAGGGGCGCGGCTGTTACAGAATCTCTGTAAGGGGGGGGAGGGATGAGGGTGTCGAAATTAAACAAGAGCCTAGGGCTGGTGAAAAGCCCCTTTCAAGGTCGTCCGCCTTTCTTGGGTCGATTTTTATGTTCACCTACAATTCAAATTGAAGCCAGAAGCCACCAGAAGATGCAATCCTGTTTGTTCGGGAAATCACTTAACTGAAGGAACCAGACATTAAATGAATGCGTCGCATTAACGCCGGCACTACGCACTTTGCAATGATTCACTGGGCTCTTTCTGAAACGTTATTATGCTGATCAGGGACTTTACCAAAATCTCCGGAGTTTCAGCAGAAATATTGAGGACTCGGGAGAAAGGCAAAATAGATTATTGTGTGTTAACTTTCTCCTGGACATTCCACGAGAAATAAGACCAGCAGTACTGTTTCATCTTTGTGTGTAATGTCCTCGCAAATGCACTTTGCAGCTTGCGTAACCTTGAGGAGCGCGAGTTAAATGTAGATTGTTGATAGAAATGGGGACATTTTGATTATGACCAACCCACGTCGGTCACCTTGGTATGTTTGTCGTTTTTCAGAATCGATTAGTGAACGATATTGAACGTCATTTTAAGCATGAACACTCGCAAGTTCTTTTTAAACAAAGTTCCCGGCGTACGGCATTGTAGTCTCCATTAGCTGGGCGTTTGACAGGCTTGTCGCTAAAATTAATGCGACGGCCAACGGGCGGCGGAAAATGATCACGCATCGGAAAGAAGCATCCTTAAACGCCGTATTAGGAAACTTCGCACGTTTGGAAAGTAGTCCGAAACTTACAATTTACCTGTGCGATCTTCAGATGGATCATGGAAACGGATTTGACTTCACGTATACACACACACACACACACACACACACACACACAACACACACACACACACACACACACACACACATATATATATATATATATATATATATATATATATATATATATATATATATACGTATTTGTTGATCATGTTGCTGAACATTTTTATCCGCTCAGAAGACAATCTCAAAATCGCACAAGTAAAATATACGGGTCAGTGAAACCTCTGAATGTTGCAAATTGTTCAAAAACTGTCGGAAACACCTTGTCACGACACATCGTCCTTCTCGCGCACCCGCCGCCTGGTGTTGCCTGAAGCGGCCAGCGCCACTCAGTTGACGGAAACTGCGAGCCCGGCCAACAGTATTTTTGCCGTCCCCGCCTCCCTCCCCCGCCGTTCGGTACTGGGGCCCCTGACTCACACGGGGCCCGTCTGTTGTGTCATTGTAAACTTTAACTCCCCTAACTCCTTCCATTGTCGTAGGGCGCCGATCAGGGCAAGAGGCCCGCTGGTATTGGGAGTCCCGTTTCTATTCTGTTCAGAACATGTGCCACAAGCCGACTTGGGACTTTTTGCCGACATAGGACACCCTAATAGCTACTGTGAGTCCCCGATCAACACAGGGGTCCTTATATCGTTCCAGAGACCGCAATCA
Source organism: Pollicipes pollicipes (assembly GCF_011947565.3). NCBI lineage: Eukaryota > Metazoa > Arthropoda > Thecostraca > Pollicipedomorpha > Pollicipedidae > Pollicipes > Pollicipes pollicipes. The sequence goes on from NW_023596136.1 coordinate 38,426,065, forward strand.
ATGAAAATCGCGGGTCCTGACTTTGTCCTGAGTTGGGAAACTGTCCCTCTCCCCCCCCCCCCCCCATCCCAGTGCTCAGACCGACACTGAGCCGAACATTCGGTGTCGGGAACCTCTGGCCAACATGGAGGTCTGCATTACCCCAGGGGCCCCAATCGGTGCAATAGGCCCTTCGACTGGCGTGGGAGGGCCCAGCTCCACAGCCCGGGATCTTCAACACGATCGGGGTAAGCTCTTTGTATCCTCATGGGGGGGGTGGGGGGGGCGGGGGGGGGACGTACGTAGCGGTGTAATTTACTGCCTATCAGTGCCACTCAGGATCATCCTCAGAGCCTTGGGCTTATTCTAGCTGCCAGAACTCAGCCTCGGCTCGGGCTCGGGCTCGGGCTCGGGCTCGGGCTCGGGCTCGGGCTCAGGCTCGGGCTCGGGCTCGGGCTCGGGCTCAGGCTCGAGCTGGGATTCAGTCTCAAGGTTGGCACTGAGCTGGCGTTGGAACTGCAGTAGGGCAACTGAAGATGGTCCGTTTTTGCCAATGGTGGCCCATTTAAAAGAGTGTCTTCCCAAATGAGACGCGGTGGTGTATTTCCCCAGAGGAGCGCGACGTCGCACAAACAGGTCACAAACAGGTCACAGACAGGGCAACAGCCAACGCTGCTAAACCGGAGCCGACGCGGGCACCTGCCTAAGTTTTGCGTTATTCCATGTCCTGGGGCTAACGTGAACCGGAAAAGCGCTGCCCACCGTGAACGCACAGTTCCATAAATACGTCACCTGCCCAAACGGCGAAAGTTGTGCATAATAGCCTGTTGATTTTTCAGTGGAATGCGCAGACTATTAGACGTTTTCTTGTCCAATATGCACCTATCTACAGAGCTTGAACTGATTTGAAGCACACGTATATCTATTTTGATTTATACAAACAGCTTTGGCGCATAATTGCACTTTGTTTCAAGATCTGACAGTCGAACAGGTGTCGGACACTTTCAAGTCGCAGTGGGTGGCGGGTTTTGAAGTCAGCACAAAAATGATAACGGAACGAAATATAAGCAAATAAATATGGTGTCAAAATGGGCCCGTGTGCAAGTCATCGATTTTTTTCTTTCGCTTGATTTAGATATGAGACGCACTTCTTGTCATTGCACTATAGCATTGGCAGTCTTTAATCGCCTGAAAATGTGCGACTGCTTCTTGATTAAATTGTGAGCCGTTCTTACCTGGAACATTGGACATAGCAAAAACACTTGCCCACATTTGCGTGGCCAACTATACCGTTCTGATCAGCACCCAGGCCTGTTACCTGTTGTAGGCTTAGTGTGCAAAGACGGACACCTTATTTTTCAAGCAATTGAAGCACACCTTCTAAATCAGTTGCGCAAAACACGCGCCTCGCGCACGTTTGCGCATTTCACCGCATCCTGTAAAATTCAGTAGGCGGCAAAAGAGTAAAAGGGCAGGGTTTGTTGAATCAGATGAATCGGATGAAGTTATCCATATATGACGGCTTCCCACTGAAGGACTTGCAGCCTTCATCAGTAACTGGCGAAGCGGATGATCTTTGAACCCCGTCAGCTGTCACTTGGTCAGTCAGTCTTTAACCCAAGCTTTTCAGAGAGCTAAGCATCGTGTACTGTGTTACTGATAACATAGCTGACACTTAAAAATTGTTGTCTCGTCTTGGCAGACCCGTCTGTTGTTCTTGAAGGAGCCAAGCTCCCGCAGCGCACCAGGTCAAGGGCACGCCGCTCCTCCCCGGTATGTTCCAGCTTCCGACCATGCTATGCTGTATTTGATGTGCTACGTTCGGGCTTATCCGACCATTTTCGATTTTGGCGAGTCCGGACTCCCGGACCACGCCGCTCGCGCTCGGTAGCGTAGTCGGTAGCACCTGCGTCCACAATCGGCAGCTTGCGTTTGACCAGGTTGACCCAATACCTTTCTATCATTTCCTGATATGATACTATGAACTGTGTTCTAACGGTCGATAAACAGTGTCGGTGTAATGCAGGACTGATTTCTATGGCAATGTCTTGCGGATAATTTAACCACTTGACCCCCTTGGGGTGCAAATGTATTTTCCTGTCGAAGCATTTGCGCAACGCTACTCCAATGACATGATACCAAATATTCAGAAGGATCTGAAAAGCTGGCTGATGATCGCATATCTATTACATTCCCATCATCGTACTCAAATTTATGCACGTTCAGCTATGTCCGGCTTCTATTAGCCCGCTTCTCTGGACAGATTGGTTCTGAGAGGAAGTTGGATGGAAATGGGTGGAGATGGATGTCCCTGAAAAATTAGGACCTGAGCCTTGGTAGTGGTAGGTAGTTCTGAGAGGAAGTTGGATGGAAGTGGGTGGAGATGAATGTTCCTGAAAAATGAGACCTCAGCCTTGGTAGTGGTAGCCTCGTTGGTTAAGTGCTGTGGGCTTCGGCTCACCCACCGGGAGATCGTGGTTTGAAGCTCAAAGCTGGTAGACGCGTTTGGGCTAGGGTACGCGCGGAGCATCATCAGAAACAGCCAGATCGCAGCAATGGGCGGTAAGTAACTAGTCGAAAGTGGAATCGCATGGACAGCTTAATCATGGCAGCAATTCGAGCCTGTGTTCCATAACTAATAAATCTCGTGCTTCGAAATTGTCTACACATAAGTACTAAAAGGTACTCTTTATACCATTTTCAGACTGCATAGGCCTGTAAGCCTCTGAACTGTGCCTCTGCCTTAACAGAAACTCACTGAACTTTCGTAGCCCGGGCCGGCTAAGGCGATCCAAATATATTTGAGAAATTGTGACGCAAGCAAGAATATATTCTTTTTAAGTACGCTGCATTCTGCAGCTTGGGCGTACTGGCGGCGCCGAGCTTCATAGCGTGCATTGAGTCTATTGTTTGACGTGGCTCCGCAACAAAAGGAGCATTTTGCAAGCACTCTGTAAAATGCAGTGGAAGGAAACGGAGTTAATATATCGCATGACCCGGGAGTCTCCTGTGCCTATATAAGTCCGGGGGCTGAAGTCTTGTGCCGTGCAATTGTTTGACTTACCCTCTTTTTAATAGATGAAACAGCAGTGTACCCGCCTTATTCCTCGGAGAAAAAACAGGATAATGGAAATATAACCGGGTTGATATTTCGGCAACGTGCCTAATAGCAGGAATAATAGCAGGAGTGAATTCTGCTATACCCACTTCTGATACTGTTTCGATAACGGCGTATTGCCGAAATTTCAACCCATTTATATCTCCATTCTCCTGGTTTTTGCTATTCCGAGGAATATGAACATTACTTCTGTTTTATCTCTGTGAGTAATGTTCCCCGCAAATGCATTTAACAAGTTACGTTCTTTTTTATGAAAGCGTGCTTGCTACTGGCCTCACCTAATTTCCCCTCCCTCCTTAAGTCACCAGGGGCCTCATGTGTACCCGCAATCGAAATTTGTGTTGAAACGTCTTTGTGCGCCCCATCTCTTTAGCATGTGTACTTATGCTTGAGCGCTCATCGCGCACATAAAACAGCCACAAAACACTTACGAGCGATTGCCGCCACAAGCACGAGGTAGTGAAATTGCCGGCGGGTTGTAACACCAACAGTTATCCCACGAAGGCTCAGTTGAATCTTAAGCCGGACGACGCCTCGAGGCACGTCTAACACGAGTGTGTCGAGCCAACGCCACCAATGTCCAACGTCGCGGTCGCGCCACAATTGCCTTCGCGTCGCGTCCGCTGTGCTGCAATTTCCGTCCGCTACTGCCGTTCGGTCAGGACCAGTATTGCCGCGGCCCGTCACGACCGCGCTCATTAGGCGCCGCCCAATGTGGCGCGCCGGCAGTGAGAGTCGCCCGTTGGAGCCGCCGGTCAAACTGGAGCTGCCGCTCCGCCAGAAAACTGTGGCGCAGTGGTGTCGAGACGATTTCGTCCCAGGTTTCCGAGAACGTTTGGGTTTGGCGCGCATGAGGGTGCGTTAAGGCCGGCAGCGCAAATAGTACGAACAGGTGTTATGTCCGGTAATAGTCGAAGGAGGTAAGGTCGGCTGAAAGTGTCGACGTGCTTTTTGTTAATGCCTTGTAAACCCCGAAACTGATCTTTATTTCTATCTCCTATATTCACGATAACTCCCAAGCAGGAGCAACCATCACATGAGTTTTGCCATGTAGCTCTAATGTCGCGTTTCAGAGCTGCCAGTGGAAATAAGGTCGCGTATAACTATAGGCCATAGAAGTGTCTACTGTAGAGATAATGACGTATACAAGTCTATGACGTGTAGCTTTTGTCGTATAGCACTAATGAAGTTGATGAACAAGTTGTTGCAGTACACATAACGTCGTGCAAAAATAAAAACTGCAGCAGTAGGTTCCAAGTCATGTCGCGTACATCCATTCATTACCGTCCGCAGTTCTGTCGGTTACACTATTTGCAGCAGCACTAATGTGGCGCCACCGTTTTACGCACAGTGCATCGACGTCCAACCCTTCAAGAGGCAGAGCTGGATGGCAGGACAGCCGGCCAGAGTTTGGCGAATCTCGCCTGTGTCTCCAAGAGGGGTGTACTGACATTTCGCGGCGTCCCCAGAAAGTCTCCTACTCAAGTGTCGACCCCGCTCGCTGCTGCTTAAGTTCAGTGACCGGACGAGGACGAGGACTGATGTTCTCGGGCGTGGTATCCTCACCACCTCGCGATTCCACCTTCGGCAGGTGTCAGATTTGGTCGAGCAAAAGTGATGACGTGTAATGTGAGGCGAGGCGACGACGGATGCTGCGTGATGTGGGGCGAGGCGACGACGCATCACATGTGATGCGAGGCGAGGCGACGACGGTTGACGTGTGTTGTGAGGCGAGGCGACGACGGATGCCATGTGACGCAGGGCGAGGCGAGGATGGATGCCATGTGACGCAGGGCGAGGCGACGACGGTTGACGTGTGATGTGAGACGAGGCGGCGACGGTTGCCATGTGATGCTGGGCGAGGCGACGACGGTTGACGTGTGATGCCAGCAAGGCGACGACGGATGACGTGTGATGCCAGCAAGGCGACGACGGATGACGTGTGGCATGTAGAGTGTGGTTTTGAAGGCGTGGCAAGCACGGACAACGCATGATTGTGGTTTTGTCCGAAGACGCGGATGAGATGAACGTCTCGGGAACCAGCTCATCCCCGATGTCTCGTTCACGGTTAGACACATGCGGTGGCAGGGGAGAAGAGAGGCAACATGTAAGATACCAAACTCGATGTTTTGTTTTGTGTAACACCTCACTCGAGCTAGATATACTCGTCGATTTTGTCAAACGACCGATTTTATCATGAACGAAACGCTCATTACGGGGTCGCCAGTGTGCCAATGCGGGATATTTTTCGATGCCTAGTAGCAATTGCTTGCGTTTCAGACAATATTTACACGAACATTTGGTGCGGTGGCAATGACCTGCTCAAATGGGGCAAGGAACCATAGCCTCAAATCCGTGTCAGCACCAGGGGGCTGTGAATGGACAGCGTAGGAAGCTACTTGCGCCAGCAAGGTGAAGAAAGGATAGAATTGTTTTGGCGGAGGTGCCTCAAGGAATGGGGGAGCAGTCAAGTAACATTTGGAAGATGAGAGCTTAAAGTGAAATGCTGCATTGTATCCTTCACTTTTGTGCGGTCAGTAGCGTCTTCAAAAAAATATTTGCCAGCGGTGGGTCCTGAAGCGACAAGAAAGGAGGGGATTGCGATACGAAGAGACCACTAACGGCGGACCGTCAGCTGGCGAGGGGTATGGTTCGTTTATCAAGAACCCATAGCGTCAAAGGAATTCAGGAGGGTCTTAGGCAAAGGATGCAATTCTCAAAACGCTTTGTCAGAAGTGTGATTCGAACCCACGCCCGGAGAACCGGACTGCGACCTGAACGCAGCGCCTTGGACCGCTCGGCCGATCCTGACGGGTGAGGAATGACGGACCTACTTTCGGAAAAGTGCTGCCCATATGTCTATACACACACACACACACACACACACACATATATATATATATATATATATATATATATATATATATATATATAAACTGCTGCCTTACATACCATTAAAAACCTGCATTCAGAACACCAGCCGCGGCGAATGCCTGCATCCGAAAGATCTACGCTCTGAGGCAACCAAAAGGATCCGCTCCGGTATTTTTAAGACAGCTCAAGGTCAGCTGATGCTTGGTCTTCCGCTCCAAAGGTACTCGGGAAAGACCAGTAGAGTGAATTAAGGCTACTGAATCAAAAACTGCTGCGTGTCACGGATATGATACTTTGCTTTACTTTCATGCCCATAAAAATACCTATTTCCTTCGGTGCAGAACCAAAAGCATGCATGTCGTTGTCACAATGATCATTTTGCAAACAACAATCTTATTAACGTGACCAAACAGGCTTAAGAAGCGACAGAATGAGGCGAGCGTCGCTGACGAGACAATGAACGATGGCCAGTTCCGACAGAGGCCACCCAGTCAGAATCGTGTTCACCAAGAGTGCATTTTGTGACAAGATTCAAATACCAGATGTGCTCCAGAATGGTAGCTCTGGCGGAATCTGCGTTTTTGTTAGGGCTGTCTTGTCCATTTCTCATAAGTTTTTCCCGCTTGATGATATAAATCAGGCGTTGATTATGCGCACATGAGCGTAACCAAACTGTGGCACCTGGACCAGGTAACCGGTTTCAGTACATGCTCGGTCACTTTAGTTAGTTGTGCTATTTTTGCCTCCTTCCCTCCCCCAAAAATGGCGGCAGAGCAAAATTTGAGTCCGGTAACGCTCAGCGCGTTATCACACAAAGCGTGATATCACATGCCACTGGGCACTGCGATCTGTTTGACTCACGCAGGGGCGGCGAATAGGCTAGCAGGGAGCCTGGATGCAGCTGTTGCAACAACTCCCGGCGACATTTTTGAGATGAACAATATTTAACGTTTAACCTTATAGCAGCGCATTGAAGAAAACTGGGTTTCTTTGCCTCCTATCCCGTCTCCAAAGAGGCTCCTCGATTACTGACCCGACAAAGTAGCGTCGTTCACATTTATACGTGATTGGCATGTATGGATACTCCCGCCCCCTGGCTGACATTACTATGGCCACCAAACAGCATCCCGGATTCAAAAATTGTACTATATGTTTATCATGAGGGATTGTCTCGAGTCCCGTGACTCAAGGAACGTCTCAACAATTCACATCTAGAGACGGTGCCTATTGCGACCTTGAAAGGTTGCTGACATACTTTTTCTTCTCCCACACTGGCAATGAAACTGTTACATGCACAGCCCAGGCCCTTTTTTAACCAGTTAAGTGCAGGGGAATGGTCCCGCACTCCTCCTGATTCTCCCAATTGACCAGATATCCCCCCTGCCCCAACTCCCATCCCACTCGAAACTGTTTTTGCCCCGTTTTGCATAAGTCACTCACCGCGATCAGTTCGCGACATTTTTTCGTCATCTGAAAGCGAGATGAAGTCGCCAATTCCAGGAAAATCGGCATCGCGTAGCAGGTTAGGTCAGAATTGCTGGTTGACATCGGTCATGTTGCTTGAATGTCCTCCTCCCCCACTCAAAAATCCTTAAAGATGTCCTGGCGTTCACTGTGCATACTCCGTGGACAAAAAATGAAACGTCCATCCACATTTATATAGACATACCGGCATATTGACAGCTTTTTCAGGTGTGTGGAAGATTCGATTGGCAATGAAGGCGCTTCCACCTAAAGAAAGAAGACTCAAGCCAAGTAGCAATCCTAAAACAGCGATTCGAGCGTTGATTGCAAAATACTTTCAAACGTTTTCAATTCTGCATGATGTCCCTACAAAGAAGCATCAATGCTAACAGAGTAATGTACACCTTGCCTTGTAACATACATCAAGCATTCGTCGAGTTATTGAAAAGAAAATGGACCCATTCAAGCTTGCTATTTAATAGCCACAGTAAACAGGGGCCCAACAAGGTTGCCATGGAATCTAAATTACTTTGTGGGATGTGCGCCAGGTTATATTTCAAAAACACCAATTCCCTCAACCCTGCCGCCAGGTGGCCGCCAGCTCCATAATAGTCCAATAGATGACCATTGCTGCCGGCTTTTTGAATCTCAAACAGACAAAGCTGCATAGGAATTTGACATGATTAAGCGCGTTTGTTATGATGCACCCACTTAGATAGGGCTTGTTATCAAGGAACACCATGTCTCGTTCAAAAGAAAACATTTCATTCAGCTGTCGCACTTGGTACTCAGTGCCTTGTGTCAAATAGCCTGGAGCGCGTTACCTCTGTTGATTTGCCTTAGCCGTGGCCAATGGACGTCAAGAAAAATACTGGTCGAATGATACTGAAATCCCCTGTTTGCGTGCGTGAAACCAAACCACGCCCTCTGCTTTTTAAAGAAAATATCCGCTATTGACCAAAATCGACGCCCAAAGCTCATAACATCACCCACCGGCCTTGACAGGTCCTCCGGAAGGTATTGTCATGATGTTTGCTGTGATACCATTTACCTGTCATGCCCAATACGCCACCCGTAACCCAACAGCTCGACTCGATGTCCACCGTCGCCCTCGTAGGTGCGAGCTATCGTGCACGTCTTCCAGCCTCTTCCGCAGCGTGGAACTGCACCCAACGCGAGGCGCGCGGTGTCGGACCGGAGCGCAAGCAGACGGTCTGCAGCCTGGTCCGCTGGAAGACGAGCTCCTTCGACAGCCAGTCCCTCATCCCGAATCAGCTCTACTTGTCTTAGATTAGGGCGCGTAGCCTCCTGGGCTCAGGCGTTGAATCAGCTCCACCGGCGCACAGACCGCAGCGCGTTCGTCCCAGCTGCCTCCGGCCCGCTGCGTGCGTCATCTGGCGGTCCCTGGCACGATGGTGGCGCCACCTTTCCGGACTTACACCTCATGTCGCCCGCGGGTATACAGGCGGAGTAGAGATCTGAATTATGCCAATTTAGTGGTGGTGGACCGGGAGACTGAAACCTCGTTGATTTAACCACTCATTCCGAGCACGTGCATATTGCGTTTCGTAGAAGCCGAAGGTTGCGCCTAACTCGCCGGATGTCGGATGTATTGGAAAATCTCGGAACAACGCATCGTGATGAGGTAAGCCAAGGCTGTAGTTTGGCCCCGCTTGCAAAACGCACATTTTGTTTCAAAAGGTAAGTTATTCCTCTTCATGTAGCCGACAGTTGCTATAATGACATTATTTGTTACAGAGGATGGCGCTGTCTGTGGTTTGAGTTTTACAGCCTTTTGCAACAAAAATGCAAACGAAAAACCTTTCCCTTCTTTGATCACGTCGAAACTTCGTCGAAATGCATAGGCCTCCTCTCTAATCTCAGACACACTGAACATAATTTACCGGAAGCTTCTCCTGTAGCGTTATTCAGGGTTTGGTCACTTACATCGCCCAATCGTGCAAGTCGCTATATGACAACCGTGACGTCACTCAACTTCACAGGGCACACACATTGTTAATTTCGGAACGCAAGTGATCAGTGGCGGGCGAAAACACGATCACATCAAAGATGTCTTCAAGCAACTGAAATGAACTGACGCACACAGCCTTGTCAACCATCCCAGAATGTGCGTGATCCACGCAGTCGTGATGGAGACGGACCTGGCAGATCGCTCACACCATCAGCAACGTCGGCAGATGAGTTCGTTAGAACGTCCGCCCTTCAAAACAATGACCGGCGGCGGGGTGAGTTCGAGTCGATTAAGGTGCTCGCTATTTGCCCTTGATAGATATGACCTGCGGTCGGTGGCGGCGTCCGCGCTAAAAGGTCAGGTGATGTCAGAGGGCAACGTGAACCGTGCCGGACGTGGCGCTCATTGCATTTTTGCCAACCAATACTGCCGTTAACCTGGAATTGCACCATCGGACGGCAGGGGTAAGAATCCGCACGGCAGACGCTGCTTGGCGCGAGCTCTGATTCCAGGAATCTATCTATTTAAAAGGTTTGAGTGTATCTAAACGCATGAACCGCATTTTTTACTTTCCCGGTGGTTTGCAAACTTGATTTTGGCACCAATGGTGGCATGGCTGCTTCATCTTCTTCTCATTCCGCGAACGCCCTCAAAACTGGACTTATTGATCACCCTGTATTCAGTGCAGTACGGTGTCTTCTCGTGTGTTCCTGCGGATGACGCACGTGCTTCTGATGTCTCAATCTGGGTCGAAGGCCTGAGGGCAAATGGGGGCTCATTGCTGAGGGCATGTAAACGTTTATGGCACGTGTCGATCCCCACTGCGCATGCGTGGCGACTGACGACTTGGACCGGTTCCCACGACAAGCGACAATAAATAAGCAACTTTCTCCGACAAGACATTAAAACAGATATCAATATTAAAACTAAGTTCTTCCGAAGCTCGTTAGACAGTACCCTCCACGTTGCAAGTCAGGACACAATCCAAATTTAAAATCCAGTTTTGAAAACTACCGGTTTTTGAGATGAGCCTGGCAAGATTTTATCTGCCGTACAATGTTGCGATAAGGTCTTCCGACCTACCTTGATCCTATGGCCGACTGACAGCTGGCGCTCTCCTAGACAACGGAGTGCAGTAGCTGCGCGTGTGTAACAGCTCAGCATAATGCCGGCAGAATACGCAAACACCACGTGTACCTCTGCACAAAGGTCGCCATGCAGCGCTGCCACGATTAATGGGGGGCTGCGTTTCGTGAGCAACCTAAAATTGCCTCCAAGTTGTTTCCAGCCACATACGTTTTCTGGTTACAGGACCTAGCCAAGCCCTGTCAACACGCGTTCACAATTCGCAGATTCAAAAGAACTGTCTCCCGCCCTTTGCATAAACGTCGATATGTATCCATGTTTCGGATAACGAAGGGTTGCATCGTTGACCACTCGTCAAAGATTGCCGAAAATTTTCTTCGGGCACCGTAAGCCAACTGACACCAGGGCACAGCCCAGCACTGCCAACGCCACCTCTTGACGTCGACAGACTTGCTACAACGGTAAACCTTTCTCTCCTTGCATAAGGTCCGGGATAACTTGCACGGTATCACTGTCGGAAGGTCGTATTTTAGCAGGACATAACACAGGCAGCACGAGGAGATTTATGCCGGAACCAAATGCACCTGAACATGGAGCGCCGTCTAACAGAAGTACCGTCAGCATATGCAACGGACCTTTTTGAACACCTCTGGCATATTCAACTAGCTCTATTTGCGGTATAATGACAGCCAAAAGCGTTTTATCTTACGCCTGTCCAACCAATCAAAACCAGGTCTTCTGAGGTGTAACAGACAGTGTGAGAAGTCTACACCAACGATGCTCAGCATCTTACCTTACCTCAAAGCCGCTGTTGCTCTCAGCTGCAGGAATCTTCGGATGAACCCTTTACTTGTGTTGCTGCAACGTCCTCCGTTGACTCCCGAAGCCACAGATCGTTTACCCACAAACAACAAGCCTCCTATATTCGGCAGAGTTTTTAACGTTATTACCATGACGTCCTTCACGGTATATTCCTAGAAAAGCTTCGAATCGCATTGGAAAACTGAAAATTGGCTATGTTGTTCAAGCCAGTCAGCTCCCCGCGACATGAGCGCAATCAACAGCAGTCCCACAGTCTTGCACTGAGCCCAATTCATTACCGCGTGCCGAGCTATCAAGCCCATCTGTCTCAAATGGCACGACGCTGTAAAACGCTGCGTAGCAAGCTGATCACGTCTGTCGCAAGACGCTTTGGACAACCACGATTCTTACGACTAATAATAATCTTAGTTATTTGGCATGCCATGCTGTTGTTGCTGCTTTTGGTATGTGAAGTGAATGTTGGCTGAAAAATCTGTGAAAAGCACTGACCTGAGGGTTATTGGAAAGACACTGTGTTGCTACTGACCTCTTACGGCACTAATGGTATAGTTATTTTTAGCGCATTTCTGTCACCTTCCAAAATTTATTCCGATTAAAGCTACAATGTTTTGAAACATATTGTGGCTCAACTGGCTCATACAGCGAAATATCAATGTTTCGACATGTGTTCTACATAAGCTGACACTTCGAGCGTTAGCAAGTACAGACTTACGCTAAGCTTTGAGTTTCGTCTGACTGGCATGGTGTGTCGTAATATAGACTGTTTTGTTGTGAGTTGTTTCCACTCTGGAAATTTTGTCACCAACTGGCCGACAAAAGTGTCCGTTTTTGTCACCAATCATATCCGGTAAATCAGAAGCCTTTTTACTCCCGCCTCTAAACAAAAAATATTTATTTAGTGCATATGCTCCCCAATACATCATTGCTTGATTGTGTCATGGAACGTTTGCGTGACACTGAGGTGCTGCCAAACTAGCCATGCGAAATTGTCAGCCTTACACTCACTTATCTTGCTGCAAACCCGCCGACAGTTGGCAGCACGGTTCTGAAAGCGTTTGCGGAGCCAAGCATCGTTGTGGTCTCGGATTTTGGCCCTTTCTCACGATCTCCTTGCACATTTTCCGTAAGTGTAAGAAGTTGACTTGTATTCACATCTCGGTTATTGCGTTTTTCAAAAGTTATTCGATACCAAGTCTCATTGCTGTTGTAGCGTTGTAACTAGGAAGAATGCCCAACTTCTTATACTATGCAGCACAAAACACGAACCGTTATTAAAAGTTGTAGACATTGCTCAATGTTGGAGGAATCAGCTGACGTCCAAAACACTTGGAAATCGTGCTCACGAACTCAAGATCGGAGCAGCCAGACAATTACATTATTCTTCACCTTGAAGGCCGCAGGACCTATGAGGTGGCGGCATTTAAATGATTATTGGCTGTTGCTATGGCGTCATGCATACCTCATGGGCTTGAAGGTGTTACAAAATAGTCTGCATATCTCCGCGAACGTGCAGCTCAGAAATTAGAGGGTTTTAAGTCTTGAGAAGGGCAAGGCTGTGAACTGCATCGAATGATCCTCAAAATGGCTATTTCAGCTTAAAACTAAATAAAATGTGAAACACTCCCTTTAACACGAGAGGAGGAGAACGCCCGTTGAGTAGCTATAAGAAAGAACACTCCACCTTATTACACCTACATATGGCTTGTTTTGGATCACCAGATTTCATTTTGTTCATACTGTCCCATATGACCTTTTTTAGCCGGTCGTTTCCGTCTGCGCCAGTAACATCCTGTGTTAGAATGCACACGTGGTCGCGAACATTTAACGAATATGTGCTGGCCTTATTTCCGCAAACCATGTGGATCTTGTTGGTATTTTGGTACGGTCTCATTTCGTCGGCAAACGATTTATCTTGCCCATGCCTTACTTCCCGCTCTTGTTCGGCTGTAACAGTAGCAGATGTTCACAGGAGCAGCGTTCCGCACTGAGCCCATCGTATAGTGTGTTTTTTTTTCACGTCGAGCAGGCTCAGACTGCTCGTTTGATTTGCGGCTTGCCACGCTGTCTGTGACCTGGCGGGACCCGCGCCTGTCCCTGGTCATGAATGGCTCGTGATCTGTGGTTTTCCCAAAGAAAACAGTTTCAAAGACGTTACCCGGAATTTGGAGGAGGTCATTTACGAGCGGGGTCGTGAAATAAATGTTAAAAGGATTGTTTCACACTTGAAGATAATAAGGCGAACATCAGTTATGATGACACAAACTCACTTATAACTACTGGTATATTTTTGAGTGGAAATGTCTGCCCTGGACGGCATAGCTTCTGTTCAGTAAATATGTTCCTCAATGCGTCATGGTTTGATTACTTCATCGCACCTTGCACAACATTCATTGCGAGCCATTGACGGCCGTTAGATGTGGAAATCCGTGTCCACGAACGCCAGATATGAACGCCACGGCAATAATATTGTTGGCCTGGAAAGCCGTATGGCTCACGGAATGTCATGACTTGAATGACTTTATTTCGACGACATAAATGCCAATATGATTTTGAAATATTCTACCCGATATATCTTTCCTCATTTTCTCTGGCGAGTAGACCAGAAATTAGAGGGAGTTAGGACTGGAGAGAGGTAGGATTGTGAACAGCACCGGTAGGTGCTGAAACTAGCTATTTAGGTTCGAGACCTCATATAAATGAGGAAAGCTCCCTTTAAGTTCATTAATACACTCTAATATAAACTTCGAATGGGCTGCTCTACGGAGTGTCGATGGAATTATAGTTGTTCTTCACTGCACATGTACAGACAGAGCAATGTAACGACAGTATGTATTAGGTTGCAAGGTGATGCTTTGTCTATAAAGACATTTGCCTCCAGGTGTTCCATACAGGCATTGGCAAACGACATCACCAGAAGAAGGGTCATATCCATTTAGCGGTAAAGTTTTTTATCTGGTTTACGCTATAGTTAGGCTGTGGTAAAAAAGATCTCAAATCACACTAATGGATGCTGAAAATGACTGCAAACAAGCTCTCGGTAGCCAGAGATGCGGAGATGACCTTCCGCTGACGAAACAAAATCTCGTTCCAGGAACTAATCGGATTATGGACAGACGACCAGTGATACATAACAGCGGGACATAACTGTCGGATCCTGTGGTAATAGAAGGCTTCTGAGGTTCCTGGCAAATGTTATATAAGAGAAGGCATAATCTTGTGAGTAGTTTTAAGTAAATTCCATTTTAGGGTAAGAAACCTATACACTACCTTAGACCTGATCAATAGAGGGCCCGACAGTTATCCTAACAATGTGCACTCCACTAATTTTAGCGCGTGCTGTACGGACAACTCCGTTCACTTAGGTCTTCAGCTTGTCCGTTGGATCAGTGAAAATGTGTCCGACTGTGGTCGCTACATTCTGTAGTCAGTGGTCACTAGTGAAGCGCTTGACATTTGCTGTTGGGTAGTGTTCAGGTTAAATGTTAATTTCTTCTTGAAAGTTATTTTGAAAGTGTTAAGTGTTTTAAATATTTTAGCTTTAAGGGCAGTGTTGAGACATGATTGCAAGCAGACCTGCACCAACCCTTTTCACTGAAAAATATTTTACAAGCTGACCGAATTTGGTACCAATTCTGAAGTGGTCGAAAACTCGGCTGAGAAAGAGGATTGCAGTTTGGCGTCGGGCCTATCAAATTAGCCGTACCTTTAACCGTAACTTAGCTATGCCGAGGTGCGGAGGCGGCTCGCGGCCTAGTCTCCACCTCCGCTCCATCTGGGAAGCTACGGAGGACATGTAAGTGGGCGCGGCTAGCTATCGGGCAAATGTCATACATCAGCTTTTCTGACAATGGCAAAGGGCAAAAAGCCTCAACCATTACTCTACGGAAGTTTTTAACCTTTGCCCTGCAATAGGGGGAGGGCAAAGCCACTGAGATTTTGAAAATCAAGTATGCTGGATGTTTGGGCTAGACGGTATTTGAGCACTATTGCTAAACTGCACGAGATAAATGTGACTGAAAAAGGTGAATGTGACCTTTAACACGCCAAGCCAGGTCACAGGGGTCAAATTATTACTTTATGGGTCACTGCTGTTACCTCAAAACCCAAGCATGTTTCCGACAATGTGGAACACATTCTAAATAGCGGTTGTAAAATCATGTCAAATGAGCAGTTGTGGACATCCACAAATGCGCCGTACGACATGTCATGACAGGACAAGTTTGCACGCGCCCGTCCGGCTACGTGAAGAACTACACATGCCACACCAATGAAGAAGATAGCGCTAGAAAGACCTCCCAAAGTGGTAAAATAACGCAAGCAAGGCTTAAATCGCATGGACTCAAAGTGCCAAATCCGGTTACAATGCTAAACTTTGATCTAGCTCGAACCTGGAATACCTGACCTTGTAGAATCTACAGGAATTTTAGTGAGGCACCCTTGAGTTATTAAGGGAATAGAATAAGAATTGAAAACTTATAAAGCGTCTTCAGGGCATCCAAACGTCCTTGGACCCAAGGGAGAGAAGAATGACCCCATGACCCCTCCCTCCCCTCTGGACCCGTCCTGCCTTATGGTGCCTCAGGAAGCGTGTGCCTTTGGAAAATAAAAGCTAAGATGCCCTGTAATAAAGTTTTTTGAGCTCCCTGAAGGAACAGGTAGATCAGCAATTTGTTAACGGTAAAAGGCATAGATATTGTGGTGTCCATGTATTTTGAAACCTATTTAAAACTAAGGCTTTACAAAACTTGAATTGCCACTTAGATAGAGGGGCTCTTTAAAACAAAGCTTATGGTGCCGCGAAATGAAAGCTATGGTGCCCCAAACTGACCATTTTGGTGCCCCTTAGCCCAAGGGGCCAGTCTAATCCAACAAAGGTGATATGGACTGTCATATTGCGTGGCCTGGTATTACATATAATTCTTAACGTTCCATTCTTCATAAAACATTTTTTGGAACGACAATTTTGGACAAAGTCGATGTCGCAGCACGTTTGTAAACGAGCCCCCGCAATACTGCATTCTGGGTAGCGAGGCTGTGACACTCTCACGGAACTAAGTCATATGGCACCAACGCTATGGCGGTGTGAAAACGCTGTTCTTTGAGGGCTGGTTTAAACATAAATATTTCCATATGCCGATATTTTTTATCTAGCACATTCAATGAAACATTTTCAGCTGGGAAATGGCGTTGGTTTGCACCAGAGCCACACAATTTATGCTGACATGCGCTTTCAGCTTGCCCCCGACAGACAGATGGGGTTACCTATTCACCAGTGATTTATCCCGGAGTACTTTAGCCGGAAGAGCTTAGAAAGAGTCTGCGCAAAAGGATGCAACACGCAACAACATCAACAACATTGGATATAAATGAGATACGGCGGGCTAGACAGCACCCTGGGACGCGCAATGAGAAGTTGGAATGCACGCTCTGTAGCCTTAGGAAGAGCGTTGTCAGGATGGATGCAGACTTGGCCTGCCTTTATGGGTGTAGTGAGTGGTGAAACCCGGGGCTTAAATACAGCGCGTGCCATTTCAGCTCAAGATAGCTGAATTTCTTGTAAAAGGTGCCAATTTCTGGCAAGTTTGGTCATCTCTGCCAGTCAAAAAGTCGAAGCCCATATCTTAGCTCCGAAATAGTCTAATATAGGTGTTTCAGGGCGGTGGGGATATTATTCTCCGTGTATCATTTTCATCTAACCGATCCATAATTATAGATCTGCATGTAAACCAACATCAAGGAAGATCATAGCATAGCAACAGCGAAATTCATGGCTCCTGCCCTGCTCACGTGCCCTTATTTTCACATTTCACTTCATGTAGGTACTGCAGTACGAAGATATGCGCAATCGTTGCCCATACATTTAACGCTAACAGTACATGTGATATTAATTTACTAACATATAAATGCTTATTTTACAAAAAAGGATTACGTATAGATATTCATGCGCGTTGGCCTCGACGAATATGGCGCGGGCCCTGGAACTAGAAAACGTGCTTTAAAAGGATTTATTTTTGGATCAGATCCTAGCATTGAGTTGTCTTCAAAAGTTTTGAAATGCAAAATTACATGATCTATTAATATAACATGAAAATCAAATTTGTATAACAGGGTTGCCATCCAGTTCAATGGCGAAACCACCGTTTTAAATCACCTGGCTAGTATCTACCAACCTTTTCGTAGTATCAACCAAAAACCATACAGCGGGCTACCAAACCCCAGTCCCATGGTGACGTCACGTCTGTGTAGCCTTCTCTAGTAGCCTCGATTTGTAAACTTGAAATTATCTTGTGCTTGGATAAGGCAATACAAGACGTGTAGATGGATCTGCTCTGTAGTCATCTACAGAACACAGGAACACCAAGACAGGACAATCCAGTCAGTGACCCATTCTTTAAAAAAGTCGGCGACCAAATCTTAGCCTACAGGGCTCATCATGGCCGATTATGCAAACGTGATATGTGTCTTTATGTGTGATGTGTGCCAGCTTAAAATCGTTCACGTGTGTAAGTGATGCCTGACTCGTGATGTGCGATGCCTGTTCAATTGAAATTGCTTGCATGAATAATTGATGGGCGATGTGTGAGGCCTGTTTACTTCAACTTGTTTGCATGTTTGAATGAAGCGTGATGCGCGAAGCCCATCTGCTTGAATTCGTTTACATGCACGCGTTGGTTCGCGCATTCTAATTCTTAGGTAGGCATTGTATTGTGGCAATGGCTGACAATCGCTCTTTGCTTAATCCCCTGAGTGTTGGGGTCCTGTAAAAACTGTGGCTTGTTGTTTCAAAAAAACCTGAAAAATCAATTAGGACCATCGGCAAGGAATTTGGAATTCACTTTTGTTACTTTTTAGATAAAGGCCCGGTGCCGAAATATCAATCCAACTATATTTTCATTCTTCTGGTTTGTTCTCCGAAGAATAAGGCTAGTACTACCGTTGTCTTACCTATGTGGATGTCCCTCTTTAATGCCCTGAACCACTTGCGTAATTTATCTCTTGCTTGTTCTTACATGGATCTTATACCTACATACATCAGTTTTTGTAGTACCGGTAACTACGCAAATAATACCGGTTATGCGGGCCCGGGCCGTAGGGCCGGTATTTCTAATACGATCCCTGCCGAGCCCTTCGGGCCTCTCGGAGCCACAAATCGGGCCTTTGATCGTCTGTCTCCAGAGCGCTTGGGCGGGAGGGGCGGGCCCCTGTACATCTGCTGTGTGCGCTACTGGAGGTACCTGAGGCGTGAATGCGACCCCTGAGCGACCAGGGTAATCTAGTTGTTTTCCAGTTCCCTTTGTGTCCATAGTTTGAAGGGCAACAGAGGTCTAAGAAGTTGCAGGGGCCCTTAAATGCCAGTGTACCCCTGCCGACCAGGAAGTCCCGACTGAGGGGCCAGAGGGGGTCCACGAGTTTACCTGAGGGGGCTTCCTAGACTGCTAAACGCTGCTACGGTATTGTCAGAATTTGTATCTGGCAATATTTTTTGCTTTTCTCATTAAATGTGGTCATTTTTGGAGCTATACGGTTCCGAAAGAAATCTCCTCCCAGGGGTTCCTGGGCCCATCACCCTTCTCTCCCCCCCCCCCCCCCTAACAGCCAGACCCCAATAGAGTTTTCAGCCAAGGCTTGAGACGCCATGCATTTCCCGATTGGGGAAAGCTCTAAAAAAAAGCTGTCTCTTCAAGCTGCAACGGTTGTGCGAGCCGAGCCGCCGGAGCCAAACACTTAATCATCAGTAAGGACTCGCTCAGCCTGCAGCTTGTCGCGTGTCAACAGCACGAAAACCGATTAAAACGCAATGATTTAGTTGACAGCACTCAGAAGAAAGGACGCACAGAAAAAAGCCTTCTGAGCCTTGGCCGCCAGTGATTTAAGCGCCTTGTCGTTGGCAATCCCCTGGCCACGTAATGCTTCTAATCACACCACGCCGTGCTCTCTAATCTGTTATATGAATGCCATCAGTGCCTATTCTCGTCCCAAATAGACCGGTTTTCCCTTCCTAACCCGCTCATCGCGAACGGTACTCCGGAAGATGAAAACATTTGCGTTTGTGGGCGCTGCAGTCGAGGATGGATGTCGCGGCCATCACGCATCATGCATGCCATTTGTAAGTTATGAGTTGGAAATCGAATGATAGCAGCGTATATATATATATATATATATATATATATATATATATTCACAAAGTAGTTGAAAGGCAACACGGACAAAGCTGGTTCGCGATGCAAAACATTCAATAATATAAAAGCTCTCGGAAACATGTGGGGCGCCTTGTGGGCCCCATCGACAAGGCCGCCCAGGTTACTGTCAAGCGCCTGCAAAGTGATGTCAGCGGCTCATGTGTTATAATTGCTCATTCCAGAACTGATATCAAACACTATATGGCGCCTCTTTTACATCACTGGGCGGTTCCTTACATAGCAGGTAATCAGGCGAGGGATGGCGGGTCCGATGCTGCCAGCCATCGCGGCTGAAGGCATCACGTTTGCGGTTGTGGGCAAGTCCATAGAACGGGGTAGGACAATCCGCTCAGAAAATTAGATTAGAGATACCAAAAAAGAGCCCATCAAACTTTTCAACACAAATCAAACGAACTCCGTATATAAGTTCGACGAACGCGTCATTCGGCAAGTCATCACCGAGAACGTGTCTTGCAACGGTGAAGATCAAAGCCGGAAACTCATCAAAGAGTAACAACCTGCAAGTAACAAGAGTAACAACGTGCGTAACGACCTGCAACAAGACAAGTCCAACTGAAGAAAACCGTGCAATTGCTCATTTTTTAGTTATTTATTATGTTATTTGAACAACTCAAGAGATACATTAGCGCTATGACAAGCTCTCTATACTGATTATCAGCCATGCACCGATGCGAAGGAGCCATTCAAGAACACATGTAAGCCTGACACCACAGAAGCATCACCCGATGACATCTCACCAGACATACTCTAGGTACCTGTCATGCACAGCGTTCACGTTTGGTGTTAAAATCCCCCCCACAGCCGTGAGGATGCTCTATCACGTTTTAAGCAAATGAAATCGTGTGCCACGTTAACACATGCGGACGACAAAGCTACAAATGGGGGTAGGGGAGCAGCGCTTGGTCCCGACCGCGCTGTTTTTTCATCATTTCATGAGCTACAATCCCGAATCACCAGAGCGAATGAAAGGGTGCCACGTGTTTGAGTATGATGTGTATGTTTTTGAAAACTCTTGCATCAGATCCAGGTGTCATGCGCTGACAGTGCTTTTCAAGCTTCTTCAGAGGATGGAAGCGGATATTTCAGAAACGTAAGAAGAGAGTAGATGACAACTACTTATAGCATTTCTATCTTTAACCTGCCGAACGAAGTTAAGCGACACATAAAGCCGATCGGGCGTACCCAGAAAAGCTTATTAAAGCTGAATACGCTGGGGTCTGTAACAAGTTCTGTATATATATATATATATATATATATATACAGAATATATATATATATATATATACCTTATATATATACAGAATATATATATATATACCTTATATATATATATATATATACATGCATCGTGAATAACCAGAACATAAGTGGATCAAATCCGAGGCTTGCCTATGTCACCTTTTTGGCGGCTTCCATGATTTCGCCCTCCCCCCCCCCCCCAATCATGCAGAAAAATCAATACCCATGGCACGCAGCTTGTTAAGCAGGCAGTTTTTCGAAAGTGTGTTTTCTGCTGTGTTGTCATGTTACGGAAGATAGTTTGGAAATGGGCACTATACCAGGCATCCCGTCTGCTTTGTACACCAAAACGTAGTGATACTGATTGATAAACATGCAGCGGAAGAGTCACACTATCAGTCGGCAGTCAGTCATGCGGTGGACAGCCGCTCCAGGGCAGTGGCCCTCGACGGCAGACGGGAGCAGGGCTCAGACAGGGATACTTCCTGTCTAGACGTGCTTGCTCTAAAGCAAGCATGTCGTACAGTTGCAGCGTTTACTTGGCTAGGTAGGAGCTCTTTTTCCTGTGATGAACACAGTGCATCATGGACCATTGACCGGTTCCAGAGCCACCACAGCTCGAAAGATGTAAGTGGCCGAGCAATACTATGGTCAGCGTTGCATTGCCGACAGAGCGGCAAGTGGTGTACGTTGCCTATCATAACAAGGGAGGTCAGCGATGGGCAATACTGCGGTGGTCTGGGGCAGTCACCACTTCTGTAAGCCTTCACCTCGCACAGGGGCCCAATAGCGGGGCGCGCGCAGGTGCCCGGGAGGGACGCAGCATGCTCCCGGTGAGGACGGGTGCGGCGAGGATTTCAGGGTACCGGCTGATACACATAATAGGGCGGATGTACAGCTGGAGCACATGATAACGCATGCTCAATACTGTCCTTGAAGAGCGGGAGAGATGACAGCCCCGCCGAGTTCAGATGAGCGGAGCTGCGGAGAGATGCAGTGGCGGCAACCGCGATGGCCCGAACGATCTTTTCATCAGCCTATTTCAACTGTTCTGATCCGGCGACCGCGTCATGTGACCGCACCAACCAATTGCATGTGTGACAAGCCGAATGAGCTGATCACGCTGGTGACGAATGTGGTCCCCTACGCGGTGTGTCGCATAAGGGTCGGCGACCGGAACCAGCCCCTGCCCGGCTGCTGATTCCAGACGACCTGCAAGAGGTACGTGGGAAACCGACTGGCGCCCCTCGCCGAGAACGAGTATCCGGGAACCCCGGACACCATCTCGTGTGGGTGGGACGGTCGAGACGAGAGCTGGCGCCCGGCGATGTGGTGACAGCTCACTGTAAAGCCGTCTCGTGTGGCGGGGGCCTGAGTACAGACGCTGACATCGCTGTCCGTGGTGTACAGTCTCTGACATCGCACCGGCAGTGCTCCGTCCACTTAATCGAGCGCAAGATGATTAATCTTTGAGACCTTTTCTACGCCATGTCATACTTCCTGCATAACCGGTGATGTGCGTCGTACTTGATAACCGTGAATGGTACGATTTGGAAACAAAAATTGATATATATATATATATATATATATATATATATATATATATATCGAACAGATGCAAAGAATGTTTTCCTGACCTGCCCGCTGCCAAGCGCGGGCTTACGGTCAGCTGCCGCCGGCCCGCACGCAGCAGCGAGCGATATCGCCGTCATCAGCGAGGAAGGAGAGGGGCGAAGTGGCGCGAGGTGCCTGACTACCGCCTCGGTGAACTGTACATGGGACAACTGAATGTTCAGCGATCAAAACCTAATCCCCAGAGCTGTGTCATAGTCCGGCTGGCCCGCACCTGCGTGCCCCATATGCACCCAGTGACATGTGGCAGCGCCCGGCTGTCCGCGCCCCGTTACTGGATGTAGGGCGCTGACAGCTGTGCGGGCTAGGCCGGCCGACTACCAACGGGTTGCCTAATGGCTGTGGTGGTGACGTCGTTCTGATGCGTGACGCGTTTGATGCGACGACGGAGAAGAAGGAGCGCCTCATGCTCACAAAGATTTAAAGGAATCTAGGGATGGAAATTATTTGGACAGTTTTACAACGCGCCAAAGCGAAACAGGAGGCTAAAATGCGTACATAGCTATTTGCCGCACATTCTCAGTTCTTTCTCTGGACCGGTAATACCTAAAGACGCTGAAGAGAAAATGGCCAAGGTATTGGATGCAAATTGAACCCATTTTGCGAAGGCAGTACGTCGTACGTTTTAGTACGTCGTGTTTAGTACGTCGTAAGATTTGTCTTCTCATCCATAACCTGAAATAAGTGCCAACAATCTGGAAAGGATCCATGGAGCCAAATAGGCTCCTGTGTCTGCCGGAAGGCATAACCGATGCAGATACATCGAGCATAAAAAACGTAGGAACAAGATCGTCGGTTCCGGAAAGCGTTCAAACATTTATGGCTTGTTCAGCTGAGGCTTGATTTTTGGCACAGGGCACAGTTCCAATGACTTGACGAATGCAAATCGCTCATGGTGTCGTAAACACGCACTTATGTTTGCGTGTAACGTATCGAGAATCTCCGTGCGCTTGAGGTTGCTCTAAGACTTATGTCTCAGTGAAATAGCCGTAAAAAACGTAACGGTTTCAAAAGCATTAGAAAAGACTCGCAGTAATTAAGGATGGCACTCCAGGCTGTGCTAGTGTGAACTTCACGTTACCAGGATTTTGTACGTTCAGCAGCCTCACTAGGCACGCCCTTAACAGGAGAATATGTTTACAACCTCTGATCATACCACCATTCAGTTTTCGGCAAGACGTAGCCTACTATTTTATACGTTCTGTCTCAATACGTTGTGGATGTGAAGCCAACGTGTATCTTCGATCACAAACCATGTACTGCTCTCTTGCCAATAAACCAACCAGCCATTCTTGGGCATTCTGGGATTGGCGACAGATTTCGCAGCCACAGAAAAACAAAGTCGTGGAACCAATTCCACAGAGTGCATGTGTGTGAACGTCAGCAAGACGCCCAGCGAGCGGCAATATCTCCGATTCGGAGCATCCCGGTAATTGACCAGGAAACGACCAATGACGCCTCAGTTGGGGTCTCCTCGATCACCAGACGCTGACGCCAGAGTAATAGTTCTGACGTTATCAGCCCCACCCTGGACGCCCACCCGCTGTGGGTGTTCCGTAAACGCATTGTCTTCGGAGACAACCGACTTCTCTTGCCAATTCTTCGCGTGTCTGCCAGTCTACGCAAGCTAGGTGCGTTATTCAGCCTGTTCGTTTATCACATAGGCCGCAATGATGGGGCTTGTAACGATCGACCTGTTTTGTAAGTTGTACTACTAGTTGCCTGTCTGTTTTGTAAGTTGCACTACGCTCGCCGGCGATATGATTTTCTCTGAGAGCTGATCCCAGGCGGAGTTACAGATGCCGTGTGAGGTAAGCTGGTCCTTGGCGGTGTTACAGGCGCCGTGTGAGGTGAGCTGGTCCCAGGCGAAGTTCAGACGCCGTGTGAGGTGAGCTGGTCGGCGATATGATCGTCTCTGAGAGCTGGTTCCAGGCGGTGTTGCAGGTGGCGTGTGAGGAGAGCTGGTCTCAGGCGGTGTTACGTGTTTCGTGGGAAGAGAGCCGGTACCAGACGGTGTTACAGACCGTGTTACTAGGTTAGAGGCCTTCACGCCTGCAGTGCGCCGGCTTGAAGCCAAGTATGGAAAAGAAGCAGGTATGAAACCAACAAAAGCCAAGTAAGGCAAAGCGAACTGTTTTTCCAAGAGACAGATCCTTTCCCCGGGCATGTTGGGCCTGGTGATGGCCATAGGCCGGGGTGCTTTAACACGTTTTTAACCATTGATGTCAGACTTACTGAAGCATGAAAGAGAAAGACGGGAACCAGCCGCATGGTCATACTTGTGTGAACATCTGAAAAAATATTAAGCACGCATATAGGCCAGAAATGGTCCCGGAACCGGCGAGTGTTGCATTTTTCTGCCTGGGTTCCAAACATCATACACTGGTCAAGATCAAACAAATCGAGAAGTTGGGCTATGCCTCATTATTACACTATTCAAACACGTAGATATGTTCATTGTCACTAATGTCCAACCCTCGCCCCCAAATGACCGTCCCCACAAATGCGGTTGCATAACACAATACGCAACAAGTTCAGATGTGAGCAGGACAGGCCGTGATACTGCCCATGCGTTCATCAGCTGGTTGAATTATTTTCAGCGGATTAACGTCTTCATGAATGTGGAAAACGGTTGATGGGATCATTAGATTGCGTAAAATTTCACCCGAGATTGTTAAGGCTGTTAACTTATCGTGATAAACTTAGAGATTGTTACTCGTTTGCCGAGTTTTCAGTTGATGTTTTCAGCGTTAACCTTTTCACCATTAATGGGTGTTGGCTGCTAAGAGTGTGGTGGTTGGGGAATGTGAGCTATAGGGGACTATGATGGATCCTGACAACTTCTACATTGACAAGTACGTATTCTGGATGCACCTGCTTCCTGGCACCTCCTGGATGGAATCTTGAGAACGTCACTTGAACTAATGTCATTAGACGTGAATCGAACTACATGACTGCATCATGAGCAGAGGCGCACGGCATAGCACACGGGAAAACCTGCTCGTCCTTACGCTGTAAACCAAATCTACACGGCAAAGGACTGTTAACACGCTTGGCGACATTTCACACAGTCTTCGGGGCACGTCGAGTTCTATTGAGAGCGCAGGTATTTGGAGTGCGTGATGCGATCAACGTGGAGTCGTGCTGGCCTCACACTTTGACGTTCCTTCTTTGTTCTTTTTTCCTCTCTTCTTGGCTGTAGATGTGTCCGTTCGAGTTTGAGATGACTTTTAAGAGTTGAGTGTTCTTTCTCACCTGAAAAACAGTTGGGGGCTTGGGGAGGGTTATTTGAGAAGCGTTTTCACAACCAATGGGGAGCAGGAAGATGATCAGGGAGATGGTTGGAAAGAGGGTTTTTTGGTACATTCGATCTCCAAAAGACCCGAAACTGACACGCAATTCGTAATGCTGGGGCCAACAGTCATCCGTCACGGCACATCGTGTTCCACGAGACGTCGGGGCGTCTGTCGTCAGAAAACACAAGTTCTCAATTTTGCCACCAGGTAGCATCACGTATCACGCTCGGCAAATGCGCCATGACAACCAAGCTCTGCCGACGGCGCAGTCTCCGTTACAGTTTGGAGAGCGAAGCGGCGGCAGTGCCACCCCGGCCTCCCCATTCCTTCACGGCCATCCATATCCTGCTCGAATAGCGATTCGTAGGGTCCGCTACTACCTCGTCAAATCAGCTCAGGTTGCAATTTCAACTCCAGTTTTGGATGGTATGAGGCTTGGAACCTAGGACATGCAAATCAAGCTCATCGGGCCTAAATATGAAAACAGCGATAGCAAACAACACTACTGTTATTTGTTTCGCTATGCATACAGCTCTTCCAGCATTGATTGACCGTTTTATAGCTATGAAACTATGGACCAAAACAAGACGTTGCGAAGGGTCACAACTCACAACCATGCTCCGCTACCACCTTTGAAAAGGCTTACCCAGCACAGGAACCATATGTCGGTGAAGATTTAGGTGCTCTGGCGGGACCCCTACCCAAGGAAATCGTAATCCAACCCACACCAAAGTACGTTGGTAGCACAATTGGTTTAAGGCATCCTTTTTTACCCGTTGGCTGGATATACCCATGGGCAAAAAGCATGACTTCAAAGTGTAGCTTACTCCACTGAGAAGCCATCGCCAGCGCATCCTCCATTTACCCGGGGCACTGCGGAGATAACGGATGAAGCGGGAAAAAGAGAAGAGCAGAGTGGGTAAAAGATACTCGATTCCAGAAGCCGCATGTTCATTCAACTATTGGTCGCACCCGTGCGGCGAGACGGCATCGCCACATCACTCATTTATCAAGTCAACCTAGCTATTGAGCAACTATAAAGTTCCGTCGCTGATAGAAATGATTTCGGAAACTGCACTCATGGGAGTCAAAAGCCTACCAGAAGTTCATACTTTTCAACAAGTGTCTCTATCCTTGCCTTCTAGCCAAAGAGGATAGATATCACATCAAGCCACAACCAGTGCCACAGCCGCATAGAGCATGAGAGGCCAATAAAATACTTCACGGGTGCGTTTGGCTTTTCGGCATGTATGCTGGTCGAGTGGAGTACATTTTTTTCCACAGAAAACGGGGTTTGGTTGTGGGACACGGGAATGGGTAACACGATACCAAATGTCGGCTATATGCGCCAATAGATACTGCAGAATGTTGCTGCTTTGGCTTCTTTTACGTAAGATTGTATTTGTCGCGCTACGTTTGCCATTACCAACGCTATAGAGCTAGTATGAACGTACGCTTCTTCGCTCATGAATCTACTGGCATTGTCATGTAATAGGTCTTAAGTGCTGGAGAGAATGCAGGCTGGTGTGTAACGGCACGTTCACGTGACGAACAGTGCCCAGAACGATAAAAGGTCGGTGTAGGCTGCCTTCGCGTCCGGGGAGTTTTCAAACTCTCCTTTGAATGAACGCAACTACGTAGTGAGTTGAAGCGTATCAAGCAAGTGCTTATAACTTATGGTTACCCAAACACTACCATCCCATCAGCCAGGGGATCAGCAGCTTTATGCCACATCAGACAAAATCATCAACAAAAGACAGCAACAATCATCAACAAAACCTTGATTATCGGAAAAAATGATAACTACACAATGAGCGGGTGTAGCTTGAAGAAAATACAATCGGACAACGACAAACCAGCCATCCAGATTGACAAGACAACGCTCATCATCTACCACGAAATAGGCAGATCGCCCACCTTATCATGCAAAGTAACTTAACGGCCAAATCTGAGCCCTCGAGACGCACCAACGTAGCTTACCAGCAATGCTGTGACGTAGGGGATTGCAGACTTCTAAAGCAATCAAACCATGTTAGTGTCAGTACCACCACACTCTCAATGCGGTTGGCGCTGTACTTGGCTGGTGGTGCTCCAAAACAATATTTGAAACACAAATACGGCCGACCACGAGCACAGGAAACACCGGAAGCATCATCATCAAACAAGAAAAGGCATGCACTGGAGGTCGTTACCATCAAATTGTCATCTTCGGATCTGATCAAACGAAGGAACCCATCACTTACTCCTCATCTTATGTAGATATAAACCTTACGATCAGTTTCAATGGTATACCTTGCTCTTCAGGACGCGTTTTTCCCTCGAAATTCCCAAGGTCTCGAAAATGGCAAGCATCTAATTTAGACTCTATGTAATTTGGTGTGTGTGTGTGTGTGTGTGTGTGTGTGTGTGTGTGTGTGTGTGTGTGTGTGTGTGTGTGTGTGTGTGTGTTTGTGTGTTCTCGTGCGTTTCTACCACCGTGACACGATTTGATCGAATCGAACTTATCCAGATCGAACTTAATTTGGCTATGCTTAACCGTTTAGATGTATTTCCGACACGTGGATATGTGATAATCCCGAAACGCCAAGCCCAAGAATTGATGCCAATCAGGGATGAGATATTGTTGGGTATCAATGATAACCCGAACACGGTGATAACCCAAGAGCAGGTGCACAAAATATCATCCAATGCGCCCACGCCAATGTCTTTAGCCATAACTACAATGAGTAGACTTTGCTGCCTTCATCCCCCAATATACTCACAGGAGTGAAGCGGTTTTTATGGGGGGGGGGGGGGGACAACCTATTGACCTTATCCATCCTATATCCTAAACGCAATTTATCGACAGATTTCGTGATTGTGGTTGTGGTACCATTCTGACTTGATATACGAAAAATGTTTTAGCTTCTTTTGTGTATTATGAGCACAAAGTTTTCAGGTTGAGTCGGCGACCTTTATTACACCTACCAGGATGTGCCTTCTGGGTAACCGACTTAATAGTGCTAAGCGATGGTTATATTGGAATTTTTGGTAATCCTCGAAAGCTGATTTCTTGAAGATGAGGAGAGGCCAGCAGATCATGTCATTATACAGCATTATTAGAATTCCAAAAAGTTTTAAGATTATTGGACTAGAAAATTTATGCCTCCTTTGTGTAATTTGCCCTAAGGTATTTAAAAAAACATAATTTTCCCAGGGCAAACAAGTGTTGAACAAAAATTGAAATATTGGATCCTGTTTCGATCGACGACTGCATTAAACCTATGAAGCTTCCATGTAAAACTTAAAGACAGCTAGGCAACGCCCCTGACTGTTATCATTTCGTCTAAATGGCTGAATGAACCGTTGTAAACTGGGAAGCGCCGCAGTTTATTCCATAAAAATAGTAGTAGTTTAATTCCTTGCTTATTCAACCTCACTTACTGTTAAAAATAAATATTTAAATCCCCTGGTAACTTCTGGGTCCACGTTAAGTCAAAGAAGCTCAACATATCACAGAAGACGATTTCTATCTGCAAATAACGGCTAAATCTGATTGCTATTTTTTTGGTGTTTTGTTGATTGAATTTCCCCTGCCTTTCCGCCATCAAGGACCCTTTATTAACAGCGATGCGCCCCCCCCCCCCCCCTACCGTTACCGGCTGCATCTCTGGGAACATTCTAGGTCGGCGAAGGCAATGACAAGGGGTCAATCACTCATTTGGCCCATTATTTTGAGCATGGCTGTTGGCAGAAAGTTGGAAACCAATATCCCGTTTACATTGGAGATACCTACAGGAGGATCCATCGCCTTAAATTAGATATATGTGTAAGGCAGCAACACCAGCTAACAGTTAAATATGTTCGCAACCGCAAGCCGCTAGGTGCATTTGCGATGAGCATTATGCATAAAAATAACACAGCAGAAGCAGCCTTATTCTTCGTTGAAAAACTACGAGAAGGGAGAGATAGATGCATTGATGTTTCGGCTGTATGCATTTATCGAAATGAACATCACTAGAACATTCAAAATTCCCTGCCGTTTCTACTTGATTTTTCAGTTGTTTTTTTTTAATAGCGAGCCACAGTTTTTACAGGTCAACAACATTCATGGGGTCAACGAAGGAGCAATTACCAGCCGGTTCAACAGAACGCTGTATATAAAAATGCGTTTAATGCGAACGAATTCAGGTACAAAGGCACCACGCTCGCACATCATTCATGCATGCAGGCGATTCCAAGTAAACAGGCGCCACGCGTCACACATCACCTAAACATACAAAGGGCTTGGTGGATGGTTTGTACATCGTACGCTTGAAAAAGATCAATACGCCCAGGATAAACAGAAGGTGACGGAAAAGCACAGATCCTAGTCGGCAGCAAGCCCTCGTCGCTTTCTTAATTCCAAGTTTCTAGTCGATTGAGAGTCACCAGTATCCAATAGCAATCGCATCCGCAGACGTATAGGGGGCCCGGCCCTCCTATCCTTGAGTGTGGCTTTTCGCTGAAAGCTTTAGTACGACAACGCGCTGCTAGATGTCATGTCAAGACGACAGAAGCTTCCGTAGGCTCATGCCTTTCGATGCGTCTCTTAACAGAGGCCCAAGACGGCCTCCGTGCGTGCACAACCGCGAGAAAAAGACCCTATTATAGACACGCTCACGTGGGCTTTAACTGCTTTTTAACCGTCACGACTGATTAAACGCTTTGCTTTTCCCATTCTTGATCGTAAACAAACTGTGAATAAACTGGCGACAGTGAAGTAAGAACAACAAAAATACATCCAGCATGCTAACCCCCTTCGCCGCTTTATGCCGCCCCTCTGGACACTGCGCCACTGCCTAAGCCTGCTTCAGCCGTCAGCATTGAGCCGGCCGATCTGCCTCCCCGGCTCAAGCGCCGCTCGAGCCTGCACGCACCCTGACGCGCTTATGTCAAGTCCCGAGCAGGGCTGGCCTCGGTGTCTGAGATAACCCAGGATGGCGCCGTGATGCGTCACCTCTCACCCCTCTCCTTAATCCCCCAGCTCCGTGGTAGTCCTTCCAGTCGAATGAGCTCTAACCCGACCAAATTGAAAGGGCAATGCATCGGACGACCCCACACTGACATTTCTTGGGTGATCAAGTCCAGCACATGGCAGGCTCTTCGGTAACTTGAGAGCTCCTGCTATCGACAGCCCCAGCTGCCAGCCGTCCGCTGGAGGCCCCCCCCCCCTCCCCACCTTCCCCCGTGTGGGTGCGGGGGAGTCGCCTTCAGACGCGTCCTGTGTCTAAATCCGCGGCACTGTCGGCACATTATGCCCGTTTGTGCAGGCAGGACGCGGCTCTAACTCAATTTTGCTGCGGCAGCCGGCTCGGCGACGACAGCAGGCGTCGGCGACCGACGGCAGCGAGCTGGCGTCAGCGGCGTGCCCGGCCACCGCGGGCGGCAGTGAGAGCTGGGCCAGCATGACAGTCTGAAGAGCTGTAGATCTCCCGAAACATGGCATGCAAGCCAGCAGGATGAATGACTGATTCCGGCGTCGACCAGTGAGGTGGAGGGAGGCCTTTGCCAGCATCACTTTCATTCGCCTGCTTTCTCGTCCGCATTACCACCGGCGTAGGGACGGCCTAAAAATGAACGTACCAAGGCCTTTTTTGGAAATAAATTCCTTGCAGTCGTTGACAAGTATTTAATGAACGACCACTCCCCCCCCCAAAAAAAACTGGGCGAAGGTGGCCTGCCGCGCCCGCTGTGTCGATACTCCTGCGCGCATTCCTGATGGCATGAGAAGAAGGCGGCTGTACCGGCGGATGATGTGACGGTTTGCCACAGAATTGACAACAAAGATGATGGTGATGTAATTGGGCCGTCCCTGAATCACCTGTGCGAGATGTCCAGAAACTGGCAGCTGAAACTGAATGCATTCAAGTATATATCTACCCTCGGCCCGTCACCTGCATACTATTTGTGTGGTGGGTGGAAAGTGAAAGTGGAAGTGAAAGTGGAAGTACAACCATGGCACCGTTGGGTCCCCATGGGTGCAAAAGCGACAGTAGAGCTCTTGGCAGGCTATTTTTGTCCAGTGCGGTCTCGCTGTTGTGGAACACAATCTGCCTGCATATTTTCTTTTTCCCAAATCCACTCCGATCGGAGCCGGCTCGATAAAAATTAAAGTCCATTAGCAAGTGCAAATGCGCTTTTTAGCCCTCTTTGGCGGTCTCAGCGTCACGCATGTTGGCAGCGTTAGAGACTGGCTCGTGCCCCGCACGTCTAGGCGCATCGGATGGTGTCCGAAAATCTGTGTTGCTGCCCAACTTGGTGGCCAGTCTTGCCGCTAGGATCCCTCGTGGCTCGGATGACCCCTTGGTGCCCATGTTGCATGGGGCATGGGTAAAGCTTGGGGTTGGGTAGAACAACGAATAAAATCCGGTGGTAGGTTTGGACAAAGTTACAGGCTGCACAAACCACGGATGTGAGGACGACCACAAGTACTGCAAAGTGTTCCTACTCCCCCAAATGTAAAGTTTGCCACAGTCACACCAGCAAACATCAAAACCAGCGGGGTTGGGAAACAGAGAACGGCCTAGAGACCTCTCCCCCTCAAAAGCCAACTTACTTCCCACGTACATCGATGTTAGCACGTAAGGTGAATGGCCGACCCTCTTCAAGGCACAAAGCAAACGGGCATCACTTTGATGGCTCCATGTGTAGAGCCATCAAGACACCAATTGGGATCCTAAAGAGGAAATAACATCCAAAGTTTTGGAATCGAGATGGTCGGTTGTCATGCCAATGGTTCATGTGGTCCAGAATTTTCCCGTGTTATCGAACCTGGCGAAACACCGAATGCCGGCGCGAGTTAACCTTATTGCTCTAGTTGTTAGCTTCATCGATGTTTGGTCTAAGCGTCCCACAAGCGAACAAATTGTTTCATGTTTGTGCAAAATCGGTAGATTAAATAAATTTCACTTGCTCACCGAGCCGCGTGCAAATGCTAGAATACATTTAAAGCCTACACAAAAACGCCTTGTTGACCAAGACGGTGGGGCGCTTCTCCATCCCTCGCGTTTTTCAAGCTGAAGGACCAGCCGCCCCGCCGCCCTCTCCCCTCCTCTGTTATTTTTTTCTGTTCCTGTTCCTCTGTTCTGTGGCTTTCCTCGTCATTTCTGATCAGTGCTTTGTACAGCAATTGACCTTTGGCCTCGTCACCATATGATGACTGAAATGTGCCGTGCCGCCAGGCATGTCATGAGACGTTTCTCACAGCATCCGACCTTCTTAGCATATTAAGCCGAAGTCCGGCTCTCGTATTGTCGCATGCGGGACAATATGTGCTCAAACCGCACCTTAGATGTGGATAACGACAAGAGTTTGTAGTTGCAAGAGCTTCCAACAGTGTTTAATCACATGAAAGCGCTGGAAAATGAGCCGCACGACCGCAAAGGGTCGCTGACGTGCACCACGTTCGGCACGGCTTCTTCGCCACCCGACGATGAAGACCAATATTGCATGAGTCATTTTATATTAAGGAACCGAGTGGGCACGACCAGCCGGCATCGTCTGGATGACAAGCGGTGTACGACGCATGAGCGGAAAGGATGCGTTTAGCTAAAGTAAACATCTAACGTTTTCTGACTTTTGCTATACAAAATGTGTTGATATATTGTTTTAAAGAGAATGTTCCACATTTGAAGATATTGCACAAGCATCAGATACAATGAAATAAGCTAGCTATAACTATTGGTATACTTTAAATGAAAAAGACTGCTCTGGATTGCACAATGTCTCTATTCAGTAAATATGATCCTCAAAGCATCATTGTTTGATTCCGTCATAGGACGTTTGCATGACAGCACAAACTTGCAGTTGTTCAATTTTCCGAGAGGTGGCCCGCAGTGGTACTGGATGTGTGCTGAACTGAATATTGTTAGGCGCTCATGCTTTGGCTCTTTGTCTTTCTGGTGTCCTTGCTCTTGGTGAAATTAAGGTACTTATTTGTATTCACATACTCGGCTATGGCGGCTTCCTTAAATCATTCGATTACAAGTCTTATTTCCGAACAACTGTGCATAATATATAACGTCTTGAGTGACGTAGCACAAAAAAGTTATTTGTGCAAGAATCTTGCACAGCTTGCACAACATTGGTTGCGAGCCAATTGACAGTCACTATATCTGGAAATCGTGCTCACAAATGCCGAATATCAATGACTCGACAGCTAAATTTTCTTGACTTTGAACGCCGCATGGGCGGTGAAATGGCAAAATTTGGATGACGGCTATTATAACGCCATGGATGTCTGGGTAACTTTGAAATAGTCTACACGAAATAGTCCATATATCTTCCGCGAGGATGTAGCTCAGAAACTAGAGGGGTTTAAATCTGAACAATGGCAGGGCTGTAAGCTGCACCGAATGGTCTTCAAGATAGCTCTTTCAGTTGAAAACCCCATACTAATTTGGAGCATTCTCTTTAACACGCGCTCGGGTGGAGGTCAAATTGACCCCCCGAAGGTTTTTCCAGAATGGTTTCCGAACGGCGCGGCGTGGCCGCGCCAAATTTTGCAGAGCTGTAGAAAATTCAATACCAAAGCGTTTGACATAAAACATGGAGACGTACCCTTGTAAGGTAGCTGACATATGGCAGGTCAAAATTAGGCCATGGCTTTCAGCGAAGGCAATTTCTAGAGAATCGCCCAATCTGATACAATAACGGAGTGTTTGACAAAGCCATACATCTCTGAAATTATTTCTTAGTCACCACAAATATTGAATGAGCAAATCACATTGGCCTAAGGTAAGGTATGAACGCCAGACCAAGGTCACAACCAAGCTGATTTACTATCTAGGGCTTACTATATGGGCTTATCTGGGGCTTACTGTATGGGATAGTTTGTGGTGCTCTTTTCCAATTTATTGACAACAGGAACCGCATTATACATCTTCCCTTGACTTCTTAGAGGTCAGAAAAGGTAACTGACCTAAAATGACCCGGGTCGACATTTTGTTTTAAGATTATACTGCCCAGCGTAATCTTTGTCGCTTATTCAAATGCAAAAATCAGAGCAGTCTTCTATGATGTTGGTCACCTGCAGAAGTTCAAACAAGGTCACTGATCTCAAATGAGCTTTTGACTATCTTGCTTAGAAACAGTTGTCCTAGGTTCTGAGGGGCACTTTTGGAAGACTAACCTGGAATTTGACCTCATTTGACCTTATTTGACCTGAAGGTCATGACATAGGAAGCTCAAACCTTTGGCCTAAGTGAGTTCACGTACAGGTCAAGAAACTCTGTAAATTGGGTGTTTCTAGCTTTCTTAGTTTTTGCGATCTGAGGGGGTCAAATTAACCCCCCACCCGAGCGAAGGGTATCTAGCCGGCTACCCAAGCGCGTGTTAATACGCGCTCGGGGGGTGGGACATTTGAAATCCAGCAGGTTTTACATAATGATTTCCGAACCGCGCCAAACTTAGCATAGTAGTCGCGCCCGGACAACGTAGCCGCGCCAAATTTTGCATAGCTGCAAATATTGGAGTAGAAGATCGTTCGGTATCAAAAATTTTGATCTTTGCAAGGTCGCTGATCTTGACCAGGGCAAATTCAGTCCAACGATTCAGTGAAGTCAATTTGCAAGGTATCATTCAATCTGATGCAGCGAAGGAGTGTCATAAAAAGCCATACATCTCTGAGATAGTTTCTTAAGTAACACGATAATTGAATCAACCAACTTCGACCTAGGGTCAGGTATCAAGGTCAGAGCAAGGTCAAGGCCAGCCTGTGTTCCTTTAATCTTGAACTTGCTCTATGAGACACTTTTTGGTGCTCATTTTGAATTTGGCGCTGAATTATGTATCTTTCATGAACTTTTGAAAGGTCAGACTAGGTCACTGACCCAAAATGATTCAGGTCAACATGTTGTTTTTAGGAGCATACCACCTATCGTGATCATTGACACTTACTCAAATCCAAAAATTAAAGCAGCCTTGTGTGGTTTTGGTTACGATGGCCGTCTTAAGGTCACCGACGTCACTGACCTTAAGTGAGCACCAGTGACATTTTGTTCAAACTAGGTATCTACTTTCACGACGGTTGCATGAGAAGGCCAGTCCGCACTTTGGACACCAATCTGGAGTTTTACCTTCTTTGGCATTGTTTGACCCGAAGGTCTTTCAACACAAGTGAGTCCACGTAAAGACCAACACACCACGTGAATATAGCGCCTAGCTTTTGTAGTGTCTGAGACCTGAGGGGGCCAAATTGACCGCCCACCCGAGCGAAGCGTACTCAACCGGCCACCCAAGCGCGTGTCAATGTTTTAGGTACATGGCATGTGAAGCGGCTGCCAGCGGGCCCAGCACTAAAACATGACCATTCACGCTGAACCATCACCATCAACGCCATCATCGTCAAACCATGATTCACAGCAGTCAGCCTTTCAGAGGTAAGAGGGTGCCATGCCAGTTTCAGTGTCATGCCAGTTTCCCCACCGTCGCCTGCGCTTGGTAAGCAATGCAAACGAATTCTCTGAATGGAAAGCTTTGTTGTGCCCCGGCGCCATGTGTTTAATTGAGTGGGGTTTTTTGTGAGTGGGGTTTTGGGAACAAGAACTTTACTTTTCTTGAGTAATTCAAATTACGCCTTCACATTAAGATTAACCCGGCATTGATCGGGCTCCGCCGCCGCACACTGACTGGAGGGGGCAGATGTAACGCTCTCCTTGCGTGTCTCAAAAGCGGGCTTAATTCACAAATTTAAACGGCAATCCATAGCGCATTGCGTGCAGCCCTAAACCACACAACAAACTTCACAACAAACTTCACAACAAAGTAAAAATGTGCATCAGCTGCTGACCTGGCCGTGGTAATACAATTTTGCACAGGATTGCATCAGGACCCTCAGTTACACCCACCTGGTTCCGTCGACGTACGAATTGCATCGCATCGCATCGCAGGCAGGGAAGGGACTAACTTTAAAATCGGGAATATCGCCAAACCAGCGAAAGTGATTCCACGGAGTAATCTAGATGGCACAATATGTAACTTAACCTCTTGGGACCGTGCGTGCACTGCACGACTGCAACTCATCCGATTCGAGCATCCATCCGATGACATTAAGGTGTAATTTTTATCGCCGCGCAAATAATTGCATCGCCTAGTTGGACTTAAAAGCGTATAACCAAAAACCTTGGCGAAAAATTCATGTTTGCCATGCATTGAGAATTTACAAAATTTTGACACTTATCATTGTGAAAGCACCGGCTTATTTAAGCAATGACATATCTGCAATAGTATCCTGACTATTTCTAGATCAAGTAAATGCCATACATCCCGTGCTCTACCAAGCCGGAGGCCCAGACATGGATCAATACACATGCAGCGTTTTACCGGACGTTGACGTCATAGGCCACGTGAAGTGCAATTGTCCGCCGAGGCTGTCATTTTGGGTCGCGTTGTGTATCCCAGGCTTGCAAAACACGCACACACACGCACGCACGCACGCACGCACGCACGCACGCACGAACGCACGCACGCGTGTACACCGTGTGCTGGCTATGGCTGCCAAATATCTCTGAGAACATTGTGCTGGTCGTTTAAAGCGAGTCGCGGTGAGCGGAGTGCTCCTCTTTGGTTCCTGAGGACATTGTGCTGGACGTTTAAAGCGAGTCTCCCCGGTGAGTGGAGTGCTCCTCTTTGGTTTCCTGCAAATATAAATGCATCCTCACGCTTACGGCATTGAAATGAAAAAGTGGATTCAAAGGCAAAGGGAGCAAACAAGGGTATTGGTGTTCCATGGTGGTCAAAACTAGGAAGTCGGATCATATTTCGTACCTTGAAAGCCTTCTAAAAGCAAATTTCCGTGTTTCGGTATGTTATAAATCTTTCTGTCGGAACACTTTCTGAGATAAAAGGGAGCAAATATCGATGAGTGTTTGAAAACCGGGACCGTTTTTTACATTGCACTCCGCAGCCTGCGTTGGCCAGTTCCAAACCGCTACTGGGCGTTAGTTCAACGAATACAGAGGAATTTCAAGTAGCGAAACGAACCAACTCCCGAGGGTTCTTTTGAAATGAACCCATGAGGGTGCAGATAGCTAAGTACTGAAAGGGTCACTCCCACCTTTAGAGCATGGTTCAAAAACATACGTCAGTGAAGCCTTTGAACAAGTTATGTATAGCACCGGGAAATGCGACTGCAGCGCAGCACAGCACAATGAGGCTATATATATATATATATATATATATATATATATATATATATATATATATATATATATATATATATATATATTCCTTCAATTGTGGAACCTTGTGTTTGTGGAATTGTGGAATTCTTCTTCCCTGCCGTCGCGACATGACAATGACCGTGCGCACCTTTACTGGTGAGAATATAAAAGAAACGTTCCTAATTGGCCTAGGGGACAAGGGCCTGTTACTAAAAGACTGACTGGGTAAAGTTTGAACCAATGCATCACATGGATCATATGATGCTTCCACTTCCGAACCCAAAGCGCACCTCGAAAAGAGCCATTCTGGTAGACGCCGGGAAGTAATCAATGCCATAGCACAACGCTTCGTTAAATTCGCGGGATGATAATTTCTTGTTCACATGTCTTTTGTGCTAACATTGTTTCAAGCTTTCGCAGCATTTCTTACGCAAATATTTGGACACATTCAGTGTGTTGCAAACATTACAAAACACACATCTTGGAAACTACGGCGCAATTAAAATGCACTTATTTTATAGTGGTGAGCAGGGTGTCAAATGAAATTTCTCCCGCAGGCAGAAATCTCATCTGGGCTTCTCATCTGGAAATCTCAATTTGGGCTTATTCAAATAGAAACTCTGGGCCCTTCAGAAAGGTTTTGGTAAAACTGGCATTACTGATCGAATCGTGCGGGTCTGATCTAACAATAAGTGAAAAGTACAAAAAAACGTAGGATTCTCCCTTTTGAAGGGAGCGTCCCAGATTTGAAGATATTCAAGCAAGTTTAAGATGTGATGAAATAAGCTCACTTATAACTATTGGTATACTTTTTCGTGGAAAACCTGTTCTAGACAACACAATTCCTTTAGTTGTCAGATATGCTCCTCAATACGTCTTTGTGTGATTGCGTCACCGTACCGTGCACAACGTTGATTGGTGGCCAATCAACGACCGTTGTGTATCGAAATCGTCCTCACGAAGGCCAGCTATGAACGACTTGACAATGTGTCTGTCTTGGCCTTGATGACTTCATGGCCAATGGGGTGCGTGATTTGAATGACGTTATAATGGGGTCATGGGTGCCTGGGTGACCTTGAAATAGTCTACACAAAAAGCCTGCACATCTTTGCGGGAGTGTAGTTTCGGAACTACAGGGATTTAGATCTTAAGGAGGACAGGGCTGTGAATCGCAGCGAATGATTTTCAAGATCTGAGGTCGGAAAACTTACTCACTGGGAAACTACAGTTGGAGCCATTCTGGGACGTGGCAAAACGTCCAAGAAGACACGGGAGCGTGCTGAAAAAGCTCTCTCTCCTCCTGCTGTCACGGTCGAGATATCAACCCCTGGCTAACTTGGGGACGGGGCGCTCCGCCAGCCCGGTCGCCCAGCGCAGCTCATTGCCCGTGCGTTTTCCGCGTGTCTTGCCTTTCTCCCCTGTGGGAACAGTCTGACGGTCTGGTCCCTGCGCAGATTTCGCTGGTTCTGCCCCGCTCGCCCTTCTATCCCCTCCCCTCGGCAGAGCGAAGGCTGTATAGGGGCAGGGGATTGGAGAAGACAAGACCGGAGACACTTGAACGGAGCAGGAGCAGGGGATGCAGGAGGTTGAAATGCGGAATGGTTGACGTTCAATGGTGTTTGGCCGCATTTTCACGCATACGAATTTTGCGCCCGGTATCCTTTTCGGAGACGGTAATGCTGCGTTATCATGCCTTATGGCGCCAATTTGAAGCAAATGTTTTCGGAAGGAGAAAGGCCCGCATAGCTTGAGACAACTGAATTAAAAAGGCGTAAAATATGGCTGTTGACGTTAGAAATGTGCCCCCCGCGACCCTCGGAGCAGGGACCCATGAAAAAACATACAAGAACGCCACGAGAGGGGCACACATGCATAACCTTAACTGGGCTCAGCAAACACACACTAGTGAACAAGCCACTTCCTGGCAAGTTGAAATCAGCCCGTCCGTTACAGTGGCAATTCGGACACGGCTAGCCTGACAGCGTCTCTGACGTCATGACAGCGTTCCATGACGCAATAAAGTGATGACGCATCGAGAAGCATAGCAACTAAAAGGAAGCGTTGGTGTCTGGAGCAGTATTTTGCACCTTAAAGTACATCAATAGGTACAAGTGAGCTTATTTCATCGTAGCTCATGCTTGCTGAAATATCTTCCAATGGTGAACATTTCCTTTAAAACTCCTTGGGTCAAAAGGCTTTAAACCCTGAGTTTCCCAATAGGTGGAAGGTTATTATCCAGTCTAGAAATAAAAATCGGTCCCGGAATCCATGTCTTTACTGCAGCATTGATGAGCTGGCCGCGTGGCAGAAAAGTTGCAGTGTATTTTGGGCTAAAGCAGTGAATGCATGGACAAACATCACACATTGCGCAGAACCAAACGGCGCACACATTCTGAACGAAGTGCTTCGGAACCACTCCTAATTAAAATTGGAAGCAATGGCTTTAATACCCAAACGAATGCTTATTAGACGTAGAGACACCAGAATAAAACACTTGTATACTGCAGAAGAAAGAAAACTTATGATGACTAACGAATTACTATGCATTCCCACGGTAACTCAGATCGGCCATTTCCTACTGTAGAGACGCATTCGCAGCTCATGGAGGGAGATTCTTTCACGTCATAACCTGGACAGACTGTCCGTTCAGACTCCTTCACAAAACTGGAAACGTTACACAGGGCCACACCGTGGGCATAGACTTTTAGACGTCGGCTAAAGTTTCAACACAAGCGAAAGCCCAGTCCAAGCGATTACTGGAATATGAAATAGCTGAACAAGTTAACTGGACTGCGTTGTACAATAAATTGAACAAAGCCACATCCGACCTTAGACCTCGATGAAGGCAACTTCAACTCACGTTTGCTCCACTTATTCGGCGTTGCTGATGACAACAAATGCCGTTATTGTCCTCAACAAACCAAGACCATTTTGCGTACGGTTCTGGGTAAATGTGTGGCGGAAATTTAAAATACCGACAGGACAGACATCAAACGCCGTTATCTTGCGCCTGCAGGCTGGTGGGGACAACAGACGGACAGCGTTTACCCATGCATTCTCCTCGGGAAGAGCTACATCTGGCGATGTCGATGTGCTTCAGTGGCCCCATCCATTGGTGCACATACTGTCTCTGAAGCTCCCTATGTTGTAGTTGAGACGTACGTGGCGAAATGTGATGGAAAAATAAATAGATCTGATAGAGAATAGAAAAGTGTGTTGAGCAAGATTGCCTCCTGATGCTCGATGTTCTTGCTGCTTGATAAGTGTGTGTGTGTGTGTGTGTGTGTGTGTGTGTGTGTGTGTGTGTGTGTGTGTGTGTGTGTGTGTGTGTATGTATGTGTGTGTGTGTGTGTGTGTGTGTGTGTGTGTGTGTGTGTGTGTGTGTGTGCGTGTATGC
Source organism: Pollicipes pollicipes (assembly GCF_011947565.3). NCBI lineage: Eukaryota > Metazoa > Arthropoda > Thecostraca > Pollicipedomorpha > Pollicipedidae > Pollicipes > Pollicipes pollicipes. The sequence continues at coordinate 38,467,327 of NW_023596136.1, forward strand.
GTTTGCGTGTTTTTTTCTGTTTTTGTTAGGTGTGAAATAGAATAAAAAATCGTATAGAGGGGAAAAATTGAAATAGCCCGCACTACACCAAACGAATACCATTCTGCTTGAGAAAAACTCGTAATATTTAATAAGCTATATGTATTTATAAAAGCTTGTGCTGTGTAAGGTTTTGAATGGAAGCGTAATGAGCTCCGGGTGGGAGTCGCCGACAGTGGAAGCAGTGTGAATGGATGTCTATGTTTGTGTCCAAAACGACTTTTTCACAGGCGTGTCCGTGTGTGGGGCAGGCGAGAATGAAGTGCGCCACGTTGTACGGTGTGTCGCAATAGCGACGCAGTGTAGATGATGTGCGGTCTATGATGCATGAGTGTGTTAGTGTTGTGGGGCCCTTTCGGAGCCTAGCGAGAAGGACCTCCTGTTCGCTAGGTAGGTGTTCTGATTTGCTTAGCCTCAGTGTGGAAGTGCTGGCGCGATCTGGTGCTGGCGGCCGCGCCTATACGATTCGCATTGTGAGGAGCGATACGAAGAATTTGACACAAGAACATGAGAAACTGAACAAGCAGGATCGTTCCGAGCAGGCATGCCAAGAGTCTGACTGCAGCGTCTGCGAGATCGTCCCCCTTAATACCATAATGTCCTGGTACCTAGATGATGGTTAAATCACAATCTGCACGCAACGCTCTGTTTCGTCTGCACATGCGTCATGCAGCTGGTGAGAATCCAATTATCAGTCACAGTTCAGAACATCACCATTGGCAGGCTGAGGCAAAAACTTCAAAGCAATGTGAAGGCACCGGCACATGCACATTCCAGTGATTACGCTCAAACGTATGCTTTAGACGACCCGGTGTGCTGCAATCAAGATGTGTTCTATGACCTCAAAAGTGAGGCAGCTATGCTTGAAGGAAATTTACCCACCGTAAGTAGTGAGCGATTAGTGACTCCGTCCCTGTGGGTGCCGCCACGAAACACGGCCCGTTTGCCTGCGATAGCGCAATGAGACGAAGCTGGCGATTCGGAACTAATCGCGTCGATTATGAACATTGAATGATAAACATCGAATCAGTCATCTGCCCCGTCACGCCCCCATTTGGTGGTAGACGAAGACAGCGGTAACAGCCATGGCACGCATTGCGCATCAGTGCTCTTTTACCATGACAGCTCAGAGATACTGTTTAGGAAACCATTTCATAGACCTGTGAGCACTAAAACGATGTCGTTACCACCAAATCCACGGCCGCACTACCCTAGCGCATCGCCAAACTCAGCATGGCTCACACATGCAAAGAGAGATTGATTTCACGCACATGCCAACCATATAAACATAACCCTCGTCCTAGTGGGGGTCGATGTGATCCTTCCTCCGACGTCTTCTGAGGATACCTAGCTGGCATGTTGGGCAATTACACCCACGTTTTGAGAAGCCTGTGGGACATCTCTTAACCGTTTTTTATATTAAAAAGGTGTCACCAGCCATTCTAGCCATTCTAGTTTCGGAAAAGGGTGGTTTGAAAGGGTGGAAAGGGTGGGAGGGTGGTTTCGGAGACGGTGGAAAAGAAAAAGGTACACGGCGATCTGCGGCTGGTGCGGGCGGCGAGTGACAAACGATTCCGCTCTTCGCGCAGGCTGGCCGACGCTATTTTTATATTTTTATCGACACTCATCCCAACATTTGCCGCAAATGCTCACGTACACACATAAACATTCACTGGACTATGATGTCATTGCTCCCAGGATCAAATAGCCACAGCAGCAGTCAGCTGAGGGCAATAGTATTGACACAGTTGTCAAGTCATCTTGCTGGAAACGGTACATCCTCCAGGGCCGCAGCGCAAACGCCGGCAAAACAACAGAACGCAACTACACATCGTCATGTATGCACGACAACCCTTACCACCGATGGACTGCACTGCTCAAAACACGATCATGTCACCAAAACGACAAATTCGCCATTTTTTCATGAACCCTGCGTAACGTGAAACCTACCGCTTCCTTAGATCAGACAGTAGTAGTTGCCTTAATCCTCGGAGAAAAAAAAAGCAGGAGAATGGAGACATAGTTGGGTTGATATTTCGGCAACATACCCTCATCAAGACAATAGCAGAAGTCAATTCAGGATAGCCTGCCGACGATCCTACTCGGTTTTTTGTTCCTTTTTTAACAGCAGGCCATAGTTTTTATGGGGTACCAACATTCAGGGAATTAAACAAAGAGCGATTGTCAGCCATTACCGCGATACAGTGCCTATCTAAAAACGGAATACGCGCTTCCGCTTGCTTGTGCAAGCTTGCATTCGTTCGGTCTGAAAGAATTGTTCCACGTACATCCGAAATGTCTCAAAGGAAAACCCATCTTCTTTTCTTCGTTGCATGTGGCTATGTCTTTGAGCTAGCAATATTACGAGATTTGCAGCGTATGAAAAATTTGTGTCATGAAATAGCACAGCGCTCGCATTGAGCCTGGTTCGGGCGGGTCTAACGTATCAGTTTACTGTAGTTGATACCAGTATCAGTGCATTGGAGACCATGCTCATGGTGGCTGTTACAGTTTCAGGCCATACAGGTGCAGTGTGAAAAGGCTTACACAAAAGTTATACAAAAATGATACGAACAATAGTCTAAGAGCTATGACAGACATGTCAACGCGCTATAGGTCGGATTAGGTACTAGGTCGTTTCTTAAATATCTAAAAGTATCTCTTGCATCGAAAGGCACCCACGGGCTTGCAGCTGAAAACAATAGTGCACAATAGTGCGTGCCGACATTGTTAGGTTGAATGGCGTGTTCCACATCTGTACAGGTTTTGAAACTGAAAAAGTCATCTTGAAGGTCATTTCGTACGGTTCACAGCCCTTCCCTTGTTAAGACATACACCTACCCAGTTCTTAAGCTAGACGCCCGCAAATATGTGCAGACTTTTCGGGGTGCCTATTTCATGATCACCCAGGCACTCATGATGTCATAATGACGTCGTTCAGATCGTGCCATTCCACGATCTGCGCGGTGATGAAGGCCAAGAAAAATATGATTGTTGAACCTTACAATCTGGCATTTGTGAGCACGGTTTCAACATATGGTGGCCGTTAGTTGGCTCTTAATCGACGTTGTGCAATGTACGATTACGATCAAATAATGAAGTATTGATAGACGGTTTCACTTAACAGAGATATTGTGCTATATAGAGAAGTGTTTTTTTAGTTGAAAGCATATCATATACATAAATAAGTGAACGTATTTCATCACGTGTGATGCCTGACCAGCTTGAAATGTGAAATATTCCCTTTAATGGAGATATACATACAAATAATGCTCCAAAGACGTTTAGCTTTGCACCACTATTTTCAGAATTCAACAAGAAACACACCTGTTCATGCGATGTGCCCCAGTGAGGTATGGTCTTGTAGGGCATGTAACGCTGAAAAGTTCGATTTTCAGGTAAATGTGACATTTGACCTGACATTATGGGGTGGTTTATTCACTCAGTAATATAGCACCTGTTACCAGTTCTACCAATCACCAGTTCTCCTTGATCCAATCCACCGTTACCTGTTCTGTAGACTCTTTCTTGTTTTAGGAACGTCAGGGGGAGCTGGCATCGACCGCCTATCAGTCCGCGTTATGAAAACCGGCGGATCAGGGTGAGAGTACATGGAATACACAGGATGATCTAAATCAATGTGCTTTCATGTGCTCAATGTGCAAGCATGGTAATCTTTGCTCACTGGACTTAACAACCATAACCCTTGTCAAATGGACCTGTCTACTGCTTCTCATGGTCTCGAAACAATAGCAGAAGTCACCTTCTGCTATTGTTTCGAGAAAGCCATATTGCCGAAATATCACCACGACTATATCTCCATTTTCCTGTTTTTTGTTTTTTGTTTGAGGAATAAGGCTAATAGCACTGATTTATCTGTATGCTTAATTTTCCTCTGTACTGTAACTGATGTATCTGTATGCTTAATGTACTGAACAACTTACGTAACTGTTGCGACTTTCACCGTCAAATAAAAGGTCAACAATAGCATTGGGTACCAAGCTATCAACTCTTTGGTTGGTTTTCAGCAGGAGTTTCTCTGTAGCAAACAAGTGGGTGCAACGAAAAGATATCCGTACATTTAATGATCAACAGACTTTAAAACCTGTCAGACAATTAATAACCGCGGTGGCATATAACACTTCGCCATACATGGGAATCTGTTTGGTGCTACATTTTCTCAAGGTGTTTGCATGACCGCGGTATATATATATATATATATATATATATATATATATATATATATATATATATATATATATAAAGAGAGAGAGAGAGAGAGAGAGAGAGAGAGAGAGAGAGAGAGAGAGAGAGAGAGAGAGAGAGAGAGAGAGAGAGAGAGAGAAGAGAGAGAGAGAGAGAGAGAGAGAGAGAGAGAGAGAGGAGAGAACGAGAGAGAGAGAGAGAGAGAGAGAGAGATATTATATATATATATATATATATATATATATATATATATATATATATATGCCAAACTGGGCACACTGATTAACACGGCATGTAAGCGTACAGTGTGATCTTGCTATGCCTTCGACGTCTACCACGAAATTGAGGGTCCTGAGCTGTTCCTAATCCAGCCATGCACGTGACGTGACCTGAAAGAACTTCCTTAGTCTTCATATAATACATACACACACACACACACACACACACACACACACACACACACACACACACACACACACACACACACACACACACCACACACACACACACACACACACACACACACACACCACACACACACACACACACACACACACACACACACACACACACACACACACACACACACACACACACACACACACACACACCACACACACAACTAACTATATGTATATATATATATATATATATATATATATATATATATATATGTATATTTATATGTATATATAAATTACGTATATGTATATATTCGGAGGCGTGACAACTGAGACGCAGAACACATCCCTCCTCCACTGCTTTGTCAGCACATTATAATATGTAACAGGTAAGTGCACCCTAAGCAGCTTCAGCTTCTTATCGCATCGCTGGCTCTCTTAACTTCATTGGCTCGATCAGCTCCTTCTTTTTCGCCCCATATCACCAGTCTCATCTCCAATCAAACCACTGAAATCACCGCTTCATAATGCATTACCACGAAGAACCAACCGTGTCAAACGAGATCCAATCACTCTAACCTGAGTGACGTCGTTACTGCGATTCTTTCCTTACAATCAAATAGTGCGAAGTTTACACGAGCCAGTCTTGTGTATGCGCGGTCTAAACCTTTGGGAATAAAAACACCGACACCTGCATTGCAATCTCCATGGGCCGCGCGGCGTAAGCTTCGCATCTCACATCCCGGTGCGTATAAGCCTTGTGGCGTCCGCCCCGCAGCTCACATTACGGTTCCCACAAGCTGCGTGGCGTGAACCTTGCATCTTACATCACGGTCCTCATAGGCCGCGCGGCGTGAACATCGCAGCTTACATCACGGTCCCCATAGGCTGCGCGGCGTGTATCTCGCATCTTACATCACGGTCCCCATAGGCCGCGCGGCGTGAACCTCGCAGCTTACATCACGGTCCCCATAGGCCGCGCGGCGTGTATCTCGTATCTTGCATCACGGTCCTCATAGGCCGCGCGGCGTGAACCTCGCATCTTACATCACGGTCCTCATAGGCCGCGCGGCGTCAACCTGGCAGCTTACATCACGGCGGCCGACGGGCAGTCAAAAACGACCGCTCAGCGGAACGAAGTGCTTAGGGGCGCTCTTTATTCAACCGTGTTGTTATCAGTTTTCCCTGTTACGAAAAACATTATTATTCTTAGGTGTAAACGGTGATTCACGCCTTGTATATGATCGGCGTAATTTTCATGCTGATGCCCGGACCGGATTAGCTGCTTCGCTAATTAGCTTACGGCTATCTCCTACCTGATGTAGGATGCCCCGCACAGCGAAGCGGCCTTGGATCAACCCAGTGGCCCTTACTGACGCAAAAGGATTCCTTTCCAGCACACGGCGTCCAGTAATCGACACAGGAGGGGCCCAGACCAACGCGAGGCCGACTGTTTGGCATTGATGATCTGTAAGCGACATGATGTGTAAATAGGGGGTCCTCACTGCCCATGGTGCTCTGATCGGCGCGATATGCCTCTGCAATAAACACTTGATGGTCCAGACCCGGAGGGTCGGGCCCTAGACATATTCATATTCTGCATATTAGGGGACCGGCCGTGTGACCCGGGAGTCTAGCTGAGCTTCCGGTCAGCCTTTTGTGCCGCTCAGGCCGCTCAGATCCCTCAATCGTGTCCTTGATTGTCGACAGGCTCAGTTCAAATTCCCGTAGGCTCGTAAGTCCCCGACCGACGAGCGCACAGAAACAGGGCCTGGGAAAAGCACGAGGCATGACTTCTCAGCTCACGCAGTCTGGATAAATATCTGCGTGTGAAAGTTGGATAGCCACCAAAAATGCACCATCCGCGAATGGTAGCGGCAATCCCATGCCACCCGACCACAAGCCCATCGATCAAAACAAACTTAATCAAGTGCGCACAGACACTCCCTCTCCCCACTGCCGCCAAACTTCATCCACAAACCGTCCAGACTTCGGGAGAGGGGGAGGTCGGCTGTCCTGGGTCGGCATAATTGGTGTTTGTGCGGGAGCTGAGAAACAATGAAAAACGGGGAAAGGCAGCTGATAATTCTGATAACAACGGTGGAGATATTGAATCGGCAAGGCCTGACAATATTTAAGCGCACGTTCTAATGTATCCGTCCACCTGTGATCTATGGAGTTTTGTCTCCCAACCCCGACCCGACAGTTGCTGTGGAGTTGTGCCCCCTCCAAGCAGCTCACTTATTTGTCGTGAGCGCCACCCACCCAGTAATGAGTGGTGGCCTCACCGGATAGCTGGCTGCGCCATGAACTAATGTAGCTGTCCCTCACATTCCTTGTTTCTAGTCCTAAAGCATGTGAAGTAGTGTAGAGATCTGCTCCCAGACTCATATTGCACCTGCTGCTGATTGCAAAGGGCATGTTCACGAAGCTCATTATGATGCGAAAACAGCCAGTGATGATTTGTATCGTTTCCCGGACATCTGCTTAGTTTCTTAAATCCTCATTCATGCTGTACATATCACGTATTTCTGCCAAAGCCAAGCTTGCTTGCTTGTTTGCAGCCAAGCTTAACCCGTTGCCATTGTATATGGATGCCCACAAGATTACCTAACTCGCGCAGACCTCTAGCTAGAACAGTCATACGCACGAGCAAAATACACTTTCACGCATGCACACTAACGTATGTGCGTTTCAATTTACGTAAGACTTTAAGCAGCAGTGAAGCTTAATGGCGGTGACAAACTTTTACCCGGCATTAAACAATCATCCTAGGGAATTTGACATGCATAGCGAACTACTTAACCAGACGTCTCGGGCCTGATCAACCTGTTCTTCTGTGGTAACATCTTTCGTAACTTTTGCTCGATTTACACAGTCGCTTGTACCAGTTCATTTGTACACACAGCAAGCCAAGTTGTTTTGGCCTTGACCCCGTTCTCGCGCCTTCTTCTGACTTTGTTTCGCGCGCCAGCTCAGCACAATCAGGTACAAGCAAGGAACCTGGTAATGAGCTTTTCGTCATCGTTGTTTATGTAATGTAACGAGAGGCACAGCGTATATCTGGAGCCCGAACGACTCGATTGGCCATATTATCGCTCAGATGCCACGGCCCGAGTAAAATTCAAGTCGAGGCCGCCCCGCGAGAGCCCAGGCCGCTTACCGATCCGTCCTTACTCCCGTTCATTGCAGTCATGCAGAGCTCCGTCTGTTCTCCCCCCCCCCCCTTCCCCACTGATGCGTCTTTCCTGGCGTCAAAGCCCGACCGCGATGCGTGGGTTGGCTGCGTCGGGCTGAGGCGTGGCAGCCACACGCTGTTCCGGCGGCGGAAATTATACGGGTGCCGGGGCGGCACGACCGACCGAGGCGACGGCCCGAGCCGCCTGCCCACAATGGCCTAATTGGACCGCATTCGCCGTGTCGGGCCGCGGGCTTCGGCACCACACTGCGCCCGGCAAATGCCATTTATGAGGCCATTCCAGGCAAGTGAAATGCATGGCCAATTTGGAAGCTGAGTAGGTGAGTGTTGACACTGCGATGAGTGACACCGCTCTGCTTTCCATCACGCTCGTAGATTCCCTTTGCACGCTCTGCGGGACTGAGCAGATGTTTGACGTCAGTGGCGGCTGTCTCTTACGGCTGAGCCTGTGCTGGCGACAGCTGCGTTTGTGATCGTGGCATTGCGTTTGTCACTGGGGCTTTACGAGGCACTCTGTAAATGATGCATGTCACCCTGACAGCAAGGGCGGGCACCACTGGGAATCAAACCCCGCACCTCTGGTTTCCAAAACGTGCAGCTTAACCCCTGCGCCATCGGTACCCCTTTGTTGACAGTTCCAACTACTCGGTGCACGGCTTGTACAGACGCCGACAGTGCAGAGGTCCTCCGCTGAGGTGATGTACTGCTGTGATCAGTGAGGACGCGCGTGCTGAACCCACATGGCCGCGTACATTTGAGTCGTGGTGATCACAGTAGACATGTCAGCTGATAAACTAATAGTTATTCTCTTGCTTCGTTTCCCGTCTGTGCAAGCAGCGGTAAAACCGCGTAGATCATGAATGATTGCACATATGGAATGTCATGACTGATGGCAGAATGCGTCCATGCTTTGCACACATTCAATCCAAGACTGCACACATCTCTGTTGGGATTCGGTCGGCTCCTGTTACCGGTGACATGAGAGGCCGCCGTCGAGGGCGTGCCCTCGGCACTGCGTGACGGCCCGCGCACGAGATCACGTGACTGCGTGTAGAGGCACCGTCACGAGAGGCGTCTATCGATCGGAAGAGGATGCGAACGACACAGGCGCAGACCTGCCGCTGCACGCGCGCGGCTGCTGTCAGTGCCAGGCAAATGAGACAGATGGATTAGCCCTGTTTCTTCTTCAGTATAAAATCCGGGTTTATTTTTTCATCTCGATTTTGAACGTCATTGAGGCGTCTCACAAACAGCCTGCATTTTGTTCCGAAGCTCTGATTATGACACCAACGCTAGACCGAATTGTAAGGCGTTAGTCTAGCGATTGCAGGCTTTTGTTTGACCTACAAGATGGTGCTTAGAAAGGAAACCTGGAATCATAAAACTCGACCAAGGGCCCTATTTCAGCCATGGTCTTAAAATGGTTATAGTCGAAATGAATGAGCTACCCACACAAGCTAGAGAGTTCCCTCTTTAGCTTTCCGTGGCCAGGCCGCTTCAGATTATGGCATGTTTGTTTTCGCGCCGTCCGTGACATGCAAGCAACATCAAGTATAGATTAGGTTAGGCTGTCCACCGTATCCTGGTGCCGTGATATCCAGCCTGAATAGATGTTTCCTGTTCTTGTCATGTTCATTGCACTGGTGATGAAAATATCATTAACTTGTTCAAGGCAAAACGCAAAGGGATTCTGATTCACAACGCATCTACTAGATTCCGAGGTGCTGCTTGCGTGATTAGTGCAAGAGCTCTTGCATTAACCCATGTCCCGTAGAGCCACTCAAGAACATCGTTCATCGCTACGGTTTGATCAAAGGCATCCGAGAAGTTTTGAGTGCGGAATTTTCGGCCCTGACTAAATGGCAAAGTTCCTTCTGCTTTCACGGGAATGTGCAATGAACGGGCACCTCGAGATTTCAAGGTTCTAGGTAGTGTCTTATTGTTTGAATACCAAGGCACATTCCAGACGTCCAGCATTGGATTGCAGATTCACCGGCAGCGTAGTGGTACGGCAGGTGGGCCCTGCCACAGAATGCATCGCTGTAGAACCACGAGACCTAGGTAATTCGGATCTCATTGTTGCATGCTTTGCCATGGCATACAATTTCTGTTACGCTGCAGGCGTTACCGCCTGGGTACATTCCATCGCCTTAATGCGACTTTTGGTAGTTTTTTGTCGCCTTTTTGGCGCCATTACGCTCAGCGTACGACCAATGGACCATTTCCCACAACTAACAACGCCTGATGTTTTATTTGGGCATTTATTTTGGGGCTCCCTTTCAAACGACTAAAGTAAGGTATCTATCCCCTAGTGAAAGCCAGACAGGCAGACTAGAAGGAATAACGGAATGCTATAGCATATGGAAGTAAATGTTAGTACGGCAAAGGCGTCAACTTCTTGCAATCTGAAATTTTGCAACGTTGCTCGATGCCTTGGCATATGTCTCCACCAATGGGACACAACCGGACATCTACTAGAGCAAAAAACCGAACTTCTACTGGCTCCATATCCGGCTATTGCCTGCCTAAACGGTCTATATATCGCTCTATTTTTATCGGAGCATTTAATTAGCGTGTTTTAGCCATAAAAGACCAATACATTGGTACATCTTGCTTTCCTTTCCACAGGGCCAATGTGAATGGCGCCGACATCGACGGACAAAGACCTTACTGTGCGAGGCATGACTAGAACTGCGCGTGTAACGCAAGCAAAGTGTCACTCACCCCCACGTGGGACGGTGTTTTCAACCGGCCGGGTTAGGAAGCCGTAATGAATAGTAGTTAGTGTCCTGGATTCCCACGTGGGAACCCGGGCACGAATAGTGGTTGCGCCATGGTCCCTGAGTGCTAATATGGCTGATGTAGTCGCTGGTGCGCTACAATAGGGGCTTGACGGCGTGTGTCGCTTTCCTTATAACAATCAGCCGGGTAGCTGTCACCGTCATATTATGCTATTATCATAGCGTTCTATTTCATGGTGTTTGTGTGTGTGCATACTATGCTACGGTCATCATGTACTGCTTGAATTTCGGATGTCTGCTTTTGAAAAAGGCAACCATGACAGTCATCACGCGGTCTTACGCATGTTTGCACCGTCAGGCTTTTTTCATCACGTCGATGTTATTGATATCCCCCCTGCGGAAAGTACAGCAAAACGTAACGAACTATAGTATCTCATCATAAAATCACACTGTATACTTTAGATACTTGCCAGGATCCCATTGGATGCCAAGGTAATGGGAAATTGGGATCGGATCCCCATATTTTTATTTAGCGGTTCTAGTACATGCTTGCTGAACAGCTTTTCCAACAGCGCAGAGCGATCACGAGGTACCAGTCCGCGTTAAAGATGGAACTCCCAAATCACATATCAGAAGCGAATATGTCCTCAGACATCATTCAATTCACAAGGGTCCGTAAGTCTGCTAGCTCAATCGACAGCCATTGTTTAAAACGCGGCAATTATTATTCAGCTTAATACAAACGAAGCCAGACAAAAACTCGTGTCTCACAGTTGGTGTCGGTACATTTTTCAACACTACCAACTGGAGTTTTTTGCTGAAGACAAAGGATATTAAAGAAAAAAAGGCTGCCAACTGCATATCCGTTCCAACAACTGAATTCCGCTCAAACAAATCAGACCCGATCATCCATGTGACTTGTCAGCCTTACCAAGTGGGCAAGATAAACTCCGAGTCCTATCCGACGGCAGGTACCCAGGCAATATTTGTATGTGGTTTACTTGGAAACCACTTCTACAGGAAGGATATCCCATCTTATTTGGAGGAGGATTTCATGACACTGAGGAGGGCGTTATCTCCCCACTAAACAGGCGATTAGAAACCCCTGTGATATTCAGCTCGCGCGGGCTCCCATCGGGGATGCGGTTCAGCCGGCTACTTGCTGACGTCCGCAGCCTTGCCCCCCAGAGACACGAGCGCTGCGAGGATTCGGGATGACGTGGTGGGTGACGACAGAAATGTGGCTCCGGAGCGCTGGTCGCCGGCCGACGAACGATATACCTCGGAGGGTAGAACAGCCGCAGTCCAGATTACAGCATGCGAAATGCCTGAGGTTCCCGTAGTGCTCAAAACCTGATGATGAGTTTTTTAGTCTTTGAGTGCACGTTGATTCGTGAGTGTCGTTGATTTTCCGGAAAATGCAAAGGCTAGGACAGCAAAATAGAGGTTGCAGAAGGACTGAGATGAGATTTGATTGCTGCGGATTGAAAAAAAAAATGTTCAACTGTAATCCTGGTCTGGTGTGCTATTACAAACGTCTCGGCTAGCTTAACTCTTCAGCCGTCACTATGCGCTATGGAGTCCTGAGAAGAAATGGATGATGTTTGGTTTTTACCCAGGTATGCGTCGCAATCCGAATTATTTTTTTTTGAAGCTCTGGAATTTAAGTCCAGCGTCTTTTTTGATAGCGAGGCCGGTGCTCTACCAACTGAGGTACCGCAAAGGACATGTGCCATCTGTCTGGCCTGATCCGATCAGATGAGCAGATCTGATCTGGGCTGTCCTTTTCAATTGCTGTGTTCGAATAACGCAAAGTTAATCTATCATGTTTCTCCATCACTTTAATTACGTTTTGCCCCCCAGCAAATATATTTCCAGTGCAACCAATCAGCTGCATCTGGGATTCAGGGCATGGGAGCTCGGAGCGATTTTCTTTCCCAATATAATTTCGCATACGCACCTTAAATGAATGGCCCTGTCAGGTATAAACCGCTGCAGGTCCCTGCAGAGCTCATCGATATTAACGAAAAGTACAGTTCGTTGGAAGCTTCGAACCATTTGCATTTGGGCTGAAGCTCGAACGTACGCTATTATGGATCGCCTGGTTATAAGTGTGCGGATGACAAATGATTCGGGACAATTTTCAATAGCCCCAATACATTCGGAGACGGCAGAGCCACCAAATATAAATTGCTCATCAGGAAGTTCGCCTCGTGTTCGACGAGGCAGCAACTGCGGTGCGCAGATGGGCTGGCTTCCGCCGAAACCGGCTAAAAAGGGAGATGCCATTCCTTATAGACTCTAGACATCATCCACGCCACTTGCGTTTAAATGACCACCATACGAAAGCTGAACGTGCATTATGACGACGAGGCTGACTGCGTGCAGCTGTTGAAAGTGCTTCTTGCAGGTGACTGTTGTCTAGCGGTAGTGATCATCATGCATCTGCCAAAACATGTAATTTTACCGTACGAACCATCAGCCGTCTAGCCAAAGTATAAAACCAGACCAAATTCGGTTTTCTGCATCTGATTCGATGATGTCTATGACGCCAGTCAACAATTACGCCCGTGCGTCATCGTGAGGTAGATGCGCTTCAGCGCTGCCTGCCAATCATCCGGCGCCCAGGAACAGTCCAAACCTTCAAGCGTTTCACCGGAAATGTGAATGCGGAAAGTGCAAGTAAGGGTGCACAGAGGCGATCACCAGACATTTAGATTATCACTGGTTATGACGTCAGAGCCCCTGCCAAACTGGTCGTGTTAGGATTACCACTATAGTGGACGGGCTGGGCCACTTGCGGTATCTAAACCTGCCGAGAGGTAGGATATTTGCTGGGGCGTGCTTGCTTAAACGGGATATCGTTTTGTGCTCGTGTTTTAGCCCTTTCTCATCATGTTGTATATTTGTCCGGGACTGTATATTACTGACTTACTTTCACATACTCTATTATGGTGCTTTTCTTAAGTTATTCGATTTCCAGCCTTAATTCCTTCATAGCTCGTGACAGTGCCACAATTCCGCTATTATGCAGCATAAAACGTGGTTCGTTGTTCCGAAGCCAACTTATGTACAATGATGCCACAGATCGTGCTGAAAATGCATCAGACACCAATAATCCGATAATCATAGTTGCCCTGACCCTGACCACTACATGGCCAATAAGGTGGCAGTATTGGTGTGACGTTTCAATGTTGTCATGGATGTCTGAGCGGCCTTGAAATAGTTTGCTCGAAATAGTCTGCACATGTCTGCGGGCGTAAAGCTCGGAAACCAGATATTTTAAAGCCTTAAAAATAGCATGACTGTATATTGCTCTGGATGATCTTTATGACGGCCATCTGAGTTGAAACCCCCCAATAAATGTGGCACACGCCCTTTAAAGGTTAACTATCTAGCCGCAAGTACATGCGCTATTCAGTATGGCAATCCGAGAACTCTGCTAGGAGGTGGGGGCTCGAATGGCTGAGTATTCTGTTTTTAATGACTATGTTCACCGATTCAGGACATTTACTGAGGCGCATGCATCTGTTTTTAAAACATTTTCTGGAGTTTTTTTGCAGAACACTGTTCAATTGTGCCGATATACACGACCTGAAACATGGAGGCTTTTGGATATAACCAAAACTTGCTTGATACCGTCGTTGAACCTGTCCCTCCCGTGAATTACATTGCCTCCGCTGGTGGTTTTCTGTTGCTGAGCTGGACTGGTTGACGCTGTATGAGGAAACTCGCCCTTAGGCGGAAGTCCCCCCTGATTTGGCGTCAGTTTTAGCTCCGCACGAGGACGCATAGCATGAGAGCAACCGTCCGCAGCTCTACTTTAACATATGCCGCTTGTTTTTGTCGCATTCGTCTGGCTCATGAGATACAAACCACACTTGTTTGAGCTTGCCTTGGACTTTGGCACCGTAAGTGCCCTGAATATATTTGTGCTGGCATTAAGAACAAATTTATCCTTCGCATCGGGTAAATAGACTATTTGGCATGAGCTGACACAAGGCGTATCAAATTATGACGTCCTTATTCTAGATGCGCTGAAATTTTATGACGCATTAGTACGCTTTCACACTCATGCAGCACAACACTTTCCATTTTGGAGTTCCGAGTTTTGCGTGAGGATCCATGAGGGGCGCACGGTTCTCACTTGCTCTGACAACACATCTTCAGTTTTAGGTCTCGGTGTAAAAGGGCGCACGGGCAACCACGAATCCTACCATAAGTGAAAGACGAAATTGGTAGCACATCAGTCCGTGGCAATGAAGCTCACTTTGGTGAGAATAAGCCAGACATGAATGTTTTCCATTTTGTCAAAGAAATACGCGCAGTCCCGGCGCCATAACAGCACCTTCTTCTCCTCCCTGCCCGGAGCCATTGAGGTGGGCCAATGCGCCATTATACTATATGATGCTAATTGTCCACAACAGCGCCTTCAGAGAGCTACGTTTTGCGCCGATGTGGAAAACATTCGAATGCATCCTTTTGAACCAAATAAGTGCATAAAACAGGGCGCGGACGCCCATGAAACCTCACGATGAAAAACAGGATATTGACAGCTTTCTGGTATAGCACAGATTCGTCTTTTGGTTGTCAAAATATTCAGAAATTGGCAATTGTCACTTCCAGAAATGCGCTTAGACCAAAATGAGCGCCAGAGCGGCGATTCACTCTGTGCGTCTTACGGCGCTATTGTGTACATCTACGCGCCATCCCGTTAAATGCCCAGTTTGAGCACGTTTAGAGAGCCCACAGTTGGTGTTGCATATGAAAAGCTGCGAATGCTGCTGCCATATATTCTTTTTGGATATAATAGACTCAGGCGCTATTTCAGAATATTTTCTTTGGACATCCATGACTCAGCTGTTCTTTCAGAGGCATTCTTTTGGACTGTCTTGTGGTTGTAAGAATTTGTTGATATTATATTGTTGCAATGAGAGCTATCTTTCCACAAAAGTATGGATGCGGCACCAATCCAACCATATTTGCATCATGCTTCCTGCTGTGACATTAGCTTATAAACAGGGGTGTGTTAAATTATTCAATCAGAGGGAACGTTAGCAGTCCCCCCCCCCCCCATTTGGGCTTCAGCTCCCCATCCCCGCTTTGAAAACAAAGTGGGCGAAATCCGTGGTTTTCCTGAAGTTGTGATTTCCAAAACGGCCCTCTCTTATGTGCAAGGAGTCCCAGCTTGTGAACGTTTGAACCTAAAAACAGGGCCACTTGCAGAGTCTTCAACTTCAATGGGGGAGCCTTTCAGGTCCAAGGGTTATCCAAGCCTTTTCAATGACGTAGCCAGGAATTGGCCCAGGGTACAACAAATCGGGTCATAGGGGATCATTCCAGCCAAAGGACCCCGCTTTGTCGCTCCGTTTTTTTTGTTTTTGTTTTTTTTTGACAATTGTCTTTCTCCGAGAGTCTGGACATTCACAAAGACCTCTCCTAAGGTCCAGTCGTCTTAAGGCGATCTCCAGTTGAACAAATATGCGATACAAATGCGACCCTGAGCTCCTTTTTAATTCGGATTTTTTGGCTCAGGATCCTGTTTTGATCCCTTGGAGACGGTTTTATGTTTTAAAAGTCCTACGGATGTTGTAAACCGTCAAAATTGGCGAGGTGCCCTCCGCGACCTCCAGGGGGATGGCTCCCAAGCCACTCTCCCCTTATTGCCTACCACATTGCGCCTCTTCAAGTTAAGAGCACAACGAGCACATGAAGGCCCCTCCGGGATCCACTGGAGCATGGGTAGCAGTAGACAGCAGAAAGGGGTGGTCGCAGGGAGCTCAGTCTCATGGGACGGGACCGTAGGAGACATCGGACCCTCTCTGAAAACTTCCAGGCTGCACGCCTGCTTCGATCAGGGAAATATTTTATTTATTCTCTTTGCTGGTTTGGCTATCTGTCAAGCAACTGAGAAACGATGTCAGAAGGTCGTTGAACGATCTGTCAATAAATGTATGGATACAAATTTCATTACGAAGAGAATGATCTACTCAGTCAGAGCACGATGAAGTACCTTGCCATAGACAGCGCCACAGCTAGGTACCGAAGACCTCAGACCCCTTCAGATAAACTTAACAACGCCATTGCACCGCATGAGAATTTCCAGTTTCGGTAGACGTCCACCTACGGTGCCAAAAGCACCAAATCCACTAGGTTTCTGGCGATGCATTTTTTTCTCAAAGCAGTTTGTAGACCATACTGGCGCTATTATGTCAAATGAATGGGCATAACAGCAGTTCTGTAGGTGTGTCATCAAATCCATGCATATCACTCGCCAGAATCTGCCACCTTCATTAAAAGAACACAAATTACCTGTGCCAATATTACCGTCCATGGAGCCAAGGTTCAGTTCGTTTCATTTCTTGTTGCTCCGTTGATCTCTTGGCGCCCCATGGTGAAATCCCCGTTGCAGGCAGGTATGCTGATGGCCGCTTATTGCCATTAGAACCCCGGATTTGCAATGCTAAAACAGCAGCATGTGGCAATATTGTTTCGCTCGTACTTCCTAGTATAATGGAAATATAAGTTGAAAATCCCGTTCAAGTGTGAAACGCTTCCATTAAGGTAAATTGGCCGGAATTAAGGAATCTGACATAGTAGAGTATGGTATGTGTTTTACAAACCCAAAGAGTTCTACTGAAAAAAGCCTCAGAGCAGCACAATAACTGTGGAGAACGGGAGTTGATATGACAACGAACTTCGCACATCACCATCGGCGTGAGGCTTGGTCTTAATATCAACATGATGATAGCCATAAACCTTGTGGCAATGTCATGTATATTACCGTTCATCGTCTAACCTGTGTGCACAAGGAAATGGGAGCATACGTTTTCACCCTCCGCCATCTTCTGATATGGAAAGCAAGGGAGAAAGGGAGAGGAAAAGAGTGAGAGGGCGGTGGGGGGTGGGAGGGGGAAGACGGACGAAAAAGACGTCATACGTTCTCAGTCCCTGTCGGAGTTCATTTGGCAATTTGAAATTTGCGTCATTGAAACGTCATCATAGACGGTTGGTGTTTCGCTGGACTTTGTTTCGTTGGCCAACAGGTGATGTCTTGACCAGTGCGAGTATCAGTGTTTATTACTATGGAGGATAAGAAATTATTTGTAGCCGTGTATGACCTCAACAACCTTACTCGAATCAAGCCCCAGGACTTTTGTGTGTCCAGACACGGATGGAAAACAAGGGTTGCGGAGCGGTTGTAATGACTCGGAGTCCGCGTTGTCTTAAGATGTTGTCGACGTTTGCACCTTGAAGTTGGTATTCTGTTTCTCCCATTCCTGCGTGTCCGGTTATCAATCGACCTTGGTTGGCGTGTAGAGTCTCGTTAACCGTACGTCTCCAAGGTGTTTATTGAACCGAACCGGTAGGCGGGTGCGAATGCTATGCTTTGTTACCTAACACCAAATATCCAGGACAGAGAAGGTCATATTGACAGTGTCCTAGAATTGCCGACTTTGGGTGTAATGCAGCACCCTATGAGGGGGAATTTTTCATTCCTTTTCCCCTTGTTTTATGTGAATTTTCACCTCTGCCTGACATTGTCTGATCACACATGCCAAACCCCTATTTCCCTTTCTGAGGATTTCAGATGTCATTCAAAACCGAGCTCGCTTGAAACCACCAAGCATAAACGAGGCTCCACAGAACTTAGACACCTATGGCTATGTCCTGCCTCACCTACATCTGAATTATATTTATGTATGCACAGAGCAAAGGCGCCAGGTACCTCCAAGCCCAAGAATCCAAGCGGCTCCAGCCGCTTGCACGCACGCTTGATTTGTTTACAAAATGCATCACAATCGGCACCTGTGTGCCAAATGCAAGGTTTTCACGGATCCCCTATTTTTTTTTTTTTTGTCTCACCACCACACCACGAAAGCAGAGCCTGGTGCAAACACCAGCAAGGCCTGGGAGAGAATTTTACTCCGCGTATTTTTCCCCGAGAAAACTTGACCACTAAATTGCATCGCTCTCGAAATGCAGGAGTGAAAAATTCAAGAAATGTCCTCTAAATTAAATTTGCAAGATAAATACCACCATTTCAGCACTAATGCTAATAAATTTTACGTCAAATCAGTGACTTTTTGTTTTGGGGTGAGCAGAAAGAAGCCAGTAAGTATCCTGTGGGCCAGGGAGTTGCTTACATTACCTACTTTCAACACATGATTAGTACCCAGAGTTATCCATTTTCTGTTTTAATCCATCGAGTTTTGTCATAAGACAAATGGGATGGGATTTGTCACTCCCACCCTATTTCAAAAGCGATTCTAGCTCCCTGGATGTTGGTAAACACCATGGAACATGTATCGTGGGCCAACTGTTATTACGCAGTTGTACCACTAGAATAGTCAGCCAAGGATACCGACTAAACATGACGCTGGCATTTTGCATTGGTGACCACAAACAGTTGCGCGAGGAGAACCACGTAACATGTTATATTGTGATGTTTTGTTTGTTCTATTGGTAGGTGTCTGGTCTAGAATACTGCCGTCCAAATGCGAAAACGCATGTTTATTTCTGATGATTTTGCGTTTTGATGTTATTTGATTGATCGCAAAAAGAATTCCGTTACATGAGCCATTAATTGAAATTTGCAGTGTTTGCTCAGTGTTGCTCAAGAAAGGGCTAAAAGCTTGTGAAAATTTCACCTCATGGTTTAAATAATTGAATTTAGCTTGAGAAGGCGAATCAAGTGGCATCGAACACCCAAAATCGCCAAATATAAACCTATCGGGTGATGCCTTTGCACGATAGAATAGGAATGTGGTACGATTATACAGTATTGGAGTCCGCATCGTCTTCACCTATTGTAAACACTTCCATTTTGAGGTCGGTATCCTGTGCCTCTCATTGCTGCGCGTCGGCCTACCACGCCTCCCCTGTCTTGATGTAATTTCTTGATTTTTGTATGTAGATTTGCTCCGAATGGTTTGCATGGGTGGCTTCGGGTTCAGAGTATCTGCTAACATAGCTTGTTGCATGTACCCAGAACCCGCCACCCAAGTCGCGATGTCCAGTTCAGCGGATGATTTTGTATCCGCCCTTTTGCTAGACAGGAATGCGGAGGTTTCGTGCCGCACAATGCTGCGGCGCGGCCGCCCCGGCCTGGATTGACCCTCGTTGGCCAGTTACCAGCTGACCTTTCCACTTCAGTCGGGCAAAACCATTCGCCCGCTCTAGGACTCGTACCCAGTGCCGCTGGATTACGAGTCCACCACCTTTCCCCAAGACCACGGAGGCGGCTGTGGGGAAGATATAAGAAAGATAACAAACCACGATTTGCATTACCTACTGTGGCGGACCGTGGCAGAACAGCTTAAGGGAACTGAAATCCTTCGCCCGTATAACAATTTATTAAGTACCCTTGCCATGCCGCTTGCACAGAAATGAACAAAGAACACATCACACACAGATACAATACACATCTCATGCAACATAACTTCTGGAATTATCGTCGTTGAGCCGTTATTGTGGTAACCACCCGGATAAGCTGGAAGCTTTTCATTACGGCACAAATATTTACAACACTTAATCACGGCACAAGTATTGTTCAACAGTTATCACAGTAAAATCTCTCGCGCACATGTTTATCAGCAGACGTCTCGTGCACTGGGAATGCCCGATTATGTACAACTGTGTTCATACCGTTACCTCCACGACCCTTTATCTTACCAGCCTCCTGACTTGAGTATGATGTCTGAATGACGTCAGTCGTCACATTTCGAACAGTTAAGGACAGTACGGTATCAGCACGTCAGTGCTGCCGCGTGATTTCCATCAGCTAAGCCATGGGTCGACGGCTTTGTGACAGGATGACAGTATGGCACATGGGGCCCTCCACCCCGTGAAGACGGTCAAGTCTGAGAGCCGGGCACTCTACGCCGCGTGAGCACACCGGACGACGAGCAGTACGCCCGTCAGTGCAGCCATCGACCTGGTCGGCACGAAGCGATGTCCTGCAACGCCCGATGACGAAGTGTAAGCGGCCACGATCACGAAACAGTATGGAGGGGGGGGGGGGGGGCTGTTAAACAGGGAAGTGGGCATCACAGAGCGGGGCGGAGTTCATGACTACATGAACGTGGGAGGGAATGATATCGGACGATAGCAAACATGATGTGATTTCGCACGGAATAATAAATAACAATAAACGAATAAGTAGTTCATGGCTACATGAACGTGGGGGGGGGGATGATGTCGGACGAGAGCAAATATGATGTTCAATCGCACGGAATAACAAAGAACGATTTGTCCGTGCCGCGAATAGCAATCCTCGTACTAGGTTGTGCGAGATGTGTGCGTCGTGCGGTGGCTGTGCACTGCATCTGAACGGGAACGTAACTATCGCGGCAACGTGATTTCAGAGCCCCTCAAATCTAGTTTGTAACAGCATCATGACCATAGACGGCTATAAGGGTATATCACAAGCTGCGAGACGCCAAGTGAAGATGCTTCGGACACGGCGCCTTCCAAAGTCATCGAGTCATCGTTTAGAGCAGCTCAGCAGCGCATCGCCAGAGCATTAGCATCTGTATCAACAAATCTGCTGTTCGCATTAGGCTGTTTCATCCTTGGACGGCTCTGCGCAACACGTGACAAACCGCGCCGTTTCCCTCAATCGCGGCACAGTGGTCATCAGCCTGCAGCCGTCGTCACCAGGCGGGACAATAACGCTGGCGGGCGGCGGCGCCCGGGAGCGGCGGTTAATGCATCACATGCACTGTACAGCTGCCGACCGCCGCCAAGACAGCGTCGAGACGGCGCAGACTGACGAACAGTCCAGGCGCTGAAACTGGCACTGGATATAGCGTGTCTGTCTCTGACAAATGAGGCCATCCAGACGCCGTGCGAGTATTGGCGTCGCGCAATATCTCAGCCGATGCGCCAAAGCCATCTGGCAGCGCAAAGGATTGGAGCGCCTCGGTGGTCCCGTGAACGGGAGCTGCCATATTGGATTGGTTGAGACGTGTAAAGCGTGGTGTGGTTGCAAACTGCATTTGAAGAGCAGCGTAACGGGTCGGGGATTTCCACTCTGCCCGCAATGACAACATCGCGCTTTGACGGTGAGTTGTTGAACGACTGCAAACATCGAATGCATACATTCGCTGACACAACACTATTGGACAGACGCTACATTGTTTTCGAAGGGGGCAGAAGGTAAAAAGTATCCTCGTTAACACGAATAATTTCAGTTGACTTAGTAATTTAAGTGGGTCTCAGTGAAGGGGCGCTGAGCCCCTTGATGATTTCAACCAAGCTTATTGAACAGGCCTCATAGCCAGCTCTGTATAAGCAGTCGGCAAAGGTATATTCATTATTATCACCCAAATGTACGTCTCAGATCCGATGCACCGTGGTTTCAGTTTAACGCTTTGTCCGTTGTACCCTTACAGTTCCAGTGTTGCTCACATTTCCCGTTTGCTTTGAAACAGGGTCTTAAAGCGGGCCGCATGCAATCACAAGCAATCGTTGGCCCTGAAGCACCGTGAAGCATACCGCTTCACCGTTCGAAGCATGCTCGTGGTTCGAGTTACCTGCGTTCGGCTGAGCTCGTCTTGCCAGCGTCATGCTGGAGATGCGGACGTCCTCGCTCTGGTAGGAGACCGACTCGATCTCGGCCGTGCACTTGAGGACGACCTGGCCGGAGAGGCTGAAGTGGGCCTGCCGCAACCGGAAGTCGAGCCCCAGGGTGGCTGTATGCAGTCCGTCCGCCGCCAGCGTCTCCGGGTAGCTCCGCAAGGACACGTTGTCACACTGTGGGAAAGAAAGATTACTGCCGTTTGACTGATACACATCGCTGTAAATGCCCGAAGGTCCACGAGGCCATGCAATGTGGTTTTGAAGTGCATCCTTCTGTTCCTGTACCCCTCTCTCCATCCATTATAACGTGGGCACTACCTGACAATAAGTGGCACTAACCATCACACGATGGCCGCGGTTGTGTGAACCAATGACAATGTTTGTCATCAACAAACGTCGGTATTCGCGCCATAACAACACGTTGGCTCTCAAGTGTGCGTTTCCGTGAGTTCGTCTTTCCATGACTTTCCTTTGATATGCAGATGAAAAATTTTAAAAAGAGAGTTAGGTCTCCTCATGTCCAGAGTTTGTCAACGATAGCACAAAACTGAGATGTCGGAGCAATGCATTGGAAGATGAAGAGAGCAATGTTTCCTTTACGCATGCCTTGGTAAAGACCCCAGTGCATTTACTGACTTCCTCAACGATTATTAGGGCAGGAGTGAGTCATGCAATTTTCGTTTTCACACAAATAGCCGGTCAATAACATACAATGACCTCAGCAATATTACCATATTTCGTACAGTTCGCAACTATCAACTTAACTTTGTGTTGCGCCAACGCAGTGTCATCCCGTCACGCTTGCGCTTCTCCACTTTAACGGTGATGTTTCACATTTGAAGATATTGAAGCAGGCATCAGGTATGATGGAAGAAGCTCACTTATAACTATTGGTATACTTTTAAGTAAAAAAGACTGTTCCAGGCACCACCATTCCTCTGCCTGGTAAATACGCTCCTCGATACGCCACTTTTTCATTGCGTCATCGTACCTTGCACAGCGCTGACTGAAAACCAATTGACGGCCTTTTTTATCTGGAAATCGTATTCACGAACGCCAGATTTCAACGACTCGACAATTATTTTTTATCCGCCTTGATCGCCGCATGGCGTATGAAATAACGGGGGTTAAGTGCCGTTATTATGACGTGAATGCCAAAGTGATACTCTTGGAGATACTCTTCCCGAAGTAATCTCCCCATTTTCGCGGGCGCGTAGCTCAGAAAAGGGGGGGGGGGGTCCACGTTTTAAGGACGGCAAGGCTGTGAACTGCACCGAAAGGTCTTCTACGTGGCCATTTCAGTTCAAAATCCCATATAAATGTGAAACACTCTTTTCAAACCAAATCCCTCAGATACGGCGAACATCGCAAAACGCTCGAGACTGTAGGGTGTGCGACGGTGATTCATCCGCCGGAGTGCTGTCAAGGGACATCCCGCGCGAGGCAGTCAGCTTCAGCTCGCCCGCGTCGTTAGGTTGTGGAGGCGAAGTCCCGGCGGTGGCGTCAGCTGCTCTCGGAGTCACCGGACTGCAGGACTCCGTGTTGGCTCGGAACGGATCGACTGTTTTCCGCAGCTACCTCGGATTCCGTCTCATCTGAGAGTTGTGCTCAGGAAAGACGAGGGAGACTCGGGAAGCAGCTGTTCGAGCCTGCAGGCGGCGCCTTGCCCGCAGACCACGGTCGGTCTGCACCCCAACGTTACTTCTACTTTGAGTTCTGGTAAAGGCCTATCTATCCCTATCTATTCTATCTATTTATCAGCCATCTATCTATCCAGCTATCTATCAGCTGTCTCCGCGAGTGCACATCTGAGCCCGCTTAACACTTGTGCAATCCAGTGCACCCCACGTTCACGCAGCCGTTGGACCAGACGACTTCTGTTGACAGAGGGCAGCTGACAGGAGCGTGCTTATCTGCTACCCGAACATCAAAATTGAGCCGGTGACGCACTTCTGCCCTCCAGCAACATATTCCGCCAATCCACCAGAGCAAGATTCGCATGGGTCCTTGACTCGTGAGCCCGTTTCTGGAAACGATCGGCAGTCGTCACGGAGCTCTCGGGCTTCCCGTTGGCTGGAGGGTATTTCGATGATAATGTCACGCTGCTCAAAGGGAGCTTCTTCGCGAACCCCTGGAACTCAACAGCCCCAAAAGTGTTGTTGTCAGAGAAAATTTTCCGAAATGCATATCGGGAAGTGCCTGCGAGGGACGGCGATGACGTCACGTGCTGTCTTTCCGGGCAGCTTGTCAGTCTCGAAATAGCTGTATTGGTAGTCTAAACTGTACAAGCAGTCCTGTATCTGGTAGGTGAGGACGTCAGATGCCTTCACCTGCTACGGTCTCGTCTCTCCGGAATGTGATACTGCAGCAGCGGTTCTTTCTGCTGCTTGTGAGGGCGTGACATGTAGACGTCACATTGTGAGAGTGACGTCACATGTGGGTGGCGTTTTACCGCCTCTTACTTCTCGCCCGGAGATTGCGCGGAATGGCACGCCTCTCTTCGCGTCAGATGATCCCATCGCTGACGGACAACTCGTCTCTGATGGGCGGGCTTCGTGCGGCGCTGCCGATTTCAGCTTGGACCAATCTGGCTAGTTGATGTGACGAAGAATCTTGCTTGCGTAATCTTGTTCTCTTTTTCAGCAGAAATTTGTTTGCTTTCAGCACACGAAGACCATGCGTCCATAGGCGGCTGCACAAAATGTTCGGCAAAGGCGTTCAGCTATATCTGTACCGTCATCGTAGTTAACTGTGTATCCTAACACATCACTTCACATATTTAGTCACCCCTGCCTAAGTATCCACCGCCTGGCCAACATGGCAAATACGATGCTAGATCATTACGGACTCGTTTCGGAATCAGTGTCATTACGACCATCCACTGCGGGCACACGCAAGGTCAGCGACATTACAACGTACACCTCATTTGTGCTAAGCCAAAAGATCCGCTATTCAATCGTCTAAAGCTATGCAAAGTTTGGAGCGACTAAGCCGTGCTGTTCGGATAATATTCTGGCAAGTCGTTTGGGTGGGATGGACCCCTCCTGCCTGAGCGCACGTTAAGAAACCATCTATCGGCAAATGCAAGTACTACAAGTGAGTCAACCCGTCCGCTAGTGACAATTCTGACACGCCCGGTCTGACAGGGACTCTGACGCCATAAAACTCCCTATGACATAATCAAATGGTGACACATTGAGGACCGTATTTTTTAATAACAAATGCATTTGTCTAGAACAATTTTTGCCATTAAAAACACACAGTAGTTACTAGCAAACTATTTCCATCAGATCCGATGCTCGCCTCCATATATTTAAATGGGCAATATTCCGGTTGTGCACCCTGGTATTAAGTATATTTCAAATGGCATCTTTTGGATTAGACCCAACGTCTAGGTGGAGTCTCTTATTTTCTGAAAAGGTCGATGAAATAGCTTCCCTTTGCAGTAGTGAAAAAGGGGTGACGTCCATCTTTTGAGTATCAATACCAATGACCTAACAGCTGTGTGTCGACAAACGTGACAGGTTCGTGAGTAAGTTGTTGGCTTGTAGCGTATATATGTATGTTTGAAAGGTAAAGCTGCTTTTTACTGGTAACTCTCATTACGTGAGTGATTTTTGTTCCGTCATCTTACCCCTATACGTCGTTTTATGTTCGCAGCACTTTATGATCTGGTCCCATAGAACTACAAACACAAACGTAAACTGAAGAATAGCGACACGATGACGAGACGAAAGCATTTGCCGAGTAAAGTTAACAGGTTTATATTCATAAGTCTGGCAAAAAACGCCGTGTGTCGCCCCTATGTGTCTTATTTTTTGTCCTTTTCATAATAAGGTTCCTGTGGGATATGGCTGGGCCCAATTTGGTGCCAGTCCAAAAAGCGCTAGCGCTAAAAAGGGGTCTCGAGAAGGACAAAAGTGTAACCACTTCCAAAATTGTCAAAATGTAATACTAAAACAGAACTAACGAACAGGTGCGTATTAAGTGTAATGTTGCTGTGGGCGTAATACATCGCATGTGATGTTACGTGACAGTTATATGTAAACCCACCAGGGTAGGCCAATTGTTTGGTGTGCAACCCATTGTTTAATTAAAAACAGCCTGAATCAGACCACTCGTCTATAACTCATTTAAGTTTTCTTTTTATTAAATTTGCAATGTACCACCTGCCACGTGTATTTGTGGAGGACTTATGACCTTGACGTATGAGCGAATTATTCCTACTTGATTTTTTAAAAATTGGCCTTTTTTTGTTATGAGCGTAACATAAATAACACGCATTTTTACCAACAAAGCACAGATAACATCAATGGTCCAGACTTGCCTCAGCGAGTACAAACTGACCACCAAAGATAAGTACAGCTCGACAGCCTACGCAATGATCAATGCATGGGTCCATTCTCCGTCACCCAATGTTGTTTGGCATGATAGCTAGGGGGGTGTCGCTGTATCCGTATCATACCCTCCAATAGATATTTCGGATAGTTGATGCTCACGGGATCTGACGGGTCGCTCGTTGATCCACGGATGTTTACAACTGCAGCGGGCACTTATGAAAATATTTTACTACCCATGGTTTACCAACCACTGTAGCCATAAAAATTAACCACCTTCACCATTAACGCAGCCGGCGACCCACGTTAACCATTAACGCAGACCTGGCAAAGGCAAAGACAAAGGTAAAGACAAATCTTGTTTTCTTTATTGCCTTCATTCCGGACCAAGCTGACTATCAGCATTGGGTATTACGGAAAACAAAATATTGATGATCAATGCAGTAGCATCTCCAGTTCTTTACCCGTACCTGTTTTGTTCCTTTCAGGCACAACATCATACTGTATGGGCACATCGGTCCCTTCCATAATTGGGCTGGGTAATTTACCAACACACAGCCCTTCGTTCATACACCAAGTCATCTACCATATGCTCAGCCTGGCTTCGCTCACATGCCGGATGATGTATCACGCCCTTACCCTGGCTCCGTTGATGTACCAGGTCAGCGTGGCAGCGGGACGTGACCTGAACGACGTGCAGTTGAGCCGGACATGATCACCCTCCTCCATGGTATGACGGTGCTCACCAGCGATCACGGGGCCTGCCAGTGGCGGTTCTGGCGATGCAGCATCAGAAACACAGGTCAGCATGTGTTCGAGGCACGAGACTGGGAGACATCCGAGCGCTCAACAGACCTGGGCGGCAAAACGGCGTTCTACGACAGTGTTCAGTTTGATGCCCGGATGCGTGATAATGTCACACATGTGTTTTATGAATTTGCTCTGAATAGTTTGCACAGGTGACTGTGGGTTCAGAACATTAACAAAGTAAGGTTTGCATGCATACTGGACGAATCCCCAAGTACTTCACTCTTCGCCCGACAGGCGTGCAAGAGTTTTAATCGCGTGCTCAAAGAAATGCACAAATCACCAGCATTGAATGGTTCAATACATCGCGTTTTTCTACCAGATAACATTGAACGTCTTTACTCGATGCCACACTGCCCTGTTTGCATATGCCACATAAGCATACAACACAAGTTCGATACAGGCCACTGACAGATGCTTCTGGCGGACGTACCTACACGATGAGGCTGACGCACCAGGAGCACTAGGCTCCACCTATCACGCACGGTGCGAAACCGTTACACGGATGACTTGTTTACGCTCAACAACTATATCAATTCGACAGCTGGTCAGGTATGATCGCAAGACGCTAAGCTTATAGCTCGATGCAGCTGTCAGGAACAGGTCCCTGGCTTAGTTCAATCTGCGTTCGCAATGACAGGACTTCAATGACAATGGATGGATGGGCAGGGCTGTCTTTTGCGGGGAATTGAACGGGATCAGTGGCGCAGTCTCGGGTAGATTTTTGACCCTGAAAGGGAAGGGAACATAAGAGGAGTCAGGAACGTGTTTTGTGTTTTTTTTTAAAATCTTTTGGAAGGAAAGGGCAAACCATAGCATCAAAACATTAGTGTTAAAAACTTATTGGTGCTCATAACACTATTACGAGGTTACTGTCCTTTCATATGCCAGCATAATGACCTAGTATGCGTGAAAACAAAAATATTTTTGGCCCTGTTTAGTCTATATCTTATGTTGGTCATGTTCATAAGAATTATTTTACGTCAAATTAAAAGCCATGCCTGTGTTAGCCTGGGCATCTGTCACTCGTTCATATGTCACAACTTTCTAACTGAGTTTTCAACTCCTGTACGGTCTTTTTCGGTTACATTTTTCACTCCACACCCAAGCTCAAAAGCGCTTCTAGCTCACTGAGAGCTTTACCTGCTGCACAATCCTGCAGCATGGTCGCATCGGGCCTAGGTTGAGCTCTATGGTCAGCTGACAGCTGGCCATTCCATGTCAACCAGATCGTTCCAAACGCCCAACCATTCTGTTCGCCCAAAGACCCCACCACGTGCCGCCGGAGTCTGGCGTGTTGTCGCATACCATGGGAGATGGCTGTGGACCGGAATGTTCGTAATTAACTGAATGGTTCTGTCGGTTACTTGTGTATTTAATCCTATGCATACTATTGGCGTGTGCATGATGATTGGGTACATAAGCTAAGCAATGATTATTTTGTGCATTTTTCTGTCTGCCTCCTTTTGTCTTCTGCACGCCTTTTTTGCAACGACGTTTTTATGTAATATCGTTCACTCATCGCCATGAGTATTTCCTTCAGGGTTCTCATAATATTTACCAATGATGGCTTGGTGCCTTCGTTTACTCAGTATTCACTGGTATATGAAAGGTAGGCATTTTATGTGTATGAACACGTATCACTTTAAGGGACTATTCCAAATTTATAAAGGGTTTTGAACTGAGCTAGCCATTTCAAGATCATTACCTGCAGTTCACAGCCATGCCCCCTTTAAGACTTCAAACCCTCTGGTTTATGAGCTTAACGGGCGATCTGTGCTTCTGCAGCGTATTTCGCGTAGCCTGTTTGAAAGCCACCTAGAAATACATAACGCCATAGAAATGTCTTGGACACATACTCACTTTATTGGCTGTGTTGTCATCATAGTCAATAAAAAACACGACCACCGAAATATTTGTGTGTGCCGCGAGTCGATATCAAGTGTCCCAACGGCAGAAGATCATTGCCTAGCGATCAGATTGAGCTGCCATTGACATGTTTCGGTCAAGATCCATTGTCACCGCGTTTCGTGATCAATAACGCAGGTATTTGGGCGACTGCTAGTTGTGGCAGACATATCGCTAAGAATCATACTAAGTACCGTGATCCAATAATATGAATAGAAATATATAAATATATAAAATATAAATATATAAATACCGTAATCCAAAAAGCGGTCGTAAGAAAAATAAATGTAAGATGAGAAATATGAAAACATATATACAAAATACTGCAAAAATGCAACCTAAAAAAATACAACAGAACCATGCCCACACGAAAAAAGTATGCAAGAACGCCACGAACAAAGACAAAGCACTCGCACGTAAGGCTAGAAGGATAGTTTACAGGGTGAGGCCACCATCGCCACCTTGCGGCGCATAAATGTACCATACGCGAATCACGCCTTCCGCTACAGTGGCAACTCCGACACGGCTAGTCTGGTAGTGACCATCATGTCATAAAAGCGTTTCATGACGCACGTGAACAATAACATATTGGGAAGATTGATGAAACAGCGAAAGTGTATTTTGCGTTTGTACGTTAGAGGGAATGTACTTTTCTTATGCTTTTTCCACCACAGGTCAAAATCGAGCGCTGGCAGCTGCACGAAACTTGCAGTACCTGTTCATCTATCAATTTGTCATATGTTGTGCATGCTTAATTATTTTGATCTATCAAAATCAGTGACCCAAGTCAGGTCAAAGCGGTCAACCACTAAAAATCTAACCACACATAGCGTTGTTGCAGGGCATTTGCCCTTGTTCAAATTTGTTATAGTAATAGATGATGATGGTACATAAAGTTTGTGCATTTCATTTTTTTTTGGAAAAGGCGAAGTCAGTGACCTGAGGTCGGGGGATTCATTCTACTTTTAATTTTTCCGCATAGCGTAAGGTTGAATGTATGTTTGTGTGGTCTCGGTGCCTACATATAAGGAACAGATTGCTAGCTTGCATGCACAACCAAGTATCATCACAGAGTACATGAGCACACTTTCTGAAAAACACATGCTGCGCTCAGCATAGGCCGTTTTAGCAGGTAACTTTCGACGTAGAATTAGACTCCTCCACTGGAACATGTTGTTATATCATTCTAAGGCATAATGACGACACAATAGGTCACGTCAGTGCATGCAAGGTTAGACGAGGTCATCCAACGTCAATGACCTATGTAAACCAGCAGCGGATAGGCTAGATGAACGCGCGAGACGGGTGCTACCACCTCCGCATCGTGCTGGTAAAGCTGGTGATGCAAACTTCATTCACCGACTTATCTGTGCTGTACAATAAACTAGCTCTGACCGCAGACAAGTATCGTACTCGTCACATAGATCCTGTTAGCTTCGTTTGGATGATTGAGAATTACGACCTAAGCTGACCTCAAATGACCTTTGGGTCATCATAGCATGGCGTTTTTGTCTGACATCCGTCTATACCACAGCCGCACCTTATAAAATAAATTTTGTCAGAAGCACGGTGCAGAAAGTATGACTGTTGTAGGCCACTGGCAGACCAATTTTGAACGGTAGCCTGATCGGACCTGACCACTGAGGTGAACAGGAAATGGTCGTAATTTAGTTCTCACAGTCCTAACGCTTATTTATGCGCCCTCAATATCTGTCCTGGCGTGTAAACACAGTTTTTAACTGCATCTATGGGAACGACTTTGCTGACCTTTCGCGATCTCTGATGACCGCAAATCTCAAGTCAAAAATTTGATGTGCATTCTTCATGAGTTGACGAACCCTTTAAAAACTATCTTTGTTTTTGTTATTTGGCGTCGGAAAGTTGGAGATCCCAGGGAAAAGTCAACTTCTCTTCCCAGCCGGGCGCGATTGTCCCCGGCCGGACGCGGATTAAGGCAAACATCAGACATGATAAAGTGGGCTCACTTTCGACAGCCGTTTGCTTTTCAGTGCTGAAGTCTGGTCTAGACAACCAGGTTTCACTATAAGCAAAGATGTTGCAAATGCGTCATCGGTTAATTACGTCATGCAACGTCTTAATAACGTCGGAGTCGCTGTCAGACTGGCCGTGTGCAAATTGGCAGTGTAACGGACGAGCTGACTCACTTATAGTACTTCAGCTTGCCGTGGAGCGTGTTTGCGGAACGGAATACCGTAATGTGCTCGTGTTTTTGCCCGTTCTTGGGGGGTTCTTGCATATTTGTCCGTTATTTTTTGTTGTGTACTTGCATTCACTTGGTTGGTTATGATTTTTTTCCAGTCATATTGTCGTCATAATTTGAACCACAGCGCAGATTCTTGAACTGTAATAGCACAAAACGTTATCCGTCTTTGAACCTTGCACCAAACGCGTTGCGTTGGCTGAGGGCCAACGGAAGCCCGTTGATGCCAGAAATCGTGCTGATATACGTTGGACGTGAATGCTTCGGCGATACTATCTGCCTTGACCTAGGCGAATAAAAGAGAAACAATAGAGAAATCGGATGTAATGCTCGCCTTTGATGACCATGAAATAGTTGGCACGAAAGTCACCACAAGTGAGCGTGCGTCAAACTGAGGCACCAGGGGGTTTAAGTATTGCGTTGCATGATCATCAAAATGGCTGTCTCGGTGCAAAACTCCATGTTGATATGAAAAACTCCCTTTTGAAGCATACAGATAGCTAAGGTGAGCCTTTCCATCATATCTGATGCTCGCCTCAATATGTTCAAAGAAGAAACAGTTTCTTTTGTCCGTAACCCTATAACCTGAAAAGCTTTTCCTTACCCCGCATCAAGGTTTTTCACCACCACTTATTTGTAGTTGGGAGTGACTTGTAGGTATGCCTCGGGCCCATCAGCCTCTTAAAACCGAAATAGCAAATAATGAACCCGACCCACGTCACTGTACGTGGTCATAAGTGAATGGTCAAAGGCGATATCCCAACTGAGCTTCGCCACCCCCGCGTATCTCCAGTATCACTGTCATCCTTATCAGGTGTGAAACACATAAGTTATCGTGGACGAAGTAGTAGGATGCGCGAGCTGCCGCCATTTCAATCAGGATGCGACCATTCAGCCGGAGCGGATAGGTTTTCGGGGACGGAGGCACGGTTAAACGTAAGATGTACTCTTTGGCGAAGCGGAATGAAACACATGCTTGGCACGTGAAATAGTTTTCCAGATTATGATTTCATATTTTATCACCTTGCGTTTGCCTTATATTACACCTCGTTAAATTGCATCATACAATATTTATATCACGTAACACTTTTTACGTCATAGGGTCTGCTAGTTATGTACTATAGTATATCATTTTGTATTGTATTACGACCTAATATAGTATAGTTTGTTTCATTCAATTAGATTGTCTGTTCATGAAAAACTGCAATAACGCATGGAACTTTTTCACTGTTCCACACATGCGTCATGCATTACACAGCACTCTGCAACTCGAGCATGTGCGCCGTCCCCTGACCTTCTCCACCTGCCCTCTAGTGCAATCACTGAAGTTATGCGTCACCCACCGACAATCTCCCGGACGTCCCCTTCAGATTCTCACGTAAGCTCACCCGCACCATTCAGCGAACTTACCCACGACTCTGACGTCGCCTGTCCCGAGGACGGTGTCGAACGACTCGTCGACGGTGACCTCGCACACGTACCGGCCCTCGGTGTCCAGGTCGACATTCTCGATCTGCACGCTCTTGCCGGCGGACCGCTCCAACTGCAATTAACGCATGGCCATGCGTCACAGGCTGGATGTGCAGACTTCGGAAGAGATGCGACGAAGAGGAACGCGGCGTCTGATAAGGCGTGATTTAGGTTTCACAGAAAATCCAGACCTACGCTGTTGAAGCGTTAGGAAGCTTTCTCCTCTCCTTTGAGCACTTTTGATGGCGGTTATATACAGAGAGAGAGAGAGAGAGAGAGAGAGAGAGAGAGAGAGAGAGAGAGAGAGAGAGAGAGAGAGAGAGAGAGAGAGAGGGAGAGAGAGAGAGAAAGAGAGAGAGAGAGAGAGAGAGAGAGAGAGAGAGAGAGAGAGATATATATATATATATATATATATATATATATATACATGCACATTGTCGGACGATTGCAACGGCGCGATATCCGTGCCGAACACTGCGTACAGCAACGGTGGCATTGCATGAGCCGCGACGCTTAACGCCATCTCCGACACCGTGATTCGGTGTAACACCCTCTCTCTCTGTGTGTAAACCGTCTCTCTCTCTCTCTCTCTCTCTCTCTCTCTCTCTCTCTCTCTCTCTCTCTCTCTCTCTCTCTCTCTCTCTCTCTCTCTCTCTCTCTCTCTCTCTCCTCTCTCTCTCTCTCTCTCTCTCTCTCTCTCTCTCTCTCTCTCTCTCTCTCTCTCTCTCTCTCTCTCTCTCTCTCTCTCTCTCTCTCTCTCTCTCTCTCTCTCTCTCTCTCTCTCTCTCTCTCTCTCTCTCTCTCTCTCTCTCTCTCTCTCTCTCTCTCTCTCTCTCTCTCTCTCTCTCTCTCTCTCTCCTCTCTCTCTCTCTCTCTCTCTCTCTCTCTCTCTCTCTCTCTCTCTCTCTCTCTCTCTCTCTCTCTCTCTCTCTCTCTCTTCTCTCTTCTCTCTCTCTCTCTCTCTCTCTCTCTCTCTCTCTCCTCTCTCTCTCTCTCTCTCTCTCTCTCTCTCTCTCTCTCTCTCTCTCTCTCTCTCTCTCTCTCTCTCTCTCTCTCTCTCTCTCTCTCTCTCTCTCCTCTCTCTCTCTCTCTCTCTCTCTCTCTCTCTCTCTCTCTCTCTCTCTCTCCGTCGGAGCCCGGCCTAGTTACGTCTGAACGACTGGTGGAACGTTGTGAACGTGCATTACTCTACCAAAATAGTAACGTCTCGTCGCACGCGCGCTGTCCCGGGCTAGAGGACTGTCCAGTACTGCCGGAGCTCAGGCAGGAACGTGACGGTACGTGCCAGGAGCGTTGTAGTTATGGTGCGGACATGTCAAGAGTGTCGTAGTTATGTTGCGAACACGCCAGGAGTGTCGTAGTTATTGTGCTGACACGCATGGGGTGTCGTAGTTGTGGTGCGGACGCTGTCAGACCCATTATCGATGCTCACCCAACCGTGTCGGGGGATTGCTTGTGACACATAAATGGGACTTCGTCTGAGCCCACATGCCAACTGATCGGAATGGTTTATGGTAAGATGTTGGTGACTTCGCGCTTCGTCCCTCATAGGGACGTGGCGCGGTTGAGGAAATGCCACCGAAACAGGCGGGCGACTTTGATCGACACTGCGCCGGCCGGTCCGTGCGTCGATGCCGAGCTGGTAGCCCTCCCCCCCCCCCCCCCCCCCCCCCCCCCCCCACCGCGCCCTCCACCGAGCCCAGAATGTGTCACTGCATGGAGTTCACGGCAGTGCCCCGCAGCCCTTTCTGATCTCTTAGTTGCGGAAACTTTGCTATCTTCGGCCATGGGGCACCATAATATGCTGCTAAATGGGATCAGTCAAGGTGTTCTCGTTCCTGGGACCCACGTCCTACCTACACTTGATCAACGTTTACGCTGTGTGCTATGTTTACCTTCTCTCTGGCAGCTGACCTGTTTTTTTTTGCGTCTCTGATAAGTCCGAATGTCGCGAATTTCCAAAATATTTACTAATTTCCATCGCGACGGTGCTATCAGAGAATCGGGAAAGGTTGCGCTACCAGGCTGCCTCGCCATCTTGTCGCCTGTAATCTTCCGACTCTTTCTCAGCCTGCTTACCGGCCGTGCTGTTCGGAGCCGGACCTCTTGGTCGACGCCGTTCAGTGGATCACGCGGCGCGCTGATGATGGCGATGCTGGTGCCGTCACCTCAATCGACCCTAGTGCTGCCCCACGCTGCGTTTTTCATGCGGCGGCGCGGGGGGGGGGGGGGCGCTGCGACAGGACTAGATGCCACTGAATACGGCTCAGCACGGCCCAATGCGACTGTCGTCCGGCTGTCGCACGACTACCGGACGTTGTCACGCTTAGGTCTGGTTGCCATGCTGTTGTTATGGGTACCAAATAAACAGCATCTCCATTCGTATATCGGATTTGTCAGCCCTGGCAAGCTGAATGACACTGGTCATTTTTGACGACACTGTTATATATTTTATTAAACGTCTAGATCAGTGGTGTAGTTTTCTGTTCAGCTGCGGCTCGCCCCATTTGTGCCCCCCCCCCCCTCCCCAACCCCACTTCGGGAGCCAAAAGTGAGCCAAATCCGGGGAGACACCCGTTTGTTAGGAATTTTTGGAGTCGTTTTCACCACTTTCCATGGTCGACTCCAGCCAGCTCGCACCTCGCACTTCACCAACGCTTCGGCACTTCGGCATGTTGGCACTTCGTCACCAACATTCGGGCCTACAACAGTGCGCTCCCAGTGGCTTCCATGGTCTGCAAGGCGGTGCATCAGCCGGGCTGTAGCCCGACATTCACGGTGCCTGACAACGTGTGCCACCATATCGGCAGCCTGTTGCCGGTAAAAGGCGCGCAGCCCCAGTGCCTGCAGCTCCACTTCTTCCAGCAGGAACTGGAGACGCGTGCCAACATCTTCGCCACCTGCGCTGTGACGGTGGGCTTGAGCGCATCAACGAGCTCGCATCCCTTTCAGGGGCACATGCCCGCCCGCAAGGGTGCAGTCAGAGCCGTGGGATGGCAGTAAGGGGGGGGGGGGCAAGGGGTTAACGAAGAATCCCTTGATTGTGAAATCGTCTCCTAAAAATCACCAGATATGAGCCACTTGTTAATGAGGGACAAGCTTTTTCGTTTTATTAGTTTTGTCCTCTATACTAAAACAGATGTCAGAAGATATCGTAATATTATTTTCTTAAAACAGTTTTTGAACGTAACAAACTGTAAATAATTTATACCATCTACTGGCTAACGTCGATCGATTCTACTAAAAGCGTACAAACAGCCATCGCTGTTCCTGCTGCTAAGATTGCGAGTGCGCAGGTCCACAACTTATTTATGTAATTTGTTTCACTAGTCTTTTCTGCAAGATAATGTACGCACTGCATGCATGGTCTCGCCTTTTTCATTTCTGAACGAATTCCGACTATCTCTTTTCAACACCAATAAGACATCTTACTTTTGTTTTGGCAAGGGCTATCTTGGGTAGAGCATTAGGGGCAAATTGTCATTCTCTGTCGGGGTTGAAGGGTCATTTCGGCCCAGCGCGTGGTGCCTTCCCGCTGGCATTTTGGCGACACAAGGGCGGGTGCCCTGGTCGATACGAAGGCCCTTGAGGATACGTTGTATCACGCTGGTCCCCCTCCTGACACAGGAGGCCTTCTGAACCCCGGAGTTGACCCCGGATCGACACAGGAACCCTCACTGACGCAGCCAGATCCTTGATCGCTGGAAGTGATCCAATAATTGGCGCATAGACGCCAGTTAGGCGGGAATATGACTCCTGGTTGTTAACGGGCTCATGCCTGGATTTGGGCCGGAGGTCCCACTGTGCGGTACTGGGGGCCCTGACTGACACAGGGCACTTCCGTTATCTCTATGTGAACTCTGCGAAGTTCACAGGTTTCCTTTTCTTGTCAGAGGACCCAGACCAGAGCATGAGGCTCCAACATTCGAGGTGCCGTCCCCGTCCCTGTCCAGCAAATGTTCCCCTGGTTTACACGAAGCCCGTCGTTATCACAGGACACCCCGCGAAGTCCGTCACGGAATTGACCTATGACCACTTTCTAACATATGACCCCGTGTTTGGCATTGTGGGCCCCCAGCCCAACACGAGAGCACAGATCATTGCTTCAAGAACCCAGACCAAGGTAAATCGTGGGCCCCGACCTGGCTCCTGCTTGGGAAATGGGCTCCCAGGTTCGGACCGACATTTGCTCGTTGTTGGTGATCTCTAGCCGACACAGACGCCCGCATTGTCTCAGGGGTCCTCAATCGGTGCAAGACGTTTTCTATTTGATATTTCGGGTAATGGCCCTGCGTGCCAGAATCCTTTAAGTGGCTTACAGCCAGCCCTCCAGGCACTTGTGCCAACCAATCAGGCTCTTGATCGTCAGTTTCTGTGGCCACCGGGCCCTGCTCGGGCCTCACTGAACACTGGCCTTGGTGGTCTCGGGCCCCCTTGCCAATACAGAACCCCCTGGTGGGCACTGTGTGCCCCTGACAGGTACAGGGGCCCGACCGGTGTAAATCGCCAGCCCCGACTTTGTCGCTTCTTGGGAGGTGGGTCCTTCCCTGCTTGGGATCACCCTCCCCATTACGTCGATATAAGTGCTTCAATATTTTCCGAATTTGATTGTCTGCCCCCCTCTCCGGTCCTTTTTACGAAGCTTCACATCTGCATCAATCAGGGACGGCACCCCGTGTTTTGAGTGAGAGGCAGAGTTCTTCATCCAGCGTCCAGGACAAAATGGAGCCCCTCACAGCGGGGTCTCTTGCATACTGTCATTTTCACGAATGCGGAGAGCGTTTCGGCCACGCGGCTTCTTGTCAAACTGTTCCATGTGTCAACATCCATGCAAAAAATGCCGAACACTCAAACATCCCAAAAAGAGATCTTTTGGATAATACCGGGGTCCTTTCGATCCAGTCAAAGGTCTTCCTGTCCCGAAACAGGGCCTCCTATGCGTGCACAATGCCGCCTGATGCATGGATGGGCCTTCAAAGCTAAAGCGGGGCTACTGTGATTCACAAAGGGTCCCGAAATCAAGCAAAGGGCCTCATTACTCCAAAGCAAGACATCCCGGTGCGGAATTGAGGCCGTGTGATGCATGAAAGGAGCCTCCTGTGCTATAACGGCATTCTCCTAGTTGTTCAAACCGATGCCTCCCGAGCCAGCAAAGCGGTCTCTTAGCACAAAACGGCCTCTTGATCTAGGGCATGGGCTACTGAATTTATAAACACGATCTAATGATCCAGAGGACGGGTTTCTTAATGCAGAAAAAGGCCTTCTGAGACCAAGTTGGTTCCTTCTAGCTCAGTTATAGGGTTTCCTTTAACTAAATTGTAGTAAGTTATGTAAATGTACGGAGCCTTAGGTTGGGCAAAAGGGCCTCATACAGCTGCGATAACGCAAAACATATCGTTGCCCCTGCCTGCCGCGGGTGGTGAGAGTGGGATGGTCAAATGCTCCTTCCGTATCCTTCTTGCCGTGCCGCCATTGGTATCAATACGTTCTGTTTTGCTACCAAATTGCGAAAAGTAGGCTTTTCAGTTCTATACTTATTTTGTTCGCAATGGGCCGAGGTAAGCCATAGCACAGCTTGTCATATCACCCGACTTACATTGGTGTCACGCACTGTTGCAATGATGTGAAAGCTGATGCTCATATCGTCTGGTAAATTAGTTACAGCGTTATTAGACGCTTTCGGCTTTTAAAGGAAGTTTTCTGTGAAACCCGGTTTGACCACTACTATTCATAATATTTCAGATGTTGTACTCAAATTTTTAGTGGTACAGTAATTGCCCAATGTGCAAGCTATGGTTGACGTCCGTTGGAATATCTCTTTTGGCCTAAATTAAACTAGGAATGCTAATTTGAGGAGTAATTATGTGCTCAAGCTTCAAAAATATTGTGGATGCGCCGGTTGGCCTAAATTTGGTGAAAGGCTATACATTTAAGCATGGTAGGTGAGGCATTGCCCTAAATTCGCCATAGGATCTAAGCATTGGTGCAAGATTGAAGATACCTTCAGACTTGACGTCTTGCTGGCATCCTTACCATAGTCTGTATACTTGGTGATTGTTTTAAAGCAATTTTCTTCAAGTAGATTGAGCTTGGTGTTCCATCAAAAAGAAGCCAAGTATTCTCTGGTTACATGGTATCTTGACTCGTGCAACTAACGCATTAATTTGCAACAATTCTTTGTATAATACGGATGCCTGGAACAAATGACCTCAATATACTATTGGGGTGTTGTGCACATGAAAAAGGGATCCTTTCTGCCACTTTTTCAGTGACATAAATAATATGAAATCCTTGAAACCACTTCTTGCTTTTATCGTACGCTATTTGCATGACAAGGAGGAAACACAGCAACAGCAACAAGAAGCACAAAAACCCCAAAACAAGATTAAATTAGGTAGAATGTACCTGAACATCAAAAAACGAAATTGCTGCACATTTATTATCCGGCTTCCTTTTGCTGGCTGCAACATGTTCATCTTAAGATATGTCAGACCATATGCATTTTGTGGGAGACAGGCATGCTCTTTTTTACCTTTGACTTCTTTGGCGGCCGGCGGCTGATGATGAAAGGCGGTTCACGATCCTGTTCCACGATCCCGTGGTGTCCCATTTTTGCGGACACTATCACGTCGGCCGCCATATTTTAACACTGATCAGCACAAATCGACACGAGCTACAATTTGCTGACAGAAACTCGCGTGCATGACAAACTTACACGGACTCACGTGTGCACA
Source organism: Pollicipes pollicipes (assembly GCF_011947565.3). NCBI lineage: Eukaryota > Metazoa > Arthropoda > Thecostraca > Pollicipedomorpha > Pollicipedidae > Pollicipes > Pollicipes pollicipes. Next base: position 38,506,973 of record NW_023596136.1, read on the forward strand.
CACCCTCCGACCTTTCAAAACATCACTTATCAGCTCGCCGGTCGGCAGTGGCTTGGCTTTTTATCGGACAGCTCTTATCCGGCCTTCCCGAGGGATGCAAATACGCCATCATTGGTTATCATTGTCAACACAGGCCAGTATAAACCGCTTCGGAGGTCGATAATGAACGGCTGGGTCAGGCCCAAAACACGTTCCGCTGAGCGCCAGCTCCTTCTCAGCTGAGAGTGCATCCGTGTATCAGCTTAGTTTTAGCTAAGAGCATCAGCTCAGCCTTCGTGCTGCCTGCGATAGCTGAAGAGGAAGCTGTGGGGGAAGGGTCCATGTGGCCGCGGTGCATGATGTGATGAAACATTAAGGGTGTCGCATAAATCAAATGGTTGAGAGGCAGACGAGACGTTACCTGAGGCGGGAAAGGTGGTGAACACTTCCTTAGGCAGCAATGCATCTAACACTCTAAGCGCACTACACCGTGTAATGAGACACCGAAAATACAAAGCTTAAGCACACTTTTTATGAGAAGTGTTGAACAACCGATACTCACATTGACATGGACTCCGCGTATGTGGAAGATCCGGTCCGTCTTTCCCGGGGCGTAGCTGTAAAACTCCTGGCCGTCCTTGTACCACTTGACCTGGTATATTCGACCGCCCTCCGGGTCGTAGTCACAGGTCAGGTTTACCGGATGACCTCGGATTACGTTTCGGGGAAAATGGGTCTTCACCATCCTCAAGGCCGGAACACCTGCCAAATGAAATGTAATGTTACGGACGACGCCTGGGAGACCATTAACCAGACATCAAGCCTCTGTTTGGAAGGGTGTGTGTGTTTCACCAGCAGTAACGTATGTTCGTGTGGTAACCGCGTGGGCGCGTGCTATCCCACCTTCTCTGCTTCATTGCCCGTATTGATATGTGTGCGGATACATGTGTGTGCGATTATGCAGGGAGCATAATCCAAAGCTTCATGCCGTATCAAAATAGAGCCACAAACAACATGGGGCATTTGGGCACCACAACTTGAGGGTAGATTGTTAAAACATCCACACGGAGGGCACGCGATGTTCTTGTATGCCATGCAACAAATTTTGCACAACTGCAAATTTTCACTGAACAAGCCTCTTCTGTTTGTCATTGCAAGCGTCACTATGCATGACAAACACAATCACATGTCTTTAATCCAGGTGCCGTAATTCGTGCATGTAACGCATCGTGAAGACGAGTCACGTGCCGCGCCGCTCACAACCACGGATGCCTCGCACATCTGACCTTGGAACTTGGAACTTAAAATTGGACCTTAGCCTGGTGGGGTCAGTTAACGACTGGAGACTTTGAACCAATCGCGAGATGCCTTCCGCGAGACTCCACCTTTCTTAGTTTGCAAACGTCAGGAGATCTGACAGTCCGGCTTATGAGGGCCGGGGAATCAGGATAGGGGTAAAATTCTTGGCTACCACCCTCACTTATATATTTTACATATGCTGGTGCTAAATCTGCATTTCAGATCATGGAAACACTGGTTGCTACAACAGAATGGCACATTTCGTTGCCAGCATCCAAACAATGGCAGAAATTCAATCAGCAAGCCCTTTGCATGCTGAGCAGCATGCAGATCTGAGTGCATCTGTGGTACTTGCCACGCATTATGCAAGTGAGTCAATTTACATTAATTTCCAGGGTTCTACCAATTTTCCATTATGAGTTTGGCTCCCTCAATGCTGCTTTCTTCCCCCCCCCCCCCCCGCCCGCTAAACATTTCTAGCTTGAAGATTGCAAAAGGATATGAGAAAAAGCTAACTTTAACTCAAAGCCATCTTCTCTGAGGAATACGACTATTACTACTATCCTATCTATATAGATTTATTCGATCAATGTAGGCTGCGTATAAGGAAGGCTGTCTGCTTTCCCAACCTATGCAATAATGTATGCAGTGATTGTGCTAAGGGTTCCATCAGTACAATGTTTCAATTCAATGTTAGCAAAGACAGTAATGAAAAACACCACATTCTTATCCATGGAATGTCATGCTCACAAGTACAAGAAAAGATATATATGAATGAGCACTGCAGAATGAATCACTTCCAGACCTTTCTTGTTACAGCATGGGTGATGTCATCAGCAAATAGCCAACATCGTCCTCAGAGACAACCAATTGCCAATCTTTCACTAAACTCACAGGATAGTTAGACCACAATACCGCAAACCCTCCCCCTTTTTGAAGTGGAACTGTTGGCAAAAGGTAAAAATTCGCATTTTTTGGTAGCTCCGCGATAAAAATGGCAGTAGAACCCGTACCCTGCTACCTCATTGTCTATATTTGTTAAAACACATCATTCCTCAGCTTTCATTACCTTCTTATAGCCTACATCCCTGTCATTTCCTGTCATGAGGTATGCCATCAGACTTCAACATCGAACCCCCGGCTCTTTTTAAAGAGAAGAAGGCTGGTCGCTTGTGACTGCTATAGTGAGCCAACAGCCTTTTTGGTGTCTTGAAAGGTGGTTTGGGTGATCACGGGCCAATTTCTACCTTAATCGGATCGTCTCCCCGACATACCCTTAACTGTCAATGTCTCTCGTCGCGGAGGACAGAATGATGAATCGCGGCACCGCCAGTAAAATAAACAAGGCCCAAAAATTAAACCTGGGCAGGTATTCATGGCACCGCAATGCGAATGCCGCTTGCAAAGGCGCAGTGCATTGGAAGTCACCCCCATGTCATATCAGTCGCATCGCAACGATTAAAACGTCCCCTTAAGGCCAGATGAATCCGCATATTTAGATCTTTTCAGTATCCCATACTGTCTAGTTCGGGACACTGAGAGTCGACTGGTAAAAGTAGTGAATGGGCTGACCGGCCGAGCCATAGGAAATGCACTGATTTAATGCCGATCGGTCAGTGTGTGGAGCGACCAACCAAAAATCATAAGATGTTTTTGTCGCCGGGTCAGAAAGAAGCAAAAAAAGATGCCATAGTGATGTAGGGTGCGGTGACGAGTCTTTACGAAAAGGTTTGCTTGTGTTGTTTGACGAAACGTATTGCCATCGAGGCATACTAACTACGTTTGGAGACATGTTAGGCTGTGCAGTGTCCTGTATTGTTTCGTTGTAGCCATCACCAAATTGTTCTGCAAAAAGCATTTTTAGCGCCAAGCGTCCCGTGAACGTATGCATTTTTGTAGGCGACCTTATCACCAAGTCTGCAGGTTTTACCATCCCTGCAGATATCTACTACCAGACACGACTTGAGAACCCGGCGTCCCGTTCATGATACCCCAGCTTTCTCACTATCCCTCCAAATATTGTATGCACATGGTCAACTATCAGTATGATGTGTCCGTGCCTCTATATTTTCCGGGTATGTATATCGGTTAGATGGGAACAGCCTATCTCTAAGCCAGTGCAAATGATTCTCTCTCTCTCTCTCTCTCTCTCTCTCTCTCTCTCTCTCTCTCTCTCTCTCTCTCTCTCTCTCTCTCTCGCTCTCTCTCTCTCTCTCTCATCTCTCTCTCTAGCTATCTCTCTCTCTCTTCTCTCTCTCTCTTATCTCTCTCTCTCTCTCTCTCTCTCTCTCCTCTCTCTCTCTCTCTCTCTCTCTCTCTCTCTTCTCTTCTCTTCTCTTCTCTCTCTCGCTCTCTCTCTCTTCTCTTTCTCTTCTTCTCTTCTCGTTCTCGTCGCGTTCTCGTTCTCGTTCTCGTTCTCGTTTCGTTCTCGTTCTCGTTCTCGTTCTCGTTATCGTTCTCGTTCTCGTTCTCGTTCTCGTTCTCGTTCTCGTTCTCGTTCTCGTCTCGTTCTCGTTCTCGTTCTCGTTCTCGTTCTCGTTCTCGTCTCGTTCTCGTTCTCGTTCTCGTTATCGTTCTCGTTCTCGTTCTCGTTCTCGTTCTCGTCTCGTTCTCGTTCTCGTTCTCGTTCTCGTTCTCGTTCTCGTTCTCGTTCTCGTTCTCGTTCTCGTTCTCGTTCTCGTTCTCGTTCTCGTTCTCGTTCTCGTTCTCGTTCTCGTTCTCGTTTCTCGTTCTCTTTCTCGTTCTCGTTCTCGTTCTCGTTCTCGTTCTCGTTCTCGTTCTCGTTCTCGTTCTCGTTCTCGTTCTCGTTCTAGTTCTCGTTTTCGTTCTCTTTCTCGTTCTCGTTCTCGTTCTCTTCCTCTTCCACCTCCAACCTCAACCCATCTCACTCACGCACCTGTAGACGGACCGGCGAAACAACCCGCGCGTTCGTCGCCCGCTGGCGGCGGCTCGACCTCCCCCGACCGTCGAGCCTCTCCGTCGGCATCGACGTGCCGACGCTAGTCCGTAAGCGCCTCGGGGCTCGCCGGCCGTGCAATGGGCCGGATTATCGCTCGCACCGCAGCGGCCCGCCAACGGCAAACACAATTTGCTCGGCCCCAGTTTCGGCCCCGTTTAGACAGCGTGTGACGCGGTCGGATTTACGCGCGAATGGCTGCGACGTTCGGTGCGAGGCCGGCCGCCCCGCGAACAGTTCGCCCACGCTCCATCCAGTGCGGTGCGACATTGGAACGAGACAGAGGAGGTGGACTGCAGGGGACATGTGATTCGCTCGCGTGCACCGGACGAGGCGGTGGCGCTCACCAAGTCCAGGGGTGGCAACAGTGTAAGGCCTGTGATAAAGCGGTATTTTTGCGGCTTATTTGAAATCCCAGATAGCTGCTAGGATTGTCCTCGTTCTCTCTGACCTCACACAAATATTACGGTACAAACGACGCTTTCTTAAAAAAGAAGGCATATTGATAAACAGGAATTCTGCGTTCAGCGACGTGAGCTATCTTGATCTTGATAGAGGTTTGGTGCGATAATTGTGTCATGCTGCAAGAGGATGCCACATCGATAACTCCCACCTTGTGCATCACCACTTACTAAAACAATGATAAAAGTTGCTCATAACATTGACCCAAATATCGCAATCCAAAAACATATTCATTGGATACCTTTTCGACGCGCATCGCCTGTGAGTGCCCATAACCAATGCCAGAGAAATAGTGGTGATAGCATTCGTTGCAAAACCGTATCATAGATTAACATCACACTTTTCTCCACATTGTAGCTCCTAAACCCAGGTGCTGCGCTGCCGCGCCGCAGCTGCATCTTGTGGTCACCTGATACGGACCGGACAGTTGGAACTCATCAGGTAATTGAGCACCGATCTTTGACAGTAGTGTCGACACCTCACCGCTGGGCTGTAAGTGGCCCAGCTTGAGTCCTTGGTCATGTGTAGGGTTTCTTCCCACAACACTGTGCAGCTGTGTGTTGCAGTACGACATTGCAGCAGTGTGATAGTATTTGTAGTTCTATCACATTGTTGCAACTAAGTAGCATATGCCTGCGTTTAGTAACGTCGTAACGCGGCATCATAGTCTCAAAATTGAGGCGCGGAGGAAAATGTCATACCCCATACGTTTGCCGGCTAAAAGATCATAGCCTTCATGTACAACAGGCATCTTTTACGCGTCGAGTTGAGAGGAAAATAGCTTGAAAGTAGCTGCTGCTGTGGCTGCCCAGATCATATGGGCCCGGGCAGGGGCGCATCTGGTGCGTGGTTGCCGACACTTCAGTTCTTCAATTTGTGGGTAGCTGCTTTCCATTGCCCGGAAAGTATTTTGCCCGGGCAATATTTGCCCGGCAAAAATTATTATTATTGCCCGGAAAGGATATTGAATTATCTACCCAGCTCTTTGTCCAAAGCTATCGAGCTGCTTCTTGGCAACGACTGTGAGTTTTTAAGCGCGTGACAAACATGTATGAGACGATGTGTCGCGGTAGGGTGGCAGACGCCCAGCTTGGCTATGGGAGGCATTGTGCTGTTTAGGGTCAAGTTTCTCATTTCCTCCCACGGAGCTAGTGCCAAGGATGCGGCTGGATTTATATAGATACGTCAGCATGAGTCCAGATTGGTACAATATTTTGTTTCGTTGTGCGTGTTCTACATTTGGTCGCACATCATGGCCTGGTATGCTGGTACACTCCATGACGCCCAACACATCCAATGCCCTTGGGTGCACTACATCTATCATCAGCCAACAAATATCAAGGTTGCGAAATTACCGTTGATGCTCCTAGTCACGTGTATATCACGTGCAAATCGATGGCAAAGCGAACTGCTGGCGAGACCATCTCACTGGGCAGATGAGTGCAGGGGATGATTACCGGGCCCACCCCTCCTTCGTGCTTCAGCCTCTTGTATTCGGCTCCTGGGTGTCTGGTTACATGGTCGACATTGCACCGGCACCAGCGTCTAGCATCGGCTCGGAGCGGCTCTCAGGGGACCGATCGGCCGCGGTGTAATTATATCGCCGGGGTGAGTATCGCGGCTCCTGATGGAGCTCTTCAGTAACGGGCGTATCGTCAACAAGGACATGCCAATGCAGACCGCCAGCCATCCGCGCGGCGTCTGATGTCGCGAACGAAAAACATTGCGGTATGTTCGCCGGCGTATGTGGGGAAGGGGTGGCAGCGCAAACTTTCTATTGGTTTCCAAATTTCTGGAACCCTTCGACCGAGCGATAATATAGGGGCATTCTTGTGTAAACGCGTTTCACAAACGCTGTAAGAGGTTTTAGCTCAACATCATTCTTACGCGTTTGTGCTTCGCAGTAGTCTTTAAAATGCTGCGTGGATCGGAGGTAGCATGAAATAGCTGTTGAAAATTTAAAAGCTAATATAACCCTCACTAGCGGAGCAAGTAGCGGAACCCCGGTCCCATTCCTAGAATACAGCTATTCTTAGAATAGTGCAGAGCTACTCTGAAAGAGTAACTCTGTAGAAGTGGTTGCTCTATGTACCAGATGTGTTTGTGCCTTCCTCCACATCACTCCCGAATGAATTCTTTGAAATGTTGAGGCTCAATTCGTAGCAGATCGATGATCTACAATGTTTTTTACTTCCTGTCGAATGAAAGCGTGGTTGGATGTAGTATTCGCTAAAGCCCCTTAACGTGGTCGCGCTTATTTCAGGTTAGTTTTCCTTCACGTCAATGCCACTATTTCCTCTCCTGTCACACTAGTCACAGTCTGTCACTAGTCACTAGCCACAGCCTGACTTCAGCATGTCACTTCTGTCTTCAGCAGCAGGTCACTAACCTGATTTTCTCTTTACTTTCAGTCCTTGAGTAATATTTTCCTCAGGTGTCGACGCTATATATAGCCCCCGTTTCAGATACATGTGCACATCACCTAAGCATGGATGCAACAACGTGTTCCACAGCACTACGAGCCAGGGTGATTCGGGACTGATTGGGAAATACGAAAATCTATCTTTACGAGCATTTCATTCCGAAACACGAGCATGAATGGGACCCAACGGGACATGCGCAGACCCAGACCGTGCCCTGCCTTCACGCATCGCGCACCGGCATGTCCGGCGTGGAAGTTGCGTCAGGCAGTGACGAACAAACACCGCATTCTGAGCAAAAGGAAAAAACGACGCGTTCCGCCAAGCGCTTTGTTTGGTCTCTGGTACATTGCCCATTGACCATCAACCTGCGCTTCGCCAAAGCGTCCCAGTGGGAACGCGTTACCTGCAGCGTTCCGACAGATGCACGACAAAGCTTCTCGGTGAGCTCGCGGGTTTGCAGTTCCGGAAGGCGTCCGAATCTCGCAGTTTTGACTAGACACTTGGCCACTACTAGGAAAGGACGCAGGTCACGCCGTAATACTTTAACACTTACTAACGTAATACTTACGTCATTCCGTTGCATGACATTGCAATAATGGGCTTCCGTTTGTGAGTGGTTTTAAGGATTCCTTTTCTAAATTCGGTGGTTTGAATCTTCGTTTTTAGGATTCATGAATTCCACACTCTACCGTATGGTTGGAGAATAACTGCCGGCATGGACCATAAATAAGCAATGCGCTTGACACCAGCTGACGACATAACAACCCCGATTTTAAGTGGCCTCAATCAGCCGCGCTTCAGCCGTACAACACTCGGGCTGTCCGACCGGCGGTCGGCGGCCGTTATCACCGGTGAGCCTGTTGCCCGGGTGCCGCCGGTCCCGGGAGAGGTATCGCCACGCCTCGCCGAGCAGCCGACAGCTCCCATCGAGTGATGGCCTCCCATTCGGCGAGGTCGACTGTGCTGTTAACACTACTGTCGGAGTGGTTTGGAGCTGGAACGATCGCTTCGGGTGAGAGGGTGGGGGAGGGGAGCTCTAGAGAACGGCGGTAGTGGCCTGCACGAGATGGACGCGCTGGCACGGTACCAAAGCTCCGCGTCGAGCACATCTGCACGGATGCAGAGCAGCGTGAGGGCGTTCTCTGTAGAAAGGAGATGGTTTCCAATGAAGCAAATGACCGCTGCTGTGTGATTTGCACGTCTCTCAGAACAAGGGCGGAATTTAACCGAATCCGGATGCCCAGTGAGTGACAGTTAATCCGCGACCGCCCGGAGAATAATAGTAACTACCTCCGAATTCCAGAAATAACTCTCGGCCGTGCGAGGTAGGTTCAGATAATCGTCAGTATCTAGCAGCCTATCAACGTCGCATGTTCCGGAGAAATAAGTTGCTATGTCAGGTCATGGCACTGAGTTATGACGGCATGGCTTATCTCACGACCACGCTGTTTGCCTCTGCATGCAGCAATGTGCAAATTTACGTAGCGTTTTGTATTCCTTGATCATAGCGTATTGAATGATTTGGCTTAATAAATGTCAGGCTCAATCCCAACACATGAGTAGAGATCAGGTCGCCATAAGAAGCCACTTTAGAAGTGTTGAACCAGAATGCTGTGTCACAAACATTTGTGACTCGTAAACCGGTATAACTCGACACATTTTCAAACCGACATCTTCAGCATCACACACAAGCCGGACGAGCAGAGAATCTACCAATCAGGTGACCTGACCTTGACCATTAATGACCTTGATCTGGTATGACCTTGACTTGTTTTGACATTTACCTGGCACTGACCTGACCGTGGTATGATGTCATATTGATCTGGTCGTGCAGTTGGCAGTTGACCTGAAGAATTGACCTTAAAATTGACCGATGTTTATCATGGCGTGACTCCGAAACACCCAAAACGCCCTTCCGGTTGGTGCCGGACATACAAGGGGTCCCGGTTAACATGCCTGATTTTCTTGTCTGGAGATGGCAGTATCAAACAGAATACAAAAACATGTGCGCCTCTGGTTTGATCCCAAGGCAACCAACATACCATCACACAGTCCTACAGGACAGACGTGGAACCAAACAGCGCAGTTGCACTCTGAGACAAAATAATTGCAGCGGCGCGGCGGAAACTACGACACATCAAGGTCACGTACGCAGCTGTGACAAGTCCTTGCAGCGGTCGAGACAACAGCTTGGCCGTGGCAAGAGCACGACCCAGATACTGGCAAGAACTAACAAACAACTGTTCCCATAAAAGTCTTAGTCCACCAGACACTGACCGAGACTGGTAAACAGACACGCGCGCCGCTACGATAAGGCGGCCACTTTTGTGGCGCTGCGGGGATGAGACTGCAATTTTGTACGAAGTCTGGTTCAGTATCATCTCCAATTTGCATCTTGGCGCACAAGCAGCCGGCCAAATATGTACAGATTTTGTATCACCGGAGAAGCAGGTCTGTCGAACAAATCCCAGTACCGTTGATCAAATGAAGAAGGTTGCAAAGTTTGCAGTGCACCGCGTACGGCCGAGGATCCCGTATTATCCTGAACACATCTCGACGTTACACTTCCCTGAGTCTTGATCGAAGCGATAGAAACCCGCATGGTGCATGCAATTTACAGCCGTGAATAACAACGTGACACAGACGTTTCTTCAGTTTACGAAAAGCGTTAATCGCATTGCACGTGCATGCCTCGATTCAGCTGCTCTGGAATTTGAAACATAGTTTTTATTGGCCCGCCTGCCTTTTTTGCTACGTCCTGCGGTGCTCAATACCAGAGCGTTATTACTGACGGCATAGGGCACTAAATCTATTGGATTATGTTATTAAGCTGTCAGGTGTTTTGCATGACTTGTGACATCACTGGTGGAATTATAGGTGTAGGTTAATTTATTCCTCTGTCAGATTGAGCTATCTAACACTACCACTACCACTGTCTACTACCTTGACCTCGAATGATCTACCACGTACTGAGCTATTGGCAGACAGACGTTTGATTTTTCCGATCCGACGATAGCATCGTGAGATCCCAAGAGAAATCTCCCGCGAATGGCCAAGTAAGGGGGCGTCTGGCTTACAGCGGAAATGGCTGAAATTAGCAGCTGAAACAACGGGAATTAGTGTGCTGGTCACTTCTCAAAGCTGTAATTCGTGGCATTCTGATTCAGTTTTGCATTCTCTTCACCCAGATGATCCTGAGACTAACAGTAACTATCGCTTGCTGAAGACAAATCAAGCCTGTTAAGCGTTCAAATCGACGACGTCCGCATGCGCTAGCTGCCGTTGTTGTTGACAAGCGTCGTACGTACGCAGCAGCCGGCCATATTTTTGTGGACAGTGCAGGTCAAGTCACCCCGTAATGCAAGTGGATCGTTAGTGAAGCTGCAATGGCAGCTGCAACAGAGAGGGCGTCGTTGTTGCGTGCTATCCATTAAGTGCCCCTAGACACGGCAATCCACTAGGTAACACGAAACAAATATCGGTGAGCACACTGGAACATTAGCCGTTCACTGGCCTGTCAGGCTTAGTTGTTGGCTTTTAAGGAAGGCTGTTGAATGCGTTAACCTGTGATATGTGCTACACAATACCAACTTTCGTAATGGCTAGGCGCTGTCGCGCATAATCACTACTAAAATCGTTACGTGTTAGACTCAGTGACACCCCTTTTTGTGCCATAGTTCAAGTGATCATGTCGTTTACGCAATATCACACGGCAACAAATGTCGCTGCAAAAGATTAATGTTTTTAATTTCAGTGGTCAAAAAAGTTTCCTCGCAGTGGCAGATCAGTTAATCAAACTTGTGTACGTCGCGCGCGCATCCTCCGCTGCACATGGGAGGTAAGTCTACGAACAAGAAGGGCCCATATGTCGCAAACGATGACCAAAAATCCCGTTGGGCCGCACGAAGAACTCCACGACGGGCAAAGCTCAGTGCGGCAGAGCTCCTACTCCGAAAAGTCACCGCTGATCCGAACGGACTAACTCTGTGCAACAGTGCTCCCCTCGAACAGTCAACGTTGATTCGACCGGACCAGCTCAGTGCAACAGAGTGAGACAAAGTCCCGGGAATTTGCCTCTTTGCCCCTTTGAATTTCCCCATTGCCCCTCAAGTAGTCACCGCTGATCCGACCGGACCAATTCAGTGCGACAGAGCACTTTCCTCGAGCAGCCACCGCTGATCCGACCGGACCAACTCAGTGGGTCCAACTCAGTGCGGCAGTGCTCCCTTCGAGCAGCCACCGCTGATCCGACCGGTCCAACTCAGTGTGGCAGTGCTCCCCTCGAGCAGCTACCGCTGATCCGACCGGACCAACTCAGTGCGACAGTGCTCCCCTTCAACAGTCAACGCTGATTCGACCGCACCAACTCAGTGCCACAGACCACTTCCCCTCGAACAGTCACCGCTGATCCGACCGAACCAACTCCGTGCGACAGAGCACTTCCCCTCGAACCGTCGCTACCGACCCGGTCCGACAGTGCATCCTGTGGCCCGGGGTCGCGCTGGTCCAACTTGGCCGTCTCTCATCACCGAACTTGACTGCAGCGTCGTCTGTGAGCGCACGCCGCCGACGCCGACGACCGAACGCCGCCGACTGTCACAAGTTACGAGCCGCGCCGCCCGGCGGCATCAATGGGGGCGGCAGCCTCCTCGCACCATCCCAGTGTCCAAACTCGGCACAGTGACGTCACAGGCCGTGGTTGAGGCCTGGAGGAATGCGCCGAGGCACGGCGTCGACCACTGTTTGAGTGTCCCGGAGGAACGCAGACTCTGCAGTGATACACTAGTCGTACAGTTTCGATGTTCTGTGGTTGCATCGCATCGCGTTGGATGGCTTTTTCAGTCTTAGGCATGCTGACATCGATGCATGCCATTCGATCTAGTTAAGTGCGCTCCAAACGGTGCACCAGATCACATGATGTCCTATAATATGACGCGTCACGACGCATTGCGTGGAGTAGAGAACGATGCCCGAATTTCTCCACCTCCTCCTCTCCCAGCTCAGAACCGGGTGGCTCCGGGGTTCGCGCCCCGTGCAGTAGTGACCGCATTCGGCGCAGACCCGCCAGACGTCTGCTGGCGACGGAGAGTGTCGGGACCGACGCGCCGCCAGCCGCCGCGGCCGCGTCCAGAAACGTCGGCCGAGAGCATTGTTTGCCGACAGGCCGTCGGTGGCGGCGGCTGGGGCCGGCGGCCCGTACGGCCCAGTATCGATTTCCGCGCGGCGCCCGTCAATTTTCCCCGCGATTTGCAAGCGGCCGCAAAAACAGAGCGGGCTCGCCCCGGCTCCTAAATCACCGCATGGCGGCGGGCCCCGGCGCCGGGTAATTGGGAGATGGTATCGTAAGGGACGCGGCGTGGAGAGGACGTCCCGTCCGGCGACGGCGCGCCCACCGCCGCCGCCGGCCATCGTCAAGCTGTACGATATCGACGGGTGCACAGGCGCTCCGGGAAACAACGTCGCGGCCCTTGATGCCGGTGGTCGCGATTGGCCCCGTGAATTATTTAAAAGCGGAATGAGATTTGAGCTTGGGTTTAAGAACATAAAATTTGACGTTCCGACGATTACTACCAGGTTTAAGACCTGTTCAAACGGGCATTCTTTAACGATTGTTCCATATTTGTATGGGGTTTGAACTGAAATGGCCGCCTTGAAAGTCATTCGTTGCCGTCCGCAGCCTTGTCCTTAAGATCTCAATCAACTCTCTTAGTTTCTGACGTACGCACCCGCGAAGATGTGCAGACTATTTTGGGGCAACTATTTTAAGTTCACCTAGCAATTCACGACTCCATAATAACGTTATTTAAAACATGTCATTTCATAAGCCACGCGGCAATGAAGGCCGAGAAAAATATGATTGCCGAATCGTTCATATCTGGCGCTCATGAGCACGATTTCCTGACAAAGCAACCGTCAACTGGCTCTCAATCAATGCTCTGCAAGGTGCGATGACGTGATCAAAAACTGACGAATTGAAGTGTACATTGACTAAACAAAAAAAAATATTGATGTCTAGAGCAGTCATTTCCACTTAAAAGGATCCAAATAATATAATAGGTGAGCGTATTCGACCATGCATGATGTTCGCTTTAATATCTTCAAATGTAGGGCATTCAGCTTAAGCGCGTCGCATGCCAGTACAAAGCCTGAGGCCATGAACCGGTTATGTCCAATGTCGTGCTCTTGCCGAATGCGCCATGTCCTTAGAAAGTCAATAAGGCTTAACGAAGTATCAACTTCCTCTTTCATCTCCCGTCGGCTTACGTTGGGTAGTCCATAGTAGAAGAGGCCCTGCTATGTTCCAAACTTAGGCGTAATCTTGTTAAAAGGAATGTTCCACATTTGAAGATATTGAAGCAAGTATCAGATATTGTAAAGATAAAGTTCACGGATAGCTATTGCTATACTTGCGAGTGGAAAAAACTGCTTCACACAACACAAGTTATCTGTTTGGTAAATATGCTCCTCAATGCACCATTGTTTGATTGCGTCATCGTACCTTGCACAACAGTGATTTGAGCCAACTGACAATCGTTATACTGGGAAATCATGGTCACGAACACCACACATAAACGGGTGGACAATTGTATTTCTAGTGGCCTTAATCGCAAATGGAATGCGTGGACATGTATGAAGTTATTATGACGCCATGGATGTCTGGGCAACCTGAAAATGTTCTACCCGTATGCATATTTATATATCTGTCCATCTTGATATATATATATATATACGTATATATGTATTTATCCATATATATATATATATATATATATATATATATATATATATATATATGCACGCACGCATGTGCACACACACACAAATACATATCCAAGGGGGGCAGGGTTTAAGGGCTCATGGATTCGACCCCAAAAATTATGTCAAGGATTTAGGAACATACTTGGTGCTTACCATAATGAAATTCCATTAGAAGTGTGCTGTCGAGTTTTGTAAGCTGCTTTGAAGCGAGCGCTAGCGAGTTCATTCAAAACCCTCATCTGACGCGTCTTAGCGGTGTGCATTTGACTTACGTCATCACATTATGGTTAATTCACATAGGCTTTTAAGCGCGTCAGACGCGCGTCAAAAGCAGCTGACGTCTCCAAAAGATATATGTGTAATGGTCACCGGAGAGCATAAAAATGAAATCAAAAAGTGCCAGCTTGTCGCAATGCAGGGCATGCGTAAGTTCCAGATGGATACTTATATCGTCTTTAACATCCGGTCATGCAAGAAAGCTGCAATCGATAAACCACTGCTAATCTTTGGAGGGTGTGTTCCACGTTTGTATGGAGTTTAAACTGAACAAGCCATCTTGGACATCATTCGGTGCATTTCACGGCCCTGTCCGTCATAAGATCTAAACACCTCTAGTTTCTGAGATACACATCAGCGAAGATATGCAGACTATTTCGTCGAGAGTATTTCAAGGTTGCCCAGACATCCCAGGTGTCATAATAACAGCATTCAAATCCTGGTATTCCCTTTGTGATCAAGGCCAATAAAAATATATGTGCCAAGTCGTTCATATCTAGCGTTCGTGAGCAAGATTGCTGGGTATAGCGACCGTCAGATGGCTCAAATCAATGTTGGGCGAGGTACGATGATGTGCGGGGTATGTTGTGATGTGCAACGGTGTGGAAGCCAATGTTGTGCATGGCATATATATATATATATATATATATATATATATATATATATATATATTCCTTTTTGTCAAGTGGTCAAGGATGATAGATATGGTTCTTTCAATAGGCACGTTTGTAAATAGATTTTCAACATCTAGAGAGGCTAGTAGGCCCTTAGGTTGACGAGATCGCACTATATCAATAAACTCGTCCGTTGATGACAAGCTGTAAGACATGGGAAGATATGGGGACAGAAGACCATTAAGACGTTTTTCAATTCTATAGGTTGGTGAAGGGATCTGTGAGATTATTGGACGAAGGGGGTTGCCGTTTTTGTGAGTTTTCACAGACCCATAAGCATATCCAGGCGCAAATTCACCCGTTATCCTGGAAAAGTGTATGCCATCAACAGCGGCATTGGCAGCAGTGATTAGTTTGTTAAGCTTGGTCTTGAGTTTGTCTGTTGGATCTTTTGTGATGTGCCGATATATATATATATATATATATATATATATATATATATATATATATATATATATCCGTATTTATGCATGTGTGCGTGTGTGCGTGCGTGCGTGCGCGCGCACGCGCGTGTGGTATGCCTAAAAGCAATCTAAAGAGTCATTTACATTCAGCATCTCTAATCTAGCAGCCAGTACTGCAAACCATCCCGTTGCACACATCTAGATGCAGCATTTACCAGAATTCCAGCCTGCACCTTGTTCCAACCGTTCCAAGTTTGGACTTAACTAACAAAAGCGCGACCTTCCATCACTGTATTCCGTCAAGTCCTTAGTTTTTTTTTAAGCGGTTCGGTTAATTTTCCCAACACAGTTATGTGCGGGTTTGTATCAATGGATTCTGTGGCTAATTAAATGTCGAATTGCACTGATAACATATATATATATATATATATATATATATATATATATATATATATATATATATATATATATATATATATATATATATACATATTCACAAATACCCCATCATGTTTCGAGGGGACCTTGAGGACCTTATTGACAGAAAGGTCCTTAGCGCCGCGCCCAGGCTCGAACGCATGACCTCTCTCGTGTTAGCGCGGCACGCCACCGGTCGCGCCAGTGAGACCGGGTGCTCCCCAGTGAAACTAAGAATAGTTGTGACGTACGGCGCACGAAAATGTTCACCCGGTACTCCTTCAGACAACAACAAAAAAGACAACGAATCGACACAACGTAGTGGGACAAGATTCATTTTAGTGCCGAGTTAATCAAACTAATCGACACGATAAAGTGTATATATAGCTCTTCTGGAAGTATAAACATGAATCCTATGGGCTAGCGGGAAAAACGCGCCGCAGAGCGGTAGTGCATCCGACCAACGTCAGTGGGTGGCGCGTGCCTCTCTCACCGCCGTGCGCCGCCGGCCAAGGCGTCCGACTTGTCCAAGCGGCGCACATCGTGCGTCAGGCATACAGTATGAGTGAGACCAGATTAATCCTGCTCTGACAGCCCAGTTACTCTTGCACGTCCGACACGCTTTTAAAATGTTTGCGGCAGAAGATAAGTTTTGCCGCTCAGTCAATTACTGTTTGGATCCGAGACAGGTTCTTCCGCGAACCATTGCCAGCAGCATACAATCGATCGGCAAGCGAACCGAGTTGTTGGCCAGCGCGGGTATCACAGAAGGTTGCTGGTAGTTGCTTAAGTGTCAAGATGAAAAAAAAATACAATAATGCACAGGTTGACCTATCTATCAAACATGGCTGCCGTTATGGCTGTACCTAAATCGATTTAATCTACAAAAGGTCTGCATAAATCAAATCAATGTAAAGGTTAAATAACCCATTGAAGCTTTGTTTTCCTGTTGTATATGTCTGCAGGTGTTTCCAAGTGTGTCCATCCCTATTAAGGCACTCCATTCATGCACTCATGTTGTGCATGCCACTCCTGGCAAGGTTCCTGTCGCGGTTGTTTCTGTGTCACGACTGGAGGTGGAGATAAAAAATGGGGGCTTTAATTTTTAACATCATTAGTTTCCACATAGGTTTTCTAGGTGCTAGTTGGTTGGGATTGAGCCCCACGTAATATGCTGGTGGGTTCAACCGCTGTCGTGATGCTGGCTTATGAAATACAGCTGTGTTCAGATATGTCCATTTATATTCTGGTGACTACGTATCTATTAACAGGTATTTGACCTAAATGTCCACATTTTCTTATCCACAAAAGTGTAGTAAGATCAAAATTTCAAACAACTTGACGATAGGCATGCGGCTTTGGCTGGTCAAATTTATTCAAATTTGTGATCTCTTAAACTTTACCTATATCATGAACGTACCTAAGAAGACGACTTAGAACCGGTCCTTAAGTCCTGAATCTTTCATGGTGTAAGATCTGATTTAAAAGTTTTTGGAGGGCTGTCCAAAGATATTTTAGGGACTATTATGAGAGGTCTAATGGACTGTTCTTAATTTTGTTCCGACTCATCTTCTGAGATGTTTAATCGTTTTTGAAGCTTTTTTCAGCCCGGATGTTCCACAATTAGATATATTTATACAAGAATAATGTATGCTGCAATAAGCCCACTTGCAAATATTTGTGCAATTTCAAGTGCAAAAAAGTGCTCTAGACAACACAATTTCACTGTTTTTTAACATGCTAATGGCATGCTAAAAAATGGCAGCACTCCCTATGGCAGCAGTCGGACTGACACTTTTAGACCAGCACCTTGACGAGAGGTGTAGTGCTAATCGATACATTGTTTACATAACTCAAATATAGTTATCTGCGCGTGCTTTGACACTTCCTGTTTGTATTCTTGTAGATTTTCCCGTGATGTCATATTGTTTGCATTTAAGATGTTCAGGCATGGCGCTTTTCTTAAATCATTTGAGGGGTGCCGGTAGTGTAGTGGTTAACACGTCTGTGTTAACCACTGCGCGTCTGGGAAACCAGAGGTACGGGGTTCGATTCCCCGCGGTGCCCGCTCTTCCTGCCAGGGTGAGAGGCAGGCGACGCCATGCAGCCTCAGCAGCTGAGTGCGTCGTAAAACACCAATCACACACACATTAAGTCATTTGATTGCCCGCCTTATTTCCGTCATAACGTATACCATTGTCCAACTCCTTGCATTATGTAGCCCAAATGTGACTCGTGTTAGGAACTTGCGCTGCATTCCTAGTTTTGCTTCTTATAGCCCATGAACTCTGTTGGTGCCAGAAATCGTGCCGATGTACGCCAGACAAGAATATCACGACGATTGCATTTATGTTGGTTTTGAGCACCGCATAGTCAGTGGGATGGCAGTATTTACGTGAAGTTTGTATGGCGGAATAGCCTAAATGAAATAGTCTGCACAAGTTCCCGGCCGTCCAGCTCAGAAACCATAGGGTTTTACATCTTAGGAAGGACAGGGCCTTGAACTGCATTGAATGAAGCTCAAGATGGCTAACTCAGCTGAAAATCTCACACAAATGTGGTGCACTTCCTTTAATAAAACATTGAGATACGAAACGCTTGTTTCTCTTATTTGTTCAGGCATTTTCAGGATCTGGCTGTTTTCAGTTGGGGGAGGGGGCACCAAACACATGCCTAGCAATCCCACTTCTAACTGTAAACGATGGTGAAAAAGGGGCTTTTATGTGATCAGCCAGGGTATGGAAGGCTAGATGCAGCGCAAGCGGGGTAGGGGGGACTGGATTTTCGCCTTCGCGTTTCCCCTCACTCTCTGGCACTAGCGACGACGCTAGTGTTTTAATTTTTTGTTCTTAGATTGATAGGATCACGAAATGTCTGGAAAGACAGACCGTGCTTCATCCCGGAAGGAATATGGCGGAATCTTCGGCACTCATCAGTCCGCTTTGCTAAAATGCACGCATGCCAATAAAACGTGGAATGAAATAGGCGGACATAGGCATTACAGCATTTTGTTGTCCTCAGTATGCCAGGCAAAATATGAAACACCTTTCCAACGCGCAGCAACCAATTTTCTGTACAATGCTAAGGGGATATCATACATGTCTGACCAGGATACAGTAAGTTAATATGCATGGCAGTTCGTTTAAAGAAAGCACCGAGCACCAAGCAGTTCACAGAACCCTCTCAAAATCAAAATGGAATTCAATGAACTGCCGGCAAAAAGAAAGAAATGCATTTCAACACACGTAACATTGTACAGCCAAGTGCAGAAAGTCACTCTTTGAAATTGCAAATGTTTTGGGCAAGCTTGGCGGGCATGCAGAACGGCCCTGCATTAACGCGTGTCCGGGTGGTCGGTTTAATATCCTTTGCTCGGATGGAGAGGGTGGGGGGGTTCAATTTAGCCTCCTGAGATCTCAAAAGTTAAAATAGCTAGAGACACCAAATTTCCAGGATGGGATGGCCTTTATTGTAAACTCACTTGTGCCGAAATTCGAGGTTCCTAGGCCGTGAACTTGTGACTTTAAGTCACATGAGGTAAAACAAGATCAAACCACAAATTGGTGTCCCAGGTGCCCCCAGACCTCTTCACGCAACCGCCGTGAAATTAGACGCCTTTTCTAAGCAAAGGGTCAATGGTGTTCAAATGATGCCCTTGGCGTCAAGATGACCAAATACTTGTGCCCCTATTTTGTTGTTTTTGAGAGCCCCTATTTCAACACTCAAATCAGGGTCAGGAATTACGTAAGGTGGCATGTTCCTAACGACATAATGCTAACCTGGGTCATTTTAGGTCCGTGACCTACTCGGACCTTTAACACGCGACCGGGTGGCCGGCTAGATACCCTTTGTTCGGGTGGGGGAGTCATTTTGACCCCCTGAGATCTCGGGAACTAAGAAAGTTAGAGACATAAAATTCACACGGTATTTTCATCTGTACGTGAACTCATTTAGGTCAAAGTTTTAGCATCCTAGGTCATGGCGTTCTGGTCAAAAAAAGGTCAAACAAGGTCAAGTTCCAGGTTGGTCTCTTAAGTGCCCCCAGGACCTAGATAACCGTTTCTAAGCAAAAATTAGCATCATCATTCAAGGTCAGTGACCTTTTTTGACCTTTTGAATGTCAAGGTAACCAAAATCATGCGAGATTGCTTTGAGCTTTGCATTTGACTAAGCGACGAAGATTACGCTAAGCAGTGTGTTCCTAAGGCAAAGTGTTGACCTGGGTCATTTTAGGTCAATAACCTATTCTGACCTCTAAGAAGTCCATGGAAGATGTATAATGCTGTTCCTGCTATCAATAAACTCGAAATGAGCACCAGAAACTATCCCATACAGCAAGCTCTAGAGTAGCAAAACAGGTTGGTTTTGACCTTGGTGTGGCCTTCGTACCTGACCTTAGGTCAATTTAATTTGTTAATTGAACTGTTGTGTTGCCTAAGAAAGCATCTCAGAGATGTATGGCTTCATCTAACACTCCGTTGATGGATCAGATTGAAGGATTCCCTAGAAATTGTCTTCGCTAAATCCATGGTCTGACTTTGACCTGCTATATGTCAGCGACCGTACATGGTTTACCTAAATGTTTGATGCGATACGATCCGCTATTTAGTTCTCTACATCTAGGCAAAATTTGGCGCGGCTATGCCGTGCCGTTCGGAAACCATTCTGAAAAACCTCCGGGGGGTCAATTTGCCCCCCCACACACACACAACACCCGAGCTCGTGTTAAAAGTCCGTAGAACATGCCTGTTGCGGTCCCTGTCATGAACAAACTCGAAATGAGCACCAAAACTTACCCCATTTAACCAACATCTCGTGTATAAACCAGGTTCGTTTCAACCCGTTCTGACCTTCATACCTAATCTTAGGTCAATTGAAGTGATTAGAATTTTATATTCAAATGGTTTATTTCATAAACACTATCTCAGATATGTATGACTTTGTCCAGCATTCCGCTATCGCATCACGTTCAACGACTCCCTTGGGATGCCCTTTGTTGACGCCAAGACTGACCTGCCATAGGTCAGTTAACTCACAAGATACGTCTAATTTTGTACGTAAAAAGATCCACTATTCATTATATACAACTTTGCAAAGATTCGGCTACGCCGCACTATTCTGAAATCATTATGGAAAACTTTCGGGGGCTGAAATTGACCAACCATCCGAGAGCGTGTAAAAGCTTTTAGGAGTATGGTAAAGCATGTTGTCTGGCCTGAGGATAACATTATCTCACCTCCTCACAGATTATTTGATCTCTCATTGATTCGGTTCATTTTGTAATTCAGGCGTGTGTGGGATTGAGGGTTAAGTCAATTTGCAACTACACCCTCCAACATTTCATATGTCACATAGGTGTTCCTGCATTTAGCCAAAGACTCAGCCATGTGCAAGATATGGGGAGAAAAGGGGCGGGGTGGGGATACTCTCTGATCATTTGTTTTAATGAAACGTCGCACCTCACACCTGAACATATTAATGACTCGGTTTTGATTCCCGGTATATTGCATCTTGTACTTTTCATGCCGCGTCTGTTGAACAAGTCAAGGAACACAAGATGAGCTCGTCGGCCGCTCGAAAATATCCAAGGTCTGAACACCTGTCCACTGACCAACGCCCCAACGTCCAGGCAATCGGCCCGACCTGACAAAACTCTGCCAGGCTAGAGCTCTGCCAATCCCCGCGGGATTTCTTAGCGCTGGAACTGCCACGTCCAAATCAATTTAGACCTCACGGCTGGAATTATTGTCCGGGCCACCTTTCCACCTATTGTGTTAGCACGGACACGCTTCGCGCGTGCGTGTTCGACAATCAACGTACATGGCCGAAAGTCAGACATCGTCCAGTCATTCTCAGGACGCCCTAGTACCTGCTGACGGCCTGAGAGTTAACTGGTCTAGCTGTAGCACCTGCTGATGGCCTGAGAGTTAACTGGTCGAGCTGTAGCACCTGCCGACGGCTGGAGAGTTAACTGGTCGAGCCGTAGTACCTGCTGACGGCCGGAGAGTTAACTGGTCGAGCCGTAGCACCTGCTGACGGCCGGAGAGTTAATAATCGAACCGTAGCAGCCGCTGACGGCCTGAGAGTTAACTCGTCGAGCCGTAGCACCCAGGTGGTAAAAGTGTACTTTTTGTCGCCGACCAAATTGTTGGGGGAAAGTTGTCGCCAGCAGCGTAGTGCGATACCAAATGATAAAATGCTCATTCATGACACTACCGCCAATACCAAAAACAAAAACAAAAAAAAAACAGCACAATATGACCTGCTCACAGCGGTTGGATAAACTTTACATGCAGGCACTGCGAGCAAAAATGCAACCTTAAAACCTTAAGTATCTTCCTCCTGACTATAACCAGAGGCTCTGTTTACACACACACGCACACACACGCACACACACACACACACACACACACACACACACACACACACACACACACACACACACACACACACACACACACACACACACACACACACACACACACACACACACACACACACACACACACACACACACACACACACAAATATATATATATATATATATATATATATATATATATATATATATATATATATACTCACATGCAGGCACGCGCGGGTGGGTAACATACCACCACATGCACATACCGGGCCAATGCCAGGGTTAATTGGCGGTTAGTAAGGGAAACCAATGTTCTGAATCCCGACAGATTATTCGGCAAAATTCCGGATACGATCCAACACTCCGGAAGATGCGTTGGAAAAAGAAGGTTTTATGTGGTGAGCCAGCGCATGTAAAGTTAGACGCTGTAATTACCGTCATCCCACGAAGTCCCTGCTCCTCGTTTAACCGGCGCGCGCGCCCCAGCGTGTCGCCCCCATTCGACACGTCGCTCACGCTTGAGTGGGGTTGAGCAGGAACTAGGACCAGGAGCCGGTCCTGGAGCCAGAGCTAGAGTCGGTACCGGAGCCTGGCCTATACTTCCATGCAAGCGATAACATGCAGGAGGGGCTGTGCCGGACACAGTTGTCCAGAGAGAGGCGAGCGTTTTGTTTTATGAACGCATTTTCTCAGTGAATTCGAGGAGTTTGTGTATATCGATACCCTGGTTTACTCGTGACTAGTCTTGTAAAAAATTGTAAATCATGTCTTGTTCCCAGTAATTACATCTGTCTGCATGTTGAATGCGTCCTCAGAAACTCCCCGATGTCTTGTTAAACTATGCATGAGTAGTGACATCATAACCAATGCAATAAAGGGTGTCAGGATAAAGCTGCGACGCATGCCATTTAAAACAGCAACAAGATGAATGGTCATGACATACACGTCGGGAATGATGCCACGCAGTGCACTGCATGTTGTCTTTACTTACATTGATCTCTCCAGTTCAGTGTTGTTTCTTTGAAACTCGCCATAACGCGCAGTGGTTTCGCTGTGCAGCAAGAAGGGTTCAGATGGCGGCAATGCCTTCTGCAATTCGGCGACTTACGGAAGATATGTCACAAGTGATTTGAACGTAACTGCAACAAGCGCTGATCTCTGATCAATCGCACTAACTCGATCGTATCCGAACCGACCGGGCCAAGAAATCAAGTTGGAATAAGACGACTTTGCCATTTGACAGCATGGTTATGAGCCCTGCTGTGTGCATTAGAATTGGTTGAAATTCACTGGAAAATCTAAAATAACCTGAAAAATGTCGAGGAAATGCTTGCACAGTTATCAGGGTAGTCATCAATGGGTAAAAGAAGAACTATACGTATGAGCTTGACGTCGGACGTGAGTTTAATGCATTCTGCCGCAATACGAGGGATATTTACCGCTGATTTTGGTCACAAATCTATACAGGTTTCTTAAGGCTCACTCCTAGATCGTCTTATTATTGCGTCTGAAGCTTACTGCATGTTGATGTCTGCATTCATGTTCACGTTATGCCGGTCAATCGCCGCTTCCCAGGCTGTTTTTGCCTGAGTGCCGGCTGCGGTGACCGATTCTGACATATGCCGGTTGGTTGAAAACAAGGTTGCTGATGCTTGCCATTTCAAAGCGGAACTCAGGCTTTGACCGCGTTGTGTTCATGCTGCAAGACGCTGTAAAGCACTGCGAACCAGTGTGACGGCAGTTGGCTAAACTTTTTTCCTAGGGAAATCGCCGAGAATCGTGGGATCTGAAGATAGTCAGCCAGCTCTGGGATATTGTTAGGCTGGGGGTACTTAGTTCATTTGATTCATTAATGTATGTTACAAATCAAAACCACCTTTAGATAAAGAGTGATGCGAACTCTTTTATCTTCTTAAGCAAAGACGTATTGTTATAACTGATCGTTATCTAATATGCGGTCATTTGGCAGCGACTTACCAAGTGTATGATTCCATAAGTATCTACTCAGAATAATTGGTGCAATTGACACAAGTTAGGGCACTGTAACTTGCCGCTACTGCACAAACTATCTTGCTGTGTTCTCTGATGCTGTGTGCAAGTACGTGATGGTGCTAGCGGCCGCATAACTTAACAATGCTGTAACAGCTTAGTCCACTGGAGCAGACAAGCAAAAGCCCGAAACGCCATTTCATTAAATTAGACAGTATTTACAGCGGCTCCTTTTCTGGACGCTCTGCTCTGAACCAAAAGCACCGAGTCAGATTCACGATTTTTTCCAATGTTTTTGAAAAGTATGTTTCTACTACCCAGGTTGTTTGTACATGTTGTATAGTGCCTTACCTGGCAGCTAGCCGCTTCCAATTTGGCTCATATTAGAAATATGTGCACCAGCCATACTTGCTGGTGACTAGTGCTTGCCTGTCCTGACTGCCCTTGTGATAGTGGTTTAAACTTTTTGGCAACATTTGGGCTTTGCAACCGTCGTATTTCTCATAGGTGTGAGAACAGGGTTCGGGACTAAGCATACGCCTACGTTTGAAAGTGGAGGGCCCAAACGATGCCTGCCCACGCCCCCCCCCCCCCTCCCCCCACCCATTTACAGCAAAATTCCTGTGAGAAAGGCGAGTTTCTGGGCACAAAACTTGATTGTCCCATTTATTCACTGTGCGTCCCAATGGGCACTGTTCTGAATTTGTTTGCATCGTTTACTGATCGTACCTGGCATGGATGCGTCCTTTCTTGTGTGCTGCACATGCAGGCGTGCCGACAGAAGCAGCGCTAAAGCAATGTTCCAGCATGGAGAACATGAAAACACGGTATCTGGGGAAATGGAAGCCACAAAGCAAAATTGTCATCGAAATCTTGGGAAATGCGGCCGGGCCAACGCGGTCACACTGGTGTGAACTAATCGACCAGTAGCTGATTAACCTGAATCACGAAGAGCCAAGACCGTCGGCGGCAGACTTAATGAAAACCAACGATGTTAACATTGGGCCTCCCTTCTCCTGAATTTGCAGCTCTGGCCGCTCTGTCACCGCCGAATTAAGTACGCAATAAGCATGGCAAGCTTTCGACGCCGGGTGCAAAGCACGTAGGTGACGTTACGCGGCGCCCCACAGGCAACTCCCCGGCGCATAACCATCCGTGCCTCGCTTCAAATGGTGTATCGCTGGCGTGGTCTACGTGAGTTACAGACGCAGTTAGCAAGACCTTTCAGCGCCGTTAACTCGCAAAACCACCTCCAGGCCCCGTCACGTCGAGGGTAAAGGCATCGTAAATTCGGCTTAAGGTGTGAAAATCGCCCGCCCAGTGAAACAAAATCCGTGGCAAAGTATTGTTTCCAGTTGTGGGCATCCGTGCAAATATTGGCATCACTCACGAAGCGCCAAATTCCTGAAAGCTGGAGTATTGTTCCGGTTTCCACTCCCACTTCCGTGACAGGGCGACCAAGCATTTCCGATTGTGGTTAACAAACCTATCAGTATTCTGTTGGTGTCAATATCGCATGATTGCATTGTTTCAGCACTTCAAGGGAATTTCTTACTTTTGGAGCAAATTGGAATGACAGACACTGGTGAATTCCAGGAACCTGGCCCTGATTCGCCGCTTTTATGACGCGGGCTGATAGAGGTGGTGATGCGACCCGCTGCCGCTTCCAAATGAGGAAAGTTAGAGCTCAGCAGATAACACCAGTGGATTGGACTCAATGAGATCTCTCGACTGGTAAAATTCCCTGTATGTTATTAGATAAATAATTGACCCCACTATGTTAGGCCAAAGGTCAAGCTTCCCCGAAAACCGAACCTTTTTCAGCTTTGCATGATCAGTGTACGTCGCCATACCTCGGAGCGACACGAAACCCAGCCATGTGTGTTTTTCCTTCGATTCTGCGAACAATGGTGTATAGTTTTAAGCCTTTGATGGTATATTTACGATGTATGACGCTGCTCACGTGACGACGACGACCCGCCGCGCCCGTTTCGCGGCACCGTTGGTTGCCGCCCGCCGATCGCGCTGTCGTATATCGCCATGCAGTGCTTCTCAAAAGCCGCCCGTGCCCAAATACTAGAAGGGCTAGAGACATGGTTGTGCTGTCAAAACACGCGCAGTGGATGTTACGGAAAATTCGGGGGTTGTTTGCACGACATGCCGTAGAGGTATGTGCAAAAGACCTTAAGGGAGCTGCATCGGCCCGCTTATTAAGACAGACATGCAAGGCAAAGATGGGCAGATTACATTTGGGGAAAACTGCTTCAGCGTCACCCAGGGATATCCACGATGCTTTTGAAACATCATTAAAATCCTGCCATTTTATTAGTAATGCGGCGATCTCGGCCATGATAAATGCAATTGTCGAGTCGTTGACATCCGACGTTCGTGTGCACGATTTGCAGATAAAATGGCCGTCAACTGGTTTTAAATCAATGCTGTGGAGGGTATCATGACGTAATCAAACAATGACGCATTGAGGAGCATAGCTGTTAAACAGAGAAACTGGGCTATCTAGGGCAATCCTTCCCACCTTTACTTGTACGGATAGTTATAAGTAGCTTTAATTCATAAAATCTGACACTTGCTTCATAATCTCCAAGTGTAGAAAGTTCCATTTAATCTAGTAGTACGGGTTAGTGCAACTGTTCTGAACGGTATTTCTGGGTCGTGATTGAGTTTCGTACCTAGTATGTGAATTGCAAAGAAATGGTGCCTAGATGTTAAAAGTGCTCTCTTCAAAATGCGATTGCTAGATTTCCCAAAATTTGACATACTGGTTGCAGAAGAACATCATTTGCGCCTAATCCTTAACATTTGGCCCAACACAACAGGCAGGAAGTTGTTAGTTCTTGCCAAGAAGAGCGACTGATAGCATACAAATAGAGAAGAACAGTAATGCTTTGTTCTGTATGCGTTATGTCTCGTTGGCACCAAGAAAGTGCCTATTTGTACCCTGATTTTATTCAACTCTGCAAGCCGAAAACTGGGCAGGATCAATCGAAATATTTTCAAAACACAGGAGTGCATGACACGAGTGTAGAGACTCAAAACATTATTATTTTGTGTTCCTGATGACAAACGAATGTAGTTTTCTGAGTTGCGTTGACGTGCTAATATTGTTACTTTATCAAATTCGTTTTGCTAATAAAGTGCATCGGAGTGTATGGTTTACTGAGACACAAAGCACCCGGATGGTTGTCAATGTACATGAGCCGTAGGCGCGCAACCTGCAGTGTGAAAAACATGTTACCAAGATGTGCACCACTTCCTGCTCAGCATGAAATGAATAGTATTCACAACAAATTGGATGCTTCATCATTTTACACGAGTAATGCTGCTTTCTGAACTAAGGAGGCAGCCTGCGGTAAAAACCGCACCATAATCACAGCAGAACAACATTAGCGGCCCTTTTTGAGCCATCAAATTAACGACAAAACCCGGCTGCCGCGTGCCGTTCGCTCATGATGTGATGTGATGTGATGTTTGCCTCGAACACAACACATGCCCTCCAGGCAAACTCAGCAGCTGACCAACGCACCACACAATAACCCTTCCGTCTGGCTAGGAGTCGTATCTATCAAAACCGGACGAATTACATTAGGACGGTCGGCAGTCCGCTGCGACGCAGGCGGGCTGGGGGACTAATGACGGCCTCTGGTCCCGTGCTCAGTATAATCCATGTTTGTAACCGATGGCGGGACAGCGGGAGCTCTCATCGATCACACAGCGGACCCCCTCCTCCCCCTGTGAAGTGTAGCATGGGCACAGTGGAGACACGCTGATACGGAGTGTCCCTAAACATCTATGCTGTTCCGACACCACATTTCAACGATGGCGTTTTGGCTCTGGCGGAGGCAGGGGCTGGTTCCCCTCCCTTTGTGGGCCTTTCATAGTCTTCGCGAAACAGTTCGTTGTTAGTTTTTACACTTGTTCTGTCTTCTCCAGAACATTTGTATGTATTCAGTCAAAACCCCAGGCACTTGGCATGCATATAGATGGCTCGCGTTCCGGGACACGACATTGGGAGGGACCTCCAGTGAAATTCGGCGATCATGCCAAGACCATGATCTCCCCAGTACCACGCGCACGGTTTTACCATTACAGGAGTAACTGATGCTTGCAGTGCATACGCTAGTTGCAACACAAGTATGATTATTGCAATATAGCAAAGGAATCACGGGAGAAGCGGTTCCAGGGCACGCCAAACGGCGGGTCTCCAAACAGTAAGCTGCTAAGTGCATTTGCGAAGGAAATTATTCACATGAACAACGCAGTAGTGATAGTCTCATTCCCCGGAGAGAAAAAAGCAGGAGAATGGAGATATAGATGTGTTTACACATCTATACACATCTTCACCTCCACAATTGATCGTGGATAAATGTAAATCGGGTGCGTCTTCTGTTTTGCATGGTCGTGGCCTCGGGATGCTTTGATACCATCTACCACATATCATTTTTGTGTTCAGGTATTGAAGGAAATAAAATGGTTTACATTTAGGCTGCTGAAGTGCCTGTCTTATATATCAATAATGTTGAGATATTGTGGATATATGTGTAAGTATATGTGTAGCTGGACACTGGTATGTACATCTATACCTCCACATCTAAGAGATCTGCATCTCCATTCTCCTGTTTTTTTGCTGCGAGGAATGAGGCTATTACTACGGTATCCAAACAGTGTGAAGTACATTACTTGTCGCCATTGTGGATAGATAATACAGACACCTTCACAGCCTAGAAGTGGACTACTGTATTTAAACTTTTACATACAAAATACACTAGGCGAGTAGGTATAAAAGCATTCCTAGACTACGACCATGGGACGCAGAAGACGCACTCGATTAACATTCATCCACAATCCCTTGGAATCAGTGGCTTCGTGTGGATGTACACGACACCTAGAGTTACCACATGCCCGATGGAGGTACCCAGAGACGAGGTACAATTCAAGTGGCATATTTAAAAATGCCATTGAAAAAGTGAGCTGAAAAAGCTGAAAAGAAAAAGCAAAAATTCACCTGGGGATGCATTTAATTTCATGAGCATTTTTTAGCTTAAGATTTGTAAACTATTTGGAATGTGTTCTGAGTGGTCCAAATTTTGTGAGAGATCGTGACTTGAAGCAAAGCCACAAAGAACAGTTAATATTGTGCATAGATGTCCTTTCGGCCAGGGGCGCATTTTGCTGCAAAAGAGACACTTTCTTTGTTTTGTATCTTATTCTAGACCTTTTCAGGGTTGGAATTCACTTTTGATGCATTGTGGGCCATTTTTAACCTTCTGGAAATCTAACGGCGTCTTCAACTGCTAGTAAGTACTGGCCCTTCGGCCCAGGGCGCCCTGATACCTCCAGGGTGGTCAACACCCTTCTTACCTTTGGCTAGCGCCACCGACTCTAGCACCCAGTTAAGTCATCGAAGTAGCATTTACTCATATCTCATCGTTAGCGGTCGTTAGCTATAAGTCCACTTGGTGCCAGGCATAACAAACACAAGAATTAATCGCAATACTAAGCAGTCCAAGTAACCTCCAAAGGATACTGGGGTCGAATGCCCAGGGTAGTAATGGAGCGAGTCTGTGAGAACACGCCACTGAATAAGATTCTACGACGCTCGCTGCCTTGCTGGCTGCCTAACGTGGCAGATGTTACTCTGGCTGTTATCCCCAACATTCTGTCCTCTTTGAGGAGCATGTCATGTGTATGTTGCACATGCATTTATCAATATGTAGTTACCCCACTTGAGGCAAATGTGTAATCCCACGCGAGGCGATGTTTGGAAATAAGCACCGGCATGGTGATCAGATCCTTTCGCTGGGCGGGGCCAAATAAATTGACGAGACCTTAATCATGGGTCGCATAAACGCACGATGATGGCACGGGCGGGCGGCAGCATGCTAACGATCCATTCCTCATCGATTTTTGTGATGTGCTTACCGGGCCATCGTTCAGCGCGAGCGAGGACGCGACGGGACAGCGCTGATGCCTCCCTGTCGACACGGCGCGTAATAAAGCACCTGATCATGCTGGCGGCAGCCGCCCGATGACAGTAATCCCCGCCATAAAGCAGCGGGTGCAAATGTCAATTTTGGCGACGGCAAACACGGGCTCGACAACCAGGGCACACAGCGGTGCCGGTCACGTGAGACAGAGGGCTGGGGCCGTGCGCCCCGACTTGGGGCGGTGCGCGCGCCTTGCCCGGTCCATGTTTGAGGACGTGCCGGTCTCGCACGCATGAGGCCGGCGTACGCCGCGCATCGGAGGAGACTGGGTGGAGGGGCGCTGGAGTCGAGAGGAATTCTGCGTGAAAAACACCTTCTGCGTATTGCACATGACTGGGGAAGCCCTGCGTCTCTCGCATCCGCGAATGAAATGCAATGATAAACGTTGGAAATGTCAGACCACCTGCATGCAAACGCCATTTTTCGAGCCATAGCCGATGCATCAGCGTCTTTCCCCACCTCGCCTTTCACTAATCCTCACTCAAGCTCATGAAAGCCTGGAATTATTCCAGGATGAAACGACAGTACACTGACTGAAATATACCCAAGACGTTGTCATTCTGTGATTGTCCACGGAAGGCTAGTCCGATTCAGAACACGTCAGTCAGAACACGACGCGTGCGACGCACTATACAATGCGGTGATCACATGACTTCCTAAAGCACACGCTTCTTGATGGGTCAAGCGTTTCACAGTTCGGCTCCGATGGCACGGGCATTTGCGTTGGTGCCACCCTGCTAAACGTGGATTCACAGAGACGCTCGTGCTTCACGCGGGGCTGGACCGTGGAGGCACCGGGACAACTCTGGGAATTGGAGATTTATTGAAGCCTTCGGAGTCCAATCAAACAGGAGATCACCTCTGAATGGGATTATTGGGTACGTGCCCTCGCAGCAGAGTTCAGCTCGATCGAACCGTGCGCTAACAAATACGTCCGCCGAATCGGTCACCGCACTGTTTGGAAGCTAATGATCAAATAACCAAAACGGACAAAGGCGCTTTGGGTGTTAGTTCTTTTCGTCTCCAACCCTTGGTCTACAAGCAAAAGCTTGTACCCCCTGTCTGATTTGTCTGTCTTCTGTCTTGTATCTTTCGATGATGAATGCATGTTTCATTGTGTTTGTTGCTGAAGTTGTAGATGGTTGTTTTCAAGCTGGTCCATGCTCCAGCTCCAAACTTTTAGCACTCTGCATGCTGCCAATCTCGTGTGCATGGCCCCATTGCCACGTGGCAGTCTACACATTATCTTATCAGCATCAGATTTCGCGAAGCTGCCCGTTTAGCCTCAGTGATTTGAGACGATCCCTTTCATCGCGCTCCCATCAGGCTGCCAGGGGACCTCTGCGACGATACCAAAGAAGATGGATCCTCCTTCGCGGAGTTCGACGGACCCATTGGACCTTGAGGAGAGTCTAATGCATATTGATAGGGCACAGGCCCACTAAACGGGGTCTGGCCTGATAGTCAAGCTCTGGAAACCACGGTCATCGGCAATGGCGCAAATTAGTAACCTGTCCAACGAGGCCCTCCCAAAAAAATTCAGGCGTTTTAAGTGTTCATCCGGGCGCCCCTATAGCTGACCGTCACATCACAAAATGTGATCACGTGAGTTGAACACAACAGTTGCTGCCACCTCCCAGTGACGAGATTTGGTATGTATCGTTCCTGCGTTCATTATCCTTGACCACGTTGAGTCGACCACCTTATAAAATTATGTCCATGCTTGGCACATTTTGTAATTATATATATTCCGAGGAAAGAGCAGCACGCGCCTAGAGAGGTATTACGATAGTGCCTTAGATAATGCATGACGAATGCAAAATTTGTTCGGGAATAGTCCTAGACGACAAACCAAGCGTTTTGCTCCGTTAAATGGCAAACTGCAAGTACTAGCATGTATGAATTTACGCATACCAACCAAGGGCATGTTTACAACGACTGATTTCCCTAATGACATACGGTTTGGCGGAAGCTAATAGCGTGATGACATTGAACCCATTTGCGGTCAAACTATGATGTTATTCAATTTAACAAATGTTGCTGATCTATGTCAAGAATATGTGCGCATGCTTGTCGAATGTTTATGCGTCGTCGAACAAACAGTTCTAGGTACATCTTACTTACTGACGGCACGTGACGTTCGCCTAGCGAAGTCAAATACTGACCATGTCACCGTAGTAAGGTAGCACCGATTTTGGCAGAGAATTGGTTTCAGTTAGTGTTAGTTTCCCACTGTGTGGCCACGTTTCGTTTTGTACCGCACGGTGCCGATTCGATTGCGCGCGAATTAATACCGTCAGGCGGCAAGAGCGCGAAGCGACTATGTCGCGTAAACGTCCACATCAACGCGGCCGGGAGGTACTCTCCGGGCTGCAAATCCCGCGGCATGGCCTGCCTTCCGCCGCCATGCAACTCACCCCCGATCAGCGAGCAGAGCGCCAGCCCCACGAGCAAAGTCTTCATCCTTCGTCGACCTGTCGGCCGCGTCGGCGCCGCGTCGGACCCCGTCGGCGCTGGCGCTCAACTGGTCCCGTGGCGGCGGCCGGCCGTCGGTCGGCCGTGCGCGCGGCGGCCGCCCGGCCAGATCACGCCCGTGTTTGTCGGTACCCCGCCAATTAGCGATTGATTTTGCAGTGACGGCGCGCAGCGTCATCAGGCTCGCCGGTCGGCCGAGGGGCGGGCCTCCGTCGGCGCGTCCGACAGCGAAGACCGGGCGGCGGGAGGTGCCCGAGGCGACCGGCCGGGCCGCGCGACCGGCGCCGTCGGTCCCGCTCTCACCCGGTTCGTGGCGAGGGTGTCGTGCCGCCGCCGAGGGTCCCGCTCGGGAACAGCTCTCACCCGGCCCGTGGCGAGGATGGTGTGCCGCCGCCGAGGGTCCCGCCCGGGAACAGCTCTCACCCGGCCCGTGACGAGGGTGGTGTGCCGCCGCCGACGGTCCCGCCCGGGAACAGCTCTCACTGGGCCCATGGCGAGAGTGATGTGCCGCCGCCGACTCGGCACGTCACGCCGACAGGCGGCCAGATTGGTCAGCGCCGCGTTGACCACGAAATGAAGCGATACTTTCCTTGCGAGAACAAATCTGAGGATATTGTGGATAGAAGCGGTGCTTCAGACTCCGATCAGCGCCGGTAATTCATTGTGTGCCTTATTACAGGCTGTGTTTGTCGTCATTCCATCAAGTTGGCGGTTTATGCTGACTGCAGAGCGCAGCCTTCCCCTGCCTGCTCGCCTCCCCCCCCCCCCCCCCCCCTCCGCCGCTACGTTTACTCGGAGCGAAACACAAAGACTGCAAACACTCCGGCCCAAAATGAATTAGCATTCGGCCATTTCGATTCCCAGCACAATGCGGGCAGATCTTACCCTCTATTGACGAACCGGCGCCGCGGCAGAAAATGACGAACCCGGCCGCTCACATCTGGCCCCGCCGGCAGCCAATCGCGCTGCGGGCCGAGCATGCGGCAGATTTATCTCCGCGCCCGCTGAGTTACGGGCCGGCCGTCGGTGGTGTGCGGCTATCACGTGTCGTGCCGGGCTGCGGCGTGATCGCCGCTGAGCGCCGGTGACCGCTCCGAGGCCTTGACACCGCCGGTGACAGCAGCGGCCGGGCCGGGATCTGGCCCGATGGGACGCCAGCTCCGGACCCGAGGTGACGGGAGGTCAGCAGCGGACCCGAGGTGACGGAGGGTCAGCTCCGGACCCGAGGTGACGGGAGGTCAGCACCGGACCCGAAACGTCCCTTGGGCTGGACGACGCGCTGACTGGGAGGACTGGCATACGCTGTGGAGGGGACGACTAACCAGCGAGACAGGGGGATTTTATCTGAACATAAAGAAAATGAGAAAGGGGAGCCCACAAGGGAAACGGATGTGATCGAGACAGATCGGGACAAATTCAAGCAATTTGATGGCTTGTTTCGTGTTGGACCAGAATCTAAAGATCCTCTTGAGATATGTCTGTATTTCCTCGTATCTTCTCCGTCCTGTAACAAACCTTTTGCTTTGTCAATAAAGCCAAATTCACGTATCACGGTGGTTGGGACTACGGGGATGTGACCGGCGCGAGGCGCCTCTCCCTCCGCCGCCACGTTCGGACGATGACATTGTATCCAAGGTGCTGCATAACAAAACGAATCGAACACAATTCAGTACGTCGCAGGCCTGGCTCGGTCGTGTCGCTCAGTTGTGTGTACGGGGAGCTGGACAGCCTGGCGCGGTACATTGCTGGGCGACAGTTCGATCGGCGAGCAAACACCAGGCACTAACACAAATGTGAACGGGTTGGCACCACTGACTGGGAATAGGTAACGCGGGACAATGGAACCCATAGGCAGCGAGTGAATAAGGGACATATTCCTTGTGGAGGACTTCGGTTTGAACCCTCAAATGGCAAAATCGTCCCGGTAGATCCAAACATCCCTGAGGGATCAACTTGGCCTTCCGTTCTCCGCGCAGACTGCAAGCCGCCCCATGCACCGGATGAGAAGAGCGAAGCAATCATATACTTCTTCCAAAGTCAGGCAGTTAGAATCGTCTTCGGTTTGACCATATGTCCCACGTCATGTGCCGACATAAACAGAGGCAGGTTATACTTGTAGCTATATACCCTTAAAGCTTGCTCTACACAGCTCGTGCCAGAGCCCATCCACACCTTGTTCTCAAATGCAATGGTAAACGTTGACGTAAATGTGGAGACAGCCACAGTATAATGCTATGAATGTGACTGTGTGGCATCGTATGGCTAGACCCGAAGACTTGCCAAAAACGACAGTCTTTGGACATAGTCACGACCACCAAGGAAAGCGTAGGCGGTACATAGTGTGATTCAGCGACCTGTCATCGGACCCGGGTCCGGCGAGGCGGCATACAAACGCTTTCGCACCTTTGAAACGCCCACCGTTTGAAAGCAGCTCATAGACAGCACGCATGTGCAGGTGGATACGTTTGGCTTAGCTCCAAGTTGACCTTCAAGCGGCGATCCACTCCTAACCCGGCGTGGCGCTGCCCCCCCCCCCCCCTCCCCCCTCCGTCCTCCCGTTGCCGGCTGGTCGGCGTGGTGCAGGGCGGCTACTGGCCGTGGATAGGCTGGCTGGCTGGCTGACTACCCCGACGCAGTCAAATCTCTGTCTCAGGCGGGGTCAGATCATGGACGCAGCCAGGATGTTCTTAAGGGAGGGGCCCCCAGCCCAGTGAACAAGCATCACCCCAATTTTTCACTGTATGTCGGGAGCCCCCTGCAGTGAGGAACGCACAATCCGGGCATAAGGGGGCCGCAGCTCTTCCTTGGCTGCGCCCCTGGCTCGGGTGAAGACCCGCGTCTTTCCCAGTCGGCCGAAGCCGACGATGGTGTGACGACGCTGGCGGGCGCCGCCGAAATGGACGCGGGACGTGACCTGGCGACAGAGACGGGCCCTAATTCGGTCCCGCTCGGCCGCCTCTACGCCCGGCCGCGGCCAGCGGCGCGCGAGCCAGCGTCTCCTACGCTCCGGCTGCGGCCAGCGATGCCAGAGACAGCGCTCCGAGCTCGCTCTCTAGCCCTGGCCGCGGCCAGCAGTGCCAGAGCCAGCTCTCCGAGCTCGCTCTCTAGCCCCGGCCGCGGCCAGCAGTGCCAGGGACAGCGCTCCGAGCTCGCTCTCTAGCCCCGGCCGTGGCCAGCGGCGCCAGAGACAGCGCTCCCACGCCGCGCCCGCGGCCGGCGGTGCTAGAGCCAGCGTCTCCTACCCCCCGGCTGCGGCCAGCGGCACCAGAGATAGTGCTCTGAGCTCGCTCTCAAGCCCCGGCCGCGGCCAGCGGCGCCAGAGACAGCGCCCCGAGCCTGCTCCCACGCCCCGGCAGCAGCCAGCGGCGCCCGAGCCAGCGCCCGGGCCCGCTCCCACGCTCTGGCCGCGGCCAGCAGTGCCAGAGTCAGCGACCCGAGCGCAGCAGCTCCCGGCGCTGCTCTGGCTCGGGGCCGGTGTCGGCACCTCAACACGTGTCCGACGCGGAGCGACCATTTTTCAGCAAATCCGCCGCGGCTGGCTGCCGCTGGTCGCCTAGGGAGGCGAACGTGGCCTGCATACGGCGCCCTCCGCTGGACAGGGGCGTAGTATGCGCAGCGCTGCCACGGGAGGCTGCGGCTGCGTGCGGCCGCTGCACGGAGACCGTGTTGTTGGCTGGTCTCGGACCGGTTAGGGATCGCCGCAGGCTGACGACCGTTGCTGGTCGGTGATCTCGTTACGTCAGATTAAAACAGGGGAGGTCGGGACCACATATGTTGGATAGTCAAAAGCCGATTAGGCGTGCAGAAAAGTTAAGCGCAGTCCGAAGTACAGTGAGATTTGCATGATCAAGTCAGTACCGTGAATAGTACATGATATGCACGTCGCTATATTCGAAAACTCAAACAAATCGGTGACAAAAAACCATCGTCCGACGTTATGAAATGCCGAACGCGACGCAGTTGAAGCGATAACGCTGAGCCTTGTGTCTGACGCGGCTTAGCGTTAAGCACCTGCCAAGCGCTGCATTCTGCCCCTGCCGACGGAATCGGCCGGAATCGGACGGCCGCCTCACCGCTCACCGTCCGCGCGGCTCCGATTCCGAGTTACGAGCGGTCGGATCAAAAGGCCGGGCTCGACCAGCGGCGCAGGGAGACAGCGGAAATTACAGAGGGCTGCCCGGCTCATTGGACATTTGACGCATTCGCGGGTCGGCCCCGTCTGCCGGGGGCCAGCCATCGACGTGGGGGCGGGGTGCGCAGCCGCTGCCCTCGCGCGCTTGGTGGGGGTCGAGGGAGAGGGTTATGGTGACGGGCTTGAAAGCAGAGTGCAGTGACAGTCTTTGCTCATAGGCGTAGCCAGGAATCATCGCAGGGGGGGGGGGGGCAACTTGCGCCATAATGTACCTTTTTGCAGCCAGTGGTGCCCGTAGATTCTTAGGACTTTTTGGGCCGGGAGTAGTATCTTGATGCCTCAGGAACCCGTTGTTATGCCCGAAAAGCCCTACAGCCTATGGGGTGCCTGTAACCTCCGAACATCACAAGGACCTTTGGTCTCAGGTGGCTTCGCCATCTCTCGGGGGCGCATGGCCCAAAAAGCCGCCCTCGACTGTCTTCACCGCTGTCTTCGCTGCTTGGTAAGGAAAAAGAAGTAATTTGGTGTCATATGATCAACAAAATCACTCATGTCCAATTTTGGAGGCTACCAAAGGCAAAATAAAGCGTTCAATCAATGGCTTCAGCCGCATTCGAAGCCTGGTACTGCCTGTCGATCGATGTTCCGAACATCGACGACAATTTGGCAGTCGATGCTCGCGGTGCGTTGCCGAATATTTGGAACCACACGAACTTGAGCGGGTGGATCCATACCTGGATTGCTGTATGATGCACCGTAGACTAAGTTGAAAAACTTCATATCGGTATTGGACACGAAGGGGGGGGGGGGACTAAAGCATCACCATATGTGCTGTGTGAGCGCGCTTCAAACCACACATCAATGCATGTTTGTCTTGTCGCTCTCCAAACTTTGACTGTAATAACCAGACTCTGATCACAGTGTCACACTTACAGTTCGGCCTAGTTATGATCGAAAGACTTAACTGTGTTCCGCTGCTCTACTTCTCTCATTTTCCAGTGCCATTTTGCTTCCTGTGTCCGAAAATCACCTCAGTTGCAGACGCTTCCCCACATTTGAACTGCAAGGACAGATTAGAAAAGTGCAAGTGATTCAAGGCATTGTACAGACCCCATGAAAATACTGCCGTAAGCCTGGTTGCATCCGTGATATCGTCAATGCCATTTGGAGGAGACTCAGCTGAAATGGGTATTTTACTCTTTCAGGCGAGATTCTGTATGAGATCGGCGAGTAGGGACTCAAGACAGCATTGGGATAACAACCCTGTTTAGAAACAGAGACAAGCTGTTCAGTGTGCCACCATACGCAAACGCGTTAGGACTTGGTAAAGTGTCAACTTGAGACTTTCGATAGGCCGCGTAACTCTGCCACCTGGCATGATAACGGGAGCATGGAAGCGAAGAGAAATGCCTTCGTGGCTTCGTGTCCAGGGTTGCTTTGATGATAGCGCACGCTTCAACTTGTAGATGACTAATGGTTAGCCCAAGTCAGCGCGCTTGTATTCCTTGATAAATTTGGTGAGCTCCACAACAGAGCCCACTGCGTTTAAAACCCCCCAACCCCTTGCATTACTCCGATAGCTCAATACTAACGTCTTCCTCACTTTCGCTGACTCCATGTGAAATTTTGGAGTCTGTTTGCTTCCAGTTTTACGGAAGGGTTGAGATGAGGTCTTCATATTACGGATGTAATCATTGCTGTACTATTGTTCTCGTCTGGTATGCTAGCTTGCACGCCACGTTTCGGCCAGGTAACTCTCCAGCCGTCGCCAGGTGTTGAGAAGGTCTTGTGAATGTTTAGAAGGACTGGATGATGCTTGGCAATCAGAAATGCTGCGTGTATACTAACACACCAGACGTGGACGACAGTCCGAAGATTACTCCATCCGTGGCCCTTTCACCTTGTTTTGTTTTTATTCCATCATAGTGTGTTAAGCGGACTTGTTTTGGGTTCTTAATTTGTTCTTATCTGATATGTACGCCGGTACAATTGGTACGCCGGAGCACTAGGAAACCAGGGTACAGTTCCGCTTTGGTTCGCGTTACGCCACTCTGCAAAACCTGTGACGCCACTCTGCAAAACCTGTGACGCCACTCTGCAAAACCTGTGACGCCACTCTGCAAAACCTGTGACGCCACTCTGCAAAACCTGTGACGCCACTCTGCATGACCTATGACGTCACCGCAAGACCTGTGACGCCACTCTGCAAAACCTGTGACGCCACTCTGCAAAACCTGTGACGCCACTCTGCAAAACCTGTGACGCCACTCTGCAAAACCTGTGACGCCACTCTGCAAAACCTGTGACGCCACTCTGCAAAACCTGTGACGCCACTCTGCAAGCCCTGTTACGTCACGCTGCATGACCTATGACGTCACCGCAAGACCTGTGAGGTCGCTCTTCAAGACATGTGACGTCACTCTGCGGCACTAGCCGAAGTGTTCCGTCGAAACTGTATAGCTTTTTTCCTAACTGGCTTTATTGTAGGCCGTATATCTACGACCTACAATGGTACGTTGGCTCTATTCACGCCTGTTTCCGGTCCGCTATGTAGCACCGACCCATCTATCGTGGTGCTAAAAATGTTGTCTCTTTTCCGAAAAACATCGTTGCTGGTGATAATTACGGCGCATTTAAATCGATGTACCTACGTTTTCTGAGTATTTGGAAACTGGTCAGCCGGCCTTTCTGTCTGTGTCATACGACAGATCTCATTAGCCCAGCATTGCCAGCACAGGCGTAAGGGCACGAGGGCTTCAAACCCATGCACATATGTCCAGCGCATTAGACTGAAGCACAAGACGAAACAGACTTGGATAATCTGTCAACCCATCTTGCTATACCGTCACAATCACATACCAGTATGTTCCTAGACAAACACGAATAATGGATTGCAAAAAATCAGGACTGCAAAGATATGCAAGTGCGCGACAAGCCGTTCCGCAGTAATCGCACCATTACATGTAGGCCTTTATATCAGGTGTTGGGCACCGTTCAGTGTTTCGATCTTACGCATCTAACTCATCAGTCGTCACACAGTACACTTAACACGCGTCAGATAAGCGAGGGCATCTGTCAACGCGCCCACCGGACGCACTCATTCGAACAAACGTGCATCGCTGAGGTTCAGATGCTCCGGTGACCCGGAGCGCGAGCACATCAACCTTCCCACAGTAATGGAACAGGACAGCTCATCCTGTGCGGGCGGCGCAAGCGCGCGGTCACATGCAGGAGTGCTTGACATGCCTTTCAGTACTTAGCGTGGATAGGCTGTCCAGCTGCCCGCTTATCTTGGAGTAAATAGGAATACGCTAGCAAGACAATGTCCGAAGCACACAACTATCCTCCCCCCCCCCCCCCATAGCGTAAAGAAGTGTGAAGCCTGTGCGCGCGCATCTAGTTACCGACATCGGTAGCTGTGACGGGCCTCTGGCCCCTATCTACCCACGTGCTCAATTCCGCTATCTCATGTGTCTAAAGTGATGACCCGGAGGCGCACCACTCTGAAGCGACGTTCCGGATGAAGCGTGCCCCCCCCCCCCCCCCCCGTCGCCGACAGCAGCGGACGGTGAGTCACGACGGCGTCCATGTCCCCACCAGCGAACGGACCGCTCCTCCTGCCTACTTGACGTGCGGCTGTGGCAGCTGCTGACTTCCGCAGACCAACACCTGCGGCATGGCGCGTGCCGCTGGCCATCCAGTCCGTGGCACGGCGCGTGGCACCGGTCGACCGGTCCGCGGCACGGCACGTGGCACGGATCACCCGGTGCTGAACGTCCCGACATGTTTAGTATTCAAATTAGAGGGTGTTTAAGGGACATCATGAACTGCAAAGCCAAATCTATCCAGGCTCTGTCCAAACAGGCGATTCATCAGTACCCAGAACGAACGCTGACGGCCGTACCGCGATTGCATTATCGTGAGGCTATCACGGACTGTACATCAAACAGTGCCAACAAAGAGGCAAGTCAAGACTTATGTCTGGCAGATCAGGCTCATGCTTTCTTTCCGAAGTCAAAACATGTTCTGGAATGGTGAGGAGACTTGGGAAAGTTGACACAAAGGTCTTAAATGGGCAATCTCCAGTTTCTCATGAGGTCGTGCTCACACGAACTGCGCC
This sequence comes from Pollicipes pollicipes, assembly GCF_011947565.3. NCBI lineage: Eukaryota > Metazoa > Arthropoda > Thecostraca > Pollicipedomorpha > Pollicipedidae > Pollicipes > Pollicipes pollicipes. The sequence continues at coordinate 38,547,704 of NW_023596136.1, forward strand.
GTTGCGGCGTTAACATTTTTCGCTTTAGCTGCGAATCATTATCAAGGTCTGCTCATGAAAAAGGCTTCATAAAAGATGAGCTAGCATTACAGTGGCCGTTATAATAAATCCTCGCAAAGCGCTATTATCATAAACTTCTGCAGGCCGTCCAGACGATGAACATGTCCTCGGAGTAAAAGATGTTGTGGAGAAAAGAGGACATTTGCATTACCAGCAATATTTGTTTTGATCAGGTGTGGTAATCGTTAGGCCGCTTTAATTAATTGACATATGAGAACCCAGGTGAAGTTACATTTCCTCTGCCCTTATATTTATCCCACGCCGTCTTCTCTCAAACATGTTGCTGAAGTTATCTGCAGCGCTGAAGCTGAATGTGATAATTTCAATTCGATCGGGTCAAGGGGTGAAGCGTTAGAGCCTGAGGCAGGTCGGAGGTCGCCTACAACATGTGGTGTTTCAAGGGTGTTTTTCTCAGTCATGAAAAAAGTCAACATATCAAACTACGCACTGTATGACTCAATGAAGTGAGAGGTACGGATCTGGAGCTTCTCTGACCATTTGCCACCGTTGCAAAAAAATAGCCACGACCTTAGGTCAAAGGTCATAAGATGGCCTTCCGCGGCTCCAAAGGTTTTTTATATTATTAAATGAAGCCTCATTGTATCTTTATAATGATTCATTCATGAAAAGTGTGTTTTATCTCCTTGTACCTAAAATTGAGCATGGGAGTAGGCCTTGTCTGGGCTCAAATTGGCTCATTTCATTTAGTTTAACCGTAGTCTGTTTCAGTGGCAAGCTGGACCGGAAGTAAGAGCGAAAATGCATGGCATGAAATGAGTGGCGCAGTTTCTAATGAACAGATAAACTAAATTTACCCTCTGTGACGTAAGAAGGATCTGTGGTGTCTAAAATCTCACTACATCCAATACCTCCTGCCGATAATAATACACACAAAGTTCCTGGCTGCTCTAAATATGTTTGTTGATGGACGTTTGGCGTCTACCAGACAAACTGGCAACATGCATTAAGAAACAGCAAATCAAAGCCAGATGTGAGACATATTAACTACAATGCCACGCACGCAAGGTCCTGCGTAACGTGCAAAACACCTATGAGATAAATGTTCTCGCTTACCCGTCCCCCGTATCATTATTACCTCCTAGACACAGTTTTTAGAAGCTGTTTGTTCTCTGACGTACAATGCCAACGTCCGAAGGGATCAATTTTCTAGTACCTTTAGGTGCCTTCAATAGTCTTTGCTGTAACTAACATCTCCTCAAGCCCACCACATACCTTCTGTCAGTTACGTGACAGTTACTGACGTTACTGACGTGACGTCAGGTTGGCTGCCAGAAGTTACGTGAAAGAATGTGATGTGTTCACTGATGTCCTCTTTTTCCAATTCGACTTTTATCACGTCAAACTGCCTCCTTTGACTTTTTCCTATTTAAATCTTATTCTTGTTTACGTTATGTATGTCGATTCTCCATCCCAGCAGTAAGCCTCAAGATGGCGCATGTGAGTGCACTTGTCTGTGTTACATTGAATAATGCCCCCCCCCCCCCCCACACACACACTTTCTGAGGGCATTCAGTTAACATGAATGGTTCGTCTCTTAATACGAACCATTCATGCCATGTAAAGTGTGTGCCTTTGTTACCTACCGAGATCATAACTTAGGCAGACTACGACTAATGCTGCTCTAAATTGATCAACGTTAAGCCTTAACATGGCTTATCAACATGATCAATTTGGGATTTCGGGAGGCACAAACGCTGTTTTAGCGAATTTAACATCAAGAACAATTTGCACGGAACAATTTGCCGATAGGACTGCTGAGTTAGCCAGTGTTTGATGACCGCTGAACGCCTGATCGCCCGCACTGATCATGTCGTATAGAGATCGCGCGTTCTCCATTTCCGTCGAATTTACAGCAAACTGCTTTCTACCTGCGAAAGACGGTCAGTGCTTTGCCAGCCCTGGATTCAGCCGACATTGTGCTGATTTTGAACCCGTTGACAAGGCATTGTCGCGTCTTCTGTGCTGTTTTTCAAGCAGGTACTTTTGTTTCGAGATGTGCACGCGTTTCCGTTGATGTCTTGCCCGCAGGCGGAAATGGAGCATCATGTTGAGAGCAGCAGTAGGGATGCTCGCAAGCCAAGGTTGAGCTATAAGGCGTCGTTTGAGTTACCACCCATTGAAAGGTTGCTGTTTGGCACGGTTGTACTCTACACACGAAAATAATCAGGTCGGCGAAGCTGACTAACAACTAATGTCAATAATACTTAGCATGCCCAATAAGTGCAAAATAATCTTGATATCATGACTTTTATACATTGCTTTCTACTATAATACCATGGACATAAGGACAAAATACTGGCATTAGTTTCTCAATTGCCGCATACCTTTCTTAATAAATTTTCGTGTCAATTAAAGCGTAAAAGGAACATTCTTGGCAAAAATATGCGAATCGAGACTGTATTTTCTGTATCAATCACTCTCGAACAGAACGCCGAAACATTACACGTATTTACCTAAGGAACAGCTTGTCGGCAAGTCCAATCTCTACTTACTAAGCAATAATGGTATTTCATTGATTCCGCAAAGCGCATCATGTGTTATGCAAAAAGTGAGCCCACCAGTTAACGGTCGAAAAGCCATTAGGCATCTATTTCATGCGTTTTGTCGCGTTCGCTGTGAGCGCAATCAACATATGGCGCACATTCGGGTTGGTTATCTTTGTTACCATTGAAGTTGCCTACTTGAACAGGCTTCAAAGGTCAGTCGGGCGACGAATCTATAATTAACTGAATTAGCAATTAACTTTTGCAATTAGGCAAAGGCTTCGACAGCACTATTAAGCGCAATGCATTAGCATCTAGGGCCATTCGCGGGCATTACTAGATTGAGCACTTCTATAGCCTTGGGCGGAACTACAAACGCCAATCCATCGCTACGCGAATGTCAACAACAGACAATTAGCGTACAAAACGTGCCTCGTGCATTTGAATTTGGTGCCCCAGTTAGGGGATAAGTTTAAAAACTACCCACACTTATGGGGGTCGGTAACAATTGCAAGCCCCGCATGACAAAAAATCAGCAAGGTTAACACGCACTTGGGTGGGGGTCAAATTGACTCCCCAAAGGTTTTTCCAGAATGGCTTCCGAACGGTGCGGCGTAGCCGCGCTAAATTTTGCATAGCCGTAGACATTTAAGTAGCTGATTATTAGACATCAAAACATTTAGATATACCTTGTAAGGTCGCTGACCTATGGCAGGTCAAAGTCAGGCCATGGTTTCAGTGAAGGCATTCTTTTTAGGGAATCCTTCAATCTGATCCGACAACGAAGTGTTAAACGAAGCCATACATTTCTGAGACGCTTTCTTAGGCAATAAGGCAGTTGAATGAGCAAATTGTATTGACCTGAGATCAGGTATAAAGGTCAAACCAAGGTCAAAACCAACCTGTTTTGTTACCCTACGGCTTGCAGTATGGGATAGCAGTTTCTGGTGCTCATTTCAAATTTGTTGTTAACAGCAATCGCATTACACATCTTCCATCGACTTCTTAGAGGTCAGAATAGGTCATTGACCTAAAATGCCCCAGGGCAACGTTTTTCGGTGGGAACATGCTGCCTAGCGTAATCTTATCGCCTAGTCAAATGTAAAACCCAAAACAATCTTGTACGATTTTGGTCCCCTTGGCCTTCAAAAGGCCAAACAAGGTCACTGACCTTGAATGAGTATTTTACCTCTTGTTTAGAAACGGTTATCTAAGTTCTGAGGCCATTTTGGAGACCAAACTGGAGCTTGACTTGTTTGACCTTTTTTAACTTAAAGGTCATGACCTAGGAACCTGAAACTTTGACCTAAGTGAGTTCACATACAGATCAACATATCTTGTAATTTTTTTGTATCTAGCTTTCTTAGTTCCCGAGATCTCAGGGGGAGGGGTTAAATTGACCCCCACCAGAGCGAGGGAAATCTATCCGGCCGCCCGGGCGCGTTTTAAATGATCGCAACATGACTTTCAATGTTTTTAGCGTAAATCACAACGTTCGTCGGCATTGCTTGCATCAGAACAACTTTTTTTCCCTGCCGCGATTTCACCTGAACAGAGCTCAAACCTTTCGATCTTACTACGCCGAACTCTTTTTGTATTCATACTCAGTATCTGCGGAACAACGTGCCGATAATAACACTAACTGTATATTAAACGATTGCCTTCTCAATTTCCGTGGCTCTCTTCACATTTTTAGTCACCGTAGGCGGTGCTGTGCATTGGGTTTGCCATAGGTCGGGTTTTCACACGTCCTGTACAGGGCGGTGACGTCACTGGTGCCGAGATTTCAATGTGGCGTGGGCCGCTATTCGTGGATCGTAACGTTGCAGGCAGCCAAAACATCAAAAATCTACGTGCGGATAAAAAAACACCGTCAGCGAGAAGTTCTTGCAGCCAGCGAGCTGATAACGTAGAGTGAAATGGCGAGCATGATCGCATGCTTTGAAGCCTATGCAAGCCATTAAAATGCAATGGCATGAGAAATGAAAACGTACACACGAGAATTATACCAATTAGGACAGCCGAAACATCGGCTCTCTTCGTATCGATAAGGAACAAGCTGTTAACAGCTGAGGCATATGACCAGCGAGCCAACAGCCTAAGACTTAACGTCGAATATAACGATGTGCGTTAAGAGATTATGCGGTCAATCATTATGGTGAAATCGGTGTAGAAATTTCAAACTGTTCAGCGAGAACTGTTGCGGATACGGTCGACCGGGACATCGGACTTCCATCGTACCGATGATGAAGGAACTGTGGGGTTTAGTACAGAACCGGGGCGTGGAACTGAATGGCGAGCATGGGGTGCTAGCCGCAAGCTCATATGCCTGTAGTTAAAACGCAATCAGCATGAAAAGCGGAAACGTACACGCGTGACCTTATGAGGACATGCATCTGACCTCATCTGACGTGACCTCATGAGGTCATCATCGTGACCTTATGAGGACATGCAGTCTGAACATCGGGTACCATTACTAACAAGTAGGTTATTACTAATAGGTGCGTATGTCAGCGAACCAATCATAACTAAGTGGCAAGCATGATCATGTCCCGTATGAGCTTACACCTGGCAAAGCCGTCAAAATTCAGCCTGTATGGCAAGTAAATACACCTACGTAGGGTCGCGGGTACTAGGGACGGTTAGTCCCCCAACTGTCATGAAATTTAGCATCAGTCTCATACTCGTCGACTAGAAAGAGGAAACCGAAAATGCTATCGTCAGAGGGGAAGCGAGATGTTCAGCAAGATGGTGCATCACCACCTAATGTAAACGAGCACGATATGCCTAGGTTGGTAGAAAGGGAGCCTACCAATGCAAAATATCATCTAACTTACCTATCTACCTACGAGGCATAGCATTTCCTGCATGGATCGGCACTTTTCTGGTGAAAATATCACGAATCAGTTCATGCAGAAATATATACATCCTTTCGGTCACGGTCATCCACTCGCCAAAAGAGCTTAACAGCGCAGTGCGCGTCGCCATTGGGCGTAATACCTGTGGTGACATCCGAAGGCGCGTTGCAAAGGGCCGTCACCAAATCCTCGTGAGAAACATCAACTCAGCGGCTAGGAAAGAAAACCCAACCATCACGTAGTGCCAGACAAAATACAAAATCAGCTGAACAATTGTTGACCGTGTAGGACCGCACGTGGACGTTGAGGCAAGGACACAGGGTGACACGCTAAAGTAGCAGACTTCTTCAGAGGCTGGGACACTGGGCGAGATTTGTTCATGTCGGCTTTACTTTACATACCTCCTGCATCTCTGAAACGTTGTACCCGAGGTAAATGTGTATGTTTGCCATAATTGCAACAGGCATTATGACTCTCGGGGAAATTATTTTTAATTTACCCAACGTGGTGAACTGTTAAAAACTAGCGGATAAGGCTGCCACGGCCTTATTATGCCTTGATATGTCACCAGCTGTGACTGAAATAAAACGTGCTGTCATGTGCACGGCATAAGCATAAGATACATACATACATATATATATATATATATATATATATATATATATATATATATATATATATGTATTTCTCTCTCTCTCTCTCTCTCTCTCTCTCTCTCTCTCTCTCTCTCTCTCTCTCTCTCTCTCTCTCTCTCTCTCTCTCTCTCTCTCTCTCTCTCTCTCTCTCTCTCTCTCTCTCTCTCTCTCTCTCTCTCTCTCTCTCTCTCTCTCTCTCTCTCTCTCTCTCTCTCTCTCTCTCTCTCTCTCTCTCTCTCTCTCTCTCTGTATATATATATATATATATATATATATATATATATATATATATATATATATATATATATTATGTGTGTGTGTGTGTGTATATATATAGATATATATATATATATACATATATTGTGTGTGTGTGTGTGTGTGCGTGTGTACATTTGCGCGTGCGTGTGCGTATGGCCACAATACAGGTCATTTTCATGCTGACCGACGCAGGCGCGCAGCTGGCGCTTCAAGACGTGTCTCCTCGCTTGAGGACTCACGCACCGGCAGGCCAGTCAGTGCGCGAACGTCCACGACAACCCGCCAGACCTGGACTGTATTCCGCACGAAGCATGATTACTACAGAGCCTATAAACATCACGCTACAAGTGTAAACGCATGCAACAACTGGGGCAGCGGGCGCACCCGGACGAGTATCACTACTGAAAAATTCCGAAATGCTCTCCACTCATAATCATATTTGAGGACAATGCCATTCGATGTGAAAATATGGGACTGAGTGGTGAATGCGGGCGAATCGCACGGCTCATTGCTCTGCAGCCGATCAACTTGTGTCCCGACACAAGGAAGTTCTCGAGATTGGAAAACACGGCGGGCCGTCTGCTCGCGGAGAATATAACACGCGTCGAGGCGCAGAGGCGATGCAAATGTGTTGGCGGCATTGATATAAACCGTTTCTTCTAAGGAAGTTCTTGCAATTTTTGACAATTTCAAATATAGCGTAAGGTACACTCCTGATAATCCACTTTTCATCGATCATAAATCATCATAGGTCACCAATCAATCCATCCTGCATCCTGCGTCCTGCATAGCCTCCAGGTATGTTTTCCGAACAAAAGCAAATGCCAGTCTGCATGCATCACAGGAAATCACATGCATCCATGTCCCAGCCATTCGGGACGTAAGAACTGCTCGATTGCATGGAACACCGGTTTAGGTTTCCGCTATTATTTTATAAAACTACGGCATGTCACGTCATGGAGAGTGTTCCACCTTTATATGCGGGTTTGAAGTGAAATAGCCATATTCAGGGCCTTTTGATGCAGTTCACGGCCATACCCTTTGTAGACCCAAAACCGTTTGGTTCCTGGGTAACATGTCCGCAAAAGTGGGAAAAGGTTTATTGGGGGACTATTTCAAAATTACCTTGGCGTTAATGTCGCCATAGAAACGTCATACGACCGCCGTCATATAACAGGCTGTTTTCTAGTTGTGGTCGATAAAAGCATGGCCGCTGGTACCTCCGCAAAAGCGATGATGCGGCACGCATCATACAATCCGCAGAAGGTCATTGGCTGTTAGTAAGATTTCGCTGCTAAATGCGTGTTGCGTGCCTCGCACTTTCGGATTGCGTGGGTCAACGGGGCATTTTTACTTTTTTCTAGCCTATAGGCCAACGTAATAAAAAAACGTCACCGTCTGCAAAAAAGTACGGTGATGAAAAAAGAACGGCACCCTCCGACTGTTAAAAGAAGACGTGACGGCAAATTTCTCTTCTTCTTTTACTGGCATTTCTTTCCTCTTCTACTGACGCATTGTTACGGTTCGGTTGGTGCATTGTGCACCGGACATAGAGCCTTGCACGGGTTTATTGGTTAGCAAGGTATTATGAAATTAGGGAATATTACAGTAATTAGGTATATATATATATATATATATATATATATATATATGTGTGTGTGTGCATATATGCATATATATATATGTATATATATATATATATATATATATATATATATATCACCACAGACATAACACACATTGTATGGCAACTTTGAACCTTGAACAAAAATTGTGTCCTACAAGTAAAACTTCTTCAGGTACATTACCATGAACCCCCGTCGAGACCATGTTTTGGAGGGAGCTTACGGCGAAATGCGGTGGTATAACCGAAAACTTGTGCAGAAACTTGAGGAAACCTGCAAGTTGTTGGGCTCGCGGGCTGTGCAAGTGTGGGATCACTCTTCTTTGACATTGGTGTGTGAATCGGGCACTTGAAATGTGTGTGATTACTGGCAGTGCGCGCCAGTGCCTTAAACTGATCTTAATGTGATGGGAGTGTGCGTGCGAGATTCGTTCTTTTGAGATAGAACATTGCTTTAGTATTATTCGAATGCTATGACTCCCAACACAATGCGACATCAATGCCTGCCTCTGTCTTTCTCCTTGCGTTTGAACATGACAAAGGTGCGAGCAAACTGAAAGAAACACTGCCATTTCCTTTGCTGCATGTTTGTACAAAGGCAGTTTGTAATTTTATTACGATCTTGCCAACATTTGGAACCTATTGCGGTATTGTAGCGTGTTATTAATTGATCGCATGCCGTTATTTCAGCAATTTATTTTGGTATCAGGGCATGTCCGTGCGGCTCCTTGACGCACATGCTCGGCATGTCCTCGCATGATACGGCTTGGCAAAATTGTCTCTCACCCAAAAATTCTGAGAACAGTGATGCATTATTATGTATACACATACTACTGTGTTAACAAATTTTGTATGTAGGCAAGCATTATTCGTGAGTCATCAATGTCGCACGTCACGGTATGTGGAGAGCTCATAACACACACGTTCAAGAATCCAAAGAAATATGAAGTTTTTATTCAAAAGTGGTAGCGAGGCAATCCAACGAGATCTCTCCCATCGAGGTGGCAACTTCAAATCAAATCTCTGAGTATTTTATCAGACGGATTTCGGGAAAACCTATTTCCGGTGAAATCGGACCCATGTGATCTATGTGTGTAAAGTGCAAAATGGTGGGATTTCATGAGAAAAGGTGGGACTCATTTCAAAAATCGTTTCTCGTTTAAATATAAGTCAAAATCTTGCTGAGTTTTACATTTCACAATAAGAGCACATTCATGGAAGGACTGTAGTATAGTTTTCCTACGCAGTGAAATCCCATGTATGCTAATCTTGTGAAGAACCAATCTATTGTAGAGCACTTCACAGATTGTGTCAACCCGCAGATTACGCATGTACCCACAGAACGGAATGGGCCGAGCCAGAAAATGTGGGTAGCACACAGACAAGGACCGTACCGGTTTTAGGAGTTTGCTGGGCCATCCAGATTCAACGGGTTGAAACCCGAGCGATTTGGAAAACACGCTCAGCGGGTTTCCAGCTCTTATTGCAACGACGCTATGAAAGGGTCTTCAATGATACACAAATGCTTAGTTCACTTATGGGTCAGGTCAATATGTTCTGGATTATTGAGGTTGCTATGCCATTGAAGGGATAATTTAACAAACATCAACTGCTAACAAGTCATGACTGCAGTTGAGATGTGCTTACCACCTCAATACCCATTATTTTAAAGGTGGTTTGGCACGCCATGTTTCATTGGTAGCAATGTTTTTAATACACGTGCACACAACAAGGTATAGCACATACAGTATTTATATTTCAGAGCAACATCATGTCATATTGCGCAGCTCCAGTTCGACCTAATGACACTTTAGTGCAATGCCAGCCCACCCGGCATCAAGAACCATTGCTTCCTAAAATATATTGAAGAAGCAGGTCTATGGCGGCAGGATACCCACATCGAAGAAAGACTTCCCAATGCCAATTGCCGGCGCATCTGCTCGACCAACTGCAGCGAACCAGCCATTGCTCATCCCTTCTACCGTCTCTTCCCTGGAGCCATACCTTCCCTCGTGATTCCAGCCTCTCATACATCGAGGCATCATATCCTTTTCACTTCAATGGGTTTTTGTGTCGTCCTTTGTTGCAATATGCAACAATCCGCGGCAATCCTTATTCCCATCACGTGCTTGGATAATGGCCAGGTAATTATAGCTTATCAACTATTCGTTATGACGGCAATATTTCATGATGTCGCACTTTATGACGTCGCATCTGAAACACCATTTTAAAAAGGGAATTGTTATGACTTGCAGGTTTACGTTGTGTAACAAATTGGCAAATGAGACGAAGATAAGAAAGAAATACACCCGGATGACGGAGGCATATGCACTCGATCTGCCACCTCTCCCTCTGTCGGCGGCACGCAGGGTCTTTTCGGGTCGCACGGCCTCATGCTGCAGCCGCTCGCCACCGACCATCATCGCCTCTCGCGCCGGCAAGAAACTGCGTATCAAAGTGGACTATGTGCTTGCCGTTGTGTAGCATGATTTAATGGTTAAGGACGAGGTTCTTGGCGAAATGGGCGAACGAAGGGGATTATTGAAATGTGCGAATGTGGTCGTGTAGTTGACGTCTTTTAATACGGGACCTATTTTTGCGAATGCATGTATGTAATATATGTAATATATATGTAATACCCCCATTAATACACAATATGTATGCAAAGACCATACCACGCTCGTACTTGCACCGGATCAATCAGCCACTTGTTGGAATGGTTCGTCAAAAACATGAACATGAACATCCCTGAATTTCTCCCGGTCGCGAAATGTGCTGCATCCAGCGACGACTGTATTTGCCTGGGGGATAATGCACTAAGTAGTGCCTAAATAACCTTTCGTGTTTTTACTGACACTGCCAATAAAATCGCCGCCCACGTGTGCGGTACGTGAGAGGTAAGGCGATAACATGAGCGAATCGCAATAGTTATCAGTCTTGCAAGTGATTTCGGCAGCCAAGCTAATGCAGGCCGACACCTTTGGTAACCGGTGATGGGGGCTAGTACATAATGTACTTAAAAATGTTCCAAACTGATAAGAATGTTCGATTGCTTGCTATTGTTACACATTTTTAACTACTTGGTTTTAGGTTTTTTAATGCTTTTTAATTACTTTGGTACCTTTGGTAACCGGTGGTGGGAGCTAGTACGTAATATACTTAAAAATGTTCCAGATTGGTAAAAATGTTCGATTGCTTTTTATTGTTACACATTTGGCAGCCAATGCTAGAATTCGCAAATACCTTGCGCAAATATGTTCCCGGCTGTTAATGACCGTTTAAGGTGCTGGTGGTCCGCCCAGGCTCGCCATTTAAATCGAGAACACCGATGAGCCCGCGATCGTATATATTTGCAATTGAAACCAAACTATCTATGAATTGCGGACTGAGTGGATATCAGTCACAATAAACATAACTAAATGTCTGTAGTTTATGTAGCTCAATATATCAGCCACAAGAATCCTGTATCAATGAATGGTTTCTGAAAAAACGATCACGACACATTCATTTCTGTAGCGGTTGATACTCTGGATGTGACATTTTTAGATCCATTTCGTGTTCTAGCCCACATTCGCCAGCGCAGTGCGGCTAGTTTCGAGCATCTGTATACTTTGTCTAGATCTGACTCAACGATGAACATTTCATCACGCCGTTCGGCTTCCATCTGGCGTCCAACTCCTGTCAGCAGCAGGCACAGCCGCTGCAGAAGATGGCTGCCCAGCCTGAGAAGTAGCATCAGTATGCGATCATGTTGGACGAGCTGGACGTCCTGAACCAAGCAGCGATTGACCACGGACGGAACCAGGTGGTTGTATAATGCCGTCACCTGCAGGTCATCATGGCGGTCAGAATCTTTGGAAATTGAAAGTCTTCTCCTTTGATTGTGTCATAGCGAAGCAAGGCCGTTGAACAAAATGTATAACCGTCCGGCCAAATTCCGCTGCTTCGACTGATGACGTCACAAGTGTAATCGAACCATTACGATGCATGGGGGATAAACCCACAACGCAGTTTAAAAAGTTTGATGGGTCAGTTAAGGACCGTAAGCCTGGACATATATTTGGCTTGCATATCACATGACTATCTGTTCATGCACCAGATCATAATATTGGCCTAAAACCGCATTTTTGCACAATCGATTAGTGTCGAAAACGAGCGCCTTTTCCCTGGGGGCCGGTAGGCGAAATTCGAACCAAGTTGTCTGGGAAGATATTGTATAATTTGCATACAACAGGCAGGAGCCGAAGGAGTTCACGGATGTCGCTTTAGGAGAGTTGAACAGTTAAGCATGGTAACAGGGGCGGTCAAAGGTCTGTATAAGCCTTGCTAACATCCGTCTTACTAGTTCTAGGCTAACTGAAGCATGTCTCGCCCCAAAATAGCGTTCGTTGGCTTGGCGAGGATGATGTGTTACTAATATGCTGATGCCATGACCGGTTCAGGTCAAGGTCATGGCACAGAAGATCAGCATGATAATTTGGTTATTCACGGGATCAGTGCCTCAAAGCGTCTGTTTACGTCCATTTTGCCTATAACGCATAAGAAAGATCTATTAAAACTTACAACTTTTTGGGTAAGTACAGCCAAGATGTAGGTGCAAGGTCAGTATGAAAACACACAAGATCAACACCTAGCCTAGAATAAAGTAGTCCTGCCAGACGTTTTTAGAACACTTACGCTTTTTCATGAAACCGCTTTTAACCTCATATGGGATCATTCCAGTGCTGAGTAATAAAAAAAATCTGCCAGTCGATGCAAACAATTTTACCTCAGAATCCCTACAGTGAACAGGAAAGAATTAAGAAATTGACCCTAAACTTGCGTCATAAATGGCTACTCCTCCGATGATTTCTGGATTGAAATTAGCATTTTCTAACATTTTCAAAAGGCAAAAATTGTCATTTGCAAACGCTGGCTGCAAGGCAAAAATTCATTATCGTATTGGCAAACAAGAGGCCGCATGCCGTAAACAAAATGGCATACAGGGCACTCGGCCACACATTTCATATCTTAACTATGGCGAAGACACTCAAGCTTAATTATAACAATTTGTGGCGAGAACCCAGAGTCCTTGCAAAATTTTAATATTTGATCAAAATATGAAAATTATTTTCACATGACCGAACCTTACTTATGCGCATTCCTTTGTAACGTATATAATGAAATACAATAAATATAATACATATAATGTAATATTATGTAATTGATACTAATCATCAATGTATGTGTGACTTATGGTACAGATAAAGAAGCCATGCTAACAAACTGATGTCAGTAAGATCTATTCCCGGACCCTTCTGATGTGCACAAAGTAAATTGCCTCTCAACCTAATCTTAAATATGCATTGCCATACAAGCAGCAGGACTGTAAGACTTGACAGCTGAGTGGTTTGTTGAGAATTCATGCCTCACTGCTTGCAATACGCAATCCAGGAAAACCTATGTTTCTTATCTCTTTTTAGTCCACAGGATCCCACATAACCATAACCATTTAAAGGTTTCCTAGGATTTTTACAGACACAAGTTCATGGGTACCAATGTTAATGGCATTGGTAAATGGCATTGATCTTCTTTGAAAAGTGTCAATGCTATCGTAAATACATGGCCAACTTACTTGGATGCAAAACATGGCAGGCGAAGCGAGGGAGCAGCTTGTGGCTGCAACTTTCGTCGATCATGCTGCCCAGACAGGAGAGACGGCCCAGATACACACTGGAAGTCGTCTGCGGTAAAATGCAAGCTACAAATCCGAGCAGTGTCATGATTTAAAGATTTGTCAGCTCTTTTGCGACCAGCGATCCACTGCGACCTCACCAAACCATCACGAGGAAAAGTGAAAAAACTAATCCCTTTAACGCTACTGAAAGATCTACATGTCGCCACCGCACACACAAACGGCAACGTGCAGGACACATTTTAGACAACAAAACATCTAGCTCCAAAAGCGACATAAACAGATCAAACACAGCCAACGCAGCACATCACACCGGTGCATTAGGAACAACCAAATGACGCGCGCTGACGCGAGTCAAGGTTGCCGAAATTAGTTTGTCTCTTCTGCGCCACGCATTTCGCCCTTAGCAAAAATAAACCTATTCGATACACAGGGATGACAGGGGGCCAACAGTTAAGAAGCTGTCTGGGTTCACCACTAATGCATCGGAGGCAGTCGCGCTGTTGCGAGACTGAGACTAGGCGGGCCCATCCGGAGACTTGGAATGAACCTGAATGCTCGTCGCTACGAGGAAAGGTCTTTCTTCGCCTCAGCCGACAGCTGCAGATGTGATACAAGTGAACCTAACACTAAAAATTGTCACTTATTTCTGTCATTAACCTACTGTCATGAACGCATCTCATGCTGCTATACACGCGAATCATTGCCACATTACACTCATGCCGCTTGCTCGTATGTACATTAATTTATCTATTTTGACTTGATCGGGACTACTTATAGATAGACTACCTGACTACCTGATACCTGACTGATAGGCTGCTTGATAGAAATTTCGCCTAAGAAATATAACCACAGGTCATATGGATAATTGTCTATGAAATTATCACAACTTTAAGTGCTGTGGTCCGTGCGGAATACTTCATTTGTTATTTCATGCTGCAGCGTTCCGTGCCTGGTGACGACTGTCCTTTGTTTACGTCATGCCTTATTCGGAAGTGAAGAGGTGATGCAGACTATTTGCCGTCATGAGAATCACATAACATGCTCATTTTTCTCCCAGCAGGTGTCGGTGCTTTCGGACAAGCCGCGCAGCAAGTGCCTAAGAATAACACTCTGGACACTGGCCCCCACACCAGCGGTGGTGGTCACATCACCAAGGAGCTGGTAGTGAAGGTGGGTTACAGCTTGGAGTATCCACTGATGTACGGGCTGAACGTCAGCAGAGGTGTGGATGTGAGACACAGACCCTGTGGACTTATGCAAATATCAGGGTGACACGAGCCAATATATAACCTGTATGCGTTTTCAAGACACTGGACTTCGGGACCTGCATCTCTGAGCTTCGAGCCCTTCGATTCATGGAGCCGCAGGTGTGTACATACATCTGGGGGCTATGTACGCTGGTACATGGCGACGATATGGAACACTCACAGATCCCGCTCAACGGGGCTTTGTCGACCTGGGCTTGCCAGCAGCGCCCTAATGGCGAGCTCCACGGCCCGTGCTGTATCAACATTGCACGGTGGCTTGCTGGTTTTTAAGAGCATTTGGTCTGAGTATGGGACTAGATCACCGGTTGCTGGTATTTTCGATTTAGTTGCCTTGTGCGTTTAACCCCAAGCTAAGACTCGTGTGCATTTGTTTGTCACAAACATCATGCTCATGAAACTGTCAGCTTTCATCGGCTTCGGCTGTTTCTTGGCGTTGGAGACGAAGTGAGCACCAGAAACACGGCACCTATTTCCTTGACATTTTGACCGCGTAAAGTCACGTACATACGACGCGTGGAACCACAAGAATCACTACCGAGCGCATGAGTCACCTCCGCATGTTGTTCGCTGGGTACCAAAGTCGTTATCAAAAACTTTGTTCTTTAATAACCATGTTTTACTCTGTCGCAGGCATCGGGCTTGCCGCGGCAGCGCAACCTGCTGCACAGATGATTAGCAGCATAATGGCTGCTTGTCTGAAATATTTCTACCAGGAGCAGTTGCGTTACCAGGAACAGGGCCGCGTTGTTCGGGTATTCCTAGGAGAGCGCGACGCACTGAGCAGCACTCGTCCTGAAAGCGGAAGGGGTGGAATAAGCCACTGAGCAGAGGTTACAATACGACTAAATAGCCGACGGAATGGTTCGAGGCGTTGGTTCGGCACGTCATCTGTCGACTCGACGGGCGCACAGTGGATGACAGAGATAGCCGGACCATCGGCAGGTTGGAGAAAATTTAGGGAATCTGCTTCTGCGATCTATGTCTCCATCCTTCGTGTTTGTCTCCGAGGAAGAAGGCTATCGCTACTGTCTTGACTAGGGATAGAAAGTGCATCGTGACATATTTGGCAGCGATTTCCACGTTAAAGGGAAATGTTCCACACCTGAAGATCTTTAGATCAGCATCAGATATGGTGGGAAAACCTAACTTGCAACCATTGGTAAGCTTCCAAGTTTCGAAAACGACCCTAAGTAGCATATTTTCAGTTTGTGTAGATACGCTCTATTGCGTCATTATTCGAGAAAAACATGTAATCGTTTTTTGACGACATTATTATCCAGCACATCTGGCGTCCAGACAACAAGAATACAGCGAAACGCACGAAAATTGACGCCAACCGGCCATTCTCGTCGCGGGCGCTGTTGGGTGGTGGATTAGTGAATAGCTTGTTTGTGGATTTTGTGTATTGGTACTAGTCGTAAGAGAAGCTTTGGTGGGCTGTTTTGACATACGCAACGTAGCGATCGCCAGCTTTTGGGTGAGATATTCAATATCAAAGCACGATATGTTGTGAAGAATGTCATATCGCATCATGAATCACTCACCGAAACCTGCCGAGGACAGTTCAGGATGTCAATATTGTATTGCCGACTTATCTTGCCCGCAGTGCTGTAGTCTTGTTAATATGTGACGTGTGTCATAGTTACTTACGTTATTTTTGTGACTGTAAATGCAGTTGCACGCAAAAGTGAATAAATATGTTACATTGCTATGGACTGATTGCCAAAATATTGTTGTTGCTATGAGAAATATGGTAATGTTGAGCTACCAAGACTGTTTTTCTTGCCTGGGATTATTTATGCTACTACTAGTCAACCCTGATATAGCCATTGCAGTGCAGCAGTATTGTTGCTGGTGATAGTCCTTTGGTGCTCTTAAATCAGTTGTTGCCAGTCATTCATAAATTAAAGGCCGTAATCTCATAGCCTTGACATTGTGTAGTCAACCAATGTGGTACATTGTGCCCTGGTACGGGTCAACAGTGTCATCATGGCACTACCTCGGTGCTGTACTGTGGCACGGCATAATGAACAATGATGTTTTTTGTACTGTGATCCCTGCCGCTTTCATAATCAACTTCATAATGAGCTGATGGGTCAAGCATGCATTCTTGTATTAACCCCGCATCTGACATAAGACAGATCAAAAACACGGGATACAATGTACAAATCACTCCCAGCAAAAAAACGCAACCAATAAGTGACATCTCTTGCTCAGCCTGTTTTGGGAAACCACAAAACATAGGTGACAAATATGTGAACACGTCTTCTGCTTCCACAGCATGCAGCATGCTGGAGCGATTAGGCTGCTTCATTCAAAATATTGTTCGCACATGTAATAACACATGTACAACAACCTCAATAAACATCTCAATAACATGATACCGCAATAGGTTCAAAAGGTTGTCAAAAACATACTGAAGTAGCAACTTGTCTTTGAACACTTTTGCAACATAGGTGCTAGTGTTTCTTTCAGTTTGCCAGCATGTATATATCAACTGGCAAGTACAGTAGTTAGTTGGTACAATATAAATATATATATATATATATATATATATATATATATATAATCCTTGCCATGTTGAAATGTAAACCTAATGGTAGAGGCGGGTGTCAATGCATCACATTTTATTGGGAGTCATTAGATTTTAAAAATACCAAAACCATGTTCTCTCCGAATAACAAACCTCAGACGCACACTTCCCATCACATCAAGATCAATACACGCCGCTGTCATGCACCACGGCGATCACACCCATTTAAATCGCCTGATTCACACTGTCAAATAAGTGTGATCCCACACTTGCACAACTCGCGGGAGTATCAAACCGAAGGTTTCTCGCAATTTCCACACAGTTTTTCGGTTATTATACCGCACTTCACCGTCAGCTCCCTTCAACACGAAGTCCCAACGGGCGTTCATTGTATTACAACTCAAGCGGTTGTACTTTGGGGACACAATTTTTTTCTTCAAGATTTAAATCTGTCTCGCATTATATGTGAAAAAATTAGTAAAATATGGACATAAAATTACCGTAATATTTCCCTAATTTTATGATGCCCTGCTAGCCTATCAACCAGTGCAAGGTTCCTTGCTCCAGGATACAAGGCGCCAACCGAGCTGTCTGTAAAAAATTCGTCAGAAGAAGAAGAAAAGAAAACGCCAGCAAGAGAAAAAGGCAGATTTTCCCCCGGGTCTTCTTTTTTAAAAAAACATTCGGGAGAGTGCCGTTCTTTTCCTGGTGCTGTACGTTTTTTTTTGCAGACAGTGGTGTTGCCTTTTTAAAACATTGGCCTATGATCTAGAAGTAAGGAAAAATGTCCCGTTGGCGACGAGTGTCGCACAACCCGGAAGTGTTCACGCTTATGTGCGCAGCACGTACTCAGGAGCAAAACCTTGCTAACAGGCAATCACCTTCCGTGGATTGTGCCATACGTGCCGCACCATCGCTCTTGCGACTGTATCAGCGGCCATGCCGTTTTGACCATGAGCAGAAAACAGCCTGTAATATAATGGCAATCGTACCACGTTTCTATGACATCAATGCGAAGGACACTTTGAAGAAGTCTCTCAATAAACATGTTTGCACTTTTGCGAGTGTATAACTTAGGAACCAGAGGGTTCTGAGTCTTAAAAAGGGCATCTCCGGGAACTGCATCAAAACGTTCTTGAGCTGGCTGTTTCAGTTTAAAACCCCATGCAAAGGTAAAATGTTCCCTTAAATTGTCAGCTGTGGTTTAATTGAATTTCTAAAATGCACAGCATAGTCGTATTTTGTGTTACTCCAATGGTTCCAAACATGGGTTCTCACTCCAACTAAACCTATGTTGTTCTTGAAGATTTAGGGTCTACACAATGGGCACAGGATTAAAAATGTTAGGTGCATGCCTCATATTCATGCTTAGATGTGCTTCCATGCAAGCCAGGTTGATAATAAAATTTATCAAGTGGTAGAATCTGATTCTTGCTACCAGACAAAATGCTTCATAAGCCCGTTTGATAGATGGGTTTTGCTGCCACCATTATTTTGCAGTTATATTTAAGTCGGTTATTATCACAATGAGAGCCTCAGCTCACAAGGCCGTGAGAAAAAAGCATCGTAAGGTCGAACCTAAACATGGTGTGCGTCAAAGCTAGCCAATCTTTTCACCGGCTCTCATACGCAAGTCCTGCAGCAACCGGGAACACTCGATGGCGAAGTACTCGTTCATAGCTGCAGCAAACTCAGAGAGTTTAACAAGATGATGAAATTACACCCGTCGCGCTGCCCTTTGTACGGGCCGCTACCAGACGACTTCAGCAGGAGCATCATTACAGTCCCAATTTGTCGGCGTCCGGACAACTCGCATTGCGTTCAAACTTTTGTAGCGACTGCTCCGCATGTGTAAGGGGTCTTGAAATGACATACCAATGTTCGGCGTGATTCCCTGCAGCCCACAGTTATGCCCTGTTTAAGACCTCTGATCGTCTTGTTTCTCAGGTAGGCACACGCGAACTTGTGCGGACCATTTCCCTTCGCTTATTTGATGCTGCTTAGGCATGTATGACGTTTTTGATACGTCACGCGTATCCCAACACCACAGTGGCCATGGTTGCCCAAGGTCAAAAATAATATGGCAGTTGGAATATTTGTGTGTGGAGCACTCCAGCAAGAATCGTCGCAAAGGGAACATCAGTTGACAACCAGAGAGAGACGCTGATCGCATGCCTCTATCACGAAACCCGTTTTCTGATGAATGACACAGCCGTTTGGGAAGTTATTCATGTTATGGTGGACAGGAAGCTGACAACAGTATGACTTAAAAATAGCCGCGTAACCGAGAATGCAAATGCACATAAAAATGTGGTATCACGGAAAATATCCCAGAACAATACCAAAAAGGAACTAAACTCAAGCACATTCCCCTTATAAGGTAAGCATGCGCGCCCAGACACCAACATCATCTTGCGGGACCTGAGGCACCACGAGTGAGTCCGTTGTCCGCTGGTGGTAATTCTGCCACGGCCAATCAGTAAGCGACTATTACGTCATAAAACGTTCCATGACGTAAGGAAACTATGCACTGGACAGAAAACGTGCATAACATCAAACTTTGGTAATTTAGGGCGGTCTTAGCACTGTATAGAGTATCGATAGTTATAAGTGGGCATCACATCTGTTGCTTGCCTCAATATCTTCAAAATGTGGAACGCTCGCTTCAAGTGAGCATTGGGTTGGCCGGTCGATGCCGTCCTGTGTTGTCGGCTGCCTGTCTGGTGGTCTTTTGATAGCAGCGCCTGTCACGAAAGGCCTGGCCTCCCGAGCCACCCAAGAATATTTATACTTGCCAGAGTACAAAAGGCCGGCCTGTCCGGCGGCGACAACACAGATGGCGGCAGCCGAATCGCCCCGCGTTGTTTGGCTGGCAGCAGCTTGCCGGCCGCGCGCGGCATCTGTTGACTACAGATATCTAGCAGAAAGCCCCGAGCCTTAATTTGATTCTATTTATTTTGCCCTCGTCGCAGATGATGAGCTTGTGCAGGGGCTAGCAGAGGCTGAATGGGTCTCTGAATGCAGCACGCAAATCTGTGTGGTGCTATGCGCTGAACCTATGCGATGCGCGGAACTTTGGTAGCTTGCGTTGAATGGGTCTATCTGACCTCACGTTATGTCCAGCGACCTACAACTTGATCCCGAATTCTATTGTGCCGCACAAAAATTTGCTCACTGAAGCAGACGCGTAACGCAATCTCTGTAGAAAAATCGCGAGATTGGATGCCTTAAGTCTCAATCTGGAATGTTCTTGTATTCTTGAAATGGTTTTAGGATGTGTTTGAAGAATATTCTGGGATCGTGGAGGCCTTCATTTGTGTGAAAATACTTTGGACGATCCCGGCTCTTCGTTAAGAAGTTGGCGAATGTTTGTCGTATCTGTTTATGTCACTGTTTTGTCATGTTTAACTTAAAGTATTTTATATTTTCAATACATATGTATATATATATATACGTATATATGTACGTATATATATATATATACGTATATATATATATATATATATATATGTGTGTGTGTGTGTGTGTGTGTGTGTGTGTGTGTGTGTGTGTGTGTGTGTGTGTGTGTGTGTGTGTGTGTGTGTGTGTGTGTGTGTGTGTGTGTGTGTGTGTGTGTGTGTGTGTGTGTGTGTATGCATATATGTGTGTGTATGGTTTTTTATTTTCTCCCTCTCCCCCTCTTCGGGCTGGCTGAGGCGCCTTAGCCTTAGCACTCCGTGACATGTGCAGTTGAATGGAACGTCTGGCAGCCTAGTGCACCATTCTGCTCCACGGCTAGAATGCCCTGCGGGATCGGCGCTCTGTGCGAGCGGCCCCATTGCTATTCAGATGCAAGATGTTCATCATCATTTATCATCCAATATGGGCCAGTTTTGCCAACGAGACGGTGTTCACGGGTTCTCACTGCGGAAGTGTTGCAGTGATTTCGTTCCGATGGGCTTCGCGTTGCATGGAGCCTTCATTCTGGTCAGCAATACTGCTGTAGGCATCACGATAGCTTGTGTACAACGCCGCACCCGGAAGAATAAACTGCCCCTATCCCCCTCCTATTTCGGAGGAGGCCCTTCTGGGTCTGAACACGCTGACGAGCTCAGACCAGGCCTGAAATGAGGGAAACAAACTGAGAGAACACGGGAAGGAAAGCCAGCTGAGAGGAGAAAGGTTTGTGGCGCCTCTGCGCCGTGCGCGGGGGCACCTGTCGACGTGTAAATTGACCTATATGGCGCAGTGCAAACTGTTTGCTAGCTGCTGAGAATTACCACTCTTGACATGTAAAAGAAGCCCCTGTTGACATTCAATGGAATGCTACCGTAAATAAGCAGATATGGACGGTACAGAGTTTCCTGCTGGTTCAAAATGTCTAATGCAGGCATGTAGTGGGACATGCTACTAGGGATGCGTATTGAAACGCCCGGAGTGATTTGCGTATTTCAGCCGAGTGACGTCATGCGGTACAGTGCGGCCCAGCTAAACCGCTGTGCATGGATATGGACAACGTTTTGTTTGAGTGCACAGCCTTTGCCGCGCCAGCACGCCCTCGGCAGCAGGTGCATTAAATAATTCAAAACGTTGCTCCCCGGCTCGTGGCATCGGAAATAGCTGGTTACTCTGCAGTAGCTGCATGGTAATCGTGGAAAGCACTTATAGGGGTGCCTGCTGTTTGGTATTGCGGGCTATGGATAAGTTTATTCGCGGGTGTTTGGCTCCGTTATTTACTGTATGTGTTAGTGATGTTTCTCATTTTTTGAAGGAATTGATGACTGATGTGTGAGGCGGACTGATTTGATGTCTGCTCCAGGTAGGCGCGCATGAAGATCTCCAGCTCCCGGCATGCTAGCCTACATTGTTAGTGATTTTAATTGGCTGATTTCCCTCCCTTCCCCCAAATGCAAATTCTTCCACACACTACTGCGAACGGGACCTATTCTGAACTCTACGTGCCTTTACTTTCAAAGAGAGGGGGTGGGAGCTGTCTCAGCTGAGTTCGGATACTACTCAGCCGTCTATCAACTAAATTCAGATACCGCTCCCTGTTGGGACACGTTCAGTGGCCCAGCCTACAAACAATTCGTTTCTCCAATTAGGTACGTTTTAAACGGGAGTGGTTTACCAACATCTGTCAGTCGGCTGAGCGATGAAAATGCAACGAAGAGTACCGTGATAATGTCAACAAATTGGTTTCTCTCCGAATTTGGCTCACTTTTTGGCAAATCTGCATGCTGCAACCCAAGTTACAGCGGGGGATAAAACTGCAACTGACTAGAGAACCGCACTCCTGGTTGTAAGTAAATAGGAAGTAAAAGGCAAACGTTGACGGCGAACGTATTACACTGCCCCCCAAACGTCATGCAAAACACTACGTACGTGCCGCGCTTAAAGGCACTGTCGATTCACCATCTGAACAGCGGAGCCGATCGTATTTCACTGAGCTGGTTTGCGATATATAAGCTGAATGAATTGGGCGAATCGTGAGCTTGTGTTCGCCATCCACCACGCAAAGTACAGAGTTTGGAGTCCAGCAACACCAGTCTGGAGTTTATCGAGACGGATGCAGTTCGCGCCGCAGAGGGACGTTGCTGTCATGGTGGTTAGTGGTTAGGGTGCTCATCCCTGGGCTTTTCTATCCTGGGATGGAGTCTTGGCCACACTGCTGCCGCATCCCACGCACCTAATGCCTGATAAATACGCAATAGAGACGTTTCACCTCGAAATAGCCGTAACAGCCGGTGAGACGTAAAGCCCCAAACGGTATTACAACCCGTCCCGACAAACAAACCGCCACCTGCCAAATTTGCAGACAGCGCTTCCGCTCAATCATTGTATATGTGGGGAAATTGTGCAATCGGTTGAACGCGGAGCTCGTACACACAAGTCAGCCCGGAGGCCGCCCAGCTCGACAGTCCGGCTGGCAGCTACGCAGCGGCTGGCCGGCGGACGTGGCAGCCCGGCCGCCAAATAAAGAACGCACTCACGCGCGCGCCGTCTCTCGCCCGAGAACGGAACCCCGCCGCACGCGCGCGAGGCCTGTCCGTGGGGCAGCCCGTCCGGGGTCGAAGCGCTGCCAGCTCAGTAGAGCACGCCGCCATCTTCGCGTCAGAGCCCGAGGCCCTTGACTCGGTTTCACTCGGTTCGCCGCGGTACACATCCCGGCGGACCGGACATCCGGACATGTCGGACATGCCGGGATCTCGCTCGTGCTGGACCGGCGCCCCCCCCCCCCTCCTCCTTGACTGGCGTCTCAATGGAAGAGCCTCGTGTCAGTCAGGAACCAGCACCGGACAGGTTCCTTCTGTCCGTTTTCTCCGGGGCCCAAATGTGTTGAACTGGGATCCCTGTACTATTTATTGAACCCGCTGCGCTTGCGAACCCTTTTGTGTCCGTGAGTGGCTCCGCGTTGGTCCAGGGTCAACCATACCGGTCAGAGGGCCTTTGGCGTCAGAGAGGGGACTAATGTATCGTGTGTATTAATAGTAACCGATTGGAAATTTGAAAGGGAACGAAAAGGTCCTTCAGCCCCCATCGGGAAATCCATGGCGTCTCAAGTCTTGGCTGAAAACTCTATTGGGGTCAGGCTGTTGAAGGGCGGTAGAGGGGGGGGGGGGGGGGGGGAGAAGGGCGAGGGGTCCAGGAACCCCTGGGAGGAGCTTTTGTCGGAACCTTAAAGTCCAAAAAATGATCGCATTGAGTGAGCAGAGCAAAAAATATTGTTAAATACAAATTCTGACCATACCGTAGCAGCGTTTAGCAGTCCAGGAAGCCCCCTCAGGTAAACTCGTGGAACCCCTCTGGCCGCTCAAGCGGGACTTCCTGGTCGGCAGGGGTACGCTGGTATTAAAGGGCTCTTCCAACTACTTAGACCTCCGTTGCCCTTCAAACTATGGACACTAAGGAAACTGGAAAGCAACTAGAATACCCTGGTCGCTCAGGGGTCGCCTTCACCGATCAAGTACCACCAGCAGCACACACAGCAGATGTACAGGGGCCCGCCCCCTTCCGCCCAAGGGCCCTGGAGACAGACGATCAAAGACCCGGTTCGTGGCTCCGAAGGGCCGAAGGGCTCAGTGGAGATCGTATTGGGAATCCCGGTCCTGCGGCCCGGGTCCGCAATCAGGTATTATTTGCGCATGACCAGTATTACAATAACTGATGTATGTAGGTATGAGATCCATTTGAGACCAAGCACGACATAAATCACGCAAGCTGTGCAGTGCATTAGCGAAGAACGTTATTCACATGGATAAGACAACAGCAGTTGTAACCTTATTCCTCGGAGAAAAAGAAAATAGGAGAGTGGAAAAACAGTTGGGTTCATATTTCGGCAACATACCTTTATCTCAGCAGCAGCAGAAGTGAATTCAAAATTCCCTGCCGATGATATCGTTCGATTTCTTAGGGATTTTGTTTTTAAACACGATGCCACAGTTTTACAGGACACCAACATTCATTTGATTAAACGAAGAGCAATTGTCAGCTATTATCACGATACAATGCCTATCTAAGAATTAGGATGCGCGAACATACGTGTACATGCTACATGATGACTACAAAGCACAGGACCATCCATACAGGAAAATAAGCGAATCCATTCTTATAAAAGTCGGCGACCAGATCTTAACATACAGGACTTATCATGGCCGATCATGCGAACGTGATATGTGTCTTAATG
Organism: Pollicipes pollicipes; assembly: GCF_011947565.3. Taxonomy (NCBI): domain Eukaryota; kingdom Metazoa; phylum Arthropoda; class Thecostraca; order Pollicipedomorpha; family Pollicipedidae; genus Pollicipes; species Pollicipes pollicipes. The sequence continues at coordinate 38,572,787 of NW_023596136.1, forward strand.
TGTGATGTGTGCTAGCTTAAAATCGTTTATATGCATAGATGATGCCTGACGCGTGATGTGCGATTCCTGTTCAATTAAAATCGCTTACGAGGACAACTGATGCACCATGTGTGATGGCTGTTTACTTCAACTCACTTGCATGTTTGAATAAAGCGTGATGCGTGATGCCCATTCGCTTGAATTATTTTGCATGTACACGTATTTTTGCGCATTCTACTTCTTCAATAGGCACTGTATCGTCGTAATGGCTGACAATCGCCCTTTGTCACTGACAATCCCTGAATGTTGGTGTCCGGTGAAAATTCAAACCTGCTAGTTCAAAAAAGACCTGGAAAATCAAGTAAGATCATCGGTAGGAAATTTTGGAATATCTTCTGCCATCGTTTCGATACAGGCGTGTTGCCGAAATATCAACCCAGTTATATCTTCACTCTATTGGTTTTTCTCCGAGGAATAAGGCCAACACCACTGTCTTATCTACGCACGAGATAATTTCAAATTTACAAACCAATGCTACTAGAGAAGATACGCAGACGTGACGTCACCATAGGAACAAAGTGTGGGAGCCCATAGTATGGTTTTTGGTTGATATTACGGAGAGGTTAAAAAATACTAGTCAGGTGACTTAAAACGAATATTTCGCCATTGAACTGGATGGTAGCCCTGTTTTACATATTTATTTTAGTGTTTTGTCAACAGATCTTGTAATTCTCCATTTCAAAACTTCTGAAGACAACTCAATACTAGGATCCATTTCCAAAAATAGATCCTACTAAACAACATTTTCTAGTTCCAGCATCCGCGCCATATTCGTCGAGGCCAACGCGCGTGACTATCTATATATCATGCGTTTTTGTAAAAGGCATATTTATATATTAATATATTAATATCACATGTAGTGTTAAGGTAAAATTAATAGACACTGATCACGCATATATTCGCACTGCAGTACCTATATGAAGTGAAACGTGAAAATAAGGTTATGTGAAGAGGGCGGGTGCCGATAATTTTGCTATTGCTATGCTATGACCTTCCTGGTTGCTGGTTAACATGCAGATATATAATATTGGGCGGATTAGGTAAAAATGGTGCTCGAAGAATAATATCCCCACCGTCCTAAAATATCTCTGCATGCTACTTCGGAGCTGAGATATTGGCTCCGACTTTGCGACTGGCAGAGATGACAAAAATTGCCAGAAATCGGCACATTTTACGTGAAAATTCCGCTATCTTGAACTGAAATGCCACGCACTACATTCAAGCCCCCGGGTTCCCCATCCACTACCCCCATGAGAGCGGGCCAACCTGGCATCCACCCTGACACTGCTCTCCGGCTACAACGCAACGGCTACAGGTTGTGCGTTCGAACTTCTCAAGGCGCGTTCCAGGTTGCAGCGAGCCCGTCTAGCCCACCGTATCTCATTTGCACTCAATGTTGTTACTGTTGTTGCATATTGTACTCTTTTACACAGACTGTTTCTAAGCACTTCCGGCTAAAGTTCTGCGGGATAAATCCCTGGTGAATGGGTTACCCCATCTGTCTATTGGGGGCAGGCTGGAAGCACATTTCAGCAATTATGTTGCGGCTCTGGTGCCAACCAACGCCATTTCCCTGCTGAAAATGTTTCAACGAATGTGTTAGGTGAAAAAAAATTTGGCTTGGGGAATTATTTGTGTTTAAACCAGTACGCAAAGGACAGCGTTTTCACACCACCGTAGCGTTGGTGCCATATGATTTAGTCCCATGATAAAGCCGCAGCATCGCTACCCAGAATGCAGTAATGCGGGTGCTTGTTTACAAACGTACTGCGATAACGCCTTTGACCAAAATTGTCATTCCAGAAAACGTACAATGAAGAACGGAACGTTGAATCAACTAAGTAATACCAGACCATGCAATATGACAATCTATATCATCTTTGTATCGTGAGCTGTGGTGACATCTTAAACGATCAGCGAGAAGAAGCGAAAACTGTCATCACATTTATCCAGAAAACATCCGAAAAGTTCACCAATGCTAAGACTGATGTGATGTTTAACAAAACATGTGTAAAGAACAGTCTGCTTTGCGTAAGTTTATGTATATATATATATATATATATATATATATATATATATATATATATAGAGAGAGAGAGAGAGAGAGAGAGAGAGAGAGAGAGAGAGAGATATATATATATATATATATATATATATATATATATATATATATATGCATACATATTATATATATATACATATACATATATGAGTCCATTTGCTGACCGATGGGCATGCGGTTAAATCACGCATCAGATTTCGCGCCAGGTAATGGTCCAGAATAGGCCAAGACAAAGGGCCATTGTAGGTTAAGTCGATCGGATTTGTTGTAGAAAATTAGCTTCATCGCGTGTCCCCGTTCACTAACGATGTCTCATGGTAGGGCAGTGCAAATACACCTTCAAAAATAATTATGCCTCAAAAACACTGCCGCACCAAATGCTCACATGCATCATATATGTCCACGTGATTGACGTCGACAAGTTGTTTAGATGTCTTTTTCGGTGAAGATCACAACATATCTGGCAATTTTCTGTTTCTTGCGAAGATCTTCGGCCCAATTATGACCGGAGTGATATAACGGGAGAGCATTGGCACCCACAGATCAGAGTGCAAATGTGTGGATTCATGTAATGTTACACTCAGGAAATATGTGGTTGATAGTAATATCCCTTCTGCATGTGCGCTGTACGTATGTTTATGCACCTGTGCTTGCTGTATGTCTTAACCATCGCCCTGATTCGCCGTTTTGCATAACTCTGGTTGATAGGGGGAGAGGGGGTGGAAGCGACCTTTCCCCGGCGTCTCCAAGCTTATGAAGATAGAGCTTGCCGAGAACACCAGTATATTGTTCTGAACACGGGTCTTCTGGTCAATTTGTGCGTGATTACAGTTTATCACTGCCATCCACATTCTAGATTACGACACTATTTTCAGTTATTCGATTTCCAACCTTGTTTCTGTCGAATTTCAGCCCTGTTATCCTCCTGCTTGCTGAAAGGAAACGCTCCACGTTTAAAGATGTCAAAGCAAGCATGACATATGATGAAATAAGTTTACTTATCACTATTGGTGTACTGTTGAGAGGATTCAAGAGGAAACGATAACTCTAGATAGCACATTTACTTTATTGTTGCTAGTTTTTATGTTGTTGACAAGTCAAAGGTCGAATTTCCCAGAAAACCGCAGTTTGTAGCTTTAGTTTATGTTGACGAGAACAAGCCTTGTGGTGACCTCTTGCCGCCCGCCGCTCGAGCCAGGAATAGATCGACGTGGAGTGATCATCGCAAACCGTCGCTGCTCCGAAACCAGAAAATCTAGGAACACGTTTTGGTATCAAAACGCTTGTCATAGTCATCGCCTATCATGGCGAGGGTTAAACGCCATGTTATTGCTGCGTTTGGTGTCGGCAACGATTTTTCGTGAAACGATATTCCTCATTTTGCTAATGACTGAGGCGATAGCGGGCAAAACAGAAAAAAACAATGCTTGATTCCTTCCATATTTGTTTGCTCCTAGCTTGACCTTACGCTGACTCCGTCCCAAATGACCAAGTCTCTCGCAACAAGTTGTGCTCTGTCCGTGGACTGGTGTCGAAAGGTTCCGATGCTCGCGAAACTTTCCCCGTCCGAACAACTACAACATCTTCATTGATGCGCCAGGCTGTTCACGCGCGCTTGGCGACAGGCGGGTTGGCGCGACTGAAAATGGCGCGAACGATGAGATGATCGACCAAGGCAACCGATCGCTGTCATCGCGTAACACGAACTGCAATAAACGCATAGGACCGAAGGAAAGAGGACAAACTTACGGATATGTAATTTGAATATGATTGTAACTGTTTTCAATATGGTCAGCTCCTTTCATCGTTTCGCTAAGTCTTTGATAATGGATGTAGCAGCACAGAGTGCGCTTTTGGCAAGCCCAGTGTATGGGGCATGCTACAAATGCTCTTGAAACGAGACATGCAATATGTAATAGTGTAGGCGTTAGGCGACAAGCAGCCGATCGCATATAGCAACACCGAGACAAATGTCAAAACATCCTGTTATTGTCGGTACTTTGCGGATACGTGGCCAGTGGCCTGTGGCCGGTAGGCAGTACGGTGGCTATAGGTTATGCCATTTAAGTTGATTTTTCCGCCATTTCGGGCGGGGGCAGGTTTCCCTGATGCATGTCTCCGTTAAGATACAGCATACCGTCCATTTGTGTTTCTTCTCATATTTTTCTAGTCTCCGTAATATCATGCCTAGTTGTGAACGTAGTTATATAACGGGAGATATGTGCAACCAGAATTAGAGTGCGAATGTGCGAATTCATATTATGTAATGCTTAGAAATATGTGGTTGATGGTGTTATCCCTTCTGCATGTGTTATGTCGTGGGCATGTGTAAGCACCTACTCTCGCTGTGTTACACGTTATGTTATTGCTGCATTGGATATCAGGAATGATGTTTCGTGAAAAGATGCCCCTTATTTTGTCGGCAGTTGCAACCATGCGAGGCAAGAATGTGTGCTTAATTCCATATTTCTTTGCTCCTTGTTTCATCTCACACTGAGCACGCCTCCGCAAACCAACCCTCACGCGACAAGTCGTGATCTGTCTGGGGTCTGGTGCTGGACGACTACGGCGCTTGAGGCACTCAAAGCGGGGAGCGTCCCCGTCCGACCAATTATGAATGTCATTGGAACATTTTCATCCAAGCGTCGAACTTCACGCACTTGACGACAGGCGGGCTGACGCGAACTAAAATGGTGCGAACGATCAGCTGATCGGCCAAGGCAACCGATAGCCGGAACCGCCAAGTCTGAAGTCAGTGAACCAGACTTGGCATGGGGCCAAGGGAAATATGTATCATGGATGTGATGACAAAAGTTTTCAATATGCACAGTTCGTTGCATTGTTTTGCTACGTCCTTGGTAAAAAGAGTTTGCAATAGGCGTCCAGCAGAGGGCGGTATGTGGCAACGCAGCGTGCGCACCTGTTCGCGTGCGTACCTGAACCGCTGGTGGGTACCTGTTGACTTCAAGGAAACATGCGCTTAGAGCCTGCGTGGGGAGAATTTAGAGGCAGCATGGCCTAGTACACATGTCTCGTGCGAAGGAGGCGCCAGCTACGCAGCATGTACAAACAACACTTTTCGGGGCATAGAATTGGGTTTTGCAGTCATAAACACAACACGGTATATATTGAGATCCGCACCAAAGTGACATAAATGGGGCTTACGCGTGGAGCCGAATGACGAAAAACGGGAACAAAGAACGGGCTACGCTTTGAGGTGATGAGGCGATGAGGTGTGTCTTCTCAACCGATCTTGACCAATGGCGGATCCAGAGTGGAAAGGGGTGGGGGGTTGGATGGGGCTATGCTCCCTGTCCCTTGGAGCGAGGGGGCAGCAAAATGTCGTGGTGAAGGGGCAGCAAAATCTTCATTTCGGATCCACATAACCTTTATTTTCAAAAAGTCACGAAAATTTCACGGGCACCACAAAGGACTGTAAATATTTATTTCCGATAAGCACTGAATTCCCTGTACACCATAAACGGCCCAAAATCTTCAGCCTCTAAAGGCACCAAATTTCAGAGATAAAGCATTGTTGTGCCGCCCACCCTGAAGAAAGCCTGGATTGGCCCCTTGGGCTAGGATGCACCAAAATGTCCAGTTTGGGGCACCATAACTTTCATTTTGCGGCACCATAACCTTTATTCTAAAGGGCCCCTCTGCCTAAGAGGGTAATTCAAAATTCCCAAAGCCTTGGATTTAAACAGGGTTCAAAATCCATGGACATCACAATGCCCATGCCTTTTACCCAAGCGAAGTTCTCGATATGCCTGTTCCACGAGGGAGCACCAAAAAAATCAGTACCGGGCATCTTACCTTTTATTTTCCAGCGGCACACACTTTCTGATGCACCACAAAGCAGGGGCGGGTCCAGAGGGGGGGGGGGACATGAGGCCATTTCTCTCCCCGTTGGGCCCAAGGAGGTTTGGATGCCCTGAAGAGGCACCAGATTTCATCGCAAAGGGGCAGCAATACCTTCATTTCGGAACCACATGATTTATATTTTTATGAGACACCAAACTGCGGGGCACCACGACGTTTGTGTCGTGGCTTCGACGAAACCCTGTGTCGGCCCATGCGGTGAGGGAGCACCAAATCCTTTTTGAGGCAACATAACCTTTATTTTTAAGAAGCACCCAATTCAGAGAGTACCAGAAAGGGCCCCTACCCTTTATTCTGAAAGAGCCATAAATTCTGTGGGCATAACTATGTTGAGCTTTCCGCCATGATACAATCCTGGATCGGACCCTTGGGCAATGAGGAGCAAAAACCGTCCTTGCGGGGCGACAGTATCTTAATTACCAACGGATATTAAATCAAAGCGGGCCATTCACAAAGCCCAAAACCATAATTCTAACAGGGCGCCAAAGTCCAGCGGCATTACAATCAGTGTGCCTTTCAATTTGGAAAAAAATCTGAATCGGACTGTTCAGGAAAGTGGCACCCTGTTCGGGGAAACAGGCGCCAACAGCCTCCGTTGTCATTGGGGCTCTACGACGAGTTATCTCAATGCCCGCGCCTCGCCATGAACGAAATTCTGCATTGGCCCATTCTGCCAAGCGACACCCTTCTTTCCGACCATCACTGCATTTATTTCCTTGACACACCAAATGCAAGTGGGCGATTAAAAGAACAATTGAATGTGGTCCAAAACTTCCCTTTCAAGGGGCATCAAAATACAGGAGCACCACAATTGCCCTGCCTTGCACGGTTGAATTCCTGGTTCGGCTCCCACGGTGAAAAGGCAGCAAGAACCTTGGTTGCAGGGCATCATAGCATTTATTGTTACGAACCCCCAGCTTTAAGTGGAACACCACAATCATCCCAAACATTTATTTTGAAGCGATCCAAGATTTCAGGGGCACTTAAAATGGCCTCTAAAACTTTATTTTCACGTGGAACCGAATTAAGCACGACTCACCACCTCTCTCTTAGGCTCCAAGGGTCTCATAGGCTCCGAAGGTCCTTTTTTGGTCCCTTGGAGCCGAACATCAAGAGCCCGATTAAGTGGTCCGAAGGGCAGACCAGTGGTCGTATGGAGGGATCACGGCCCGAAGGTCGGACCCTAACATGTAAGAGTAGCTGATTTGGCCGGAGACCCGTGTGACTGTGCCTCCATTTGAAGCAACTGACTGAGAACAGTCATATGGAACGGTCCGTTCTGTGCTTTTCTGAGGCCTAGGGGTGTTTTCCCGGGCAGAGACAAGGCCAAAAACTCTCAAGCCAATTAGAGGGCATCCTGCATTCGTCGGGAGACCCGAAACAATGAAGAGCCCATATTACTGGTCAGCGATCACAGTCCCTAGCAGCCCCAGGTCAGCCAGGAGCGCATGTGCTGAATAGGGACGATGATGGTGGCTCCGTATGTCAACGGGCCTATTGTGCTGGTCTGGACCCTCCTGACAATGAAAGGATTCATAAGAAATGACAAAAGGGGGTTCTCATGTACAATGCGACAGTGGAGAGGCCTATGCAAGCCAGGGACACTTGAACCGGTAATATTGATTGCAGTAAGTTGTAATTGTAGTAAAATAATCAGCATAATTATCACCACAAATTCACTAAACAACGGAAATTAGATGCACAACGTCGGCGGCGTGTAAAAGAATGTTTGTCAATGACAAGAACGAATTAATTGGCGTAATCGGTATGGCCGCAAATACACCCATCGGTTGGTAAGAACTAAACCCCCCCCCCCCCCAAAAAAAAAGATCAATATTTAGGTCCCCGTCAATGGCGTAGGCTCTCCTATAATATGGAAAAACCCGAGGCTAATAATGACGGCACCTGAGCCATCGAAACTGCCGTAGCGGGCCAACAAAGAGGCTCCAGTGAACAGTGAAGGGTCCTCATAGCAAGCGAAAAAACCTTACATCAATATGGTGGAACCCCTGAACGGTCGGGAGCACCCCGGCAGGCTAACATATAAAGTCCGACCGGGGTACAGGATCCCCTGAACAAATGGCAATAACCGAAGATCAGTGTATATGAATTAACGCCCCTGTGTGTTCAAAAGTGCCCGGGTAGGTTAACAGAGCTCTGACAAGTGAGGGCTCCTCAGCAAATAAGCTCAAAAGCGGAAGAGCCAAACGTCAAAGGAGAGGGCCCCTGAACATCGAGCGTCTCGGAGCGTTACCTTATATTGGGCCCCAGCAACAGCACGGGTTGCAATCCAAGTGGATGGAAAGAACCCGATATGAAGAGCCCAATGGCAATATGAAGGGCCCTGAGCAACCAAGTGTACCCCGGCATCTGAGGCCCCGGCAGCAGCGGCGGGGAGGGAGAGCCCACTCACCCCGCGGGTGCAGCGGTCCCCGCCGATCCCGCGCCGCCGCCCGGCGAGTCTGTGCCAAGTTCGCCAGTTAGCCCCAGGGCGCGGCCGCGCCCAGGCTGGGCACGGCTGTCAGGTGTTTAGGTAATTTATGGTAACCATGCTTGACTGTAGGATCACGTGATCATCAGTCGAATGCCGGCTTGATTGCACCATCCGTTGATGAAAGAGGGAAATAGCGACAGGACTCGAAGATGCTTCTGTAGTGTTGTCTAGTGGCAGGAATCCAAACTAGCCTGATTTCCATGAATACTGGACGTTTTGAACACTGGACTTTACAACTCTGGACTTCGCGACTCTGGACGTCGCGTCCCTAGATCATTATGAACGCTCCCAATGGGCACGGAATTGGACGCATCCTGCATGTAATGAACGCTGGATGCTGCGATCCTGGACAATATGAGCACTGGACGCTGCAATCCTGGACGTTTTGATGGCCCTCCGCTGCTAGCCTGCGTGGACCCCGGTCTAATCGCAAGACGCTCGCTTGGCAGTGAATCCCCGATGATACACTGGACCGTATCTTCTTGATCGTTGGGGAGATGAACTGGCATGTATTACGCGCCCAAATGCAATGCTTCCGAACGGGTATTCGTGCTGTGATGACATATTGATTCTGTACTCTGAGTATTGAGTCGTCTGAGGAGTGTCATGTATAAATTATAGCGTGTTTGTGCAAATGTATCGTCCCACTAGTTTCTGTGCCAGCCCTAAACTTGCTGCACTCTTCCTACTTCCGGTGCAGCACTTTTACTCGCATCGCTTGCGGCTCCACATGAGTTAAGAACTCACATACTTAGAAATTATTTGCGGTTCTCCATCAACGGCACTTCTCACTTTGGCTGCCACCGAGGAAGCAAAAGTCCTGAGCACCGACCTGATCTTTCGGCGTCGAGCTTACCACAAAAAGGACGAAAGACAAAACAATCGCAGATGATGGAGAATAAGGCTCCCTGGATTCCGGGTGCCCCCGGTAGAAGGGGCCTAGCCTAACTCTCCACTCAGAAAAGTGGCGAAGGTGCCGCTGCTTGCATGCACCGAATGCACAATGCCGCCCGAATGCAATCTTTCTCCATATTGTTATCCATCTATCACCGAATGTTAAAGCATAGGAGCTCGTTTCAGTGCTGAAGCGACACACGTGTTGTTGGCATCAACGCTTCGATGGACGTGTTTGCGACACCGTGGCAGGGAAATTGACCAAGGGTTCGACAACAATCATGGTACAACAAAATTCCTTCCAACAGGAGTGCTACGACATTCCTTTTACTGCCAATATTTATACACGGTATTAGTGGCACGCGACAAAAATTAATCCGCAATTTTTTTTATTCGTCATCACTTCCACTCAGGGGTGTCAATTGTTATAAATTGCACATTGATTTAATTATTTGGGGGGGGGGGGGGTTGGCGAACGAAAGGCCCGACAACCTAAACCCGGCCCGTTTTTCTCACCGGATTTATCCCACTTTATTTTGATGAAATACAATAAATTATTTATATAAGCCACGCTTTGTATAATTTATAAAAGTGTTTAATATAAGCACCATAGAGGTCATGCAAGGGTGAATCCAGGGAGCAGGCACTGGAAGCACGCGTCTCCTCTGATCGGCACGTGAACGCTCCCCTTTAGAGACCACCTTGGGGACCCGATGGCGCTCTTCTATGGCGGTCGTGGTAGGCGGCACGCATTTTGGTTCTGGGGACGGAGACGGGGTTAGCCATGGATGACGTGGTCATTCTCATATTTCAGAGCTTTTCGCTTTAACCTTACGAACCATTGTATGTCTTATGGTGCTAGGTATGTGCGGTTTATTGCATCGTTTTTCCGCTCAGCTGTCATGATTTGTATCTTGTGGTGGGAGCGACCATGACTTTTCGTTATGAGAGTGGCTCGAGACGCAACTACGCAGACAGATCAAAGAAGATAGTCTGCGTGTTATGATCATCTGTTACCCCCTTTTTTGTAATATTCCAGCCAAAGACATTAGGGGGGCCAAGCAGACATTGGGCGGGCCCATCTCAAATTGGGGGGGGGGGGGGGGCAGGTTCCTCATAAAAGAATACAAATCGACACCCGTCGTTCCACTGCATATCTTTTGCAGTCATTTCTTACGCACGGCATTACTTGGTGTACAAAAAGTTTGTGCAACACTAGTGCTACACGACGATCCTGATGCTACAAGAATTTATGCTCGTGATTACTTACACTGCAAAGATATTTGCGCTTCTCACTTAAACATCGCAATACGTCTACTGCGAAGGCTTACACGCGACAGTTGTGCTACAGCAAAGACATGTGGTCAAGTGTTTGCTGTAGAGGTAAGTATGTTTTCTACGGTAACATTTTCGCCGTCTAGTATTCGTGTCGTGTATGAGTTGTTGCAATAGAAGCAACGTCGCGTTTAAGTGAACACTGTACGCGTCTTTGTTGTTTAAGTAATGAGCAAAAGTTCCTACGGCATAACTTGTAGCACTCATGCCGTGTTTGAATTTTTCCGCAAAAGTTACGTCGCGTATACGTTAGGACTTAAAGAGTTTTTGAAGTAAACGTGATGATGGGTATAAGTTCCTTAAACATAGAATTTGTTGTATAGCACTCATGTCATGAAGTCTTTGCAGTAGATGTAATGCTGCGTCTAAGTAAAGTGTGCAAGGTTTTGCCCTAGAAGTAATGCGCGTGTAACTTATGTCGTAGCACTCCTGACAGTAGGAGTTTGTTGCCACAGCACAGACGTGACACTCCGCTTTCCGCTCTGAAGCGACGCACATTTTGTTACCACCGATGCATCGACGGACGTGTTTGAGACGTGGTGCCTAGCTTGACCAATCATGAACGGCGACTTTGATACAAATTTAGAAGGCGAGGGAGAGATAACGTCATAGATTTGCTTACGGAGAAAAATCCGTCGACAGGGAATTAAAATTCTGCGGAAACGCCCCGGAACAAAATGCGTGTATTGTTGGTGGTGCAGTTCCGGCGTGGAATTCAACACTCCGCGTGAAGCAATAGAGTACACTGTGTTATCAGAACATGAAGGAAATATTTCTATGAGGCCTGTCTGACTAAACCTATCTCGAGAGAGCAAGAGCGTAACGAGAGAGAGAGATGTTTATTTATCAACGCCAATTCTTTGAGAAGAGGCTGGAGGTCTCAAGTCTCCAACAAGGCTCCGCTAAAGCGGTAATCATTTGGCGAATGTTTTCCCAGAGATTTATCAATGTGTGACGCACGCAGTGGTGCGAGAAACGGGGTCGGCGGCGTTTCAAAATAACAGTTTTTCCCGACTGAAATGATTAATGCCCGAAGCCAAATCTGGAACAGCAGGCGACGGATATGTCTTTTACTCAAACGCGGGTATCCCGAACGTGTGTTCTGAGGAAAGCGACCAAGTCTTCACGGTCACTGCGATTAAAACCACCAAATATAAACAGCAGCAAAAAGGTGCTCAGCAATGTTCCAGGGTGTGACCATAAACGTTCACTCCATAACCTTCATCCTACCATTACATTGAAATCGAAGTGTCTATCCTTGCGTTTTTATCAAAGCGCGGATGTTTGCTCTCAGTTATACTTCGATGACCCACCACGGCATGTAGCAAGTGAGTCGAGGAGGTCATGTGTGAACTTGATTCCATGCGAGTTTTGAGCGCGTGCGTCGCACGTAGACGACTCTCCGTGCGCGATTCCCTGCATGTCGGGGTCCCGATGGTGGCTGGCCAGCAGGAAGCATTCGAGAAGTTAGAGCAATCGCGACTAGTGATTAGAACGATTTGTAGGTAGCACATAAACTTTGCTTAAGCGGACAACATTTGATGGCAACGTTCACACCAAGCTGTGCAAGTTGCGTCGCATCAAGACGTGTTATTCAGATGCAATATTCTATAGGTATCTCCACTTCAGCGTATGCATGAGCGTTGTACGCAGTAAAGACACCACCACTCGAGCGCTTAGGAGGGGAGAGAAGACATCAGCGGCTTCGACGCACGCTCTCCATCGCACTGCTTCGATGAGTTCATGCCCGAGGTAATTGTATGTGGCATTTGGTATAGCCACGGCGCTGCTTCCACACCACCCGTTTTCAAAGAGGATCACGTGCTTAGCGTGGAAACCGTGCGAACGCCCAACTCTTCGGAGCTGCCTAAATACGTGTAAATACTTCCCCTCATCTCAGAAGCTCGGCGTGTCAGCGACGCAGGAAGAGTGATGCCACATTGAGGACAGACTGCACAGTCGTACTAGTGACAATGTCTGAGTGTGTGGGGGTAGGTACGGTGGGCTGACTCATTTGTAGCATTTCAACATGTCGAGAGGTGGCGTGCTAATCGGTGCGTGTTTGCAAAGCCCAAATATCGTTATGTGCACGCGTTTGGCTTCTCCTCGGCTCTTCTGGTCAATTTGTGCGCATTTCTTGTTACTATCACTTGCACTTGCGTTCATATACTAGATTTCGGCGTTATTTTTAGTTATTCGATTCTCAATTATGTTTCCGTCATAGCCCTTACCGCTGCCCCAATTCCGGGATTATATAACAAAGCGTTATTCATGTTCGAATTTCAGCCCTGTTATCGAAGCAGCCCTGTGCTGCCAAGATATCGAAGCAAGTATCAGGTATGATGAAATAAGCTTACTTCCAACTATTGGTGTACTGCTAGTAGGAGTCAAGAGGAAACAATAGCTCTAGATGGCACAATTGCTCTATTTAGTAAATATGCTCCGAAATACGTCATTGTTTGATTGCGTCCTCGCGCCTAGCACAATGGTGATTGATAATTCACCGACGGCAGTTATATCAAGAAATCGTGTTCGCAAGACCAGATATGAGCGATTCGACAATTACGCTTCTTGGCATTGATCGCCGCATGACATATGGGATGGCAGAATTTCAGTGACGCTTTTATGGCGTCATTGATGTCTGAGTGACCTTGCAATATTCCCCCCCCCCCCCCGCACAGTTTGAATATCTCCGCGGTTGTGCAGCGGAGAAATGTAGAGGGGTTTAGATGTAAAGAAGGGGAGGGCTGTAATCTGCACTGGATGATCTTCAAAATGGCTATGTCAGTTCAAAATTGCGAATAAATAATATAAACTTTTTTTACGCCACACTTTAAACTTTTCTACGCCCCCAAAAATGTAAATGTCGAGAGAAACCTAACCATTATTGCAATTCATGTTGTACATAAATTGCTTCGCGCTCAAGACTACGAAATTCAAATACTCTTCGTGATGTGGACCACTCTCAAAAAAGGAAGCCAATATTTGTGGCAAATCGATGATGTGAGTGCATTCTGCAGTCGTAGTGCAATGCTGGTAGTGTTAACGTTAGTGGGCAGGGGGATCTATACACAAGCCGTTCAGTCGCGTCCGATTTAACTTCCATTATTTTCACTGAGGCTTTACTACGTGCTCAGCTGTTCGGATACAGAGCGTCGTCTGCTTCTCACCCTGGCAGGAAGGGTGAGCGCCGCGGGGAATCAAGCCCCGTGTTGTGAGAAACTTGTATAACACTAGGGCTCAAGATAGCCGATTTGGTTTCGTAACAAACGTGGCCGTGCTGCGTGACAGCGCTTTGACAGGGTCACGGCAAAATCTCATTTAACTAGCTGGTGGTAGCCCAAAAGTAAAAATTGGATATTACTGGGTGGACCCGTGGACCTTCATCAGCTAGGAGACAAATGGCGCCGCCCCAGCCCTGTCACAGGTGCGTTCTGGAAAGGAAAAAAATGAGAAGTGCGGGTAAACCTTCTCCACATTCCTGCCTCGGTTTAAAGGCTTGCGTGAGGTGAGTGATGGCAGGGGCATAACCAGGATTTTCTTGGGGGCTTGATGAGAAAGCATCACGCCGATTTCTGACTTGGAGCCACCTGTCGTAAAAAGGAACAATGCAAGGCTAAAGGGATCCCCCCCCCCCCCCTGTCTCGCCATGCTGTCCGCGCCCCGAAGTGGTGGAGTAGTACGATAACTATCCGAGATTGCTCGGGCACCGAAACTTGACCCGCACCAATCACCTCCTTCGGGGTATACATAGGCGCACTGGCGGAGTCTCCGTCGGGAGGGGGACCCTCAAGCCCACCCACGGCTGACGATTAGACAACTTCCCGGTGAGATGGGGGAGGGGCAGAGGGATTCAAGATGAAGCAGTGACTGAGAACAGAAAGACAAACTGACATTGAGGAGAAGATAACAACGATTGCATGGCAAAAGGGCAACATTTATCAAAACCGTGTGCATTAAGTTAAGCACTGTATCACACCTGCGGCTTGAAGCCAGTAATGAGAGTTGAAAATGTCCGTACAAGGACTATCCAACTTAACAACAGAGGCTGACGAAACTACGGTACATATGAACGATAACCAGTCGGGGATGCTGTACTTCTCTCTTTGCCAGGAAATCTCGCCTTATGTGAAATACTGAATCACGCAGCACAAGCTGCGCTCACCTACCCCTTGGGACCATTCAACATGAGCTGTTGCAGGTTAAATCACCAGTCACATCCTCGGTCGTTACGAGACCGACGCCCACAAAGAGCCCCCTCCATTGACCCCACTAGCCACGCGTTCCCCAGGCGTCCATCGTCCTCATTCCGCGCGCGCCTCGGCTCCTCTTCGGTGCCCTGGCCACGCCACGCGCGTCCGCAGTTCGAGCCAGGATACTACCGTCCAGCGTTACTTTCCCAAATGAGCCACGACCCGTCGGAGCGCTGCCCCAACGCGACAAAAGACGGCGGCGCGCTTCACGACTCCCAGGGCGCGCGCCTGACGCGCGTGCCTTCCCCTTCCCCTCCCCCAGACAGGCCTTGTCGCCGAGGTCGTAAAATCAATTGCTAAGCGGGGTGAGGGATGCCGGCAAACACGGCGTGATCTGGCCGGGCGGCCGCCGCGCGCACGGCCGACCGACGGCCGGCCGCCGCCCTGGAACCAGTTGAGCGTCGGTGCCCACGGGGTCCGACGTACGTCGACGCCGTTCACGAAGGATGAATACTTCTCTCGTCTGGCTGGTGCTGGGCCACCTGCTTACCGGTGAGGCGTTGTCTCAGGCGGCAGCATTCCGTTGCCGTGCTGATCTCAGTGTTGACGTTAGATGTGCCATTGTTTACTCTAGCGACTCTAGAATCCCGCTCTTTACCGCTGCCCAAAGTTGAAAACAGGCCCGCCCGCAAGCAGCTGCTCATGGAAATGTCGCATTAGCCCACAAGCTCAGGTTTTATTGTCATCCAACTTTCCACCATCATTCACAAATTTCTCGGAGTACGCCTGCCTGTCATTCTGTCTGTTGGTCTGCATGTCTAGCACTTTTTTGTGGCCAGACGCACGGCATAGACGCTTGCGCGGACAGCCGTGATTTGTTCATATACAACGATTTCAACCTCCGTGACGGTCCACAACATGACTTCACACCTGTCCAACACTGGTGTCCATGCTGGTGTCAGTCGCAGCGCATGTGGTGAAGCGACATGTTTTGGCATCTGGCAGGAAAAAAAATCGTCAAGTTTCTCGTGCGTGTGGTGGAAACAAGTCGTACAATGAACAATCTGTCGAAAACATGCCACAAAGTGTCGATAGATATGGCATTCCGCACACACAGGCGACTGCCAGTTGACACAGGCTCTGTGAGCTTGAAGAGAGTGTTTCACATTTGCATGGGGCTTTCTCCTGAAAAAGAACATTTCGATCATTCGGTACAGTTCAAAGCCCTACCCCTATTAAAACCTAACGCCCTGTAGTTTTTGAGCTACACACCCGCGAACGTGGGCAGGCTATGTCGCACATACTATTTGAGCCATTCAGGCGTGCATGGTGCACAGAACCATCATGCAAATCCTGTCACTCCGTTGGTCATGCGGTGTTCAAGGCCAAAAGAATACAAGCGTCGAGCCGCTCCCATCTGGCGTCCGTGAGCACGATTTCCAGATATGATGTCCGTCAAATGGTCCCAATCGCTGTTGAGTAGCCTGTGCGTTTCGTTACGAATGCGTTTTGAGATACATAGCATACGAAGTTATATATGCGTGCTGCTTATTACAGAAGAAGCAGTTCTACCCGAATAACCCAAGAAAACCGCCATAACCAAATGCGTGAATGCATCTAACACCTTAAGCTTACAGATAATTAGCCAAGAGAATGCCACGACGAATGGCCAAAACACGAGCACAATGGTATCTATTTAAAAAGAATGTCTCACCTTTGAAGATTTTGAGGCAAGCATCAGATATGATGAAGGAAGGTGACTGATGATAACTGGTATACTTTTGAGTCGGAAATGTTGCTTTGAAATATTTCCCCCACATACCTTTCCCCGATTTTCGCGGGCGCCTAGCTCGGAAACTGGAGGCTTAGGTCTAAAGGTCAGGATTGTGAACAGCACAGAAGGGGTATTTCAGTTCAAAACCCTATTGCAGCGTTCCTTCCATGCTAACGTGCTTATTGCATTACAACGTAAACCAACCCGCTACACTTTTGAAAGGTTAAAACAAGGAACTCGGGCGCACAACCCACATACCCGCCACACGGCGAAGAACAACCCGCAATGCCGTCGCCCAACACGACTGCACAGCTGTGGCGTAACAAAACGAAGATTCCCTGAAATCCGGCCAGGCGGTGCAACAACTACCGTTAAGTGCAACAACGAAAATAAACTCAAACACGTGAACACTGCGCCCATATAAATGTGAAACACTCCCTTCAACAAGCACTACGTTGGGGGTCAATTTTACTCCCCCCCCCCCCTCCGGAGGTTTTTCCAAGGTAACTTACAACGCGGCTTAGCTGCTCCAAGCTTTATATAGCTGTTGGCAATCTAACTTAGTCTGTTGCTAAAAAGGTACATATGCCATGTAAGATTATGGATCTATGACAGGTGAAAATAAGGGCATGGCTGTCAGCGGAGGCAATTTCTAGAGAATCGCTCAACCTAATGCGGCAACGGAGCGCTAAACTAATCCAACATCTCACAGATGGATTCTCAGGTAATTGGACAATAAAATTTAGGATCGCAACTAATCCTATTGACCTTGGTTTGTGTGTGAAGGTGAGACCTTGGTCAAAACCATTTCACTAATTATTGTGATCACTGAGGTCTCAACAGGTATCTTATTTGAGCTTCATGGGGTCAAAGGAGGTCACTGACCCACAAATTATCCCATTGGGCCTTTTCTTTTTAAGAACATACTGCCTTGCGTAGACATAGACGCCTATTTGAGCTTAAAGATGGAACCATTCTCTAAGGCGCTTGGTAACCTTGACCTTCAGAAGGTGACGTTACGTCACTGACCTACCATCAATACAGGTGACCTTTTGCTTAGAAGATGTGTTTTGGTCAAAGGCGGTTACTGAGAGGCCTGAGCGTACTTTAGGCACAGATCTGAGGCTTAATTAGATAAAGTTTATCTGACCCGAGAGCCATAGCCGTAGAATCTTAAATTTTACGGGTGTAAAGTGACACACAGGCCCGCCTATCCTGTGAATTTGGCGCCCCTAGCTCCTTGAGTTTTTGAGACCTCAGGGGTTCAAATTGACGCCCTCACCTCGAGCGCGTTCATTTAAAAATGGCCATGCGCAGAACAGCGTTGCATGAGCAGGGTGTCCAAGTGATACGTTGTATTGCATTTCACGCTAGCGTTGCTAGACAGAGGCCTTATTTAGAGCACAATACGAAATGCAGGGAAATGTTAACCTTCTGTAGGGGTAAAGAGAACCAACACATGTTTTCTGCACCCAAATTAGGGTCGAATTTATACTCAGACTAAGATGTGTCGATCCTCCTTTAGGAGTGTCTTACACCTGTTCTGTGAGCTACTTCCTTTAATGTATTCTTACTTCAGGATTTTGCCAAAATCAGCAAATATCATCTGGCATATAGAACGCACCTTTTGCTCTCTTGCCTAGGTTTCCGAAAACCGTTTATTTCGCAGCAAGCGATCCGACCTGATCCATATCGTAAACCAGTTACATGGCATCTTGACGAGGCATGGAGAAAAATGCATATAATTTTTTTTTGAATATATTTCAACACGAATGCTTCCGGTGTTGTTCAATACCTCATCCACTTATGAGGAATGCATCTTCCTGGAAGGGTGGAAGAAGCTCTGGCTTGTAGGTTAAAGGGTGTAATACATATGTATGGAGTTCTAAACTGAAAAGTCACCTTAAACATCAGTTCATAGCTGTGCCCTTCTCTCCTGCCCTTCTTCAATCTGACTAGTTTCTGAACTGCACGTCCGCGAAGACATGCATACTATTTCAAGGTCACCCAGGTATCCATGCCGCCATAATAATGTCATCGATTCCTGCCATTATTTTCGTCATGCAGCGATGAAAGTCAGAAAATATATAATTGTCTAGTCGATCATATCTGGCGGCAGTGAGCACGATTTCCAGACCAGGAAACCCTTTCCTTTCGACCAGGAAACCTTTCCATAATGGCCGCCAATGTCATTGTCCGAAGGCAAAACCCCATATGTTCATGTTTGGCCATTTGGCGTTTTTATGTCATCTGATTTTGGTCTTTCCGTGCTGAATTAGAATATTTAAGCTGATAGATGAATTTTTCGCAAGCCTTTAGCCCAAAGAAACGGCCAAAATTTGGTGAAAGTTTCAACTGTTGGTGTAAGTAGCCGAATTCAGCATGAGTAGACGAACCAGATGACATAACAACGCCAAGTGGCAAAAAACAGCATATGGAGTTTTACCTTTGGACGGCAGAAGTGGCTCTCAATCAGTGTTACGCAATCCATGAAAACGTAATCATACAATGACGTATTGATGAGCATATTTGCTAAACCGAGGAATTGTGTTGTCAAAAGCAGCCTTTTCCAGCCACAAGTAAACCGATAGTGATAAGGGAGTTTATTTTATCATATCTGTTGATTGCTTCAATTTACTCAAATGTGTTACATTCTCTTTAAGAGCAGCACATCCGTAGCATGTGTTACGGGCTTAAACACAGCAGCTAAACTGGCGTCCAGTTTTAACCGTCCAACGTCGTCGTCAAAACGACCGTCCAAAATCGGGTGTTTCCTTACATCAAGCCAACGATATGCTCCAAGATGTCGGGGCTAAAGTTCCCAGTTGGATTAAAAACGACACATCGTTAAGGGACCCGAGCCTGGGCTCATTTTCAATCAATTTCAAGCTTGGTGTGAACTGCGTTTAAGTGATTTCCACACTCAAGTCACCAACAGATGTAAAACATGCTACCGTATTGCCAGTGTACCCACGACCCAGGTTCAGGTCATCTTACACCTAATTGGTGCATGCTGACCGCAAGAAAGAACTTATACAAAACCTTCCCTGCCTGCTCTGAGTTGCACTGTGCCATTGTATGAGATAACAAACAACACTGCATTGGAATTAAACACCAAGAATATTGTGAAGCCTAGATCAAAAATATGTCATAGGAAGACATTATTTAACACGTGTTCGAGTGGGGGTCAAATTTACCCCCCCCCCCCCGAAGGTTTTACAGAATGGTTTCCGAACGGCGCGGTGAAGCCGCAAAAAAATTTGCGCATTTGTAGACAAATGAATGACGGATTCTTTGGCGTCACAAATTTATACGTACCTTGGAAGGTTGCTGACTTATGGCAGGTCAAAGTCAAACCATGGTTTGAGCGAAGGCAGTTTCTAGGGCATCCTTCAGACTGATCCAACGGAGTGTTAGACGAGGCCATACATCTCTGAGATGCTTTCTTAGGCAACACAACAGTTGAATGAGCAAAAAAATTGACCCAAGGTCAGGTATGTAGATCAGACCAAGGTCAAAACCAACCCGTTTTGTTACTCTAGGGCTTGCTATATGGGATGGTTTCTGGCGCTCATTTCGAGTTTAATGATAACAGGAACCGCATTATTCATCTTCCATGCACTTTTTAGGGGTCAGGATAGGTCATTGACCTAAAATGACCCAGGTCAACATTTTGTTTTAGGAACATACTGCCTAGTGTAATCTTTGTCGCTTACTCAAATGCAAAACTCAGAGCAATCTTGTATGATTTCGGTCACCTTGTCCTTCAAAAGGTCAAACAAGGTCACTGACCTTAAATCAAAATGCGACCCTTTGCTTAAAAACGCTTATCTAGGTTATGGCGACACTTTGGAGACCAACCTGGAACTTGACCTTGTTTGACATTATTTGACCCGAAGGTCATGACCTAGGAATCTGAAACTTTGATCCGAGTGAGTTCACGTACAGGTTAACACATCCTGTAAATTTGGTGTCTTTAACTTTCTTAGTTCCTGAGATCTCAGGGGGATCAAATTGACCCCCACCCGAGCGAACGGTATCTAGGTGGCCACCCGGGCGCGTGTTAAAGATGAGTCCGAATATTGTGATTGGGTGGATTTATGGGACCATTGCCTACACTAGGCGGGGCTTATTGTATGAGCCCTGACCCAAGACATACGCCCAGAAACATTTCCCCGCAGACAGACGAGAGTGGGAAGCGGTAGGCCCGAAGATGCCAAATGATGTCTTCAATCTGTCCACGGCGATATTTTGCGAAATGCCGTGTTTCTGCACAGCCTAAGTCCTTACGCCGAAATCGAAATGAAACCATGCGAACATGTCATTAATCAACCATCGAAAACGCAGAATACTGCTGCAAAGTAACATTTGTCATGGTATCGGCTGTACGGCGCTCCCGAGCTGACATTACGTCTCACGGGTCCTGTGCTGGCATTGCGTCACACATAGTACAAGGGACAATTGTGGTAGAAGTCTGTTGCAGCGGGATTCGGTATTGGCGTGATAATAATTTTCTGCATCAATTTAAATTCATTATATAAACACGTTAAAGCAAAGCATTCCTACCAATTCGGTACGCACTGTGCCGCCAGACCAGGCCTCATGACATGGAAGGTGGCGAGTTGGTCAATGTGCCAACACACAGAACACAGGGCAACGCACGTGCTGATATTTGGTTTGTCCGAATATCAGGACCTTTGCGTTGGACGGTATATATATATATATATATATATATATATATATATATATATGCGTGTGTGTGTGTGTGTGTGTGTGTGTGTGTGTGTGTGTGTGTGTGTGTGTGTGTGTGTGTGTGTGTGTGTGTGTGTGTGTGTGTGTGTGTGTGTGTGTGTGTATATGTGTTACCGTCGATTTTGAAAATCCCGTTAGTAAAAACGATCGTCTCATGATCTTCAAGGTTTTCATGAACGATACACAGTTTATATTCCTACTTTCGAGGGACAAGAGGTTTCGACTCAGTCGCGTAGTCGGTAGCGTTCCGCGACCGTAATTGAAAGGCTATGCGTGCATGACCGGGCCAGTTCAAGACTATTCCACCAGTTTTCTATGGAATATGTTGAATTGCTTGCTAGCAGCCGACAAGTATTATAATATACGCTTGAACCTGAAATTATTTCACCGTCGTATCGTCAGCGTCACGCTACCTTCAGTTATAGGCTGCCAAACATGTAATGAAATGCCAAAATTTTAGAAGATTTTTGCACAACTTGCAAATTCCTAAGCATTGCACTGGGTTGTATGTACTGAACCTCATTTTACGCGGCACCTTCAGCCCTGAGGCAACGGGCGCCTTGCTATCAAAGCGAAAAAAAGAAAGGAACAATTGCTAACACGCTGGTTAGCAGTTGTCCTGCTGTCCCACAGCTTGTTTATGCTCGCCATATACTGTTGTAGGCTTTTGATAGGCGGTGTCCCAATTGCCATGGCCCCGGGGATTAGTGTTATTGTAGCTTTATTGCTGGTTTGTTTACCCATTAGTACTTCGTGTCCACCCGCATGCAAACGCTGCTTGCCTTATTTCCCATGTCTGGCGTGCTGCTCAGCTGTCCTCATAGATACCGCATACAAAATCGATGGGCAATGGATCATTCGCATGTCTTCGCGGAACTTAGTCTGGGCGTGGTACCCACTCCACCTCGCCATTAAAACCACATCCATCGCAGGGGGTTCCGTCGGTCCAGAGCGTCGCCCGTCCCACCGCTGTCCGCCCTTGGCGTGTCAGGTCATTACCAGCGACACGTCCGCGTGACTAGAGGCCCGGCACTTGGAGCGTGGTAACCCCGTCCTGGGCCATGCCCCCCTCCTTCCCTCATTCAGCTCCGACTCGCTGCCAGCGCCATGCGACCTGGCGTGGCAAAGTGATCAGGTAGGTGTAGACTGATGAGGTAGGATGGTATTGTGAACATGATAATATTATCGCGACTGCTTCGTGTGACGCGCCTGATGGTTCCCGTCACATGCGTCTTGGATGCAGCTATAGGTCGTATCCCAATTGTTGCAGGTGTATGCACATGTGTATTGTTATGTATTGTTATATCGCTATACACTGTATTGTTACGCACATATGTTATGCTTGGCAAACACGAGGCCGTTGTGGTCTGCAACATATTTTCACGCTGATGCAATATTTTTAATCTAATATTTACAAATTCAAGCTGCCCTGCATCTTCATAATAACAACACCGGCACCTGATAAGGTGACTGCGAAGTTATTAGTCCCGGTTGAATCAGCAAGTTTATAGTTCGCTTCTTGGTATATCTATTAAAACCGTTACCCATTTCCGCTATCGGCACGACACTCTATTATATACATGGCTCACGCTTCAAAGGCAGCCGGGAATTTCATGTCACCAAATTTTAATAAATTTTCAACAGATTGCATCGATATTAATTTACGCCACATCAACCAAGGATGCAATCTGCATCAGGCCTCAATGGACAAACCTTGTCGGGAACATTTTGAATTCTGCACGGTGATCCGCTTTCCACTAGCGGGAGCATGTCACGCTGCTTTTGCTGCATGCTCTCGCCGAGATTTAGCTGTCATGAAGGGCAAATAAATTGCTTTTCTCAGAAGGCAATATGCTAAAACGGAGCAGCGCCTTGCGATGGAACTCGCAACAAATGCTACCAGATTAAGTACACGTGACTGAACATAAATCCCGAGCCAAATGAAATCCTAGCGTGACTTGCATAGTCGCTACACCTAATTGTGACTAATGTCCGTGCTTTATGTGCTCTAATACGTCGGATTTGATTTATTTGATAGCCTGATCAGTGTATCAATTAAAACCTATTCTTCGGCTTGAGTGGCGCCGGAAAGCATCTTTGCACCGAATTGAAATGAAAGCGGTACAGGCAGGTTTCAGGAAAGCAAACATCAGGAATATTTCCAGCCGTTTGGCCGCCGTCGGCGCGAGCGATTGTCACCCGTGTGTCTCGCGACCGACTGAGGCGACCCTAGGGCACCTCCGGTAGCTCGGACCGCGTGCCTGTTGCACCCCTCGGCTCCCCAAGGCACCATCGTCGAGCGAGACCGCTTCCTTGTAACCCTCCACGACGCAATCGTTCGATTTCCGGTACCGGTACCGTAGAACCGTTTCGGTACCGTTTCCTTGTGGCGCTGCTGGCTCACAATTGGCGGACACATTTGCAAGGTTGGGACACTATGCAGAGAAATAGTTAATCATGGCTATTTCCACACAGAAAACATCAACAAACGTCTGACGCAGCACTGATGACGTCAAGAATAACGCAAAGGCTCACAAACCCAGAATTCGCTTTGCCATTCTAGGGCTGTTCAGCAACTCCGACTGCACCCCTGACATGCAACTCTGGCATGAAACAACTTTGAAACCTACACCAAGCAACCTGTCGACTTTCTCACCAGACCTATGTGCAAGGACGTTCATGATCAAGGGCCCGCACGCCGCCAGGCCCCGGAAGTGGAACCTCGAAACTGAACATGGCGCGAGGTGAAACAACTGCGCGCTGCGACGCATTCAACAGCACTCTGCGCATTGAACCGTCTTGGCCAGCGGTGTTGAGGATCTGGAAGTGCCATTTACGTCATCAATGCCCGCGGCCGCTTTTCCAGTGCTGTCCGCCAGGCGGGTCAGCTCGTCCTGGCTGGTGCGCCGTGTCGTATAGAGGTTTGTCGGCCTCAGCGCCGGAATATCACGCCGCGGTGACCGGGAGCTGTCCCGGACAGTCGCGGCCCTCGGAAGCCCTCTGGTCTGCCGCGCCACTCAGAAAGAGATGTCCATGTTGTTTTGAGCAGTGCTGAAGTAGATCATCGTGCTGGCGGTCCAACGAACTCCAAATCAGATGGCACATTCGTCATTTCCAGGCGTTATTGCTTCACATTCATGAACGTACAGCATATGGCAAGATATCGTGTTCGCTGAAATCAGGGTATAACTCAAGCGGTCCGGTGGCCGAGATGCAGGCCGCATATTTGATGCCAGCGACGGAGTGGCTCCCGATGGTTTCACGCCGCAGGACTGCAACGCAGCGAGTTATGAGCAGCTTCGCATCAGGCCTCGCACTGATAAAACCAAACCACATGCGTAAACGTCCCGCACGCAGGGTTTAACGATAACATTTACGTGGCCAGCGAGCGTTGATTTCTGCTGACAAATAAGAGCGTTTCACAACAGACCGGGCACACACAAAAAAAAACAACAATGGGACGACATATCAGACAAAATCGGTGGGAGAGGATTATGGAAAAAACAACGTGGCATTGCTGATGCTGGATGCTCAGAACTAACTCATTTATCATGTTATGCGATCTGCTTATGTAGCTGTTAAATGAGGTCCGAGCCGAGGGCCGACGAGGTACCTCCTTCCTAGTTTCTGAATGTACTAAGCCTTCTTCATTTTGACGGAATGCAAGTCCTATTTCAACTTTTTAAGTCATTCCAAACGATACTTAACCTAAAGGGAATGCTCCACATTGGAAAATATCGAAGCAGGCGTCATACGTGACAGAACAAGCCAAGTGTTAACGATTGTTATCTTTTAAGTGGAGAAGTCCTCTCTAAACAACACAATTTCGCTCTGTAATGAAGCCTCTCAATGAGTCCCTGTTTGCTTGCGTCATTGTATCTGCACAACATTGATTGATATTCAAAAGATCACTGTTTATCTGGAAACCGTCCTCACGAGTGCCAGATATGTACGACTCTACAATTATATTCTTGGTAGTGATTTTATTATTTGCTTGGTCGCCGCATTACCAATGGGAAGGCAAAACTTTAATGATGTTTTGACGCAATGGTTTCCTGGGCCACCTTGAAATATCCTGCATGGAATAGTCCGCGCATCTTCGTGGGCGTGTAGCATAGAAACTACAGAGGTTTAGATCTTTGGTAGGGTCGGGCTGTGAACTGCGTCGAATCATCTTCAAGATCAGTGTTTCAGTTAAAAACCCCATACAAACGTGGAACACTCCCTCTAAAGGAAATGTTTCACGTTTCAAAATATTGAGGCAAGCAGCAGATATGATGAAACGAGCTCACCTTTTGATACCCATTTGGAGTGGAAAGGACTACTCTAGACAGAACATTTCTCTGTCAAGTAAATATGCTCCTTAATGCGTCAGGGTTTGATTACGTTATCGTACCTTGCACAACATTGATTCAGAGGCAATTGACGGCCGTCATATCCGAAAATGGCGCTCATCAATGCCAGATATGAACGTCTTGAGAATTATATTTTTCTACGCCTTGATCGTCATATATGGCTTATGGAATGGCATAGTTTGAATAACTTTTTTATGACGCCATAAATGCTAAGGTGACTTCGAAATAGTCTCCCCGATATACCGCTCCCCATTTTCGCGGGCGTATAGCTCAGAACCCAGAGATGCATTGGTCTTAAGAGAGCAGGATTGAGAACAGCACCGAAAGGTATTCAAGATGGCTATTTTAGTTCCAAGCCTCATATAAATGTGGAATACCACCTTTAAGCAGCATCGCGGGACAGGGGCGGATCTAGAGGGGGAGGGGGCACTGGAGGTATGTGTCCTGATCGGAAAGTAAAGGTGCCCCTCGAGAAGCCACCTTACGATGTCAAAGGCCCTCCGTCTATGGTAGCCATGGGCGGCGGCACGTATTTTTGGGTGTGAGGTACGGACACGGGTTAGTTATGGCTGACGTACGTCATTACCGTGCTCCGGAGCTTTCTATGTTAAGCTCTAACCTTTGTGCGTCCTATTGCCCCATGTGTGCAATGTTAAGTGCATCGTTTATCCTCTCAGCTAAGATAGCTGGTAAACGGGTAGTTTACAGACATCGCCTTTCACCGAGCCAGCTGTCTGCAATGTGTGAAATGCTCGCAAAGAACGTCTATTGTCGCGCAGGGACACCAATCGTGGCAGAAATCCAAATTTCGAAATTTTGTGGGTATGAACCCACACAATTTCAAAAGTGATCCTACACTAGCTCGTCAGCATAACATCTTTCCCACTGGAAAGCGACGCACAAATCATCGGCTTGCCCCACCAGCAAGTCAGTGCTTTGCATCTCATGATCTGTCGCATGCAAATGCAGGCGTTTTTACCAGACACCTGCTCCTCGCGAGTTAAATTTGCAATCGAACCTGCTAAAGTATATCAAGTCTCCTCAACTCAGCATGTTATGTTACTTCCATGGGCCACAGGCCAACGTCATTGGAGACGCATAACGCGCACATCTGGTATGAATGATGCGTAGATCAGGAGGCGACAGCGGATATGTTTTACAGAAGATGCTGTCAATGTTGCCCGATGAGATGGCCGAGGCCAGCACTGTTGCCCGAGGCCGAGCTGAGAGCAGCCATGCTCGTCAAGGTCATCTCAGAGGGCCTGCAGTGAAGCTAACAGGTTGAACAGTTACCGCTGTTGGCCCGCTTGTCAACACATCGTTCAATTCGGTTTATGGATCTGAAGCTACAAAACATGCTATTCCGAAGCTTTTTCGCTGGGTTTTTCAGCGTTGCGTTTGGTTAACACTAACGGCCATCTGATAACAGGGTTGATAGCATCAGGCCGCAGACTTGACAAACAAGGCAATTGAAAGTACCGTGACCTGGGACAGCTCTACGGACCGGGGCGGTAGAATGTGTCCGCTCGACAGCATGCGATAGGACTTGCAACAGTGTCTTGGAAATATCAAAAGATGTGGCTTAATTGTTATTGATGCTGTCATTACTGTTCATTTCCAGCAGCGTTTCGCTAATGTCCGACAAATGGCATTCAAGTCGTGGTATTAGATGCGCTCGAGACTTGGCACGAACTTCGCCAACTCTGTCGCCTGAACTGGGTGGAAATGCCACCGAACTATACGAAACGCTTCAGCCATAAACATGCGCCTTGAGTTTTCAGCAATGTGCCCTTAATTCGACTTACAATCGAAAAAGAAGGAACAAGTTTTGATTTACCTGGCTTGAAATCAAAGCAGCAACACAACCTTCCGAGGAAGGAGATTCTTATCTCCAGCGTCACAGCTTGAAGAAAACAGCGCTGATAAAGACGCGAACACAAAGGAAGAGTACGGTCAGAAGTGCTTACAAAAACTAGAGAGTGGCATCAACACGACACCCGCAGATAACGTGTGCAATGCCATCGCCCGCCTACGTGCATAGGGCGGTATGGGGACCACGGCACAGCAACATCGTTTACTTGCATCGACCGCCTCGTGTTTTTGTCATCGACGCTCTGTGTTTTGTTGCTTTACGTGCTGCGTGATAAACAGAGTACCGCGTGTTGTAGTTTGATTTGATTGTAGATGATTTCGTGCAGAGTTGGAAGCGTGAAATGGATGCGATGCTGTTCACACTTGATTCGTTTGGTCAAGGCAACATCTGCCGTGTATCAGCTTAATCAATCATGAGCTCCATCTGAAGATGCTCCTCCCATCGAGAACGAAGTTTTGTTTTGTACAGCAATTGGGGACAAGAGAATGTAAAAAGTAAGTACTAAATGTCTGTGTTTAGCAACTATATGCTGGGCATTGAAACCACGCAGTCAGACCTTAGGCTCCCAAGCTCAAGAAAATAGGGGAATTAAACATTGGGCCCGATCTGACCTGACCTAACCGGACCTGATCAGGAATATGGTAGAGTACTGAATAGAAGCGCTAGTGCTTTAGCTTATCCCCTTATGTTGATATTTAATAGGTCATTGGGTTTCTCAGAAGTACCCAAGGACTGGCGAAATGTCATTGTAGCACTGATATTCAGGAAAAGGACCAGAAAACGATCAGCAATTACAGACCTGTCAATCTTACATGACTGGTAGGTTAGATCTCAGAGAAATACATTAAGGCTAGCATTCGGTCTCACCGAGATAGGCATCATATAATAAATAGTAGTTAGTCTGGTGTTTTTTCTGGTAGGTCCTATTTGACACATCTCCTAGAGTTCATGGAGCATGTTACTAGTCAGACAGATAAAGGCAACGGCTTGGATGTTGTTTAGCTAGATTTAAGTATTGCGTTTTATGAGGTGCCACGCCAGTGTTTGCTAATCATTACAGTTACATTGCACTGAGAAAAATGATTGGCTAGGCAAGGGCTAGGCTGCTAGATAGGAAGCAAAACGTAGTGCTCAATGGTACAAAATCTCAATGGGAGCTAATAGCGAGTGGGGTTTCACAGGGGTCAGTGTTGGGCCCTTTGCTCTTTATTATTTTTGCGAATATTGGAAAAGGTTTGGAAAGCAATGCCCTAGAATTTGTTGACGATATTTAATTGGTAGAGGTGTCAAAAAATGCCGACCAGGTGAAACTTGACTAATAGAAAGAACTGAACTGGGCTTCCCCGTGGCAGATGTCATTCCGCTATAAGTGTAAGATGATGCATTTGGGTAGTCCTGGCAGTGAGTGCATTAGCTATCAAATGGGATGGCAGGAGCCGGACCAGTTCGAGGAAGAAAAATAATTCAGGGTTATAATTTCCAGAGACTTAACTGCTGAAAGGCAGTGTGGGGCTGCTAGGAGGAAGGCCTTAGTGGGACTTCTTAACAGAAATGTCCATTATAACTGTAGGAATGCTGTCAAAAAGTTGTGCTTAGTTTATGTCAGACTACATCTCGAGTATCGCGCACAGGCTTGGTCCCCATGCTCCTGAAAGGATATATATGGGCTGGAAGTAATACAGCGAAAAGCGAATAGGATGATAAATGGGATTCGCAACTTCAAATATAAGCAAAGGCTTAGGACCTTGGATTTGTATCCACTAAAGTATTGTAGACTTAGAGGGGATATGATAGGAGTATTCAAAATTATGAACGGGATAGGCAAGGTAAACATTGTGGTCAAGACTTCGGGGAAACCAGTTTCAAATACCAGAAGGTTAGGATTAGGCAGATCGCATTTAGTCAAAGAGTAGTGAATCATTGGAATGGACTGTCAAATGAGGTTGTTGGAAGTCCCTCTCTAGCAACATTTAGAATGGTTTGGACACATTCTTTCGGTCTCAGGATCTCATTTACATCCAAATTCAGGCAGGTCAGGTGGTAAGATTAGTTGCGGGATGTGTGCAGAACTCGAAGTAGACCAACCTCAAAGGGCGCTTGTGGCTCTTTGTTGGCCTGATCGTTTTAAGTCTTTATGTGATTATGCCTAAACATGAGCTACCGTAGTACTGACAAATGAACCATTCATTGATCTAAACTTCAGTAGCTTGATGTACTGATCACTGGAAACATGTTTCTACTATGTGTTTTTTAGGTGGGCTGCCGCTGCCTTAAGGTGTGGTGATGCACAAGTTGTGTGTCGCTGTGTTTTCTAAAAGAGGACATTTCTGGGGTGAAATCTTAATTATTCTAAGCTGTTTTATTGGTATTTATTGCGCACCACACTGCTTTCATCCAGGGCAGGCGCTGCAGGTAATGACACTGCCCATATCTCATTTTAGAAGTTTTTCTAGGAACATGCTGCATGAAAACGGACTATAGGTTGCCAAGTGTTGTATTATTCACCTAAAGGTCTCTCGAGTGAGATGCATTCGGATATTTTTGCGAGTTGACGTTTGATCAGGCTGCTTTGACATAACTATTGCTCTTGGCATTTCCCAACCAGGGCTTCTTGCATGAACGACTGGACCAGTCACTGTTTCTCCTTCGCATTTCAGTGACATATTCTTTCATGCATTGTAGCAGTTGCATGCTGTTTAGGTTTGGCACTTCAGCAATTGACCTTTCAATTATTAGCAATCCTAGAGTCAATACCATATTCTACGACCCAAGTGCTTGTGTTTATCGCATTGACAAATTCATTGAGGTTTTGCCAAAGACAAACCCTGTCGTATATGAGTGCTTGGCTATGAGAAACTCATGCAAGATTGCTTTCTTACAGGGTATGCATGCACTGCGTATTCCTCAAGTGTCGTAGTTTTAGGTTTGATCCTATATTTGTGCTTTGAGGACTTGGATTGCACGATGATCCCCAATATGTATGATTTGGAAGAATACTAACTCAAATCAAATATATCAACAATCAAATCAAATCAAATAATCAACAATAATCAAATCAAACAACAACTTTGAGAAACTGCCTACAGATCTGTGACTGCTAGGCCTGAGTGTGCCCAGAAAAGAGAAGCATTGGACGGCGCAATTAACCCAAACCCATCAGTTATTAAAATAATTTGCGTTCGGGTATAGTTTAGCGATGGCATCTACGATGCCAGCAAACGAAGCGTTCATTTTGCTGATGAACGCGTACGTTTCACAGGAAAGCTCGATCACAGCAGAACGATGGCACCGCACTTTAACGACATTTTGTGGGAGGGGACGCTGGAAAAACAGCGTTGAATTGCTGACACTGAATGTTTAGCACTCATTGACCGCGTTAGGCGTTCTGCTTATGTAGCTGCCCAATAAGGCCATTTCGGGCGACGCACGGATTCGGGCCATGCTGTGCTCGTGTTCAATTTCACGCTCAGAGGTGAGCCCATTCATTGCAGTTTGTACAAAATGGTTCTGGCCCAAAAACGTGTTCAAGCAATTTAGAAAAATGAAAACTCAGATCAGAGCCAACGTAAGGGAACATGATGAATACTCGGGCGTAAAGATATGTGGCTGTGTGAATTATGACGATTATATGGTTCAGACTCATATCAAAATAAGTCAGGGCAAAACTGCGAATGCATTACAAGGGAACATCTGACAGCATATTGATCCGGATAAAGATATGTTTTCAAAGGATGGTAAAGAGGTGCGGCGTTCAACACCGATGCTTTGTATTCACAAGCTTAAGTGGTATGGCCTGAACAATACGCTGTCGCATTGTGAATAACGTATCACATGCCGTACTACGTGGATCTCGTCGCATTTCTGTCTGTATGCATCCTGGCGACCTAGACCAGGACCACAGCGGAACGTCGATCCACGTCCCGAACGAGCCCGACGATGCGGGGCTATGCATGGGCCTTATCGACATCAGGGCATCGGCCAGCACCAACGCAGCCAGCTCATTCCCCGGCCTCACCGGAACCAGTGCCGTCACCGATCCAATGGCGTGCGGTGCAACAGTCGGTTTCACAGCAGCCAAGGCAATAGCCGGCCGCACCACTCACTGGTCTGTCCGATTTCCACCAGTACGAACTGAAAAAACTGGGTTCAGAGAAGGAAAATGTTTACAGCGCACCAATGGCTGTGGAGCCTTTGTGGAGCTCGGAGGTGGGGGAAGGAGGAGGTGGGGGGGGAGGGGGGGGGAAGCTAACGTGAGTTTGCCTCGAATATATTTGCATGCACCATCGTAGGATTGACATTAAATGCCGCCTGGAGTTGGGAGGCAGCTACTCCCCACCTGTCACCCTCCACCACTCATCATGAAGTTAACTGGAGATCGTCACGTGCAATGTCGCAGGACCTCATAACTTTTGGACGAGTGTCGGGCTGCAGGTAAACCATGTTATTGGGTGTTTAATGTCAGGTAATAACTCATAACATAGCATGACTGCAATAGATTTGCAAATGGCCAATGGTGTGTATTGTGCAATGGAAGTTAATGTACAAGCTTATCACCACACAATCGTGCCTACATTTTAGAGATTTCCCTTCCGAACCTTGGGTTGCGTGGAACCCTCCGGCTTACCTTAGTTTGACCAGTTTGCCTGCTATTCGGTGCTATTTTACAGCCCATTACAGCCCTTTTGTTTGCACTCGTCTGTGGTAATTTAACTTGGGTGTTGCTGACCTAGTGGTGGCAATAGTTATTTATTGGCATCAAACAAGAATCAGGGTCGACCAGCTGATGCTGATGACACAACTGAATCTATATAAGCCGCTTAAGCACCAAGAAAATCAAATAAATATTCTTTTGTCAGAATCAAATATCGGATGGGTACGAGACAAAAGAGCACATTTTGAAGCAAATATCTGGCAACGTCATACCATGCAGCTATGACAAAATTGTGCCTAGTTGCTACCTAACGGTTTTCTTGTTTGTTGGTTTGTGATGAAATGCTCTTACTGGGTGTATTTTTATCCCGTCTTTGTGCGCCGCGTGTCCCTGAAAGCGAGCTCTGCTTGTGAGAGTGAATTTTTGTCTGCTCAGTGCCCGTCCTTGACATGCCCTGCCTTTTAGCTTTGATGTGACACCCAGCCGAGCTAATGACATATTTGAGTATTTGTATTGTCAATACATGCATACTACAACAAAAATGTCACTCAACTCGTCAAAGAAAATTACTTCACGGCCAAATTTGACTCAATGAAACGCACTAACGTAGTTTACCACTTCGACTGTGATTTAGGAGATTGCACTCTCCTAAAGCAATCACATGATATCAGTGTCACTACCACCACACTCTCGAGGCGGTTGACGACGCACTTGGCTGGCGATGCTCTGAGAGCACATATCAGACACGAATACGGCCAAAACATCACACAGAAGCCACCTCGCATGAAACACCAGCATCAAAACATCATCGTCGAACAGGAGAAAGCTTTATGTTATAGAGGCTGTCACCACCAAAACATTGTCCCGGAACTCAACAAGCAAACGGACCTACAGCAAAGAAAAGAGGCAGACTCAGTCGCCCAAAATCGCATCAGTATTGAGGGTATCTTGGTTTTTAGCACGTTTGTTAGCACGTAGGCTGCTGTTTGAAGTCTTATGCTCCCGAAAAAGTCAACCACCTAATTCAGACCGTGCATTTTGACGACTGAACTTAATTTGGCTGTCCCTGTTTCCATGTTGGCATAATTTGTTATGTGTATGTTGTATAGGTGCACCTTTGAAAATTAAGTGTGTGCTTTCGAAACGTCAGGCGAACTAATAGATGCCAAACATCGGCGAGTTACCATTCAGTCTCAAAACGGTAACGAGAGAACCTGCTCCTGGAGAGTTCCGCAAGCGGCCCAAATCACTCGGCATGTCAGATGTCAGGTTTGTGCATGGAAAAACTCGGGGCGACTGATGACAGACGAGTCAGCCCCAACATTCAGTCTGACTGGAGCCAGCTCATCTGGAGTCCAGCTGGCTCTCAGTTCACGTCAAGTTCAGACTGAACGTCCCAGTTCAGCGGGCAGTTCAGCGTGCAGCCTCGGCCGGCAGCCTTGGCGCGTGACAAGCACAAGGTGCGAGTCACTCGCTCGCAGCCGCGTCAGCGACCCGCCCGCTGGCCGCCCTGGAGCCGCCACTGACCGCTCGCCTGCGAGACGAGCGACACTAATTGGTGTCGCGGTGGCCCACCCAGCCGCATTGTTTCGCCAATGTTTGTACGTCTCGGGCCCTGTTGTCAGAGCACTCTCCGACATAATCGCGTGTGGGACCGGCGGCAGCTTCCCGCCGGCCCGGCGCTGACGGTGCACGCCCTCCGTTGTAATCGTGTGTGGGAATAGCTACAGAGCCGTCCAGCGTGTCAATACGACTCGCTTACCTCTGCTGGCCCGCGGCGCGTGAGGAGGACTAAGAGAAGAGGACGGCGCCCTCCGGGTGTGCCTTAGCTGGGCCTTGCCGGGTCGTTGAGCTATATCGGTTGGCGTGTGAGAACAGACGACGCGAGCAATTCCATGCCTATCGGCTATCGTCGGGCCAGGCCTCTGTCTCGTCCAGACTCTCCAGCCCTGAATGGCTCCGTCATCAGCAGTAATTTGCGGTAAGTATAGGTTATGGCATGATCTAGTTGTGGTGGAAGCTATTGCCAGAGACCGCAGGTAGCATTCGCGAATTACATATGCATTGCGCGGCGCTTGTCTCGGACCTGAGGAGCACTGTTACCGAACGACGCGCGCGAAACGCGCCGTCGCAGTTCGTGACGGCGGCGCTGCGCCGTGACGCTGACGTCTGCTGATGCTGCCATCCGGACTCTGTCTCGCCGCTGCCACTAAATCCGCGCGTGTCAGCCCCTGGCGGCAGT
The DNA here is from genome assembly GCF_011947565.3 of Pollicipes pollicipes. Taxonomy (NCBI): domain Eukaryota; kingdom Metazoa; phylum Arthropoda; class Thecostraca; order Pollicipedomorpha; family Pollicipedidae; genus Pollicipes; species Pollicipes pollicipes. The sequence goes on from NW_023596136.1 coordinate 38,607,333, forward strand.
CACGTGACGCGTGTGTCCTGCCCTATCGCCGGTCACGTGACTTCCTCCGTGCGCGAGCCCCTCCGCTGGCTGGAAGCGCGCCCGAGGCGGACAAATTCGGTCGAGATCGGGGGATCAGCCACGACAACAAACTGAGCCCCAGTGATGAATTAACGTGAAACCGAATGGTACTCGGGATCATCGCGAGACAGCCCCGCGGGCGAGTTCAGTTAACCTCCAGAGCAAACGCGTCCAGACGTAGACGGAGCCGCTGGGTGTTCATCAAGCGGACATGACTTAAACGTTACTGATCGTCCCTCACTCCCATGAGGCATCGGAGTGATGACGCTTTCGTGCCATGTATCAGACATCACAATGCATGGGAGCCTAGGCTCATGGTGCCCAGTGTGTGCACACATTAACTCGTTTTCTCTAGGAAGGTATGATGACGGCTCGCAGACGGATTAATGACTGCTCGTGCCAACAACCTCTCTCAACTCGATGAATAGTTGCAAGAGAAAACGGCGCAACTGTGAATAACACTCGCAGCAGGCAATGAACCTTGGACTAGTTTTAATACAACGCCGCTCGAAGGATACCCAACAGCCCGTGTACGACGCCACAACGTTCGCGGGTCGGGCACCCCGCGTGGCAGGTGCGGCCGCGCGCAGGCCGCAGCTGGCCTAGTACTCTCCACGCGCGCTCCTCGTGTCGTGCTCGACGACACGAGGGGCGCTCTCAGCCGGGCCTTTCAGGCGCGGCCATTGTTCCGACGGGGCCGGCGGGCCAGCGGGCCGCTCCGTTTTGCCTCGGGCAAATCGCAGGGAAAATTGACGGCGCCCCGCGGGAATCGATACTCTGCCGAGCGGCGAGCTGCCGCGCCGACCGCCTCAGCTGCCACCGGCGGCGAGCTGTCAGCAAACAGTGTCGCCCGCCGATGTCGCCGGACGCCACCCCTGATGCCCACCCGTCACTGCTGCCCGGCCCCCCCCCCCCCCTGCCCTCACGGGCCGAGTCTGGCTGCTGCGGTAGATTGCCCACACATACTGAAACGTTAGAAGGCGTCGGGGGACGAGTGCGGCGCCCGGTCAGAGGTCATACGCCGGCGGGACGAGGGCGGCGCCCGGTCAGAGGTCACTGGCCGACGAGACGAGGGCGGTGCCCGGTCAGAGATCAGCCGACGGAACGAGGGTGGCGCGCGGTCAGAGGTCACCAGCCGACAGGACGAAGGCGGCGCCTGGTCGGAGGTCACCAGGCGACGGGGCGAGGACGGCGTCCCGTCAGAGGTCACCAGTCAAAAGACGAGTGCGGCGCCCAGTCAGAGCCCTGACCGACGGATGGCGGCCGACTGTCGCCGCCGCAGCGGCCCGGCGGTGACAACGGTAGCCCGCCGCTGGCTCCAGCGAGCCCGCCGGCGTTCCGGCAAAATCGCGACTTTTATCGGAAGCGGCGGCTAACTTGGGTCGGTTACGAGTCCCGGACCGGGGATGCGTGGCCGGTCCGGGCCGGCGAGGCCGCGCCGCCGGCCGCTCTGAAGGCCTGCATGTCCGACAGCGCGCCAATGTCTTCTTTATGGCGCGGCTTGTGAAATATGACGGCAGCAATGGCTGTCTGCCCGCCGGGCTATCGGAACTTTCCGGGCTTACTGGCGCCACCGTGTACCGGATTGCGCAGCCAGTCTGCGACGCCCTGATGTGCTGTGCGTGTGAATGCATGCAGGGGAACGTGAGAGGCATGCGCACATGCTGGCGGGGAAACTGGTGGCTGTTCAAGCCGTCGCCTTATTGGACGACACTTCCATGCAGTAGCAAGTTCAGCCGTGCGTGCGACTTCAGATACAGTTCAGACCTATGCCTTTATCCCAAGTGCCGCAGACAGCTGCATTATCATCCGGGCTCGTGAAGAGCAATTAATTCTGCATCGTTTCCTGACCCTGGGCAAGTCTGACCTGTCAGAATGCTGGCCCGATATGGTGCGCCTCTGTTGAGCATTCAGACTCCACGGTCGCGATTTAAAGGGACGGCGAATCTGTGCCATCCCGCGCTGGCCGCGATCCCCCTGTTGCACTCATCCCTCTGATCCCCTTGTTGCTTGTTGTACTTAACACCGGCCGCCGGCGGCCAGGGAGAGCAGTCTCTCGGCATCTGTCGTCTTTTGTCGGCTCGTCAAACGCCCATTGCTGACCCCTCAAGTGACACAAGCAAGCCCGATGCGTCCTCTCGGATTGATGCCGACGAGCAATCCCCGTCGGCGAGCACCAGAAGAGCTGGCGACGCACCATCGTCGGTCGCTGGCGGCCAGCCAGCGGACGGCACAGCGGTGCTGGTCGCGCTCACGACCTCGCCCCGGCGTGTGCCTGTCGCCAGCGCCGGTCACCGCCGCCGAAGCCGAGGGCCGCGCCGGCGCCGCCCCGCCGGCAACAGGAGAGCGCGCGCGTCCCGGCTAATCCCATCAGGCAGCAGGCGCGCGGTCGTTAGCCGCCGATGCTCGGTAACACCTGCGCTCCTCCCCGACCGCCATCTTCGCGCTCGTCGCCGGCGCGCCGTTAGCGCGGCTATCAGCCCGGTGATAATTCGGTAAAATGGCTCGACTCGCGCGTTTCTGTTCGGGCGCGGCTACCGGGCGGCGCCGGGCCTCTCGAGGCCGCCCTTCGTGGCCGGCCGGCCGGGGAGCCGCCCGACGCAAAACAATGCATTTTATATGGGCCGCGGCCGGGCCGGCGCGCCGCGGCACTCGGCTGCAGCCGTCGCGGTCTTATCAGACAGCTGATGGATCGTCGAGGAATTAATTAGGGGTGGTGCGATTCGACCTGGGGGAGGCCGCGGGGTCAATTATGTCGCAGCGGTCTGGTAATTGATGCGCTGAGTGATAGGAGATGGGAGGGCGGGCCCCACGGGTCGTGCCGCCGTGTCGCAGGCTGGTCAAACTGCGTATGGCGTGGGGCGGGCGTGGGTCGGACGCGGGTCGGGTTACCCATCACCAGTGGACAGCTCCTGGTTAATAGGAGATCAGCCAGCTCTGCGGTGAAGTTTGACTGATCCCTGACCCGCCGTAACTGCCGGTAATGAACCGTATGACAATGAATGGGGAACCTTATCGACGCTACAGCGTCGCCAAAAGGGAGTCATCTTACTGGCCCCGTGCAGTGCCTGCTCATGTATCAGGCCTGGTGCGGCTGAAATGATCTGACATTAACCATCAGTCAGTTTCAGAATACTTTTGCATGCCATGAATGTCAAGTATTCTCAGAGCGGTATGCATCGCGCTCAGCGCCATCTACACAAGGGGCGTAATTCCCGCAGTTGGTGCAGTCGAGCATTCTTGCCCTGACGCCCGCAGTAGCGTCAGCCGCGTAGTGCTGCACCGGGCTCCGTATGACGTGGGCGGGATCATTGCTATCATTGTCATTTAACTGAGCAGTTGAGGTGATTATTGTGAGTTCAAGAGGACGAATGCCACCACGGCGTATCAACAAGGCTAGAGCGTGCAACAGCGTGTATGCAGGGGATGATTGCTGCAGATATCTCGTCCAGTTCTCCAGCGAAGAACGACTTGGTGCAACTGGTCATATACGTTACGGTCGCTAAAAAGGGTCGTCAACAGCTCGTTAAAGCTATTGTCAAAGTTTTTGACCTCATTAGTCCCGTTCTGTGCGCGGTAAGTACCTATGTTCTAACTGCAACGCCCTTCCCAGAGGTTAAAAAAGCGTTCATTTGCCCACTGGCGTGGAAAGCTCATATCAACGCCTATCCATCATGACAGGACCCTGAAACGCTTTCATTGTTCGAAGTTCTATAAAACATCTTTGTCACAAATTGTTGAGTGCAATGGACTTGCGCGCATTACAACGCTGAAAGCTAAAAATATGTTTCAATGGCGTAGACCCTTTTGAGCACTGCCGTTTGAGGAAGCAGGTTGTGGACGATTTGTGCGCACATTCGCCGTCTCCCCACACGGCAGTGCTGAAAAAGGTGTAGGGCACTAAAACATATTTTTATCTTTCAGTGTTGCAATGCGCGCAATTTCATCGCGCAATTTGAGACTGTTTATGTGAGACTTGTGGGCACACTCGTGTGCCTTCCAATTTGTTGAAGGGTCATTTTCGTTCATTTTTCAACCTGTTCGTCGTTCTTACTGCGTTGTCTCCTCCACGTAAAAGCATGTGACCGCTCACTGTAGGCGTAAACTGATCATATGAACCCCACATAACGTCTTTTAGCCGTCACTCTGAGTGCTGGCATCAGCTTTGCTTAGTGATGAAATGAGGTAAATCATTCATTTCATTAATATAGCTTTCAATATATTTGTTTCTGGTACAAAGAGGTTTGTTGCGGGCATAGTCGCTCCGTCTTCACTTCGGATGGGCAGGAACGCAACAGCTCACACGGAACGTTGTAATTGTGTCCACTCGCAGCGAGGCCTGACCAACGACTCCCCGCTAGCCCTCGGGTCACGGCCCGGGTCAACTAGCACAGAGGGCAGCACTAGCCAAGGCCCAGAAACAGTGATAAAAACACCAATGGAGTCATTATCATCACTGTACGTATCTTTATTAATATCAGCGTGGCGCGGTTTGCCTCAAAATGCGTTTCTACAGCAATGAGCATTGTCCATCATCTTGGTTCATGCTCCGTTGGGTGTCGGCGGGAGGGATTGTGAAGAGCTGGTAAGCGTACGCTAATTTGAATGAAACGTGCCGTTGGTGAGTGGTGTGCGTGCGAGAAATGTGAGTAGAAGCTAGCTGCATACCTTGGGGAGGGCATGTAGGTACGGCACGCCGAATTGGCATAGCTGCCTATGCAGCTTTTTGTGTAGTATGTATTACTGTGAATTTGGTACGGGACTGAAAATATTCAGCTTCTGAACATTTGTTCCTTAATCTTGTCAAGATGTTTAGTTCAGTGCAATTCGCAATCGATAGGGGAGTCTCAACATCAGGCATCAGTACAGGGACGGCATTGTGAGATTTATTTACTTTATGTTTGAAAAAACAATGGATATTGTTGAAACTTGATAGTTTTATTGGAGCAACAACTGAGCAAAATTAACATTTAGGGGTGATTCATGTAGCTTTCGAAGAAAAACTCGGCATATGAAAGCAAACTGTTTGATGTGCAGCGACATCTCCAATTTGAGACTATACTCGCCTGAAATTCAGTGCTACGAATGAAACAAATGGGTGCTGCTTTTGGGGCAAGATTGAGGCTGGCTGATGCATTCCATCAAGATATTTACCATATTAAACCAATTAGGAAAAGATGCTATCAGAAACCTAGAACTGTTTTATTTCACGTAATTCAATTATGTTGGTACTTCTGCATATTGAAATGAGTGAAAAATGCCTCCAAGGAGTGAGGATGTTTTTCGGGATTTTGTATCAACTTTGGGAATTTTGTGAGGTCTGCCAACTGGTCTAAATTGCTGATTATGGTTAGCTGGGTAGCAGAGCCATATTGGGATACCCAATATATATATATATATATAATATATATATATATATATATATATATATATAGGACCTACCCCATTTGGTTTAAGCTACTGGTGTCCTATGAAAAGCAATCACAACGGGCGGGGTAACACGGTAACTTCATTCATGAAATTAATACGTAATTAGGCAATACTTCTTGTACATTATGGATACCTAGAACACAAAATATCACAAAAGCATCGAAGTATTTTGTGTAGGAGGCAAGGGGCTGCCACACTTCCTTTTCAGTGTCATAAATAAAACGACATTTTTGAAGCTATTCCTCTTTTTAGTTGTACTATATGGGCTTATTGGTCGACAGGTAGGAAGCACAGTTTGATTCGCTCAAAAGTTTTTAGTAAAGAAAATATGTTTGATGCTAAAAATCAACAATCGACATATTTTAAATCTGGCTTCCTTTCTCTGGCTGCAACCAAGCTAAGGAGACAGTTCTGGCTGGTTACATTTTGTGAGAGACATACGTAGGCTTTTTTGACCTCTGGCCCTTCCGAACAGATTCGTGTTACGCGTCTAACTGATAGGTGATCAGTTCTACACATCCAGATTAGACCACTGGGTCATGACGTCATCATTAAAAGTCTTTGCGTTGAGTTTTGACTTCACTGGAAATATTTGCAGATTCCCTCTCTTTTCTATTCGTTTGATGTAATTCTTCGAGGGTTTTGAGTGTCTGCCAGTCAGGATTAGCTTCACCAGGTTAGGTCACACCTGAACAGATGTTATGAAAGACCACCATCAGAGGTCATATAAGGTCAACTTATAGGTACTGACCAGTCGCTTCTTTTGCCCATTTCTGATAAATATTTCGGTGTATGTTTTGGCGAAACTAAAACTCGTCTGATTAACTTCAGACGCGTACCTGATGTTTCAGGTTCATTGGTCTATTTACGCTCGCGGTGACTGAAGGGGGAAGTAAATGTCCATCCCTCTGATATTTTTGGGATGAAAAACTAGCAGAAGAATGACTGAAGCCAGCTTCCCAAAATGTTCAGCATATTTTTTACATTACCCCTACACCTTTTTCAATCTTTTTTATGTGGAGGCTATGTCAGCTCAGTGACCTAGAACAGTTGGAGTCTGATCATGTCGTATATACCAAAATGTGGATAAACCTGATATATGTCCGTGATGCGTTGTGGTGTAAACTTTCTGCAGATTCAAGAGGCACTAACACAACTTGGCCTTAAGACAGGCCAATAACTCAATTTGAACCGAAGTCTGCATGCTGAAACATTGCGTATCGTTGCCGGATATTTGTCCGCTCCATTTACCCTTTGACTCTACAATGTCGCCTACACATCACTCAGCGGAAACAATGCACCAAGCATGTCATGTTGTGACGGTGACGTCATTTACCTGATATGAACTTAAGCTTTTATCTCTAGTTATTGTTTTTCTTTTTCATCAACTTTCAGCCTAATGTACTCCTTCGAGCACCACCACATTCTCACAGAGACATGGTATTGTGGCCATTGGGATCTCAGAAAGGTGAACATAGATCACGAACTTCAGATGAAACGGAAATTCAGGTTTTGTTCAAATCGTTTAGCTCATCATCAACCACTGTTGCAGCAAGAAGGAACGTAACTGGCTGGCAAGGCACTTCAAATTCTAAGGAAAAGATGCATTTCATGTAGCGAACGTCATATCTGCAAATAAGAAACTGAGGAACAGGTACCGAGGAGTACTAGTCAGTGCGCGGAAGAAAGGATGACGCCGAACACGCCGACCAACAACTGTTTCGGATTGAAAGTGCGTAGAAAGTTGTGGCATCCTCTCTTCAGTCATTTGCCATCCTTTGGTTATCAGGAGTGACGCCGCCTTGGCATGAGCTATATGGGAGATGAATACGCAGTAATGTAGTGACTACTACTGCTGTGATGTCGCTGTTGCTGTCGACGGCCGAAGCATAACCACAAACTGATTGCAACGTTGCTCTCAATCCAATTTTGCCGCGGTCCAATGACCACGTTACTGGCCGCACAGAAATTTCTTGGTACAGGAAAAAACAAGCATTCGCGTTTTCATAGCAACATCCTCGAATGAGCGTGTATTTGAGAAGCTCGTTGCATTCGTGGCAGATGCTGAACACATATTTCATTGTACCGTACCGTCGTGCGTTTTGTTTATAATGCATTAGCGCGCGCGTGGGCCGCCGGTTGGATGATACCCTTCGCTCGGGTGGGGGTCAATTTGACCTCCCTGAGATCTCAGGAACTAAAAGAGCTAGAGACACCAAACTTACCGGCTGTGTTGACCTGTACCTGAACTCACTCAGGTCATAGTTTAAGGTTCTTAGGTCATGACCTTAAAATCAGGTAAGGTCAAACAAGGTCAATCTCCACGCTGGTCTCCAAAGTGCCCCCAGAACCTAGGCAACTGCTCTAAATAAAAGGTCTCACGATTGTCCAAGGTCAGTGACCTTGTTTGCCCTTTCGAAGGTTATAGTGACCAAAGTCAAACAAGATTGCTTTGAGTTTTGCATTTAAATAAGAGACAAATATTACGCTAGACGGTATATTACTGAAAACAAAATGTTGACCCGGGTTGTCTTAGGTTAGTGACCTATTCTGACCTTTGAGAAGCGCATGAAAAATGTATAATGCAGTTCCTGTTATCAATAAATTCGAAAGTGAGCACCAGAGACTATTCCTTACACCAAGCCCCAGAGTAACAAATCAGATTGGCTTTGACCTTGGTCTGACCTTCAGGACTAACCTAACGTCAATGGGATTTGTTCATTTTAATGTTGCGTTGCCTAAGAAAGTATCTCATAGATGTATGATCTCGTCGAACATTCCCCTGTTGCATCAGATTGAACAATTCCTTACAAATTAACTTCGCTGAATCCATGGCGTGACTTTGACCTGCTGAAGGTTAGCGACCTTGCCAGGTACATCTAAACTTTTAATACCAAACGATCCGCTATTCAACTGTATATAGCTATGCAAAATTGGCGCGGCTGTGGTGTGCTGTTCGGAAACCATCCCGGAAAAACCTTCGTGGGGTGAATTTGGCCTCCCAGCCGAGCGCGTGTTATTTGTTTGTACCATTGATCGGATTTTTAATAGCCACTGCATGAACAAATCTCAACTAAAGATTATCGCTATGACTATGATGATGACTAAAATGCAAATCACTAACCGTGATCTAACGCTCTCGCGTCTCTGCCCCCTCCAACCTTGTATTAATCACGCCCGCGTGCAAACGCTGCCATGCGGCGACATCTGCGTCCTGGCCTGTTACTGATTCACCTATGGGTGGGATGAAGCTGACATCTTCGGATGATTTGCAGATAACACACTCAGATACGCCACACATCATTTATTATTTCCCACCTGGTTGTCGAAATGTAACACCCCTGAAATGCTCGGAAAGATATGGGTTTATGGCTTTAAAACAAATGTGCGTCTTGTTGATAAGATCTGTGCGGTCGCACAGTTTTTGTGACTGACGCACTCAGGCTCTCAGAGTCTGGCTTTTCATCTTACAGTTATAACATTTACGATACTTTAATATTATATTTATTTTCTCAGCAATGTATACTTTATGAATGATGTGTACTGATGCGTACTGATGTGGGCTATTATCATTACCCCGCGCCTGTTCGTTTCCTTGGAAGTATTATACCTTGCACACTGCACCTTCTGAAATGAATGAAAATTGTAGGCGTGCATGCGTATATCATATCACAAATAATTTTTCGTATCACATATCACATGACAAATAACATATCATTTATTTCGCTAATGCGCATCAGTTATGCATCACCACATATCACGTGCCATTGTTTTCATCATATGGATTATCCCATAGAGTTATCTGGGCTGGAATAGTCGTATGTATTAACTTGTCACTCTCCTCCAATGTCCCCTCTAAACCAAACCTTAACACGGCTGATTTACGCTTCGACATGATTTATATGGGTGGTGTCGTCCCCCAGAAAGCTCTCCGTTCGATGAGTGAACGTTATTTACCCTAGCGAACTGCAGGTCATATGGTCGCGGTTGTGAGCTGTGCTGCCCAACTCGATGTTTGCTTGAATTTTCGGTATCGTTCGGCTCGTTGACCGGTTCTGAACTCAAGGACCCCAATTTTGTTTGGACCGTTGTGAACCTTCAGGATTCAGCACGCTTTTGTACAACTGGTCGGCCACAGTGGTGTTTTTGCTTGTCTAACGCCTTTTCGTCCACGACGATGGCTTTCCGTGTCCTCACATTTCTACTGCGCGATGATCGCCTATGTTCTTAGACATAACGTCCCGGAAAAAACTGAAGCTCCTCTACCACAGTGTGCCCATTTGAAGCGTCGTCCATCAATACTTTCATGACATCGTGATCCAATCGAAGGCCAACGTAGGCGTAGATAATTTCAAAAATGACCAACGTTCTGAGGTGAAAGCCGGCACAGCTGTCATGACAGACTGTGCGAATGTGTGTGTGTGTGCACTTATGTATTTAATGTATTCACGGCACTTCTGGAAACGCCATGTCATTCCGAGCTGTTCGTCCGCCCCAAGGACTCCCTCTTTCATTAGTCGTCCAGCATGGCAAGGTTTCCCCTCCTTTCTACTCAGTTTATTTCGGCGAAAAACCTGCGGTTGTTCATCAGGGTCCTCCGTTTCAAATTCCACTTTCAATAGGCCATAAAACGATTGCATGCCGTCATGAATCTCCACAAACGCGACAGCGCTTACAAAGACTGCTTGCCCCGAGGAGCATGGCGGCCGCTCATTTTCATGGTTTCATGTGCTTTAATTAGTCCCATCCAGAACACCATGCTGCACTCTTAAAGCCAATTTATGTTTTCGCGAGCTCTTTTCGTTCATTTTACCGTGCGTTGGGTGTCCGTACCTTTAAATTTCACTTCAAGTGTTCCTTTAAGTGTCAGTCACTGTAGTTCATGACGAGGGCTTGCTTATACCGTACAAGAAACGCAGCATGACGCAATAGTCACGGACAGCGAGGCAATGGCGGCAGCGTGGGGCGTGTGCACAGCGCGTGTTGGAAAAGTCTTTTTATCATAAATGTGATTCAACCTTATGGGGCACAAGATATCGTGTGGGAAGCGAGAAAATGTGAAGATCGTAAAAATATCGCAAGCTTTCTCCTTGAAATTTCATTCAATAATCACCAACATTTCGAGGGTTCTATAGCACACCGGGGAGATATTCATGTTATGTTAAATGCAGCTGCATGAGCAAAACAACATTTATCTACAAATACCTGATGCAGAAATGCAAAAGCAAATGTTTGACCCGCTGCTCCCTTTTAAGGCAGTCTAAATCAAATTTAGCCTTCGGGTGGTGGGGAAGGGGGGGGCGGTGCTTCACGAGTTGGACAGGTGTACAGTCAAAAACTGTGAAACTGTTAGCTTTTTAGTTAGTTGCGAAGCTATTAGTTTGCTCGGTAAGTCTGATGGCACCAAAGCCAAGTTGGTCAAATTTCAAATTTCCTAGATGTAATTTCGCTTGCACGGAGACGCGTTACCGCAGAGGTGTTACCGCGCGCAAGCGCGTTACCTTTTCATCTGCTCTCTTGCGAAATATAAAGAATATAACACAACATACCCTTTACAACATATACCGCTCTGATCAAACATAGTCAAACACTGTTTGCCACTGATATTCCATTCTGGCAGGGAAATGAAGCCTTGCATTTTGCGCGCTTATTTGCGTTTCCTGTGTTTGTGTCTTCAATTTCGCAGCACTGACCTATCCCGACTCGTGAGGTTCGACTCGTGGCGCCATCAGCAATTAGTGTAATAAAACACTAATGAAAGATATCGTGTGCAAGCTTTAAATATGTTAAAACGCATAAGTCGACAAATTCATGCAATGTGATCGGCAGATTCTTCATGAAATTGGGTCATGATATTAGTTTATCTATTGACACAGACAGAGATCATGCTGCGTTCACTGGCGGCAAACACAATTTTGTAATATGTGGTCGCAGCTTTTGTAACAACATCTAGCTAGCATCGCAAATGGCTGATAGCACAATAACTGATGAACAACTATCTGCGCAATATTTGGGGCCAGTCTGACCTTGGACGTCAGTCGAGTTGCGGGCTCGCTGACGCTTTTTTTAGTGACAAGATTATCCTATTGGTGGTCGACATGAACACATTAATGGGTGAATGTTCGTCATCAATGTCTACTGTACTAATGTGCTTTCCCTCAAATGGCGGCATGCGGCGGTCCCAAATAAATCGGCAAGCGCCGATCATTTCAAAGTACCCGCCGGCCTCAGCGTCCCAACATTTAGGATGCATTCCGTCGGTCGACTGCTGACCCTGAACCCGTCCACTTCACGAATGAACTTTTGCGTGAACTTCCTGTGCAGCATGTCTGAGCTAATCCGTTGAAAAAGTATCTTCTAGTCTAAATTTAATCTCCGAAATAAGATCTAAATCGAGAAGTGTTTTAAAATTCAAAACACTTCTCGAGAGCTTCAGGTTTAGATGATACCGCCGGTTTAATGGTGTGATTTTCAATCCAAAACAACCAGCTGACTGAGGTTTGCCAAAGGATCATACCTGCAGGGCCAGCTGTGAAGCCTCAGGGAAAGGATTAGCTGATTTTACGGACATCAATGAGTACTACACGCCTAGCATGAACGACGTCAAATGAGCCTTTGTCTAAAACTTTCGCAAGAGCGCATCCAGGAAATGAATGCAGCGTAACACTGAACGCATGCATTGGCTGTCAGCAAAACAAAACTTATTCTATTACATTACCATTTGTCAGAAATGCCCCGCGATCAAACGCACTTCCTAATTGCGCGTAAGGCACGCTGCCGACTCCGCTACCAAAACCCGATCAAGCCCCTCCAAAATCGGAAAATTTACGACGCGTCATGCAGGAAAACCTTCATCCGGCACGCAGTGGAAGTTTGGTTCCCCTTGACAAAAAGTGGTCAGCTGATCGGCGCAAGGTAACGAAACAATCTTCGTTTTGGTACCAGGCTGGGAAAAATCGGCGAACAAGATCAGATTTATGGCTCTCCGAGAAGCATGCCTTCAACACGCGAGTCGTTTCAGCTGGTAAAGTGCGCTGTCGAGCCGTACCGCTACCAGCGTACTTTGGCGGTGGCTGGCTGGATGGCGTTTTGAAGAGAGCCTAAGGACTGTTCCTCAATGTGCGTTACCGTCGGCAAAACCCGCAGCAGCCGTTTCAAAGGGACTTATGGCACAAATCCCCTCCAGCCGTGCACCTTCCGCAAGAGTGCAACAAACCGATCATCCCAGCTGCCTGCGGACCACTCGGCCGAACCAGCACGCAGTTAAGTCGCTTTTCAGGACTATCCACGTACTCTTCGGGAGCAACAACATGCGGACACGCTTGACCGAGCTGTAATAGTATCTTGTGGAACTGCTTCATAGAGCGCGACTGCTGATCATTGCGGGGGTCCAGCGGAATGTTCCAGAGCTCCATTCAAATGAGCAGTATTCTACCCTTGGGCTTATTGAGCTCCGCTTACCTTAGCCATATAACCCCCAACCAAATACAACGGACTGGATTAGAACAAGTGCCCAGTCTGAACCAGCACAACGCAGGCTTCATCGATGCAAATGCGTTTTCCTCCCTTGCAGTCGGGCTTGAAGATTCCAAAGAGCTCCTGAAGATAACTTCCTCATACAGATGGTGGAAGCCTCAGTGCACAATGGCATAGCTGAGCTTGACCAGCGCAGCCTGCGCGCAGAACTCTAGCATGGAGAACGCCGCAGGATTTGGCAGCACTAAATCAGCTCGGGTCGGCGCAACGCTCGGCGCGGCTGCCAGCTGGCTCTCGCCAGAAAATTGTCCTGATATTACGCGCTGGATACTGATTCTAAGCCAAGTTCACTTGTGGTGGCGTCCGGAGGCCAGATTTGCTCACTGTGACCATATGGGGTCATTTTTGTCGTCCATCATACAGGCATCAAGCGAGAATTACAGTGGCTACGTGTAACTGAATCGCTATGTCGAACTGTTGTGTTTCTTGGCATGTTGGAATAACCATGTCAGCAGTATGCCAGGCGGAAGCGGGTTCGAAAAGTCTGGTAGCGGAACATTTCACAAGTTGTTTTGTCACAGATGGCAACAAATACGAAGTGTTGCGGTCCGACATGACATTTAAGAAGGAAACAAGATGCGACAAGGTGTGACAGCCGTTTGTGTTACGCCAAGTGGGCACATAATGTATTCAGAGACCGATTACAAAAATAAACATAATGATGTTGGCAGGATTTGTAACTTCAAACCCTGTTCGACCACATAATTTTTACCATATAATTTGACCATACAATTTGGCCATGACAACGTTGTGACTTTAGAAATAAGCGACACACATAACGTCGATTGCTTAACATTGGTGGCATCGTCGACTCAGATCTACGTTTCTGCTATGCCCCTTCTTCCTGGGTGTCAAAGTTGCCAATCAAGCTATCTGAAGTTATCTGAAGTTTATCAAACTAGTTGAACTCAACTAGCTCTCTCACATCCATAAGTCACGGGTTGACGTCACATGATGCGCCCAACAGCTCACATTAGGGTACGAGACACGGCGAAAAATTCACCAACGCTCTTGCCCTACCTGTGTGTGAAAAACAATATCATGGTCCATTCTCCTGGCTGGTGGCGCAACCTCATCTATATGAATGGTGGCATTGCCACTGGAGCCGCGTCAGTGGACCAGGGTCTTATCAGTTTTTTCTCACCTTTCGTGTCTGAAAGTACCGCGCGTTCGGAACGCAAGCGTCGTTTTGACAAGCAGAGCTCTCCATCTACCGGGCAATACGACGCGTTGGCCGTTGCATTTTCCAAAAGCAATTATCGTTTTGGACCATCGTTTTGGACCGACGTGAGCTGGACCATCAGCACCGTCGTGCACCATCGTGCAAAAATGCCTCTTTGACAAGCATCTCTGGAGTACGCAAAGCATATGGGTGGAGCACACTTCCAGGCATTCACGCGTGTTTGCCAGGTTGCCATCAATATAGATACTGGATGGTCACCTCACAGCTTTTTGCTTCAAGGCGGGACGGCGGCGCAGCGGTTTTATATTGATGCTACGAAAACCAACAATGATTTTTCATAGTTGGATGTTGTCATTTTTGGAGAGTTTTTACCTGAGGGTGATGATGAAAGTTCGCCTGTCATACAACACTCAACTTTCAACCACTTCCAAAACGGCGGCGGAAAAACATCGCCGCTGCCGCAACAGGGGCGTGTATTTGGCGACTGCGCGAAATACTGCCACTGACTCCCTCGGTCTATTCCAAACCAAAGCTGCCGCCTCAGGAGTGACGCTTTTTAAACGAGTCTCTTCACTGCAAAAACTGATAGCACGTTTAGTGCAAGATGGACAAAAGCGTCCCGTTTTAACAGCGGTACGTGATCTGAACAACGTGAGCGTGTTACGAAACCGTTGAAGATATGCACCGATATGAGATGCTGAGAAACCCGGGTTTTAAAACGCGCATCAAAAGTGTTTCGTAGCTCGCTTTAGATGTAATCAGCTGCCTACCTCGGATAAAGTTTCCTTGCTGGGGATGTGTAGCACGAATTCATTATGTGACATATCCTGAAAAGACTTACATTAAACTGCACTCACGACAAGGCTTGATGACGTAACGTGGGACAAACTGAGTTAGTTTACGCCGTTACCCAGCTCCATGATATCAATGGCTGTAACACCAGGTGACTAAAAAATAACCGTAGGTGTAGATACCACAAGTGAACGATTAAGTGCTTACCGACGGAAATCGATCATAGATTAGTATGTGACGATGCAACTTTAGCATACAGGACATCCCATTCCTGTCTCCAAATTGTATTTTGGTCCTCCGAGCACAACATTGAAAGAAGGAAAGTAACCTCCTACGGCCTTACGAACAGTCAACACTGCAAATCTCCACGACGGCACGAATCCTATTGTTAATTGCGTTGCCACCCATTGCAACATCACACGTGTCACGAATTGCATTATGAACAGGTTAGGTATGCATGTGCCACGTGTGCCAAACCATTGATGATATACATACATACACAAACACACACACACACATAGACACACACACACACACACACACACACACACACACACACACACACACACACACACACACACACACACACACACACACACACACACACACACACACACACACACACACACACACACACACACACACACACACACACACCACACACACACCAAACAACACACACAACACACAAACCCACACACACACACACAAACCGCCACATTATATATATATATTATATTTATTATATATATCGTTCGGGCGTTCTATATATATATAGAACGCCCGGTACTGAGTTCATGGGTCAACTATTTTTGCAGCTTATGATTGTCGGATTGCTCCATTCAGCTCAACACCGAAAAACACAGTTCGACACGGTTGCCGTTTATTCAATGGAGCGTTCACTGAATGACATGGTGCAACGCATCTTTACTGACAGGCGTACAGAGGTGACATGTTGAGTGTTACCATGTACACATGAGAAAACCGAAGCCGGAAAGAGGAAAAACGGGCCGGATGTCATTTCTTGGAGACTATCACCCGCCTGCAAATCGCAGCTCACACGATCTACAGCTCAATTCGAGCTCACCCGGTGTTCCAGACAGGATGTGGGCCCCAGCTTGTCCATCCTGTCCATGCATCTGTTACACATGCACTTGCCGATTTGCCTTCTGGAACACCTCCTCGTTGATGAGGATAAGTTCATTGTGGGCACTTGTCAACATGACCTTCTGATCGAAGACGGGGAACGAGGCGGCCCGGGGGAGGAGTTTGTCGCTTGCCGTCACCTCAGGCGGTATCGTGAGGGCAGGGCAACGTTCGACGTGCAAGGTCGACTCGGCGATGACCAGCGCCTTTGACTGGTACCATCTTCCACTGCCTGGAAGACGTAGCCTGGCTGACATAGCAGATACACCAGAAGTGTCTTTACCTTCTCCTCCAATCAGCATTATAGAGGGCGCAAAAAACAGAAGAGTCTCCACCTTCTGCCAGCGCGCAAAACAGAAGCCCCTTTGCCCGCATATTTCTTGCATGGAGTGCGTGACGACGACACGGTATATGAAATTACTCCTAACCTACGCACCTACCCTTCGCACACTATGCAGTTAAGAAACAATCTTAATCGGTGAACATCAAGCTTGTTTCGCCTGGATCATATCGACCTACCTCCAGGTGACACGGGTTCGCCGCTTGACACTTCTTGCGTCTAGTCTTCGCCGACTGGGGCATCACTTAAACACCAAATAGTGCTGACTGTAAGGCGAACACTCTGGCCTGGCTCAAAAAGACGCTGTCCAATGCGCACTAGCCAGCACGGTGGTCCGAAGTCGATTATAACATGCGGCGGCAGCGGCACACATTTCACGACCAGCCTCAGAGTCCCATGTTAAAATGTCTTTTTTTCAGTGGCTCGACTTTGTAAGTCTTGGATGCATATGTGCATAAAAAGCAAATAGAACTGAAGCTTGAACAATGCTGTTTCAATCTTCAGGGTCAAAGTGTGCGCCAGAGCACTGATTTTTGAGCTACCATGCAATGTGCAGACCTATGCACACGCCGCGATGTTCAGGCCTTGGATCAAATCCCGTTACCGCCAACCTTTTTCAGAAGAGCTCAGATAGAAAACAGATTGAATAGGGTCACTGACTGACAATAGAAATGTTGAGTGCAAATTACTTTCTGATCTACTATAAATGCATCCTTATATATATATATATATATATATATATATATATATATATATATATTAAACTTTATTTCTTCAAGACATTTTTTGTGGTGGCGTGATGGCCCGAAGAATGCTTTGGAGAACACTATGTCAGCCTTCCAGCAGAATTTTCCTCTTAGTTCTTGCCAATGCACCCTACATTTCTGCTGGAAATGGAGGACACTCCTCCTGTTCCGTCTCATCGTCCCACAATGAGCACGTTCGAAATGATGGGTGGTTGGCTCAAGCACTCGAGTGAGGCCGGCGCTTTCTATCAGACCAGCTCTTTCTATCAGACCTCCTTCAACGAATGCACGACTTTGGCGAAGTGCGAGATCATCCTCGGGTAGTACCTGACCATCCCTAGGAAGTGGCGCGGACACGGGGAGTCCAGTGGCGGCGGCAGATCCGCGAGCTCGGTAATCTTGAAGTCAGAGGGGGGAGGGGGGCGGAGACCCTCGGCGGAGATGGTGTGATGGTACATCAGTGACATCAGGTGCTCCATGAAAGCACCTGATGAACAAGGAGATTCCATGGAGTCGAAGAGGGCCTGAGATCCACAGTTGACAATAAGGCGATGCCGTAACAGAAAGTCTTTGCCAAGCAGGGAAAGTGGCATCAGGAACAACGAAGGCAGATGGAAAGGAACGTTGGAGAGATGGGATAGCCACGGACAATGAGGCTTCACAGTAGGCATGAATAATTGTACTACTGGCAGTGGTGATACAGCAGAGGACTGGAGTGTAGAACCGTTAACGCCTGACGAAGCAGACACTCCTGCGTATATGTCCATGGCAAATTTTAGTTTCTAGACTCTGACCAGGGCTGCGACTGCAAGAAGCGACATGCCATGTGTCACAGACATGCACCTACCCTCATATTCCCCGTCCGGCGGGGGATGATAACCTTGATGATGTCTGCATTTTCACATCCTCGAGCTTGGCTGATTATGTAAATCACGACTAGGGCAAGAACCTGGCTCCCAAAGCACAGCTGAGCACTAAATGCCTGCAGCCTCTGACCCTCATGAAATGACTGAAGCTCTCGTGGAGTCCGACCTCTGCTGCTGAGGTCTCCAATGGTGAGTTATGCTGTTGCTCCTCGGCATGGGGCTCCTCTGCTGTGACTGCAGGCTGCTCGACTGTTGCCTGATAGGCCTGGCTGCTGCTGCTGGGCTTGAATGGACTGGCCGCGAAACCGGTATGCAATAGAGGCACGAGTTCATTTGCCAGCTGGCCTAGCCGCTGAAGGGTTGGGGCACGCTGGGCCGCAATCAGAGCACCCACAGCGGCAGGCAGTGATTGGATGACTTGTGCCGTAAGAGGGCGCACCCCATTTCAACCTTGCTGGTTAAGACCTGTAGCTCTCCAGCGAACATAGGGTGGCGGAGAGTCAGCTTCGCTTTAGAGATCAGCTAATCAAACAGCTCAGGCCTGCTCCCCTTGTAGAGGCCGAACGCTGCTCCGTGGAGAGTGGCAAAGCTCTTGAACGCCAGGGCAGCAGCGTCCAGCTTGGAGGTGGTCTGAGGTGGAAGCGATGCCAGAGCATGGTTGAACTTTTTGTGGTCGCAGGTGATGGAAGCAACGTAAACCTGGACGGCCATGAATACAAGTCGGCTCTGTCCAGCGCACCCCATGAATGCGGGTGGTTTAACAGACACATGGCGATCAGGGAACAGCAAACGCGATGCCCCGCCAAAGGCGTTCATCGTCATCACCGAGCAGAGCGGCGTCATGTTGTGGGCAGTTCAGGGTCAGTTTCAGGCAAAGTAAGAACATTACCAAAAATTAAAACAAAAAATCAAGACAAATCACGTCGGATTCACTAATTTGTGTGAGTGTATTAGTGGTCACATGAAGAGGGTCCTGGTGATAGTTACCAACCAATCCAAACCAAACCAAACCAAACCAAAATCAATACCAACCAACAAATAAAACGCATTTTGCTCACTTGGTTTCAAGGTTGCACGCTTTTCATTGCTTCATTTATAGTTTTAACTTATTTAAAGGAAATGATCCACATTCGCAGATACTGAAGCAAGCATCAGGTTTGATGACGTTAGCTCTATTATAACTTTTGGTATACTTTTAAGCGGAAAAGACTGTTCTAGGCAACACAATTTTCCCGTTTAATAAATATCTTTCCAAATGCATTATTGTCCATATTCGGCCGAATCAGAGCCGCCTGCCAACACAGGGCCGCCTGTTGGTCACTATGGACCCGGACCGACAAGGGGCACTCATTGCTGCACATAAGGGGTAATCTAGGCCAATGCAAACCGCGGGCCCGACCTTTTCCTGCTCGGAAGATGACCCCCAGGCCTCAGATCGGAACGAGGCCAACTGTTCGATGTTGCAAGTTTTGGGCAGAAATAAAGACCCGCATTATCCCAGAGGGTTCTCGCAGGTGGTAGAAGCCCTCCGACTGACATTTGAAGTCACGGCCCTGCGGGGCGGGGTCGTTAATGTGACATATAGCCAGTCCTTCAGACCAATCGGGCGCCTGATCGTTGATCCCGAAGGGTCCATCAGCCCGCTATTCGAGCCCCCTCGGGCATTGTCCCTGGCCAACTCGGGATCCTCATTGACTCTGGGGCCATTGACATTGGCAATGTAAGTTGGGATCCCCAGCCTTGTCCATTGATCGGCCCTCATGCCTCGTAAAATGGGCACTCAGGCTTAAACCGACATGGAGCCCAGTGTTCGGTTCTGGTGGTGTATGACCGACACAGAGGCCGTCATCGGTTCAGGGGAGCCATTCGGCGCAAAGGCCCCCCTGACAGACATTTGAGGACCCTACCCGCATGGACAAGACCCCTTATACGACCTTCCGGCCCTCAATCTTCGGGCTCTTCGGGCCATCAAATCGTCGATCCTGAGGGACCCTCGGAACCTCTCGGGGTCTAAGGGGCCACGTACCACTTGTGCCCCCTCCCCTGCCTGCCCCACTGAGGACAGCTCTTCTGTGTCCTACAGGTGTACTGGCCTTGAGGATGAACAAGATAAACTTTCCCCACTCACGTCATTCGGGGGCACCCGATGAACCTGACGTGCGACTACGATCCGGAGGACGGTCGGATATACCAGGTCAAGTGGTACAAGGACTACCGGGAGTTCTACAGCTACGCCCCGGGAAGGCCTGGTCGGACCTTCCACATCTCCGGGGTCAAAGTCAATGTGAGTGATCCAGGCCAATCAGTGTAAGTTGAAAGGGAAGCCGATCAGAGTTTCGATGAGCTTGCGCCGGCATCGTCAATTTTCTTCGGGTAAAACATTCAAGAGCAGCTTCCAACTTTAATGCGTTTCGGCTTTCGTCAATGTCGTTTTTTCCTGAGCCCATGTCGAGTCAAAGTAGTTCCCAGAATACATCGTCAGTCGGGGAACTTCCTTACATGATGTTGGCAACAGAAGCGGCTGTCATGACCCGACGTGGCGTGGCGCCTGCTGCACACGTGACCAGCGTCGACACCGCCGGCGGAGGCGGCTGGCCTCAAATCGGGCGCACGGAATCCTTTTCAGGAACCGCTTTCCGGCGCCAAACACGTCATACTGGACAGCGTTGACCTGGCCACCGAGGGCCAGTACGTCTGTGAGGTCACGGTCGACGGGTCGTTCGACACCGTCATCGGCACCGGAAACGTCACGGTTGTGGGTGAGTCCACTTCAGGTGGAGGGGCGTCGCGTTTTAAGCGGAACTGCGAGAACCCATCTGGACAGCGCGCTATGGCTGATACGGTTCCTTCTCGTGCTTACTTTTGCGCTCATGCAGGTGGCAGCGAACGGTATTGTTCACACGTAGCCATAATTAGGAGACACTTCAGGCTTGACTAGGAGGCACTTCATGACTAGGAGCCCATTTGGGAGAAACCCAACATACTGCTGTTTCCGAACCTGCACAACCTGCTGTTTCACCCAGCATTCGCACCGGATTTGCCACCTTCACCTGATGCAGGGAAGGCGCTTAACGACACCCTTCTCCCAAAATACGTATGGAACCAACCAGGCCGATCGTGCTGATTCAAACGACAGGGGTCGCACGATCGGACAAATCTAGCATTTGTGAATTCGGCTACCGCTCACCACGTTGGCTGGCTTGATGGATCCATAGCGGGCAGGGTTCGCACAACAAACGCTGCTTAGTGCGAGATCTGGTCCCTGAAATCCATCCATTCGAAAGGTCCAGACTAAGGAATGTTGAACACAGAGTTGTTGGGCTTGTTTGCAGTTCGCCACCTGCAGGTGGGCAGAGATGGGAAAGAGAACAAGAGGGAAAATGAAGCGACACACCTAACCTACCTTTCCCACTGACGGCGCTGGACTGGCGGCTTAAAACGTCCCGCCAAGTTAACGCCGGTGCTGCAGTCTGGTGGTGACATGGTGGTTGAATGGAGTGCCAATAGATGGTGCTGTCTGGGTTAGCTAACAATGGCGGGTTGATATTGGGACGTTGATATTGGTGTTTTTTATAAAGAAGGCTTCGAAAACTTTGCGATGCTTTGATGAGCATCTGTTACTAAAACCAGTGCCGCAGGTATCCCACTCTGCGACCACTCCTCTGTCACTCATCTAAACGCGTCGTTCACCACTCATACGCACGTAAGCTGTCCACACAGCCGCAAGGGCGGGGCTGATAGGAGAAATTCCGAAGCCATTCTCGTGAAAAAAGGCACGGTGGGAGAACTAACACTACCATTGACATTTGGCCGACATTTTCTGCCATATTTTGACTGGGTGCCATCTATTGGCACTCAATTCAACCACCATGTCACCACTAGATAACAGTGCCACCAGCCTACGAATCCTTAAAGAGCGCATCACTAAGTGTTGTTATGGTTTAAGCCCATCTATCTGTTGTTATTTGCAATGCTTTACATCGGCGTAACGACCTCATGACTTCAAAACTATCTGGATAAAAACAGACTAGCAATACATGTTCTCCAAAGCGAATTAAGAGCATAGATGATAAACCCCTCAACATCGAAACAAATCCCTACGTTAAAAATGCATTGTATGCGTATACTTTCGCACAAGAACAGAATTTTAGGCCGAGGCGTAGCTGCTGTCTCATTGCAGTAATGTCCCAGCCTTGTGGTGCGCCGCCTCCTAGACGCCAGTCCAGACGCCGGCGGTCGGTCAGTCTCGGCCTGTCTGCACTGCCACGACGTCACTGGCACGCCACAGGCCACCGGGTTGCACGGTGACCGAGTCCATTTACCATGCGGCAGTTCGCAACTGACGTTGACATATGGGTCGCTGTTGAGCGTAATGTAGTTCACGCTAGGTTGTTCCAATCACACAAGCTCATATTGCTGCCAGTAACATGACGATGCTTCGGACATATTACGCGGCTGCGGATAATTTACAGTGGCAACAAACCATTCGGAGTGGGCCATAACCATTCATGGGCCGATAAAACCGCACATGAAATGGGGACATATGGCGCAATCCTATCAGGTTCGATTGCAACGATCCGCTTATGACAAATGCCGTCAGGATCGCCCCATTTGCGCTGTCACACCTTAAATGCATTTTCTATTTATTTGCCCCCAACAGAGGTGCCGCAGAGTGGTCCCGAGATCACTGGCGAATACAGGAGCAGCATGGAAGAGGGCGACCACGTCCGGATCAACTGTACGTCATACAGGTCAAGGCCTGCTGCCACCTTGACCTGGTACATCAACGGAGCCAGGGTGAGTGCATGACGGCAGAATACTGCGTACAGCATCAACTGATCTGGATGAGTGTCATGTCTGCGCTTGACTCTGCTCCACGTGGATGATATCGGTTTAGATTTCAGCTTAGTCATGGCCACGCCATGATTCAAATTCAACTTTCTCCCAGATGGTGCTGCGATAGGCCGCTGGTTTGAGTATATTTACGGGGCTGATTCTGATTGATGCTGAATAAAACAGTGGTGTTCGAAGCGAGAGTCGAATCAACGTGGTTGGAGTTGCGACGAGTGTCACCAACGCGAGATCACGTTTCGATGCTGTCAAAATTTCAAACTTGTGCCAAGTTTCATAAAGATTTGTGAAAGCGAAGGTAAGCTTTGGCTTAAAAGAGAAGTTAAGCCGAAAGCTAGAGTATTTTCGTAATATTTCTTCTCACAGGAATGAAATTCAGTGAATCAACAAACGTATAGACCAGGACGTTTTCTGCTCATTCAGAGGGGACTGATTCAACGGAAAAGCGCAGGTTTGTAGCATGAACGCTGCATTGCAACTGTGGTTGTCATGGCAACAAGAACAAGGTGGTCTAGGGCAGGGAATAAATCAATTCAGACCATTATTATAAGGTATAGATGGCAAGCATGTGCAGAATACCTATCTAAAGAAATCTTAACAGCCGTGTCTCAGCAGCCCCTTTCAAGCTACCATCATTGAAAAGGGATCTAAGTTGGCACAAAATATGAAATACTCAGAAAATAGCACAAGGACAAAGCCTTTGTCTGTAGTCGGGCTTATCAAAATGGTCGGTAAACTTTACTTCGGAAACGTCTTTGTGCCGTCATGAAGCAAGCTGTCATATTACGTTCAATGGTGTGGTCCAGCGCGAATAACTCATAAGAAACATGACAGGACAAAAACGCCTCGGGAGAAAGGTGTTACGGCTACTGCGACAACCCTAGCGACTGTGAAGATGCATCGGGTCCCAGCCTGTTGGCACAGAGACCCGCTCGATTGTCTGTTTGCCCAACACCCTTTATTTAGCTCTGGAAATGTCTACTCTCCCGAAAGCTGTAATCATCATTTGTCCGGCGCGCGGAAATTTCTTGACTCGATGTTGTCACTGAAGTTGTTGACGGATCGTGTTCATTTCACGGCCGTAGCATTGGGTTGCATCGACGTCGGCTGGCTGCGCGTATGGCACAATTTCTTGAGCTCACCAGACGCGGCATCTTACAGAGATGGGGACGCCGTCGCGGAACAGCAATGGCCTACGATCATCAAGTTTGGGTATCGTGATGCCATGTTCTTAGCGTCTGAACCTTTCCCTCCACTCACTTCTGCCGATCTGACGGCATTGGTATTGCTGTGCGTATCGTGCGCGCACTCACCAATGCCTGGGACTCCCAAACGGCCAGGCAAATCGCTGAGCTGAGCGCCAGTTTAGCGACGGCTAGAAAACTTGCAAAAACTGCGTGGACAAAAAAGCGTAGCAAACGACTCTGTATATTGCCGGTTCTCACGAACGAGAGCAAACGAACATGAACACAGCTTCGTCAGATCTCAGCTACGGCAGCCGTCTAAAAGCCACTATTTTCCCTCCTCCGGCCCTCCAGCGGGCTGACCAGCGTACAAAACATCACAAACGAGAACAAACAGACGCAACCACAGTTCCATAAGCTTTCAGTAACGGCAGCTGACTGGAAGCCGTCGTTTTCCTTCTCCTGGCTCTCTATTGGGTCGACCGCCGTTCAGGCTGAGTGCTCGCTGGCGAACTACTTCACCCGTTTTCGTGTTCCACAGTTCTAAAAATTCGCTAAGTCCCAAATGATTTTTCCTCACCTATTTCCCTAGTCACAATACGCGAAACTATACTGGAAGCTGGAAGATATGCGACGTAGACTTCTGGGAGCATGATAGTCAAAAGAAATGTTTGGGTGAACTCGGGTCACACCCTCCTTTTAAAGTAGACAATGATAAATTAGCCGCATTTTGTGAAGTTCTACTAAAAGCTGGCAAAATAAAGGGGGATAACTTTGATAGAAAAATAAACAAACAAGAGATAACGTAAAATTGGTGTATTAACCCCGTTGTACCATACAAATAAAGTGCTTGCGTTCATGAACAGTTCGTAAGCTGATTGCGAACAGAGCGTGTTCGTGATCGGTTGGTTGAACGGCAGTAAAGTCGAAAACACACACAAGGTTGCATTGGTGTCGCAAACGAACGAAGCTATTCACAGTCAGCGAGCACCTGGCATAGAAGATTACTGGATGCTTGAACCTGTGTTGCCGTGTTCAGTCCTCATTACACCCCGTTACTCTGCCTGCAAGCTGTTTGGCTTGGTGTGTTTGAGTTTAGAGTGCCATCGTCCAGCCAAAGCCAGTCCATCGTTGAGGGATGAAGGATGGAAGCAAGTGTCAGGCGAGACTGCAGCCATCTGGGAGTCCGCCACGAAGACGTACCCCGTGCAGGAGCCCTTCTTTTGGGTATATGTTGGCGCTGGGCCGGGGCTCCTACCATAGTTGCACTTAAAGAGGTGAACTGCTAAAGGCCGTAGCTTGCTTGTTCCAAGACATGCGGCTGCCAGTGATTAAGGGTGAAGCGGTGAATGAGAACATAAGCGTGGATCCCGCGCGCCGTTCGCCGGCTGGCGAATGATGTATCACGGGGGAGGGGTAACGACTGCGGTCCAGATAGGCACATGTAGAACGTCTGGGGTCACAGTAGTGCTCGAAAGCACTGAAAGCATTACAACTCCACCAAACAGCTGTTGGGTCGGGCCGCGGAAACCGTCACAGTGCACAGACGGCGGCTAATAACCGAAAAATGGCGCCAAACGATCGGCCACCAGCAAATTTCGCCTATCCCACACACGCGCGTACCAGCGCGTTGCCATCAGTAGGTTGGGCGGTGCTCCAGCCGGCAAGTGAAAATCTACTCTTAAACGGAGTGTCTCATGTTTAAAGATGTTAAGGCACGCATCAGACATGACGAATCAAGCTCAGTTATAGGTATTGGTATACTTTTAAGTGGAAAAGGCTGCTCCAGACAGCACCATTCTCTGTTTAGTAAATATTGTTTTGAATGCGCCATGGTTTGATTACACCATCCTACCTTGCATGACATTGAATGAGAGCAAGTTGACGGCCATTTTTTCTGGACATCGCGCTCACGAACGCCAGATAGGAACTCCTCGACAATTATATTTGTCTTGGCATTGATCGCCGCATGGGTTATTGGATGACAGGATTTGAGTGACGTTATTATGACGTTATGAATGCCAATGTGACCTTAGCATATTCTCCCCAATATACCTTTCTCCATTTTAGCGGGCGTATAGCTCAGAAATTGGAGGGACTAAGGTTTTAAGGACAGGATTATGAACAGCACTGCAAGGTCTTCGAGATGTCCATTTCAGTTGAAACCCCCATATAAATGCGGAACACTCCCTTCCAGTAATACAGACACTTTATACGGCGCTGATGAAAGGCAAATATGACATGCAATTTGTTTCGCCATGGTCACCATAACACGATGTGAGTTCTTTGCCGTGTGCTGATATAGTCTATTTGTGGAAGGAACCAATACAGCTTTACACGGCCTGTTCAGAGCCGCCGGCGCGCCTTAACAACACGTACCGAAAATGGCCGACCTGGCCAAATGGTCTGACCGCTGATCCGTGTGAATAACACTAGTTCGGAGAGTTGACCCGGTCATCGGTCCGCTTCGATAGCTCGATCGCATAGAGCATGTGTATTCCGATCCCTCCACCTGTGGAGGAGTGAGTTCGAGTCTGGTTGGACGCTCGCTATTTGACCTTGGCTGGCCTCGCCTGTGGTCGGTGGCAGCGGCTGCGCAAACGGTCCGGTGACGTCAGAGTTTATGACGGACCGGGTTAAGCATCGCGGCACGTTGAATTTACGCCACTTAATTCTGCCGTTGACCTGGACTTTCACGATCGAATGGGAGGGATAAGGGTTCACAAAAAACATGGTTAACGCGGGAGCTCTGATCTCAGAAATCAGTCCATTCAAAGGGTTCGTATTAAGCTGTGAGTGCTAGGACTATCGTTCAATAACACTTTTGAATTAGGTGGGATGCGCTGTGCAGTGGGTGCAGGCCCCATTAAAACGTCATACTGAAGGGGAGCCCCAGATGGAAGCCCAGCGGCTGGTCCAGACGTAACTTTTAGCCGAGTAATGCCTCCTCGAATCTTCAAAATAGGATGAGTTATGTGTTGTTTGTCGTGGGGAGTTGTATCCAAGTATCTCTCGACGGCCGGCCATTCTCCGCGAATCGACACTGTGCTAAGCATATGAGTGCCGGATGTCCGGCTCAGACCCCACCAAAACATCCACCAAACGCAAATGACGTCACGATGGACAGTTTGCGCGGAGATCGTTATCAAATGTCGTTGCTGGCACGTGTCCTTGTATGTCTGAAGCACCAATGGTTCGCATCACAGGCTTATCTTTTTCTTTTCCGTTGAAGGTAGTTTGCAATGGAGGAATAATGGCAAACCAGCTAATGCGGTCAATGACATAAAACATGCATTTGGATCAACCGGACTAGGGCATGCACAAAATGACGATATAGGAGTCGGGTAGATATCTGGTTGGTGCCTGAGTGGTTCAGCTGTTAGACGAATTGCTAGCTACCGGCGGGCCATGGCACGGCCCCGCACTCGGCTTATCCGTGCCATTCGACAAACAGACCGCACAGTTCCAAAAAGTTCATTGCTTTTAGTGGGAAATCACTGTTATTATGGGTATCAGTGGGAAAGCAGAATTATATGACTGGGGAGACGTTTTTGTGCGATTGGGGATCCGCTTCTCAGTTAACATGTCAACATCCGGCGTGACTTTCGGTTCAGATAAAGAAAAGACTAAGAGTACATATATATATATATATATATATATATATATATATATATACATAAGTGAACGCAATGTATTAAGATAGTCAGGAAGCCTCATTTCGGGGCAGGAGGGGGTCATCATCCAAGTATAAACACTAGGAAGATGTCATTCGCCTACAGGATCCAGTAAAGCAGAGAAGCCCCTCTGTCTCTCTACATCTCCTCTACAGGCCGACCGATGTCACAAGTCGACAAAGGCATGTATTGTACAAAGCTCGCTTCTTGTCGGTAGAGGCCCCTTGCCGGAGCACGAGAGTTCCCTTTTGGCCTTTGCCTGCCGACTGTTGTTTTCAGTTCTGCCTTAAAGGAAACAGTGAGGGTACTTTTAAAGCTACAATTCAACGGAGTTCCAAGTATGTGACAAGTCTTCTGATGATCAGGGGTATCTGATGATCAGAATGATCAGGGACATTTCAAGGGCTCCTGTCTCTTTATCAAAAGATGCTGCTGCCGAACTGGCGGGTGCCCTTTACAGTTCAGTAGAAGCATTTATGTAGGAAAGCAGCGGCAGAAATACCCCGGCGGATCATTTCGTAAGTGGGCGGAGACTCTCCAGCGGCCGATGGGGCGAACCAAGCCGAAGGGGGGTCCCCCGAGGGTGGACAAACTGGAAGTGGCATGCTGAATGTGTTTTGTCGTATCCGATGACTTAAGCATGTGCTCTGTATGTACCGCCCTTACGACCCGATGACTTTTGCACCAGGGTGCTTTAAAGAAGCCTGGTCCGGTCCATTCATCCACACGCTATGTCGGGAGTTCCGCTGCAGAAGAACGCTTAAGTTTCCAGCACCCTTCTGTTTGATATTGAATGGGAATTTTCTGATCAGAATAAAAGTTCGGTTGGTTGGGTCGCCCGTACAGCGATAACCCTCGATTTAATTACGTTGTAAGGACATTTGACGCTGATTTTATGATATTAAAACTGCCAGACAGCTAAGTCGGCACCAATTTATGCAGGCAGCATATTGATTACACAGTAAACTTCCTGGTGCCCTGGGGCACAATGCTAGACATTTGCTAACTGACAGTTGCGATATAGTGAACCTGTGGACGGCTATGCCGTCACCTTTCAGAGCCGCCATATATCGCTGTTGGCAAGGTTAAATGGCTCCCATCTGACCCAGTTACTTGACTGAACACAATTACATAGCTGTGAAGGCAACAGGACATCGCTTACGTTTGCTGCGCACCGCTTTTTAAAGTGTTCCGGCAGACGCCACAGGCCGCGTAATACGTTAAAAGTAAATAGACAAGATTGTAGTATTACTCTTATTCCTCGGAGAAAAACCAGGAAAATGGAGATGTAGTTGGGTTCATATTTCGGTTACATGCCTCATCGAAACAATAACAGAAGTGAATTCAAAATTGCCCGCAGATGATACTACTCGATTTTTCAAGGTTTTTTTTAAACAGCAAGCCACAGGTTTTTACAGGACACCAACATTCAGGGGATTAAACAAATAGCGATTGCCAGCCATTACCACGATACAGTGTCTATCTAAAAATTATAATGCGCAAAAATGCGTGTACATGCAAACAAATTCAAACAATAGGCATCACGCAACACGTTTTATTCAATTTCAATTGAACAGGCATCGCACATCACGCGTCAGGCATCATTTACACATGTAAGTAATTTTAAGGCAAGCATACATCACACATGAATACGCACTAGCACGTTTGCGTAATCGACCATGATGAACCCTGTATGTTAAGATTTGATCGACAACTTTTTACACTGAAAAGATTCGCTTATTTTCCTATTCGGGTGATCTTGTGCTCTGTACATTTATTTATTTATTTATTTATTACACGTCATAAGCTCACTCCACTCAGAACGTGGCTATTACAGAGCCCGTGTCATGGAAATAAAAGCACTGTAGTTCAGAGAAGCTTGCGCCAAGCACGTACACACGCAGGCACACATACGCAGAGCGCACTCTCTCACATTCGCTGAAGTCATTTGAAGTAGGCGTCGCTATCCGTTATTGATCCGCCGCTGCAGGATATGACTACGCAACTCGCGTTTGAATTGTAGAAGGCTCAGCTCGCGAATATTCTGCGGTAGCGCGTTGTAGGCGGTCACGGTGGAGTAAACAAAACGCCGCCTTCCCGATTCGGGTCTGATCACCGGCACATGTAACATATCATCCTGCCTCGTTGTGCGATGGCGAAGATGGCGTCGATGGACAAGGTGATCAGATAGCAACTCCGGCTGGGATCTTCCCAGGATACGCTTCAGAAGTGTCAGTGTATGATATAAGAACATGTCAGCAGACATCCACTCGAGATCTCGTAAAACATCGGTCACATTATCATATTTCCGACGCCCAGAGATGACTCGTGCTGCGAAGTTCAGCAGCTTCTGCAGTGGTGATATTTGAGTAGCATTGCATGTTACGTACACACAGATGCAGTAACGGATGAGTGAGATGACTAGACCTCGGACTAGAGTAATGAGTGTGGCCTGAGGCAGACTGTGCTGGCTGTGGCTGAGGCCGATAAGAACGCCAGTGCATCGCCGCACGACATCAGTGTGCGCAGTGAACGTCACGCAATGGCCCAATACGACACCCAGGTTTCGAACGGCAGGAAAGCTGGCTACAGTGACGCCCATAAATTTGATGCCAGTCGGTGGCAGGTTCCGAAGATTTTGACGCGTGCCGAGGACTATGAGCTGTGTTCTTTGTGCGTTAATTTTCATTCCGTCTTTGCCAAACCATTTTGACAGGTGTGAAAGATGTTGTTCCATGGATGTGATCAGCGCACCAATGTCACCGGGCCTCCCACTCACTAAAACCTGCGTGTCGTCCGCGTACTGCACAATACGTGCGTCATGAGCATACAGCGGCATATCATTAGCATAAATGCTGTACAGCAGCGGGCCGAGCGCTGAGCCCTGGTAGGTTCCGATTGGGTTGTGCAATGCCGCGGACAGAGAGGAAGTGCCACCTGGGTTCTGGACGAGAACCTGCTGAAAGTGGTTTTGGAGGTAGATCGCAAACCAACGTACATCAACAATGTACAGCTGGAGCTTTCTAAGGAACCCATCATGTGGGATAACATCAAAGCACTTGGATAGATCCAGTAGGCATAACAAGCTGATTTCCCTTTGATCCATGGCCTCAAAAACTTTGTCGGTTACCGTGAGAAGCGCCGTGCCAGTGGAGTGACATGATTTAAAACCATGTTGACTAGACTAGAACAGGTGATGACAGGTAAAATATGCAAACATCTGCTCGCAAACTACACGTTCGGTAACCTTAGCGATAGTTGGTAAAATTGAGATAGGCCTGCATTAGAAACATCAGCGGATTTTGGCGTCTTTTAGATAGGACGTACTATTGTCAGCTTCCACGAGTTGGGAACTACATGGGCTATCATGCTGGAATTGACAATATGGGCGATCACGGGACAAATAGCGTCTATACACAGTTTGAAAAACCGGATGCATAATCCTTCTGCACCGCACGATGTACTGTAACGAATGCGGGCTATGACGCGTCGCAGTTGCTCCGGTGTAACGGGCGATACCTGGAACCGGCCGGTGGCCACGCGCGGCAGGCGTACCGCCAGCTCCGGCCCCGAGGAGTCCACCTGGCGGGCGGTCGCGGTACCAATGCTGGCGAAGTACAGGTTAATGTCGTGCGCGTCCGCATCAGATGTGGACCTGGTTGGCTGCCTAGATGAGACGACAGGCTGCACACTGCGCCACATCGAGCTCGGTCCACCCTCCCGTACACGCCTGTCAATCTCCTCCCGTGTGACACAACCCACTGCCGATCTGACCTGCCGGTGTAGGTCCTTATACGTCTCGCGGTTATAATCAAGGAGCGCGGCACGCCGCCGGGCCATCAGGTCCTTAGTGGCTTCCGTGACAGATGATGCTGCAGGATTGCGCGCTTTTAAGTCGTCTCATCGGTGCCTAAAGCATCAACGATAGGCACGAGTCACTGTAAGGAGACAGTCCCACTGCTCTCCGGGATAGAACACTGCCGTACACTGGGCCCCTAGTCCACATTTTGGAGACGTCGATTCGCCTCCGTCAAGTCCAGTTTGCGCCAGCATCTGACCGCCAGTGCGCACTGCGCAGGTCGGCAGTTTCAGTAGCGGCACTAGAGCACGTGACCAGTCATGGGAACTATAGTCACAGTGCAGCGTGCCGGTGCGCTCAACACCACCGTTTGTACAAAGATACTATCGATGGTGGAGTCAGATGACTGGAACGTTGGTCCGCCTGATATGCTGTTGTAGAGAGTATGCTGTGAGGAACTCTCTGAACCTGCTTGCCTCGGTGTTCTCGTTGCTGCTGCAGGTTTTGATGTTGATGTCATCGGATATGATGACGGGTCCACTGTGACGGGTGAGGATGTTCCTGGAGTTGCTGCTCCAGATCAGCTGAGATCCGCAGTGACTCGGGCCTGCGTCTGTGTCGGGGGCCGGTACAGTGAGCACACCATCACTCTTCGAGAGCCAGCGCGGATCTGGGCCCACAGCGACTCCACTTTGGAGCATGTTGTGACCTGATCAGGTCCGTTCACTACAGTCGCCTGCAGTGACTCTCTCACTAGTACGGCCACGCCACCAAACCCTTCGTTATCAGATCTGTCTCTCCGGAAAAACTGGTAGCCGAGCACATGTATTGGTCTGCTATGCGTGGATGGCTTGAGCCATGTCTCACTAGGTATGATCACGTCATAGCCGTGCTGCGCGATGTCGTGTCGCAGTTCCAGCACCTTGGGTTTCACCTATTGTACACTGAGTTGGGCAATGTACAGCTGGCCAGGTCGTACTTGAACCCTCCAGATCCGTCCGCCCCTGGATCTTCGCCGTCGGCCGCGCACCCCTCCCCGGGAGGGCCTGGGCACGCCTCTGGTCGCGGCGGTCGGCCGGCCAGGCTGGGGCGCGGCCTCAGGCAGGGTCGCCGGTCGCGCGTAAGCCGGCCGCTCGGCGGCAGCGCGGCGAGGTCGGGCAGGCCGGGTGGCCGCTGCTCGCTTGGTCAGCTGATCGTGCTCCGGCGAGCCCGCACCTCCTGCGGCTGCGGTGGGTCAGGCACGTGTCGGGGCCGGGGCCTGCGCAGCAGCGAGCAACAGCAGGCGAACGACCGCCAGCACTATCAGGCAGCGCAACAGTTCAGGATACATGCTGACTGCAGCGTCACGTCTTCACTCGAAGTCTGGATGACTGCCGAGCATCGCACGCACGGACAGTAAGGGCCGCGGCACGCCTGCAGCTCGGGACGATGAGCTCACCGCCCCGCCGATCACTGCCGGCCAGCGCCGCCACACACCCGTCGCCGGTCACGTCGCCCGTGGAGACGGCTCAAGTGTCACTCTCACCCATGCACACTCGTTCAAATCACCCTGATGCACGCACAATCAGAAGCACTCGTCCGGGTGGGGTCACAAGCACTCAGCCGGCTGGTCCGTGTTTGTAACACTGGACACTGGAGCCGGCGGACAGCGGAGCAGGAGCGGTCTCCGCGCGCGTGCGGCCTCTGGCGCCGCGCAGCGGATACTGCGCTGAGAGACATGACTTTGAGCTCTGAAAGGGGGCATAGGGCATAACGCATAGAGGCATAGGGGGTCGCGACACGTATTCAGCAGCGAAATCTTGCTAACAGCCAATCATCTTCCGCGCATTGTATCATACGTGCCGCATCATCGCTTTTGCGAATGTACCAGCGGCCATGCTGTTTTGGACATAAGTTGAAAACAGCCTGTAATATGACCGTGATCGCATGACGTTTCTATGACGTCATTAATGCCGAGGCAATTTTGAAATAGGTTCCAAATAAACCTTTGAGCGCCTTTGCGGGCATGTAATTCAGGAACCAGATCGTTTTGGGTCTTTCAAAGGACATGACCGTGAATTGCATCAAAAGGTCCTCGAAATGGCCATTTCAGTTCAAAACGCCATACAAATGTGGAACATTCCCTGTTCTGTGAAAGGCCGTAGACAAAACGACCCACTCACACTCGTGAAACAGCAGTCTCGTGTACCCTACGAAGTCACTGCTAGTACATGCATTGCCGGAGGTCTTTCTTCTGATGTCAGCGAATAATTCGTTGACCTGACCTACTAGTACAACTCGAAGCTCTGTTGGCTATGATCCCTGGCCACCGACGGTGTCACGGATAACGCGGTGCGAACTTCCGGATCCGCTGTCCCAGTGCGTCGTTGAATACCTCCGCGGTAGTCGCACCAGCTGGCTGCATGCAGCTAGGAGCAGCGTTGAGCACGGGGACGGCGGATCGTGTAGTGAATCTGGAAATCCTGCTATGACGCATGCGTGCCGAGCAGTGGTTTGAAGTTGACTACAAGAGCGTTCCACTTTTGTATGAGTTTTTCAACTGAAATAGCCATTTTTAGATCATTTGGTGCGGCTTAAAGCCCTTGCATTTGTAAGACTGAACACCTGGTAGTTTCTGAGCCACGCCCGCCCGCCCGCCACGCCCGCGAAGACGTCTAGGCTTTTTCGTGCAGACTGTTTTGAGGCCAGTTAGGCATACATGACATCATAGCAGCGTTATTCACTTCCTGCCACCCCAAAGGTTATGCGGCGTCAAAGACAGGGAAATGTCGTCGAACCGTCCAGGTCTGGCGTCCGCGAGCACAATTCTCAAGTAAAATGGACGTCAACAATCAATGAATGTGGAGCAAACTGTGCAAGCTTCAAACACCGATCACGATTTATTATACATCATGTACGAACCTTTGATATGACTGCCAGTTATCAGGAAAAATATGATTTGTAATCGAATAGTTTAAGAATAGCGCTGTAGCCGAGTCTGTGAATGAGTATGTGAATGCTAGCAACATTCCAAACCTCACGGGTAAATACGCAAGATCACCTTGAAAAAGGGTTAGTGCACAAGCACAACGATATCTGGCCCAGTGAACTCTTACAGCACTGCACTGCCATCTCTCGATGATTTTGAAGCGACAGAAATTTGTGCAGTTGGAAATTTTGCACGGCTAGTTTGGCAGCAGCATTTAAACGTCATACAGACGTTCCGTGACTCAAACAATGCCTCATGAGGGACAAAGTTACGAAATAAAAAATTGGGATGTCACTCGCACATTTGGAGTCACACACTCCCACACTCTCACAGAGCAGTCCATCCCACTAAAAAGCAGTACCAATAGTCATGAGTCGGCTTAATTTATCATAGTGATGCTTGCTTCGATATTTTCAAATGTGTAACATTCCCTTTAAAAACGTATACCACTTCCATTTTGGCCGTGACCATATTCTGTAACAGCATGTCAGTTTTAATTCGGCCATAGTTCTATACCGTTTTGACCTGCAGCAGTGACCGAGAACCAACATCAACCCCGCGGTCACATTTAGGGGACAACGTGGTCCAGTGTTTCCCTTCTGTTCTGCCCCAATACCAGTGTTACGTAAAAGGTATTTTCAAAGGGATGTAGCGATGTATAACGTAACTCAGTGCGTGTAAACAACAGCCCGCACCCTGGTGTGTCCCAAGAAGACCCAGCGACGCTGAAAGCAGCGAAATGCGGTGCCTGATGCGAGCCTGAAGTCCAGTCAACGCGCCTGTCACCCAAGATCTCGAGCCAGTGTGCAAAACACGGACATACGGGCCCAACCAGGGAACGCATTCGGTGGTGCTGCACGCGTAAGATCGAAGGCATGATCACATGCATCGGATGCTTCTTCTACCATTTATTGACGCGCCCCTTCGTGGCGTCAAAAGTAATCGCGGGGAAAGGTCGGCTCGGAGACTTGCCCCATTCCTTATGATCGGCGTAATGCATTTTTTGCATTAGTCGGATTAAAGCGACCCCCCGCGCCTGACGGACGAGGTGCGCCCCCGGGGCGTCAGATACACGCTATTGATCTGTGTTCGTGTGTGTGAGAGGGCTTGGGGTCGGTCAGTGAGTGGGGGCTGCGTCCACAGAACTGAGGCCGAGGCGAACACTATGACGGGAGACAATAACGGCGCGAGACAATAACTGCGCGGTGTCCGCGGCCGTCGTTTGTTCAGCCTGGTAGCGAGACAAAACGCTCCCATTTCGCCGAGCGAGGATGGAGCAAAATATGAGGAGACGCCCGTAAATGCTTACAATCCCAAAAAAGCGGGCGGTGGTCATCTTTCCAAAAATGCTTACCATCAACTGTGCGTTTATTCCTGTCTATTTATTGAGCCATTCGAAACAAAGTATGTTCACTATGCATGAAAACATTTTCCCGAGCACAGCTCATCAAGGGTCATGGATTACGCCATTACATTCGACATTCCGACATCCGA
Organism: Pollicipes pollicipes; assembly: GCF_011947565.3. Classification (NCBI taxonomy): domain Eukaryota; kingdom Metazoa; phylum Arthropoda; class Thecostraca; order Pollicipedomorpha; family Pollicipedidae; genus Pollicipes; species Pollicipes pollicipes. The sequence continues at coordinate 38,643,402 of NW_023596136.1, forward strand.
ATCGTCTGCAGCACGCATTTCGCGCGCACAGCGAGAGATGTGATCGGCCGAAAGCATGGAATGCCGACGGCGGTTGTCTCGATATGCCGTGTTCAGTGGCTGGCTTGCTTGGAACTTCAGTGTTCATGAATAGCGTGTTGTGTCTCAAAGTATCCCCAATGTTCTTTCAGCAGGCGTAACATCAAGATCCAGACAATACGTAGGTGGCGTCCGAGCTCTACGGATGCCGAGCTCCGAGCGTCCGGTGCCTGTCCGGTACCCAACTCGCGACAACGAGGTCGTCCCGTTTGAGCAATGCGAAAAGGCAGCTGGCAGAAATGTTGGCTCTGCTAACCTAATCCAAGTAGTAATCGGCGACTCCGAACGGCCCTTGCAGCCGACGGGAGCTCATTTTTAATTGTGCTTCGCACCAGCATGAATGCAAAATTAGCAGAATGGGAGAACGATGCGGCGCCGAAACCTGCACCTGCATTTGAGACGCGTTGGGTTTCGCAGCTCTGCCAGCGCCTCGTCAGCGGAAACACCGGACGGGCTGCCATGCTGGTACCATGCCGATGCTGTGGGACCTCCATGGCGTGTACGCCGACAGAGAGCGGGACCTGGCACTTCTGGGGCGTAGCCAAACGCACTTCCCTATTTGACAGTGCAGGGCCAGCAAAGAAGTGATGGTGTGGGTAGGGACAAATATCGCGCAAAAACGTGCTTCACCGAGCTCGCTAGGATTTTACCACACCGTGGTGTGGCGAGAACCACTTTCGCTTGCCGGTCTCTTCCTTAATTACCTCTTGCGCCAGTCCATCCTTGAGATAGCCTTTGGTGGTATCTGTGAATCGGGCAGCTAACTCGAGAGTTCTCTCCAGTTTACACCCGATATGTTGAAGGTGTTTCTCGGCAGCGGGCATGTTGTTAGACAGTTCGGTTTCGGGCCTTTTTCTTGACAGATCCGCTTGCTATCTTCCATACACAACCTTCATGAGTTAGCTTCTGAAGCTTCTAGCACTCCCCGGTCTTCTTTTGATGATTTTTCCTCGACGTCATACTTGGTCTCGAAAGACTCGTTCCACCAATTTGGTCCACTACGTTCATTTGAGCTGTTCATGAAGGAGAGCGTCGGTGCGCTCGCCGATGTGGCTGACGTGAACGCCGCCTGCTCCCAGCACGCGTGACATTCTGTCCGCCGTAACCCAGCCGAGCAGCGTTACACCCCACCTGGCCACCCTGCGGTGCTTCACGTACCTCCGCGGCACAATCAGCTTGAAAGCATCCACCCTTAGCAGCACGTCCGCTTGTCCAGTCGAAACTTTGACCAGGCTTGGATTTGATAGGCGCAGTGATTTTTTATTTCCAACTGGGCAGTGGACTGCACTACCGATGATGCACAGCCACTACGTTGTGGAGGCGTCGTGCAGATCACTCTCCTCGCCAGACGAGCCAACGACACTAAAACTTATCTGGAGAACAGTCTAGCCCATCGACGGCAGCTTGCAAGAGGCACGTCCAGTGCCAACTCCGCGGCTGCCAACCCTGTCATTAGTGAGATTTGACCTCCCATGTCCAGCATGGCCGTGAACATGCGGATCCCAGGCGGACCCCAACAGTTACCGCCGGCGTCTGAAACAGGACCTGCTCTTGCCGCAGCGCAGTTGTTGCTATCTCTGCGACCACGTGCGGGCGGGTGACTTACTGCGTGGTCGACCGTTGGTTCTGTTGAGGCACCGCTGGACGTGCTCGGCGGAGATAGTGATGATGCCTTCAGGAAGGAACCCACCCAGTTTTCAGCTGAGCTCAGCTGTACTTTATTGTGATAACGCGTAGTGTATGCATTGATGTTCGCGTTTTAGACAGAGAAATCATGCGAAGGCAGAAAATGACTGACGCACGCCACGGTGACCCAAAGGATTTTCAGTTGGACGACAACACTTTTCAGGGTGGGGGAGGGAGCTCTTCGACAACATGGGAACTCTTCGCAGGGGGCTTCTCGGCAGTGTCGTATTCGAGGGGGGGGGGGCACCGAGGGCATGTGCTCTCTTATCAAAGTTAGACATGTTAGACAGTGTTAGACACTGTTAGACATATCCAAGTAGATAAATATCGACAGTAAAAAAGAGAATGAGGACCTTCTGACTATCCAGCGTAAGGTCATACTTATCTTAAACAGTGCCAATTGTTCCAGAAAAGGCCTCCTGATGCAGGGAGATGCCTCCTTATCCAGAACATGACGCTTCCTATTCAAGAAGGAGGCCTCGGTACCTAGCCAAGGGACCTCGTTTTCACAAAGTATGGTGTATTGTTTCGGAGCTGTGGCCATCTGGTGTATGAAAAGTACCTCCTGGTCCAAGAATGGTGCATCTTGAATACGGAATGCACCACGTAATTCAGAACAGGGCCTGCTAGTTCGTAACGGGAGACGTTTGTAACATTCCCGAACCACTAAAGGGGCATCTTTAATAGCATTACTCATCTAGACCTGGGTTTACTTTATCCATCAAGGTGGTCTCATGATCCAGAAAATGGCGTTACTTTGCACCTTGATGCAAGGTGCAGAAAAGGGTCTTCTAATGTCTTCAAGTCTAAAAGGGTTTTATTACTATCTAGCTCAGTTATGGGACCTCCTTGATCTGAGTTTGGTGAGATTCGAGTGGTTACAATGTCTTAAGTTTGAGACAAAAAGGGTCTCCCAAAAATGTGAGGGGGCAAAAACAACCTTCCCTTCCCCTGCCCGTCAGCAGAGATGGCAACCGCCCCTTTCTGCTCGCCCACCCTGCCTGCTGCACCGCCGCTAGCCGCACGTTTATCGGTGTTTAAGAAAAGTTTTTTCAACTTTAAGTGCGGTGCAATTTCCCACGAAGGTAGTAAGTCGGAGCCACCGTTTCCTCTCAGCGTCGGCTCACGGCGGCAGCGTGACACTGCCGTTGGAATGCACTGCACGCTGCCCTCCGCCGCCCCCTGATGACTGCTCACCATCACGGCTTGGCTCTGCGACATCTCCAGCTCCACGCCCAGCAGCCACCAGCGCGTGCAGCGAGTTGTCGAGATCAGCCAGCGCAGGCTGATGTGGCTCCAGGGCGACTACCCGCTGTCCGCAGTGCCATGGAAGGGGCGGCGACGGTTCAGCAGTGACTGACGACACATCTGTTGATGCAGCCAAGTCGGAATGCGAATCCCCGCCCGCGTTTTGCAACGGCGTGTGATTGGTCGACGGGAGAGACAGCAGCTCCGGGTGGCCTTCGGGTTCTGGGGTCCTTATAAGCATGTCTATGTTTGCTTTTGCGACGACGCTAGAATTTCTACACCGCTCGTTCAACTTTTTAGAAGCGACCGGGTGCAGATCTCCACTGCGCAGAAGGTCGCTGGCAGCATTACCGACACAATCACCCAAACTTTTCTGCAAATGCATTCTGCGTCAGTCAGCTCAGGAGTGTCACGAACAGGCGCTTAAAGGAAGTGTTTTACTTTTAAACGGGGCTTCGAACTGAATTAGCCATTCTGACGATCATACGATGCCGTTCAAAGCCCAGCCATTCTCAAGACCTGAAATCCTCTAGTTTCTGAATTACACGACTGCGAGGGTGTGCAGGCTATTTCGTGCAGACTATTTCAAGGTCATTCAGGCATGCATGACACCGTAGCGACGTCATTCAAATCCTGCCATCCCCTTGCTTTGCGGCATTCAAGGATAGAAATAATATTATCGTCGAGTCGTTCAGATCTAGCGTCCATAAACACGATTTCCAAATAAAATAAACGTGAATTGGCTCTCAACCAATGCTGAACAGGTTGTGCAAGTTTCGGTCACAAATCATGTTTTGTGCTGCATAATAAAAGACGTTGGACATTTTGACCAGCCATTACGAAAAAAAGACTTGTAATCCAAGAACTTAAGAAAGCGCCTTAGCTGGGCATGTGCATACCAGCTTATCTATTAAACTCATGGATACATATGTAAGAACACCACGAGATAAATCTAAAACACGAGCACATGATGATATTTGGCCCAGCGAACACATCCAGCACAGCCACTACCATTTTTGGCGAGTTTTAATTGCATGCTTTCAGTAAGAAGCTAAGTTCGCAAGTGCGTGCCAGAGTGGCAATTTCACACGACCACATTAGCAGCGCCTTAACGTCATGCAAAAGCTCCATAACGCAATAAGGACGTACTGAGGAGGCTACTAAGTGCACAGCTTTGGTGGTTAAGAACGGGCTGTTTCACTTACAAATCTGCCGGTCGCGCTGCCTAAACTCCCTTTAAGCAGCGCGATCCCGTACGACCATTTCACCGCCGACCAAACGAACTTTGACAGTTCGATGCGCGGCAGAGATGAACGAAAGGGACCATCGCTTAGGAGGCAAGGTGTCTGATTCCTTTCCTCCCGGGGAATTTGATATTGACTTGTGCAAATGTTGCCATGATGAACATCGGTTTCTGGCCTGTCTGATTTGAGTTCAGATGGCTAGGTTTTGTGAGTTGCCCGGTTTCTTAACGCGTTGGGTTATTCTTTGTGGTGAGCACGCAGTGGTGTTTGCGTGTTTGTGGGCAAGCCGCAGCGAGAGAACACGGGCACGACAATGACAGCACGCAACTAGTAGCCTCAGTTTCTTATTCAACCAACCAGTGCTCAGTTGCATTTCGCCCAGCCCTGTGTAAAGTTTCCAGTACCCCTGCCCCTGTCTCAGCCTGAGCTCGGTTCAGCCGCGCGACCCGCACCTTGGCGGAAGCGGAACGCTTAGCCTGGTCCAGTTTGAGTTTCAATAGTTTCGCATTACGCCTCGGTTCACTCAGTGTCGACTTCACTGAGTGCAATGGCAAAAAAGCTATGCTTGTTGTCCGATTTTGATGATTTGCGACTAAGTTCACTCATTGCTATCAGCGTTGAACTTCAGACCAGTGATAATGCTGGTTAAGCAGGAAATCCGTCCTGAAAGGCCATTGTTTATGTGACGCTTTGGAATGCAAATTTGAATTTACGTACGTACCGAAATTAAATATTATGTAACGCTGTTGCAGGACAACGTGTGAATGCCGTACAACCCGACAAAAACAGACGACGAGGCGGTCGTCGGTCATTTTAGATAGCCTTTTGACCATAGGAATTGAAGTTCGTGAGCATCATGTGCAGCTACGTAAGGCGTTTTCGTCTACATCTTGCTTTTCACGTATTGAAATCAGCATCACGCGAATTCAACAACACGCCATGCCATAATCTTAAGTTCTGAGCTATGGCATTTAGCATAGCCGGTCTTTTACGAGGGCACTTTGACTTTGGGAAACAATGGGTAGATGGACACCCAGTTCATTACAAGGCTGTGTTCATGAAGCAGGTGTGCATGACTGGCATATCATGGGACATACATGTTCAGACCGAAAGGTCCTCCTGCTAAGTCCCGATCTGGCCCCGTGCTGGGTGGACTTCCAAACTTCTATCAATGCATTTCTTGCTGAATGGCCTTCGCCACTCACTGCGCCAATCACAAACGACCATTTCTACAGAAGTCATTCATGCCCACCAATGGCGGAACGCTTTCAGACCACTACACTTCAGAGGTACCAAGGACTTGTTTATTGGCGTTGGCAGGCCGCTTTAAACTCCTTACGGGGCTTTCAAAATATCGAAAATATAACGCTGATGCATCAATATAGTGTTCCAGGCTTTAAAAACTCCAGAAAATCCAAAAACAAGGCCGTTATAGCCGCTACGAAGAAAGATGGCTTCCTTGGTTCTAAGGGCCCACCCCAGATCCCGATTTGGCCGCGTCGTGGGCGGAATCTTGGCTGCGTCACTGGCGCATCATGGCGATGCACTCCTAGCATATCTTTTGTATCCGCGTATGAGCCTGCACAAGTACTGAAATTGTTCCGCCATGAAATCCGATGCTGTGAGACTCAGTAGATTTAAACACCAGCTTGCGTGAGAAATTGATCTGGCAGCGCACATCTCTGAAAAGTTCGTGAACTTTCTTGACATTCAAACCAAGCCCAGCCCCAGTTCTGGACAATGTAGAATGACAAAATTGTTTCAGAATGCTGAATGCATGGTCCAGGCAAGTTACAAGGCTTGATTGCCGGAAAGTGAAGCAGTTTTGCCCTGAAATGTGAGACACCACATTAAGGTAGAATTGGACCCCGCCCGAAAATAGGGTTGATGTTCTCCCAGAATCGCCGTTTTCCATAACACGGACTGAAATGAATACCAAACGACGCATTTTTAGTTCCAGAAAGGACTAGGTGATCCTGAAAGGAATCCTCAGTGATTGCTAAACGAATGCGACCATTGGGGTATAAGTGCTGCTTCTGGCATGTGATTCCTTGACCTGCCCCGCGCGCACCCAACCTGTACAGCGGCGTCACCAGCAGACCCAGGGGATCCTAGCGTTCAGGGAGTCCCTGCGGTTCGAACCCATTGGGCCTGGGCTTTCGCTGACGGGCCACTTCTTGGGTCATTACAGCGCTGCATTCAGTGCAGTGCAGATACTGCGCGTGCTCTCCATTAGGGCCGGTTATTACGCAGGTCGTCGCCGCGTCCGCTGAAAAGGCCGCTCACGGCTGCCGTCTTTTTTTTTGCTAGCGGCTGCTGAAATTCGCCGTCGTCTGCTCGTTATTCCAGAATATCGAATAGTCGGAACGAATCGAGGGGAAAATTGAGCCTGTAGCTATAAAGTAACGTTCCTGGCAGGATCTCGCGATCGTGACGGAGCTACAAACGGCGGCCAATGCGCTCGGGTCCAACCGCCACAGCTCACCGAACCGACCCCCGCCGAGCAGGCCGGAGCAGGCTGTCCCGAGGTGACGTCACGCCTCCAATGGCCCGCGGAATAGCTCACTGGCGTCCATCATCTCATGAAGTGCCTTGCTCGAAGATTGGTCTTGGTCTTTCTGCTGCGTAACTTTGCTTTCACGTTTTACGACTGTTTGCCAGCGATGATTGCATCTAAGCAAGGTCAACATGGCTGTCAAGGGACGAGAAGCAAGAGTGGTGGGATCAAAGAATAGGAATTCACTTGTACTCTGTCTATGCATGTCTGCATTGTGGCGAACCGCAGTAATGTATTTAATGCTCTGAGAATTACGCGTACCAAACGAGTGTGTCCTTAGTTATCGAATCAGGTTATCTCTAGGACCCACAACCCAGCCCTTTGGCATATAAGGAGGAATAGTTGCGCAGCGCAGTCCTGTTTTAGTCCGTGCCTCCCCCCGGTTGCTGGAATCGGGTGCATCGTAAAGGCCAAGGCGTCAAAGCAAATGCGCTTTTGCGTGCACCATCAACGACGCTAACTTGAGCTGTACCTGGCCGGCAGTCGGACAACAGCTCGCTGACCCGCTACCGGGAGACCTCCGAGCCCTCGGGCCTGCGCACGGCCACGCTCGGTCTCGACTTCCGGCTGCGGCAGGCCCACTTCAGCCTCTCCGGCCAGGTCGTCCTCAAGTGCACGGCCGAGATCGAGTCTGTCTCCTACCAGAGCGAAGACGTCCACATCTCCAGCCTGACGCTGCCCCAGAGGATGTCTCCTGGCGCAGGTGGCGGTGAGCGCGAGAGGGTGGCGTGCACACTGAGACCGCGAGCTACAGCACCTTAAGGCGCTGCGTCTTCCATTCGGCTGGGATGTGGGCACTGCGGTGTTTTTTCTAGCTTTGTTTCTGGTGCATTCTAACCACTCATCCAGATCTTGCGTAACTTTTTGTTTGCGGCGATTGGCCACGGAGCTGCTCTGCATTCCCTAAAGTACCGTTTTTTCATCTCAGCACCTTCAAAATTAACCATTGGTTTCAGATGTATCCAACTTAGTGCCATCTTTGTGCAGAACTTCAAAACAGTTTTTAAGCGGAATGTTGATACGTTTAGCAATATTAGGCATTTTGCTAGCGATGAATTTTGTCTGAAATCCATACGGGCTAAACCCACCCACTGAGATCTCTGAGCGACAGTGCCGCTTTCGAGAGCCTGGGTCTTAAAAAGGCTTTTGGTGAGAGATGGCACCTTTATTTGGACAAAACCACGTAAAAAGGCACTGTCGCTTTCAAAACCACATATCGTCTGGGAAATGTGAATTTTTTATTTCATCTTAGCAAAAGCTACAAATATCCTGTTTTCTGTTGTTTCGATATCACGATTACCACAAGCTCAACGTCCAACTTGCGAGCTAGTTTGGGAGGCGACCCCCGGCCCGAAGTCGCCGGCAATGCAGGGTGACTCATTTTTTCCAGATCAACGTGAGATCGGCAATCAGCAGAGTTCACCAAAATTCAGGGCTGCAGTTGGAAAAGGTTGGTGATAGGGTAGGGAACAGAGATAGTGTGGCTCAGTCAACCCGCACCTGCAGATGCGGTGAAGATTTGGTGGATTCCTTTCATATTGTTTCAGAATTTATGCGTTTAGTTTTCCGTCAGCTTATTTTTGAAGATGCTTCAACTCAAGCATGTGGTTATCAGCATGCATATCAAGTCATTCGTCCCTGAAAGGGCCATCAGCGCCGCACGTAATTGCGATATCTATTACAGATTCACCGCCCGGAAAATGTGACTTTTATGTGACACCTTGGGCTAAACATCATCGGTGCGACATTCATTCCTCATGCAATGTTTTGAGAGAGAGAGAGAGAGAGAGAGAGAGAGAGAGAGAGAGAGAGAGAGAGAGAGAGAGAGAGAGAGAGAGAGAGAGAGAGAGAGAGAGAGAGAGAGAGAGGAGAGAGAGAGAGAGAGAGAGAGAGAGAGAGAGAGAGAGAGAGAGAGAGAGAGAGAGAGAGAGAGAGAGAGAAAGAGAGAAGAGAGAGAGAGAGAGAGAGAGAGAGAGAGAGAGAGAGAGGAGAGAGAGAGAGAGAGAGAGAGAGAGAGAGAGAGAGAGAGAGAGAGAGAGAGAGAGAGAGAGAGAGAGAGCGCAATGCTGTATTGTCACAGTACTCTATGCCGATTTCAGGTTCCGTCGTCCGCGCGCCGTTGCTGCTGACAACTGTCAATGCACTGCTCTGCATTCTTCGTCTTCCCGGGGGCTAGACCACAGCACATGTGACGTCACAGCCCCTGGGCCAGCAGCTAGGAGCCTCCGCAGTGACGTCACGCCGACGCGGCAGCGCGGCTCAGCTGAGCCGACGCATGGACAGGAGCGGAGCTAGTGACGTCACACGGTTAGGGCGCGCGCCCGGTGAGCGCTTTTCTCGTTCGAACTGAAGGAGTATGACGTCTGATCAAGGACGATGGCGCTTGGCTTCCAAGAGCGCTGGAGCGGGGCCCTCGATTCGATTGAAGACTGCGCGAAAAATCAGTGTGAGTTCACTTATTTTGGCGTGTGCACGCGAACGATATGTGGTCTATGCCAAGCCAGTGGCAGCCACGGCTGTGGCTGTTCGAAGTCCTGCTTGCAGTCACCTGAAGCGCCATGACCTCGCGACCTCGTGAACGTGTGGCTACGTGGCATCTCGACGTTGTGGTATGCGGAACACCGCTGTGGTTTACCAAAGCAGTGGGATAGGCGGGGATGGTGTTTGCTGTCGCACAATACGGGTTCGCTTTGATAAGAGTGGCGCCGCTTGGTTAAATTATTTTAAAGGTATTGTACGTGCTTCCCTGCTAGAATGAAATGCAGTCCTATGCATATGTTCCAGCTGCAGGTAGTGCAGTGCAGTATTAGAGCTATGCCACTGCTCGTGAAATTCGCCACCTCAGTAATGATTACTTCTGCAACCCAGGTAATTTTCAATTGTAGCAGAGAATGCCTGTTGAGTCGATGCTATTTCTCAGAACAACAGTGTCAAACACTTGGCTTCATTTTTTATGAGCTTCGTTGATGGTTAAACACTTACATTTCATGCTAAATACTATCACTAATTTCTGTTTGCACCTTAGAGAACGACAGTGATGCGTCAGCAGATTTTCCAGAAGTGATGAGATAACTCCACAGCACATCTTGGAACTTAATGCCTTGCGGGTGAAGGTATTTCCATAAAGAGGCTGTATCAATTGACCTTCCCTTGATCTACCTGCTTCTGGAACTAACTCCATGGCCTTACAGCAAAATCCTGCAAGTCCGCAAATCACCTCACTGAGTCGCTGGCTGTGCTTTCAATAGCATCTTTTAAACGGAGAATAGCGAACGGAACAGACGATAATCGCTTAAAATATGGGTTGGATAGCCTAATGGCACGCAGTGTGATATTGTGTCGACGCGAAATGCGAGTTCTCATTCAGTGTACGTTGTATATCACGGTATCGTTTGTCGAAAAATCAAACATCGCCAAGTTACGAGCCTTCCTAAGTTGTGCGATTCAACAAGTTATGTTGTGCCCAATATTTCGCGTGCCAGTAATGCCGAAAATTGTGCATGAAGTTGGAATACGCCTAAAAATCCCAGATTTACGGAATATCAGCGACTGAAAAGTGGACTGGTCAAATCGATGGTCTTCAACTCCATTTTGAAACGATTTTAGCATATTAGATGTGTCTTCTGTGCATTGTGTCATCCAGGTTGTGGACAATACAAGTGTCGCCTACACTTGCATGTGGAAATTGGTTCGACCACCGTGGATCCTCTTCACGACGGCAGTCACCGCCATAAGACAAGCTTGCATCTGCACGAATTGGTCGCCAGCGGACATGCACCTTGCACAAGACGGTGCAAGTTCAATGTGACCGTGTCTGGTGGTGTTTTCGGTACGCTCGGTACGTACTAGCCCGCTTACCGGGGTGTGTTTTGTCTTACGTGCATCGGTTGTTCCGGCGAAGTAAGTGATGAATGTGATGCCTGCAACTAATACCGTTCATTGCTGTGCTGCACCAATTGTACCAACATATAGCGTTTCTTGATAAAACACTACGCAATCGTCCGGCACCGAGAATGTTGATTGTTGAATCAGTGGATCCCTGAACATGGTTATACAAAACCTGCACTTTTGCTTTATCACTACCCCTCTTAATGTGTGCCGGGATCTTGCACAGAGAGCTTCAATATTACGTCATTTTTTAACACACGCATTATGTTAGACATGAATGCCTGATAACGGAGCAACAAAGTAGGGAAGTTGGAGAGGAGACAAAAGGTGAGCTGAGCCGTCACCAATAACCCAAGAGTTCACACCCTTTGATTTTTACCCGATCCAAAGTGCAAGGGTTCAAGCCATGGCCCACGTACTTATCGCTGCGGCGTGCTTTTCTGCATTGTTCCCACTTCCAGGGCGTGAGTATGGAACGTTGACCACATTTGGCAAGACCAGAATTACACAAATAACTCACCAACCATAAATGCGATATATCATGTGAAGAACAACACTAATCATGCTTTTCAGCCTATTGCCGCATGTATCTATCTTTTTCATTTTCAAGTGCCCGAAGCTATTGCAGGACGAAGAGCAGGCATATCGCGTTTCGTCAACGTAGTGCTATATAAAGATCCAGAACACTTTCAACAAAGCACGCGCAAGGGCTCAACTCGCTCCGACGACTACGTAGCCTTACGCGGGAGAACCCGACAATAGCCTTGGATGTCCCGACTTCCACGCTTCCCATGCCGGCGCAGTGGTCTCATTCCCAAGCCATGTCCGCCGTGATTCCAAGGCTAGAGTACATGCTCTTCTCATTGGTAGTAAATCTCGGGTTTTAGCACGCGCTTGCGTGAAAGAAGACGATTTGACCCCTGCCCCCTCTTCCACAGTTTTTACAGACTTGTTTTCGATCGGGGGAGGGGAGGGGGGGGAGCGCAGCCGTGCAAACCCTGCTATAGGCAATGGAAAAACGATTTTTAAAGAAAAATACATGTATCTGCATTGTACGGTCGCTGACATGGCAATTCACGGGCGGGCCGTGGCTGTCGACGAAAGCTGTATCTGGGAATCGTTCAATCTGATGCGACAACGGATTTCTAGAAGAAGCCACACATCTCTGGGATGGTTTTTATGCAATACAACAAGTTAATTCAGGATTCCAACAAATTAAATGAACCTAGGGTCAGGTATATAGGTCAGACCCCGTCAAAAAATAATCTGCTTTTTACTCGGGAGTTTGATGTATGAAATAATTTTTTGGTGTTTGTCTCGAACTTATCCAAAAAAGGGACCGCAACATACATCCTCCACGAACTTCTCAGGGGTCAGAGTAAGTCCATGATCTAAAATGGCCCAGGTCAACATTTTTTGGGAACATACTGCCCAGCGTGACGCTTATTCGAGTGCAAAAATCGAAAGAAATGCCGAAGGATTTTGGTCACCATGACCTTCTTGAGGTCGAACAAGGTACAATGGCCTTAAATAAACACCAGTGAACTTTTCCTTAGAGCAAATATCCGGCTTCATCACGTTTGCATGAGGAGGTCTGGGAGCACTTTGGACCCCAATCTGGAGTTTGACCTTGTTGAACCTTATCTGGCCTAAAAGGTCAAGACATAGGAAATTCAATTTTAGATACAAGTGATTTCACGTACAGGCCAACACACCCGATGAATTTCGTGTATTTCTTATTATTTTCATATTTTCTATTTTTCTTATCTTTCTTATTCTTCTTTTTTTAGACCTCCGGGGTTCAAATTTCCCCCTCCCCAACCGAGCAGAGGGTATTCAACTGGCCACCCTGGCGCGTGGTAACCCGCAAAATGCTGCACAGTCCACCATGACTTCATATTGATACCATGCCCCGCCCCCCATCCTGAGCAAAATATCCATGAACATGTCTCGACTGTGGGATGTTCTAATTCGGAAGTTGGAATTTGAGATGTTCTGCTGCCCCCCTCCCCCGCACTATACACACACTGGCAACGTCGCTGATGCCTCAGGTTGATTTCATTTTGGAAGTTAGTTTGCCAGGGCGCAATCATCACCCCGGCAATGATGTCTTCCCTGATGCACATCCCTGATGCTTCACTTAATAGTAGTGGCGGTAATTTGAAAACTTTGGAGGGTTTTTCTTGATGGCCACCACTTTTTGTCCCGTCTAATTTGATGTCCATCTGTGGAGCGGATCATTCACAATGTATTGCTGTTACCAACCAGTTACCAGCATACTAGCACTTGCCCCGATTAATGGTTTAAATAACGTGCCTGTGTAGTTGCTTTCCCCTAATCAAAAGTTTCAACAACATTGCTTCCGATATTCTTCCTCAAAATACTCTCAATCTGACCACACTTCGATTTCAGCTACCTGTGAAGGCTTCTTTTCTGATTGGGCTTTGTCCGTTCCCATCCCATTCAGCCGAACATCAGTTAGGTGAATGGCCACGCCGAAGCTGGCTCCGTCCCTTGATACACACATCAAGAGACGGACTTTGTCTTCTTGACGGGGGCGCCAGCTCTCCGCACCGAAGCTGGATCCGTCCCTTGATACACACACCAGATGACGGACAATGTCTTTTTGGAGGGAGAATCGCCGGCTCTCCGCAGCGGGGGAGGGGAAAGCCGGCGGCTCTCGGTAGACGGGGGGGGGGGGGGGGGGCTCTCGCCAGCTCTGGGAAGGCCCATTCTTCCACCACATCCGCCGTCTTTCAGGACGCGGATCCGAACTCTAAAAAGCGGTCATAGCTGGGGCCGGGGCTGACCACCGCTTGATAAATGTCCGCCAGTGGCCGACGAATTATCCAATTATCTCGTCAATCTTTCCAACGAAAGTAGATCAGAGTTTCTTGCTAATTAAACAGCACCGTAGATGCATCGGCTTCACCAGCGCGCGGCCCGTTCCATCACATCGGCTGTCATGGCGCTACCAAAGCCACAGCCGCTCGGGCTCGGGCTTCGAACAATGTCCGCAGCCGGCCCGCGCAGTCGGCCGGGTCGGCCACCTCGGTCGCCCCAGGCCGAGACCGCCGCCATTGGCGTGCGAGCGAGCGGAGAAGCGAGGGGGGGGGGGCGACGCACAGCAGCGAGCGGGCGGTGCGTCTGTTGACGGCCGATATCTCGCAGGGGGAGGTGTAGCGCCGGGCATAGCAGACCCGCTCGGTGATGGGAAGGAAGGGGACTGGCGCCCGGCAGGATAATTGATCTGCCCTATTTATGAGCCCTTATCCGTCCCCCCCCCCCCCCCCCCCCGGTTACGTGCAGCGCCGTTATGAATATGCAAGCTACTCATTTCCGCCGTCGACTCGTGGCAGCAAGAGGTCAGAGCTGCCGATTGTCACAGGCCCATTTTGTGCTGATGCTTCAGTCCGAGGTTAAAGGCCATCTAAAAGAAGCAAATAACGTTGCCAATCGTTTGACGTTGTTACCGATTGTGTTGCCAGGCTTTGATCAGGAAAACGGAAACAAGCAAGCGATTCGTGGGGAAGAGCGACACGCGCACGTATCAGAGAAGCAACATTTTTCTTTTCAATTCTACCAATGATGTCAGCACAGATGCCCCAAGTGCCGCTATTAAATCGGCAAGGTCCGCCTGGGACCGCCTGTCGCACCAGCCTTCGACGCACTCATTGCAGGCCAATAGTTCCGTCCTACCGCGGGGTATTTACCGGCTACCATTCTGCTGACACGGGAGCCGGAGCCCCTGACCGATCCCGTGGCCTTCGCAGAGAGATGCGCACTAAATCGGTCCACTTCCTGCCGCTGGGGGTCCTTTCACCGGAGCAAATGTCCCCGGATCGACGCAGCGGTCCTCAGTGGCGCAAAGAGATCTCTTACGGACCCTCTCACATTCCGAGTCCCGTCCCTGTCCCTGTTCAGCGAATGACTCCCGTCCCTGGCCGAAGCGGGGTCTCTTTCCGACCTATGATCCCCCGTCCAGCAGTGTGGATCGGCTGGCTGACACAGGGGGCCATTCATTGTCTCAGAGGCCCCATTAAAGCATCATAATGTGTTGTTGCCATAATGGCAAGCTTAAGACTGACTTGCTGGATTAAGTGTGCCGGTAATGATATGTTCATTTCGCCTTACCATTACAGTAGGCCAGCACAGTTTATTGGGCCACAAGTTGTGTTGGATGATTATCGGTGTACTTGATTCAGGGACGTGTCCCTGAAAACTAGTCCCCACGGGACTAGGAACTGAGAGGCTGAGACCTCATTGAATTCCGCTGAAATGGAAAGGCTTTTTAGAAGCACGCAAATGTTGTATTCCTGCACAACACATGTGGGTACTGCATCCTGAACAGTAAATAATTATGCCCCTTTAAATCAAGAAGCCAATCTGTTTTTGAGCTGCGAATTACAATTTTTGGTTATTCAAAGCGTAACATTCATTTTTCTTGTTTTGCTGGGTTTTCCGTTGTTTAATCTTCTGCACGCATTCAAATTGTTGCGGAATCTTGGTTTTACTTCCGGAATGATTCTCTATAACTTTTCACGGATAAGCATTTTGCTCCGTAGATCCAAGGCGTGTCCTCATACTGCATTTTATTTCCTCGCATTCCACTTTTCCATGGTTGTCATGCCGGTAGCCACTGGTGGGAAAGGAAGACAGGGAAAACAGGATTCAAAGCCATTAAAAAATAGCATAGCCCAGTTAAAAAACTATTTAGCTGGTGGACATTCACCCTCCTGTCCCTCATATTTCCTGTAGGACGCATGGCTTTCCTATCCTTGCCGAATTCTGCCCTGTCCCTCTCATCTCAGGCGTAGCTCAAGATTATTGGTGTTATTTAATGTCGAGAAAAGCTGGTCTGTTCAGGATTGGAATATTTTTTTTTCGTAAGGTGGTGTCAAATGTTTTCAACAACATTGTGTGGTACCTCCAACAACGATGATTGTGGATGCAGCCATATTTTGTATTTGTGAATGAGTTGGATGTTAATGATGACATTATAATTGTACGCTTGTGATTGGCACAGCCGGCAGCGTGAGCATTTAGCGTGACATGCAATGGTAGAAGTTCGAACATGTGCGTCAATAACCCGGGTGACATTCCGCTGACATATGCCCTGCTTTCTTAGCGCAAGTTTCCAACGAAATGAGCATCCAAGTATACAGTGTTTCCCAAAGCCAAAGTACCCTTCGAAATGAGCCACTGTGCCAAACGCCGTAGGGGAGAAATCATAGCCATAGTGCGGTGTGCCGTGCAGTGCGCGTGGCATAGCCGCATATATGCATATCCTTTTTGCAAAATATAGGGTTTTAGGTTTTCACGCCATTTATGACGCAAACATTTTAGCCATATAATGCATTGAGGACACTACAAAAACGCACATGTCGGAACAGTCAAGCAGATGGAAAGTATTAGTTTCGTAATGGTGAGCAGTGGGTCGAATGAGGCTTCTCCCATCGGAGCGGCTGTCTTAAATGGATATTCTAGATTATTCAGATGGACTTCGAGAAAACTACTTTTACCGACCCTCGTCTGATCCACCTATGAGTGAAAAGTGCGAAGAGCTAGAATACTTCCTGAAGCAGACAGCGCTCAGTAATGCGATTCAATATTTCCTTTAGAAATTAATTATCAGTGCCTATCTGCGCAGCAGTGATATGGACCAGTTCCAGAAAATGCAAAGCGATCCAGCACTCTGTGATTGGATTGGACTTCTAGTCCCGCCCATCGCATGGCGTCGTATGCGTTTCTCATTGCTTCATCGTCACGTGAACTTGCATAATTTCCGTACCACGTGGTCGCGATCACTTTCGTGTGAAGGTATGTACAAAGTGAGCCGTCTGTTATCGAATAAACTCGTGGGACTCGGATGACTCCGAAGAAGCGCAAGATTTCTGTCGGTGCTGGCTGCACATGTGTGCCCTGTAGCGTGGGCTGGTTTTTGGTGAGCGTGTGATACTCGTAAATAGAAGCTTTAGACTTGCGAGAACCATCTTTAAAATTGACTCACGAGAAGGACTCGCCCGAGCGAGGTCGTTGCCGGTAGGTATCACGCCAAGCAGTTGGAAATCTGCTTAGAGGTAACGGGTAGCGGGTGGGCACAGTTGTGGCCATTCGGGCGGTGAGGAAACGGAGGTGGAAATCCCACCCGTAAAGAATCTAGCCCCTACCTTCCCTCCGCCCGTAATGCTGTCGCACTGACGACGGTAAGGAAATCATGTTTTACGCCAGACACAGCAAAACTTCCACGAAATATAGTTTGGCCGCACTCTGACGTACACTGCTGTCTACGTCCACGCATGCTGACCTACAGTTCTGTCTACCACGGCAGGAGGGTTAGAAACTAACTGGACACCTTGCACAGGGGTGGTAAAAGTGTACTTTTTGTCGCCGACCACATTTTGGGGGGAAAAATTGTCGCCAGTAGCGTAAAGCAGTACCATATGACAAGATGGTCATTCGGCTCATGCCCAGTAGCGTCATCAGTAATCGGCCTATCATCGAAAGTCTCTTTCATCACTGCAATTTTCAATATCATGCACATCACCAAAACGTTCAGTCATACACTGCCCTTGAACAAATGTCAGAATAATTGCCGCCGCTAGAAAACCAGACGCACCTGCTCTAAACTCATGAGGTAGTCCAATAATAGCAGGAATTTTATCCAACCTCGAGACTTACCGGGGCCTCACGTTTAAACTCGATCTACGGCTGGATTTGCTTTCTTCGACCGCAAAAAAAAACAATTGAAGACCTCGACAGCCATGGCAGCAGAATGTATGGCAGATTCCGAACCAGTAGCTGGCGGCACTGGAGATGACGTCGGATACGGGGGCTTCTATGAGGTCATGCCCCTTATGAAAATCACGCGTGCGCTTCGAACCCCATCTCAACCGTCATCAACCTATCCACCATACCCTAGGCGTGCTCCAAGCCTGGC
Source organism: Pollicipes pollicipes (assembly GCF_011947565.3). NCBI lineage: Eukaryota > Metazoa > Arthropoda > Thecostraca > Pollicipedomorpha > Pollicipedidae > Pollicipes > Pollicipes pollicipes. Next base: position 38,661,043 of record NW_023596136.1, read on the forward strand.
GCGGCATGGTTTGTCTGGTGGGCGCCTTTCGCCGTGCCCCAACTAAGTTGCATCGAATTTTTTCACTGACTTCACATCAGGCAGATAGCTCTTTTTGAACAAGTTACTCGCCATGACAGGCAGGAGGGGGACGGTGGGCGGTGCGACACCCCCTCCCCATTACAGTTTTCAGAGGATACCAATGCGGTATATTGTGCAGTCTTGCTCAAGTCTGGTAGCCTCTGGGGCATCCATTGTGCGCATGTTGACACCAGAAAAGTGCCACTAGCAATTCTACTTTCAAAGACGTGATGTTTTTTAAGACTACTGCGACACGATTCAAGGCCAGTGGATGAGGCGGGGGTCAAGCGACGATTTTGCGGACCGCTCGCGGAGGGTTAGCACTGTTACATGAACGAAGCCCTACATTATAAAGATTGGCCCCAAATACAGGTACAACTGCATGCCATTTGCCATTGCCATGCCATTTCTGGGGCGCTACTCATTATTTATGTCGGGATCGCGCCCCGTCAGCGCTGATTGCTTCCTCCCCCATTCACAATTTCTGACTGGAACATTAAACAATATGTGAAATAAAAGTTTGTTATAACACAAAGCCTTCTCTGGACTTAATTTATTGACCATGGTCCGTCGGTTGCCGTTTCCCTCTAATTATGTATAAAAATTAGCACTCCTGTCATTATGCCACCACCACACAAACTACATTGATTCTTAGTATCAGTGTAGGCTGCATGTAAGGAAGTCTGTCTGCCTTCACAGCCTGTTCATAAATGCACGCTGTTATTATGCTAATGGTTACATCAGGGCAATTTTAGAAATAAATGTTAGCGAAAACAGTAATGAAACATACCATATTTGCATCCATGCAATGCTCACAAGTGCAAAGAAAATACGCACTTGAAGGAGCATTGCAGAATGAATTGCTTCTAGAGCTTTCATGTGGCAATAGGGGTGCTATCGTCAGGAAATAGCCAACATTGTCTTCAGAGACAACCAAATGCTAACCTTTCACTGACCTCATAGGACAGTTAGACTACAATACCATAAAACCACCTGCTATTTGAAGTAACACTTGGTAAAGGGGAGATGGCAATGAAACCTGCACCCCCTCCCCCTCCCTTTGCCTACATTTCCTACACCACTCCACTTCTCTTTCATTGATTTCCCATGGCCTACAGCATTGGGTATCACATCTATTTTCAGGAACCAAGACTCATGTTAGCAAAAGGTTGAACTGCTAATAATTGCTTAAAAGCCATCAAAGCATTGATGATGTGAATGCATTTCAATCAGGGGCATAGTTTTTAAAGATAGCTTTGAGATCAGTAAATACATTATGCAATGTACCCCCAAAATGTGGATACCTCCCAGATTAACACACATCTTCACAAACTTAGGGGGAGGTGAGGCCCGGAGCTGAAAAAGAAAAAGGAACGCCTCTGATTTAAAGATGTATGTGACTGGTAATCATTCTCAATCAGGACAAGCGCAAAAGTGCCATAAATTGGTATTTCAGAGCCATTGCCAACTTTTACTCTCCTCCGTAAGGCATGTCCGCAGGTTTTACAACACCCGACTTTCTATTTGCCTGCCTGCAATGCAGAGACTATGGCAGACAGACCGTGACTGTGCAGAGACCAACAAAATTCGGGCATGGTTACACCAGATGTCGAAGCTATTCTCAAAAAACCAAGGGGAGCATCCACATATAACGATCAGGGTTAAGAAGTGTGGTCACAAAAGTTAAACTGCGGTCTGCTACATGTTTCTTTTCAGGAGTTTGGTGGGCTGTTCACTTATTTTCGACGACCATGTAATCCCAAGTGCTCCTTTTCGGCCCACGTTGATGACATTTTGAAATGACATATTCAAGATTCTGAGTTGAGATCCCGATACACCAATCCGAGTCCCAGGGATTTACAGGAATGGAGCCCTCCCTGTCCTGCATTTTGTTTGTCGCCATGTCCGGGTGAGCTGGAAGGGACGTAACTTTAAACCTAACGAAATCAAACCTGACTAAAAGTCGTTTTAAATAAAACGCATATCATATATGCGTATTTGCTTCTCATTTATTCGGTAGCCTTCCTTTTGTCAACACATGTTCACACCGTATTTTTTTGTCATAGCATGGTCCCTGTGTGAGGCAAAGGCACAAAAGAGCTGCTTCATTTTAACAGCGTCTTATTACACATCGTTACAGCCAAAAAGCCAAAAACGGAAACAAGGGGACAACATTTTTTGGTTATGTTGATGACCAAGGTTTTGGGCAGACAGAACATATATAACGGAAGCAACAAGTGCAACTCGAAATTAGTGAAGTATTTGCCATTGATGTGATCTTCCAGTTATCCCCTCGGGATACATTACTGGTCATCATGCTGGCTTCTAAAATGACTGCGATATGGAAAATTCCAGCTCTCACTGGTCCTTAGGAATCCAGGGAGTCTAATCGCCGCTTGGATAATTGTTCACACAACAAGCACGTTGCCAACACACAGGCTGCTACAAAAATCCAGAAACATCAGTAACTATGGCCTGCGCTCCATCTTGCCAATAAACTGTGCTCTGTCTCGTTACTAAGGCCCCAAACGTGGCGCGTGGACAACAGTCGGCTCGCTGCCGTAGCCCTTACCCCTCTGGCATCGATCCGGCTGTGTCTCGCGCCGCTCCAGCGACGCTGCCGCTTCGAATTCCTCCAATTAAGGAATCGGGATTTTCTGCTCGGCCGGACTGGCATCATATCCAGAGCGTGCAGGCCCTTGCAGCTGGAGCCGTCCGAGCGTTTCGAACCGCCGCGCTTTGGGGGATGGCGGGAATGGTGGGGAAACGAGGCTAACACAACTGGTGGCATGTGGCATTTTTCCGCATGTGTTGAGAAAAAATTATACCGCACCTGCACGTTCATGTATTTTAGGGCAAATAAGTTATGGATGTACTTCACCAGATCGTCCATGTACTGGACTCCAACGCGGGCTGACAGTGGCAATGACGAGCTACATGATGGTAAAAGTTTTGATAAAACAGACCTGTACATGATTTTTCTTGTTTTACTACGAACATGACGACGACGATACAGGCTAAATCCTTTCGACACGTCAAATGTACCTGTTAAACTCCCATCCAAACCGTGCCTGAAGGATTGGTCCCACCCGTAGCGGGATGTGCTCTCTCGAGTAACGCTCGCAAGAGCCCGCAAGACCTTGGCTATGTCTGTGCCGGAAGCATCAGCCTGCGCACCTGCGAAGTGTCCGGCCCTGGCCACGATCAAAGAAGACTGAAATTTCCTTCTCTTTATAAAAGCGCTAAACGCATTCCTGATACGCATGCACGCACAATGCAATGCGACAAGTTCCCCAAGCCTGAAGTTTCCGGTACGGGTACACATTATAAGGCTCGAGCGCATTAACACTGCCTTGCGCGCGAGGACTCTGTCCGGCCAGGGGTGCATGTTACGTTCAGTGGCACAGCTGAAATACCACTACAGTGTAGGCCCATTTCATACTGTGTTTCAAAAATATCCGCAATAAGGGACACGAACTCACAGAGATGATATATACAACGCCGTTAAATGAAATGAAATTGCAAAAGCACCAGCTTTAAACTGTCTTGATTAGTCCCGTGCATGGTGTGCATGCTAAGAATCGCGCATATTGCATCACTGCCATCCGTCGGAGGAGGTCAGACGTCATCGCGCTGTTTGCTATTTGGGGCCTGAGTGGCCAAAAACCTTTTTTGCAAAGACGCACCGAATGCATTAAGCCCTACGCGGAATTTGCCAACGTTTCAGGGACGGGAAGTGCAGCCCGTGGCGATCGGCGTGTTTAAATATAGTTAAGACTCGTGAAGATAAGGAGCGTGAAGCGAACGCTAGGTCGGGTGGTGCCGTGAGCTGCCGGATAAGCTTAAAACGCGTTTACGAGGACACGCTTTAAGCAAACGCCAATTTGTATGTATCACACAAAGCTCGTGTTAAGTGCTTTGATCGTGGCCAGATAAATCCACGATGAGCGTATAACTTAACATGACACATACAGTAAGAATGATTACTGCTCCGCTGTTGGCTGCATAGCCCCTTTGGCGGACGGTCGCCACGGCAACGATGACGCCATACGCTATCTCGGAGAGCGACCTGAGCGGTTGACCCGAACCGGCTGACCGCTGAGCAATCAATCTTAAGCAGCTGGCAACAGCTAACAAGTTCGAGAAACCACGGAGAGAGTTTTGGCATGCCTCCTCTTCCTGCCTTGATTAGGTCTTCCCGCATAACAACTTTAAAGTTGTGACACTAGACAAACCGTAAAACATCTGAGTTATCATATCAGAACGTCAATCTGGCGAACACACTCGTTATTGACATGTGCGGTTGCATTCATACGATCTACTAATTCCTTCCCATTACCACACATGTGTGTGTGTGCGGACGGGGGGGGGGGGGGCGGAAACCAAAACATGCAGCAGTCGTAGCTGAATTTTTCATTTGACTTGTTACTTAAACGACTGAGACATTGGCGAGCACTCATAAGCTATGGTCTTCTTCTTCTGTCTCAAATACGTGGATGAAATTATCATTACACATCGATGGCACTATAAAGGTCGACACAAAAAAATCGATTGTTTGAGTCGAAATCGGCTGGACGTGGTAGACTTTCGGCGTAGTTACGTCCACCACTGTTACCATAATTTTAGCCCATCTGCAAACTATTTGCCGCAGGTGCGTAGCTTATTCACAAATTATACGTGGATTTGAAAACAAAGCAAGTGAAAAATGGATGCAGTAGGTATGAGTTCATGCCTCTTGCAACCTGTTTGCGAAAAATTATTTCAGGTCAAAACCTTCAAATCGATTGCTGATTTTTCCGAAAATCTGGTTAGGTGGCCTGTCAAATGTAATAAGCTATTGTGAAGCTATAGCGTGATGACGCAGCCATAGCTAAAGACATTGTCGATACTCACAGCGCTGCTAATGGTAGTAGTCTCTGCAATATTGCGTGCCCTCTTGAGCAATGAGTTGTTCTAAAGGTTCAGACTCATTTCTTATCAGCTGCTACATCACAATCCCGAGCCAAAGCCGTATCGTAGTCGGATGAAAATCTGGCTTGTTGGGATAATGACCAAGGTTCCCATTCCTCTGCCTATATATCCTCTGTTCTGTAATCTTATTAAGTTTGGGAGTTAGAAGCTTTCACCAAAAAACCACACATCCCAGATTTCTTCACAAACCTAGTCCAGCCATCACCACTCCCAAGCCGTCACCAAAGCATTGGGCCCTTTGCAAGATTTGATGTGGAAGTACCGTTAGCATTTTTGTAAAAGTGTGCGGTGCGTAAGACCGTAAGGTGCGCTGCATGCTCTCATCGCATATATGGGGCATAATAAGGGTGGTGTTCGCTCGCTCCAGTTTGGTCCACCCAACATTCTGGGCCTAAGAGGTGATTCTAAGCCTTCCAAAATGCTGCTATCAACGTCAGGAGATGTTGCAAAGTTTCAAACTGTCAGTGAAGGTTTCCACCGAAATTTGATGGATGCATACAATACCTGTAGTTCAATTTGCTGTTGGAAATTGTTTTACAGGATGGCCTGAGTCTCAGTCCGGATCAGTTATACCAAACGAGATCATACCAGACCACAAACAGAGGTCATGTAATGTTATTAACGGAACCAAGCGAAATAGGAGAAACAAATCAGGTTTAACAGTTTGCCAAATGTTATCCCTTTCAATAGTGCATTTGCTAGTGCACGTCGTATCTTATAATACCACCATTGGTCAGTAGATTATCTCCTAGGATCGAAATCGGTTTTGTTATTTCCTCTTTGGACCTGCGGCCGCGGGCTGGAAATTTCATTAACCAGATTCTTGAAAAATTGTTTGAGTATAAATGTAGTATGATTTCACCACGCGCGTCAATAGCTGGAAAGAAGTTTAGGGCTTAGTATGTGGTTGAAGTAATTGGAAAGAAGTAACAAAAAAGCACTTGTTTTGCTTCGCTTAGATTATGATATCAGAAGAAGACCGTGAGGAAAATTAAAAGTTTATCCAGTCTAGCTTTAGTTTACAGACGCCATTTACGACCATTATCCTTCCAGGCATTAGTACTTTTTGGAGATACAACATTCTACCTCCAATGTCATTCATCGTGGAACGCTGCTCTAAATGGCTGCAAAGCGTGCAAGACAGTAGCTACAGTCAGATAATTTTACAAATTCCAGTCTATTTTTGTCCGAATAACTGCTCTGCGTAACTAGGTAAAGTACTTCGGCCCACGGCCAAAAGCGTTATCCCGGCATTAAAAAGCTTGAGGCGGAATGCTACGCATCACGCACGAGCTAATACAAAACAAATGCCTTAGCACGTGAAGCATATTTCACCCTAGCACTCTAAACTCTGAAAGACATTCCTGACCGCAAATGAAAAAATTTCACGCACAGTCACTCGATAAAAATACGACTGAAATTTGCAGAAAGCGTTCCCGACAGCAGCAGCTGTTATGGAAGTACTGTAACCACTCCGGGTGGCGTTTGGTGATTAATGAGATTTGTGGTAAAAAGGTGTATTTTCGAAAGATTCTGGTGATGATAACGGCCACTTGCTAAGTCTGGACTGAATTAGCTCTCTTACTGTCTCATCGTGATCTTCTCTGATGTCGTAACCCATGTATGGTTGAAAATAATAGCCGTGCATTCCACCACACTCCGTTATAAAATAGCATTTGGTGGGAGGCATACTACATTTGGGCAGGAACTATTTTCCAGAATCTCGGTCGCTGTAGAAATTGTGGAACTGTAACAGCAACCTCGAAGTTACAACAGCAGAAGTGACGACAGCGAACTAGATGACAAAAAATTATGCTACCATCCCGTGCAGAGCTGCATCTTACGCAAGAGGAAAACCCAAAGGACATTCCATGAATATGGTGAATGTCTGTTCTTACTTGCATACGTTCTTGCATGCAGTGGTCAGTGCCCGATGCGGCAAGTAAACCAGGGGGTACCGGTTTAATGACGTTATCATGTAGGTTACCAATGTAATGGTTATGTAACCAATAGCTCTTTGATGATGTAGTTTAAGTGTATTTCCTTGCATAATGAATGCCAATTATTTTTGTCGGAAAAAACCGACTCATCGCGCCCGCAGCTCAGAGCGCAGGCATGCGTGGTTATGCTTTGAGCCACTAGCAAAACGAACAAATCACATCAAATTTCCTTTACTGTGAATTTACCAATCAAATTCCGTATGTCCTTTCTGCAATAAATATCTACGCGAAGCGCCATTCCACGAAGAGTTGAAAACATCCAAGAAATCAAACGTTCACCGCCGTACCATCTCGAGTCTGCTACAATGGACCACTGCGCCGTACTTACTAAGAAACACTACCAATACAGGCTGCCGGCCCAAGGGGTTTCCACTGATGTCTTGAAGCGCTTTGAATAGCGCAAGTCTCGCCGACCGCAGGCCGGAACCCACGCGCAGCTCAGCCCTATATACGTCTTCCACCCAGGCGCAATCTGTGCCGCAGCAAGGCGGCGAAGTTCACCTGAATGCCGCCAAAGCACTGAATACTGCACCACCGGGCGGACGTGACAAGGAGCTGAACGGGCCGCGAGTGCGGCGATCCCGCGGCAGCGGTTGCAGCAGGCCGCCGCGCTGCGACGTCGTACCCCGAAGCGGTCACTGAAGGCTGAAGGCTGCGGCTGAAGGCAATATGCGCGTCAGCCTGGCGCCGGGGGCGGCTCCGGCACAGTGACGCCAGGCTTCGCCTGCGCTGAGTGCTGGCGAGAGTTCAGTGTCATGGGACATGTCCATACGCGGGCGCAGTGATGGTGAGAAGCTTCAGCACCCTAAGACAAGACTACATGTGCACGGTGTATCGGCGAGCAAGACGAGCGTCCCTTGGTTGAAAGGCATTTGTGAACATGCGGCCTGTTCCGGACGATCGCTTGTGAAATAGCTTGACTGCGCGGCTCAGCTCGATGTGCCTTTTAACGCTACGTCAAATCGCCGACTGAACGGTTCGTGGCGACACCCTGCTATGATGGCTTATGACCTGACCACAAGCGCGGCCAGGCTCTCTCGGTAAAGAGAGTGGGGGGGGGGGGGGGGGAGGGGAGGGGGAGCACCAGCGTTGACGGAGGGATCCTGCTGGGCAAGCTCTCATATCTCCTTTCATCGTCGGAGGGCCTCGACCAACGCAAGAGGTCACCTGAGCTCTGAGAGCCAGGAAGCGTCCCTGTTAAAAGATGTGGTCCTGGCCGTTGGGGCGGTACCGGCTAAGTACTGTCAGATCTTGATCGACACAAGCGAAAATAGGCCAACGCGAATCGCTGGTCCCAGCCGTGTCCTGCTTTGGAAAGAGGCCTCAGGCCTTACGGGAGATGAGCCTAGGGCTCAAACCGACACCGAGTCGATTGTTCGGTGTTCGTGGCCTCGCGCTAACCTATAGGCCAGCATTGTCCCAGGAGACCCAATCGATGCAAAATGCCTTCTGACCGACATTGCAGGGTCCGAGTTTACTGGCCAAAGTTCTTAATACGACCTGGCCTGCTCAGTGACCTTTTGGACCCTTCAATCGGGGCTTTTATCGTCGGTCTTCTAAGGGGCCATTTGGACCTTTCGGACCTAACGGGGATGGACCGCGTGGTGACCGTTGTGCTCCCTCCCCCTCCCGCCCCCCCCCCGCCGCTCAGAGAGCATCAAAGTGCGCACACAGTGGAGTTTATAATGCATCAAAGTAGAACTCAGACACTGTGATAGCAGTTTTTAACAACAAATGAGAAGGATGACGATAGAAATTCAATTTGTCTGTCACCGAAAAGATGCAGATTTCAACTTTCTACTTCATGCCATTAGTCGACAGGGCTAGTAAGATGCCCCTTTTTCTGAAAGTCTCACGTCTTTTATTTGCATGCATCAACCGATAACTTTGCACTGACAGGGCAAGAAATGCTGGATGTTTCAAAGCATGGGAACCGTTAGTTCATTGCAATGCACATAAGCTGAATCGTCATTCCACTGCGTCACATTTGCCACAATGCCATATTTTCCATTGAAGAACCAGTCAGCCTCCCGTATGGTGTTTACGGTCCTTAGTAACTAAGCTATGCGACCACACCACATAAAATCACATGGCAGCTTTAAAGTGATTCCCTTTTCTCTCTTACCATCATCAACGTTCCAGCCCACAACCATCGCCGCGGCTTTTATGTGATGGTATGAAAGTAAGGAAAGCAACAACTTTTTGCTCGTGAATATTTGCCCCCGGGTTGAAAAAGTGCCTTTTCTGTAACCGACGATATTTGGAATCGTCCGAATTGTCACCTGGAGTCACATTTTTTTTTTAATCGCTACAATATATCTGTAAATGCAATGAACCACAAAAAGCAAAGACAAATTGAATGCAATGCGCCATAATAATCAAACATTTCCGTTTCGGGAATTCATTTCAACTAAGGTTTTATCTCCTGGCCATCAAACACTGAAGGAATTTTGAAATCAACCTAACAGAATTATCAGATGAAAGCATACTTAACATAGCCTGCCTAAAGACGTATGGTTTTCAGTTCAGTTAGGGGGAGGCGGGATGCAACCTCCTAACCAAGTATGTAATTTCCTCTTTCTAGTTATCAGTTTTATCCTTCATTTTTCAGTGATCACAGTTTGAGGTTCACCCCCAAAACCTAATTTTACGAAACTATACCCCTGTTGCCTGTTGCAAACCTGGGGAGAAAACTGTTCTTCGTGCATCTCGGGGGTGGGCTCGGTCGTTTTTCTTCCTGCACCTCCCGCGTTCCCCTTCCACCTCACCCCCCCCCCTTCCCTGCATTTTGCAAAACTGCATCTCTGTGGTCCTACATTTACGGAAAACATGGTTCCTCAAGCACCTGAAGCAACATCACTTTTGCTTTCGAGACGTCATGGTGCAATCAGCTGAGAGTGTCGACGGCCTTCATTATCTTGGCATAATCATGCCCGGCGCAGAACTCGCACTTCCAAACATGATCCCAATTATTTAGAGCAAAACCCATACGACATTGGCATCAACAGATGCAAACGACATTTTTGAACACCTCTAGCACCTTCACCTGACTATGCATGCAAGGTGGATGACAATCATAGGTGTCAATTTCTCAAAATGATTGGAGACGGCAGTGTCTTGGAAGTGGCCATTACAAGACAAGTACGAAAAACTTTTTGGACATAGTCCACGTATGTTCTCGTTTCTGTCCACCCATTACAAGTATGTATATCTATAAACCACACCTACCGGATATTTTTGAATGCTAATGTACGTAGCCACAGCAGTTACATGTGGGAGGCCGGCAGTTTGCATCAGCTTCGTGTAAACGTGCTTGTTTTGTGAAACCGAAGGGGTGTAATGGCATGTCCCTTGCGAACTGAAAAGTACAGCATGTGCACAATTTACCATCACGTTCTTCTGCAGTTGTTTGGTGTATATATTTATGTGTTCATTACAATAGTGTCCGCAATATGTCCGGCATTGCTTCCCATTTATACGAAGCTTCTCGACATTCGAAAGCTGTCATTGATAACCCATATGCATTTCAGTTAATGCAAAACAAAATGCAAACACATCTCCATACATCATTTCAGAAAATGGTTCTCAACCTTTCCCCAAAACGCTTAGGCACATGCCCTGCTCTTGATAATATCTTTCCCTGGTCAGTTCATCAAACACGCATGGAGAGCCAGCTGTAATTCAGGGAGACACTGTTCCAAGTTGTTGCACCACTGAGGGGAAAGCGACTCTAAACCCGCTTTAGTTCAAATGTATAGCAACTGAAACGACCATGTCAATGCCACGCGCAACGCGTTGTAAAAGCGTTACTAGTGGAGCTGGCTCCTCAGTGACCATACTCGCCTGGGAAGGTTCATCCTTTGTTCAGAACCCAGAAATGAAAGAATCACATGACATAGCTTTGACCCGCGAGCTCTCAAGTCTTAAAACAAAAACCAGAATGCCTAGCGTTGCAGTCTCTGCATGCCGCGTGGCGTTTGTCGCCTTGCTAATATTAGGCTGTGGTCGGTAGGCGGATGAAAACGGCAAAGTTTCTGAAAGAATGCACCTGTAAACGCTGAGGGATGTCAATCCCTGCGTGTAGAACGCGGTCCGGGGGCATGCTTCTCCAGTGCAATTTACAAATCCATAACAGGAACGGAGGTGCTCACAGCGCTGAGAACCGGTGCTGGTCGTTGATTTTGGTGCTGGACATGTAAGCAAAATATCCCTTTTCTTACTGCCGACGCTTTTGATCTGTTCAGGGACATTTTCAAAATGCTACATGGAAAGTTTACTTCTTTGTCTAATTTTCAAGCCGTGTGAATTTCTTTTGAAAGACTTTCGGACGCATTATTTCATGACGGTTGTTCCCGAGCGTCAGGCGCCCGTTGTCCGGTGCTGGCCCGCCATCGTCACTCAGTTTTATAGAAACTACAACCTCAGCCACCGGTGCTCTTGCTTCGAAGATTGCGTGTATGCAGGCTCAAGATTTGTGAAGCAATTTGTGTGACATATTGCTCCGGAACTAGGATGAAGTTTGGTTTCTTTTTTTGTTGCTTTTTTTGCTTTGCCTTCTCATGTCAAAATTTGCTTAAAAACAATTATTTGGTCGGTTTCCAAATTGTTTTGATGTTGGAGAACTACTTACATCTTAAAGCCAATGTGACAGTGATAATGATGATATATGAAAATAATGGTGTAGACCGTCATGCGCTTAAGACCTGCACGGTACGCGCGGTTCAAACACAAGCTGCATTTAGTTGGCCTAGTGTTTCCTTTTTTGCGCATATACATTTGAGGCGGGGGTTCAGAAGAGCAATTAAGTGAATTAAGGACAGTGTTCCACATTTGTATGGGGTTTGGAAATGAAGTAGTCTTTTGAAGATCACTCGGTGCAGTTCACGGTGCTACCCCACTTGCGACCTTGAACCTTCTAGTTTTTTAACTTAACGCACGCCAAAATTTGTGACTTCTTCGTGCCGGCTATTTCAAGGGCATTTGGGCATGCATGACGCGATAGTAACCCCATTCAAATCCTGCAAGCCCATAGGCCACGCGGCACTCAATGCCAACAAGATGGCGCCCGTTGAGTTACTCAGGCCTGGCGTCCGTGACCATGATTTACAACTCTATTGAACATTAACTAACTCTTGCTAAAAATTGGGCGCGCTATGCAATTTTCTATCACGAATCACGTTTCGTGTTATGTAATATGAGAAGTTGGACGTGTTAGCAGTTACTACGGAAATGAGACTTATGATTGAATAACTTAAGAATGGCGTCATAACTGAGTATATAAATACGAGTAACATTCTTAAACTCAGGAAACCATGTGCAAAAACATTGCGAGCAACGGCCAAAACGGGAGCACATACCGATGTGTGACTCAGCGAACACTTTCAGCACCGCCACTGCCATCTTTCGGCGAGTTAAAGTACTACATTTGAGGGCTGGGTGGCAATCTTGCGCGGTTAGTTTGGCAGCAACTTAACGTCATGCAAACGTTATATCTCTCAATCAACTAATGACGTATTGGAAGCTATGTTTGCTTAATTCAGAAACTTTGTCATCTAGAGCAGTCTTTTCATCTTAAAAATGTACCAATGCTTACAAGTTGGCTAGTTCCATCACATCTGATGTTGATTTCAGTAGTTTCAAGAGTCGAACATTCCCTTAAAGGCGGCATTAGGGGGGGGGGGGGGTCTGAGGTACTCCTAAAGCATACAGAATGACATCCCTGGATGGGCATCCGTGTTTTTGTTGGCCTTTTTCTTCTCTTTATTTTCTATAAGAGGTCTGATTTTTATCCCCCCTATTTCACACCAAGGAAACACATGGCCTTCTCCGAGCACGGGGCCCAGTGGGCAGAACACTACGGACATGTTACGCTTCTCGGCCAGGGGCTGAAGGGTCGTTACGTTCCAGTCCGGGGTCCCTGCCGGCTGCCCGTCTGGCGAAACAGGGTCTGTATGTACAGGACTGTATGGGGCTTTCTGATGAAACTGCATGTTCAGTGGTCGCCTCTCTGGCGCCAGAGGGCCCCCTGACCCGAAAATGTGTGCCTGGATCGGCGCAGGGATTCTCATTGACGCAAAACGTACCCCTTATCGACGCAGGTGTCCAATTTGGCACAGCGATTCCAGTTCATATAACGGGCCTTTGGCTGAAATGGGATTGAGAGCTGCAGTGAAACCCCTGACCGACTGAAACACCGACCTGACCTTTTGCCTCCTTGCGGACTCTCGTCGTAAATGATCATACCCGCTTTGGCAGAGGTCCCGGACCAACGTAAGAGGTCCTCTAGTATTCTGGGTTCAGTCTCTGTCCCGGCTCTGCAGGTGTTACCCTGGCCGACTCAGAGCCCCTTACTATCAAATCCCTCTATTAGGCACTGTGGGCCCCTGACCGATCCAGGGTCGTTATTGTTTAAAGGGTCCCGGGCCAATGCAAATAGGGGGTTCCAGCCGTTTTCCTTGCTTGGGACATGGACTTGTAGGGTCCAGATCGACACGGCGCCGACTGTTCGTTGTTGGTTGTCTCTGACCAAACTAAAGGCCCTTGTCGTCCTATGACGTCCCCAAACGGTGCAAGAGACTCCCTGACTGACATTTCAGAACGCACTCCTGCAGAACGGGGTCGTTAATGTGACCTCCAGGGAGCTCTTCGTACCTTCCAATCAGGCACTTCATCGAAGGCCCTTCTGCGGACCCTCTCCAACACTGCCTCAGGCTGATTCCGAGCTCCTTTCCATACATGACCCTTGTCATGCGCTGCAGTCCTCAGATCGATACAAGGGCCCTTCATTGTCTCAGGAGCCCCGGCCGATGTAAATCGTGGGCACCGGTCTTGTCCCTGCTAAGGAAATGAACCCTCATTCCCGAGCTTGGCGCTGGAGTAATCTGGCCGCCAATCCGTCACGCGTCATGGTTGTTAAGCCTCGACCGCAGGGGTGTAGTTTTGCGAAATACGCTTGGGGGGGGGGGGGGGAGTGAGCGGGGAAGCCCTTACTCTAATTACACCAAAAATAGATGTCTTCCCGATTTGACCTGCTTTCCTCTCAACCTAATCGAGCTTGATTCACAGCCAACTGAATAGGAAACTACAACACTGCTTTAATACGTTTCTCTCGCTCTGCCTCGGCGGAAGATATTGTCGTCGGGCATCATTATTCTATTGTTTGGCGTCGATCGTCGAAACCATATTTCGGTAGTTGACATAGGGTCGATGCTGTCTGGCTTCAGACGATTTTGAATGTGATTTTGGGAATGAACAGCGTAAATTGATGTGCGCGACTTAATTTTCGTGCACATCAACTTACACATTAGCATGAATTGCTTACTTCCGTCGCAACTAAGCTGCGACGAAAACCTTTGGATGATAGCCGTAAGGCAGGCTGTAAACTGCGACCCAGCAGTCGCGTTAGACACGTTCGACGCGGCTAGTGCTGTTTTGGTGGTCATTATCGGACGACTGTCGCTATAGGTTTAGTCGGCTGGTGTCGATCATCAAGTTTTCATAACTGTTCCGTCGAATATTCACGTCGAATTGGACGTTGGCACATTTCAAAGGTTCATTGGAACGTTGCCGACTTAAGATTTGTTCACGTTTCTGGGCGCCAACACTTGACCGGACTTGTTTTCAATTGCCGATGAGACATCGTACCGTATCGTGACAAAAAAGCAACTGGCTGAAACCTGTGAAAGTTTAAACATCATTGAATAATGGCCAATCACTCAGACAATAGCACAAAACGATACCAGAGCCAACAAGGCATAGTAATCATGCAAAAAAGAGCATACATCATGGAAAAAAGAAGATTCTCGACTAAACACAGTACGAACGCGGAGCTTTTACAGCATGATTACATCAGTCAGCTGCATTTAAGTGAACGTGACCTCGCAGTTTTCAATTCCTTTGTCACTTTACCCGTGAAGCAAGTAGTAGAAACTTTCTTTAACACGCGCCGAGCAACCGCTTGGATACCCTTCGCTCGGGTTGGGGGTCAGTTTGACACCCCCCTGAGATCTCAGGTATTAAGAGGGCCAAAGACACCAAATCTACAGGGTGGATTTGGCCTATACGTAAACTCACTTAGGTCAAAGTTTGGTCAAGCCTTCTAGGTCACGACTTTCGGGTCAAACAAGGTCAAACTTCAAGCTGGTCTCTAAAGTGCCCCCAGAACCTACGCACCTGCTCTAAGAAAAAGTTCAGGTGTTCATTCAAGGTCAGTGACCTTGGTTGACCTTTTCAAGGCCATGGTGACCAAAATCATGCAAGACTGCTTTGAGGTTTGCATTTGAACACGCGACAATGACTAGGCTAGGCAGTATGTCCTAAAAATTGCCCTGGATCATTTTAGGTCAGTGGCCTATTCTGACCTCTAGTAAGTTCATGCTAGTCTAATGTGGCTCATGTTATCAGAGACTTCGAAATGAGCACCAGAAACTATTCCAAACAACGAGCCCTAAGGTAATAAAGCAAGTTAGTTTTGACTCTGGTCTGAAATTCATATCTGACCCTAGGTCAACAGAATTTAGTTATCCAGTTGTTGCGTTGCCTGAGAGAGAATCACAGATTTGTATGGTTTCGTCTAACACTTCGTTGTTCCATCAGACTGAAGAATTCTCTTGAAATTGACTTCGCTGAATCCATGGCCTGACTGACCTGCCGTAGGTCAGCGACCTTACAAGGTTCATCCCATTTCTAACACCACACGACCCGCTATTCAATTGTCTACAGCTAATCCAAATTTTCCGCGGCTACGTCGCGTCATTGGCAAACCATTCCGGAAAAACCCTCGGGGGGGGGGGGGAATTTGATCCTTCACCCGAGCGCGTGTTAAAATTTATATAATTTCGATTTTCCATTTGTACTGCCCTGCTCGTTCTTCGCTCTAGAAGGTGGGGGGGGGGGGAGGGCAACGTCACCATTGGCGGGGGACAAATCGGACATGGGGGGGAGGGCAGTGGCACACCCAAAAAATGCAAATCGATACCCGTGATGACAGTAAAAAGCGTTTTGTTTCATGTCTGTCCACCGATCACTGCGATAAGTCTGAAGTGCAACGGCCAATGTTTGAGACCTACACCAGCGATGCTCGGCTTCCTACCTGAAAGCCGCTGTTCCTCTGAGTTGCTCTCAGCAGGAAGCCCCGGATGAATCCTTAACATGTGTCCCTGTAACGACCTCCGTTTACCTCTGAGGCTACAGCTCAGGCATTCACAAACAACAGTCCTACATAAGCAGTGCTTTTCAACGTTGTTACCTTAAAAAAAGACGATTAGCTACGTCATTTCCAGTCAGCTTCTCACGACATTAACACAACCAACAGCAGCCCACAGTTTTGCACTGATCCGAACGCATCGCCGCGGGGGAGCGACGAAGCTCGTCTGTCTCAAATGACACGACGCTTTAAAGCCCTGCGTATCAAACTGATCGCGTTTGTCACAAGATGTTGTGTCCAGCCATGATTCTTACGATCGGTAATAAGCCTACTTATTTGTTTTTGATACTGTTAAGTATGTTAAGCGAATCTTGCCTGAAACATCTGTGAAAAACACAGTTCTGAGGGGCATGGGAAAAGCACTGTTTTCCAACTGATCTGCCACGCAAGCACTGGTAAACTATAGTTTGTGATGCGCTCCTGTCACCTGGTAAAAACTACTCCGATTAAAGCCACTGTTTTTTGTAGCATCTCATGGTTCAACTTGCTCATACAGTGAAACGTCAACGTTTCGACGTGTGCTCAAGCTGCAAGCGTTAGCGAGTACAGACCAATACTAAGCTTTGAGATTCGTTGAGCTGGGGTAATGTATTGCAATATGGTTTTGTCTGTTACAGTTTGTTTTCATTTTCGCAATTTTGTCACTGATTGGTTCGGAAATATGTCCGTTTTTGTCACCGATCACATTTGGTAAATTAGAAGCCTTTTTCACCCCTGCTTTGCTTCTCCAGTGACATCAATGACATTTAGCAATGCCATCAAAAACCGTGACATGTTGTTGCAGGCTACAGGAAAAAAACATCAAAACAAAATAAAGTTGTAAAAATGGTTTCAAGGAACTCTTTCTGCAGTTCACAAAACCTGCAGACTGCGACTTTGACCTTTATCAAATACCCCATTCACGTCACAAGTTGGTATTACTTTTGACCTTTATCAAATACCCCATTCACGTTACTAGTTGGTATTATTTTTCGCACACAGAACTGCATAACAATAGAAATATTGGAAACGCGAACAAATCAGACAGAACAAAAGCCTTTGTGAAAAACTGTGTTGAAAAATAGCAAAAATCGCAGTTAGGGAAAACCGTATTTCGTGAGTTTCCTGTAGATGTGGTGGTAAATTGCACCCTCTCTCCCTAGGCATAAATAAGCAACATCTATGCCACCACTTTTCAGTTTTGAAATGTTGCGCATTTGATGCGCCAGTACCTGCTAGCTGCATTGTCACGCGAATGGAGCTGGCACAATGAAATGCTCACGGTTTCCCATGCATGTTATAATCATGGATATTGGTTGCGATTTGTTGGGTTTGAGTTTTGTATAAACTAAGAAAGGTTGAGTGCATCACACCCTCAAAATAACAGCCGCGCACAGTGTGTACCTGCATTTATATTAATGACCTGCCTACGTGTTGCTCAATTAAATCAGACTATAACTTTGAAGATTTGGGTTGTTAGCCTTGAATGTTTCATGGGGGTGTTTGCTCTTAGCTGTTCAGTTTATGCAACCTGGTTTACTGGCGTGTAATATCTGCCATTGGTTTTCTGTCCCTGAGTTTCTTGCTGTTACAAGAGAATATCTTCGTTTCACGATTGTCTTATGTTTGACAGCACGCTCCGCTTTTGAGATGATTTTAAGACTGAAGGAATGACAAAAAATCCATCTAAATTTGTTTCACCCGCAAAAGCCCGCCAAGCCTGGCCCAAAACTCAGCCAAAAGCGCGCGGGTTTTTGCGGGTCAGAAATTGGCGGGTAGGTGGCCTGAAATGTTGCGTCTCTAGCATGTAGATTCCCAAGTATATGCGGTGTCGTAACTAGGACATACAGGTTCCTAATTATACCCGGTTATTAAGAATATTCGGTGACGTGACGAGTGTGTGTTTCTAGATGTGCCCGGTGACATGAAATGCATAGCGGCATCGATACAACGATGCATTTAACAGTGCCCAGTCTGTTTCCATGTGCAGGTGTGTGAATGGACTTTGATTGGTGGACCAAAGTTAAAATTGCATGCAGCGGTAAGATATTCATGGTTCATTACTACCCAATGGAGCTCGCCGCGCAAACGTTCATCATGAAGCCATTTCACCGTGTGCATTTAGTTTATTTCTGTCGACTGACATGAACTGGAAAAAAATCTTTGTGGGAAGCACATACTATTGAAGAGAAATGCAACCATCCCATTATAGTGAGATTAGTAGAAAAGGTTGACAGCCTTCTAATTTTCTGTTTTCAGAAACGGGCACTGGAAAAATTGGGGTATGCTCACACAGGTTTACAAATTAATAGTATGACGCCGACGGAAACGCGCATGCGCGAGGTAATTCGTGCTCCCGGAACCGTGTATGCACGAGCTGATTTAAGCTCCCCATGCCCCGTCAATAATACAAAAATAACCTGAACACTCGTGGCATGTCAAAATGGGGCCAAAAACGAGACGCTCAAAGCACATTGATGATTGAACACTTCCTTCATTGCAAAATGGAGCTCGACGCTGTTTTCGACGGGCATGCAAGTGGCCTATTTAAGGAGTCGCTTTTATAAAGCCCATAGTTTTTCGTTTTTTTCACGTCGTCGTGGCCTTTAAAAAATGCATGTTAAGAATTAGTAGGCTTAATGGTTTCTAATACTTAAAAATAAAGTTAACCTGACGTAGTTTTAATGTTATCAGGTTTACTGCAAACTGAGGTCATCCATGTCTTTAAAGATCGGACTGCGATACGTCGCTAGAGAGAACACACAAAAAGGGTGATGCCATGTACAGCCGGCATTTGCGTCGGCACTGAAATCGAAATATCTTTCTCTTGTCATGCTTTGAATTATGTTATGTTATCATAGCTATCCAACTTCTGCTGGCAACCTTCCGGCTGGTGCATGCACAAATTTTGTTACAAAGGAGGAGAGGTAGTGAAGGAGGCCGTCCGTGACAATAGTACTGAGCTACGATGACACACAATTTTGTCCAGGCGGTTCTGGACCGGCTGATTATTGCCCACAAGTTGCTATGGCATTTCTGCAGACAGCACGTGGTGCGAAAGACTCAAGTGACGAGGGTGTTGCCCGGTACCGAGATATGGCGGAAGAGTGTCGGCTGCTGCAATCTGTACCTATCAACCCATCTCCACGTTGTACCAAACATATGCTTCGCTCCACCAATGTCAAAAACCCTACACCCGCCACCGATTTGTGGCGTCACTAGGGCTGGATGTTAGAGTCACAGTATAGAAGATGAGAAACAGAAAAGAAAACAGAAGAAATGGATACAAAACATGTGTAACGGTAAATTATAATGATCCAGCTGATCTTATATTTCCCTGACTACGAGTTGAGCTATCCAGCCTTGCAGGCACACTAGAAGGCATCTACGTTCATCAGAAATGTAAAGCACATTAAATTTTGCATGTCATGCTGGTCAGCGTGTGCGTCAAGTAGGTCGATCGGCCAAAAAGCCTGCCTGCTAACCTAACTGCGGCGGGGTGGGTAGCTTGGGTTGCTTCGGGGCTCGCTATTTGTTCCTGACTGGAGCGGCCCGAGGCTGGAGAGAGTGATCTTCCAAGGTCAGATGATGCCAGGGGTCGGGCGGACTGTGCCTAACATTGCGGTACGTTAAATTTTCGCTACAAAGGTCTGCTTTGCAGCTGAAATTTTACGATCGGATGGTGGGCCAGCGCTCACAATTAATTCTACTTGACGATAGCTCAGATCCCGGGAATCCTTCCGATGGATTCGTTTGGAGCAATTTCATTTTTTATAAAGTTTATCGGTACATGCGGTCTAGCTCAACAGTCAGATGAGATTAAAATATTCCAAGAAAAATTTTCATTTTGAATCTGGTACGCCGATGACAAAATGCTGGGCAACTTCTTCAGAATACAATCGGCAACAGACCGAACAGAGACGGCAGACTATCTGTTCAAACTAGTGCACTGGTGCCCGCTGCAGTCGGCAGAAGTACAGCCAGCTGGCTAAGTTAACTACCCGATCTCCACTGTAGCCATAAAGATAGGACATAGGTAACTTCCAGGAGATTTGTGTCCAACTACCTCAACGAACAAAGCCTGAAGCCAAGAGTTGTCACTTCTGATAGCCTTAAAACTTGCTGACGGCGACTTGATGAAGATATAAGATCCAAGAACATCCTTCGGCAGGATTTTAGAACTTCTCCTGGATCCCATAAGATGCTTCGATAGCGTATCAAAATGTGTGCTGGATCACGGACCCTGTTTGGCGGTAGGAAGGCCACGATCAGAGCGCAGCGAGGGCTCCACATATCACTCATGGGCATCTCCGCTGCAGATGACAGCCGGAACCACTTGGAAGCGGATGGCAGCTCAAAAAAGATTGAACGGCGAACCATACAGGCGCGTCGACCCAGCAACTACTTTATTAGGCTTCCGTCACGCTTCTAGATGCATGAAAGGCTCTGGATGAAGACGCTTGCCTCCGAGGCCGTCTGATTAACGCCCACCTGCTGAACAGAAACAAAAGGCTTTAGAACCACGTCTGCGGCAGCATCCCCGAATGCCTCGCGCGGACTCCTCGGTGTCTGTACAGCCACAACACATTCGGGAGAGATTCGTCTGCCATGGGGGGCCAGCAATTTCCATTTCCGACGAGGTAGTATGTTAAACCGTGATGACTTACGACCCAGCTTATTACAGCGCGTTCAGATTAACTGCTGGTGACTGACTTCAAATTCAGATCAAGCTAGAGCTGGAATGGTCCGGGTTATATGCAGCTTTTGGACAGAGCAACAACAAATGTTGGCTATGGGCGTGCATGAAACGCTCACCAGAAGTTTGTTTGTCCCAAACAGTGCTTAAACAAGCTGCTGCACACCGCAATGAGCAAACCAGTCCAATGCGAGCCACTAGTAAAGGATTGATTTAATTTTTCCGGTCCGCGAATTGTAAAAAGCCCTTGCTTTGAAAGCTACTTGGACACGAATAGTTTTGTTTTTGAAAGCACTGGTTCTGTCTGGAGCTTCTCAACCATTAATTTCACGTAACCTGCAAAAACTGTAACTCGAGCATTATGCCGATGCGGCTCTAGGCTCTCTCACCGTCGCTTTAAGCTCTTGCTATTTGAGATTGCCTGTGATTGCCTCGGGCGGTTAACAGTGAATCCGCTAAAGGTCAGGTGATATCGGAGTGTAGGATGACCTTTGACAAACATTTCGTCATTTAGCTCTCGCCTTGAAGAGGGTGGGGCATATGACCCACTCGATGGTCTGTGCAAATATCCCCTAACACACGCAGCCCCATCAAAATTTTAACAGCATCTATGGTATTTGTTACGTGTGTCTTGACAAGAACCGGCCCCTATTCCCCGTGGTTTCAGCAGACATCTTTAGGAGCACTGCCCAGAAAACTTGTGCCGGGGCGGGCAGCAGGTGGGAGTGGCCACTTGACTTGAATTAAATACTGTAGAAACGGATCGACCATTTGAAATGCAACTTTTCACATCGCGCGTGCGGTGTGTTGCAAGTTCGTAAAGCAAAACCCCCATTTTGGAGTTTCTTTCTCTCCAGTGTGTGTTCGCAACACGCCCACCGCAACCCAAAGCATAAACAACATTGCGCTACCGACCGAATAGGGCGGCTCGCTGGTAATGCTGCCACCTCGACAATGCTGCCACCCCGACAATTGGCAGCGGCGTCAGGATGCTACTGGTTCTCAAGGCTGTGCTTATTGACCTCTCAGAATAAGCAGCTAACGTCAAACCGATTACGCGGTTCCCCAGGGAGATCCGAGATAAAATGTCATCAAGTGTCTGACATGTGTTTTAGCTGTCGTTCATTCATCGGTACCCGTGTTTACCTACTTGCGCAGGGTGTGCACAAATAAATCACAATCACATCCTACGTTGGTTATTTAACAGCACCTGATCAACAACAAAATATTATTTGACTTGTCAGAGGTTGGCAGCACACAATCATTAACCGCAAGAAATGACTGTCCGCCATCCAACCGTCTCGTCTCTCAGCAGCTCCTTACTAGGAACGGGCTCAGGCGCTGTAGGTTCGGTAACAGGTAACATACAGGTGGGTGGCACCGATCAGTGAAGGAAAGATTGATCTATTTTACTAAGAAGTGCGATGGGGGGCCGTCGCCATCAGCTGCGAGGGCCTGTATCGGCGTTGCACTAGAGCCGATCCGAACACAGCTCATTCTGAGACGCAGCCTCAACCGTCAATCTTGAACGTTGGCAGCTGCACAATGAGATGATGATGGCCAGGTAACACATAGCTATGTCCAATGACAATAACTAGGTACCTGTACATGCTAAAACTGTTGACCCACATAGCCACTTCCTCGGCGGTCGTCCAACTGTCCTTCATACGTCCATCAAGTCCTTTCGAGACACACAACGGTAGTCAGCGTCGAATTGGGCGGGAGTCGGATCAGTCATTGGCCCAACACCACCAGTGTCTTAGGGTTCCGGGCAGGCCCCGTCGCCAGTCGGTCCTGCTGGACCATGACGCCCGGCCACTCGACAAGCTGCTTATTCTTATGGGCTTGCGACAGCCATGCTGCGTCTCGCTTCTAACTGAATATGAAGGCAGCGGGCTGAAGCTGTGCCTCTTAAGCGGACAAGGCCTTCGTCCGAAGCAGAGGTCGGTTCAGCTTGTAAGGCCTCTTGTAATGCTTCAGCCGCATCGTCTGGTTACTGAGTTGCAGAGAGGATACCGTAGGTCTTTTGAATCGGTGGATCTTGAACTGCATCACAACGATGTTCCCTGTCTCCCGGCTCCGGCGGAATGCTGGGTGAACCCCATGACCATGGCGTGGGTGCTCCTCGTCCGATGGAAAGCTCGCAATGTACAAGTCGCGGTGGCGGCCCAGCTCTAGAGAGCCGATCTCCGTGCCCCAGCCAAGTTCCTTGTGATGACCTGGCTGGTTGTCCGACACAAACTCGGCCACTAACATGCGAAATCGACGCGCTTCGTCATAGGTGATCTGGATGCCGTGCTCGTTCAGTCTTGATGCGCTCCGAACTGTCATGCTTGTGGTGCGGTTTCACAACCAGCACGAACGCAGTCCGGTTGCTGTCGATATCTGCAATGTGCCGTTGAATGCACTGAGCCAAGGTTAGTGAAGGTTTTATGACGCCGCCCCTGAGACATGAGGCTCGAGACCAGTTTAAGAAGGATAGCGCCGGCGATCTCGATAAACTTGAGACGAGCAAGGGTGGTGAGGTCGTCGTCCTCAGGTCTGGGTGCTGCCATGGCTCTCATTCACTTCGGATTTTCTCACCAACTTCTCCAGCTCATCGTCGCCTTGCTCTCGCTTGTATCGAAAATTTTAATAAACTGTCAGCAACTCGCTTAAATGAGAGAACTCCACATTTTTGTCCTTTTCACTTG
This sequence comes from Pollicipes pollicipes, assembly GCF_011947565.3. Lineage (NCBI taxonomy): Eukaryota > Metazoa > Arthropoda > Thecostraca > Pollicipedomorpha > Pollicipedidae > Pollicipes > Pollicipes pollicipes. Next base: position 38,684,647 of record NW_023596136.1, read on the forward strand.
CTGTTACATCAGACGCGTACAATTTGATTCAGTTTTCTCGAAATTCCCCCCCCCCCGAATAGTTCAGAATTTCAATTTGAGGTAGCCGATCTTGCGGAAGAAATCTCATCTTAATCCATGCTCACTATTACAGAAGTGATGCATTTCGTTATCTTTCTTTTCCAACGTGTGTGTTCTATGAGGTTTACAACACACAAAATGCATAATGTTTGAGCAATCAGAAACAATGTTTAGACAAAAATAGATGCGAACCTGAAGCTGTTATCTCGAAACGCCAAGCTATAGCTTATTCTTACCAATGGTACCTACCACAGTCTATCATTTCAAGGCTCTGAGAATGAGAGTATCACGCGATCCGCGTGATGCACTGCTTCAAACTTCAACCAACCAACTTCTCGGTAACAGGCCCTTGGGCCAACCGCTGGGCCAACCACAAACGGTAGACGGCACCAGTAGAGATGAAGACGGTCATTGTCATGACAACCGCGGTCGCCACTACAAGGAATAAGCGTAGTGCTTTGTGGCGGCAATCTCGCACTCTCCGCTTTTCAACCCTCACAAATCAAGCTGACAGACTTGACAAAACGGCTCTATCGTTTGAGCCTCAACACAGGGACTACAACCACGCCCAGGGATAACCATCCAAGGCACAGACATTCGGAGTCCAACACCTCAGACCAACAGGCTACGCTTGTTTCCGGCCATAATCCGCACGCCTCCGGCAACCCGCACGTGATCAATGAGAACCGCCGACTACTAGCGTCATTTGTGGAAGTCGTGACGAAGTACAGCCTCTTATTTTCCAACAGTGCTGCTACAAAGCGTTGACGGCGTAATTTGTACTAACAGTAATCAAAATTAATATCCTTATTACGTATTGACGGTGCCGCAGCGGCACTACCCCAATGCTTTCATTAAGCGTAAATGGTCATGAGGTATCACGAGAGTATGTTTTTGAAGTATGCTCCAAAGATGGGACACTGCTACGTTGTCGCGGCCCTTAATATGGAGAACGAGCATTTCGTCACCGAAGTGGTCTGAGACGTGCACGAACTACCTTCTTGACACAATGCCCGAAACGGCGAGGTATGTGAAATACAGCTCCGATGTCTTCCACGTTTCTGACACGTTCTGAGCCGTCGTCGAGAGGGCGGACCTTAGGACCCCTGTTTATACAGTGAATTCACAATGTTGCCAGATTAACACCAAAACACATGTATGAAAGCTTTCCCCGGTATCATCTGATGACCAGTGTGACGCTTTTGCCGGCCTCCTTTACTGGCATTTAGTGGGTTAAACAAAAGCGCTGTCTTGCTAGACGTCGGCGGGAATGTGTTGAGAAGGTAGCTCGTGCATAGCGCAAGACCACTTCGGTGACGAGATGCTAGTGCTCCACATTTGGACTGCGGTTTTTGCCAGGTCTAGAAGGCTCTCCGCTGGTTGGGGGGGGGGGGGGGGGATCGTGTGTGATTGTGATTGTGTGAAGGAAGCCCGGATTGACATCGTTTTGGGTAAACTTCATCGTATTGATCTACGGCGAACGGCTGGAACTTGCATGGCGATTTGCCTCAGTCGCCGATCTCACGATCGGCGGCTGTCGGCACCAATCGCCGTATGCTAATCGGAAGATCCCGAATGAAGCGAAAGAGCTGACAGTTTTTCAAAGCACGCGAAAATTTCAGACCATCAAAAATCAACAGCAGACACAAGCTATGACAAAGAGAGCACTCCGCTCTGACAAATCATTTTGTTTCGACGCCGACTGTCGAGTTCATCCCTTCGTGGCGGGGCGACAGTGTAACACTGTAGATGAGCGTGGTAATGCCACGTCCAAGCAATAGTATGGAGGTCTGTCATGAAAGCCAAGGCCTGTTGGCAAACGTGGTAGCGGCTAGGCTCGGTGGGGTCATTGAAATCCGTGCTGCTGATGGTCGGTACCATGTTTGCGGTTACAATCGCCTCCGTACTGTTATTGCGACACGTCTCGCCACCATGGCGCCAATGGAGGAGGCATTTGTTGCGTTCACGCACAAGAGGCAAGCAAGATGCGGTTTTCCGCCGTCGTCCTCAAGTGGAAAAGTGGAAATGTCGCCCTCGTCGAAGGCTCTTCACTCTCCTGCCATAGTTGTCCGTTAGCCATACAACCCAAGCTTCTTTCCAGCCCCCGTTCAGATTCACCTAAGCCTACGCAGGCGTAGACCTCCGCCTCTCCCCCAACCCCCTCCCCCCCCCCCCCGTCTCTCGCCCTGGGCGGGCGGTCGTGCCGCACCACGCAGCATCGTGCCCTTGTTATCGCTTGTGAAGGGGGGGGGGGGCGGGCGGGCAATCACAGCCGACGGCACGAGGCCATCTGGCATGCCTTATCACCGATGAAACATGACCGGAGCGGCCTGGCCGACCCGCGCATGGGCGGCGCCGAGCCGCTGGCCCGGTCACTGCCGCTTCGCTGCGTGTCGTCGCAGTCTTGTGCACACCCGCTTCTCGCAAGGTTTTGAAGTGAAAACCTTACCCATTTCCCGCAGTTGACAAATTTATGTAAAGAAGGCACAGTTATCCTTTAAGAAGCTTTTGAGAAAAAACTTCATTGCACAAATTGATCTTGCTGCTTTGCCAAGACTGCATTGCGCGTGACGCGTCAGCGATAAGCAGTCAACACCAAACACAACATGTGCATGAGCAACATACGCATTCAGTAAGCCGGGCATATCTCTTAAATTGCACATATCTAGCTGTTAAGGGCATTTGCGAGGAACATTATGCACATAGATAAGACAGTAGTAGATCAGACAGCTGACAAGAACAAATAAATGCTGGATATTTCAAGTCATGGAAAGCCTAAGCTTATTGCACTGTACACGGGCATTACTACCATTCGAAGGCGTCAAAATGGCCGTGATGTCCTAACCTGTATTCAAGAACTAAACGCGGGCCCTTACGAAGTGTTTTGATGTCCGTGTTGCGGTGGACGACAGCGATCACTGTGCCGTTTATGATACTGCACGCAAGCAATTATAGGAATATAATTTTGCCCAAGAATCTTTGGCATCCAAGTGCCATCGTTTACATTAAGCACTACTGCAAAACAATGGCGAGATAGCGTTTACTTCTGAAGCAGAACTTCTGCGAAACGAAAAGAAATAGGAAATCATATCTGGGACCATCGTCCACATTTCACATAACTTGCTTACTGAACTTTCAGATCTATATCAAATGTGTAACAACATAAGTTGTACTGGAATTTTGACACACGTATATGCAGATCTTGCAGATAGTAAAGACAAACAGTAAACAAGAATGGCGACATGCCGAAAAAGCGGGGTGTCTAATAACGAATTGCAAAATGGTGACATGCCGAAATGACGAACGGCTAGATGACGAACTACAAAATGGCGACATGCAAAAAGTTTGATACGCCAAACTGGTGAACGCTTAAACGTTGTTCAAATGCTTACGAGTTGTTTAAAGAAATGGTGACAAGATATCATGACAACATGCTGAAGCGACGAAAAGCCAAATAACGACATAAAAACGACAGGCGCTAATGGGAATTGCAAGAACACGACGTTCTCCAAGGCTACATGGATTATGTAATTCTTATTCGACATTTTATGACAGCTGCGTAAAGTGCCTATGAACCTGGTTTCTGACCAACTGGTCCTGCTCTTTCCTTCATACGGGAGATAGAGGACAGAGAGCGACTGATGTTTTACGTAAGTTTTTAAGCGCATCTGCAAGGAACATTGTTCACACAGATAAAGCAGCAGTTAGCGCTATTCTTCGGAGGAAACCAACAGAATGGAGATATACATGCGTTCTTATTTTGATGACATGCCGTTATCGAAACGAATAGCAGGAGTGAGTTTGAAATTGCCTGCCGATGATCCTGCTCGATTTTCAACCTTTTTTAACCGCGAGCCACAGTTTTTACAGCACACAAACATTAAGTGGATTAAACAAGGAGAAATTGCCAGCCATTACCTCGATGCAGTGCATATTTAACTAAAAATGTCATTCAAACAAATTCAAGTAGACGGGCATCACACATCACGCTTCATTCAGACTTGTAAGGTTTAGTGGCAGTTGAGGTGGAGCTCGAAGCACACCCGTGATTTTCACAACGAGCTCGAGGACGACCTCGCATGCTCCTAGCTCAAAAACGAGAAGATTTCAAGTTTTAAAAAGGGCGAAGTGTAAACTGCACGTCATGATCATGAAATTGGTCATCTCAGTTGAAAACCTCACAATATGTGAAACAGTCCCTCAAGTATTTAGTTGGAATAAATGACGACGTGAGAAAGTGGCGACATGCGAAAGGACAAAAACTAAAATGGCGTCATGGAAATAAACGACGGATTTTTTTTTTAAATCTGCCACCCAGCTTATGTGGTAGGCGTGAAGGTTGCAACCTGTCGATGGCGACATGGACTGAGAAATGTATATACAGGCGTGTAGTTTCCTGTCAAATTGTGTCGGCTTCAAGCTCCTTCCCGGACATGGGCCACTGGCGCTGCGGTCTTGGACGTTTTGATGGCTCCCTCTACAGCAAGTAACGCCCAGCCAGCCATCCAGTCATTTGACAACTCCACGATTTTCAATTTGCCATTCGCCAGGATCAAATTCAAATACGACCCTTTCTGTATTTCGCCATTTTGCCGTTCACCAATATGGCATAAAAATGTTTTGCTAGTTCGCTAATTTGCAGTTCACCATTTAGCCGTTGCCAACTTGGCGAGTCGATTTTTTCAATGTCGCCATTTTGCAGTTCGTCATTAAGCTCGTCGCCATTTCGTCACGTCGATTTTTTGCAGTTCGCCTCTTTGCAGTTCTCCATTTAGACGTTTAGAATTTCCGCTGCATCGACGTTTTTACATGCCACCACTCCGCACTCACCATACAACATTCGACAGAAAAAACATTCGCCAAATGAGATGCCTGACTTTTTGTCCTAGAACCAACCCCAACAGAACGCATGAGGGGAGGCGGACCGACATGAGGGGAGGCGGACCGACATGAGGGGAGGCGGACCGACATGAGGGGAGGCGGACCGACATGAGGGGAGGCGGACCGACATGAGGGGAGGCGGACCGTCCGCGCACGGTACGTAGGCCGCAGACGGCTGCGTCGGTGCGCCGCACGCCCAATCTTCGTGCGCTGCACATGATTTGTCGGTGCATTGGCCATGTCTTGTCCAGCAGATAACCACGCTTTTTTGAACTCCGATGAATGAACTATGCGCTTTTACATACTGATAACAAAAATATCAATATCACATAGGACCTTTTTCGTGCCTTGCAAAGGTTTATAATGTTTTTATTATTCATCGTATTCTGATCATTTTAAGTGACATACAAATACGCAGGACATTTTCCGATTGTTTCAAAACAAAGATTTGCCACCTTATCTTCTAAGCAAGAGAAGAAATTGCCACAGAATGTAGCTCTGCAACCACGTCACTCGAAACTGCCGATGGTTTTACCTCCGAAACGGTGCAGCTGAGAGATTTAAGAGTGCCACCAGCGACTTCAGCGCTGATGATAATCCACGTGACTCGATTTAATCAAAATCTGAGGCATGAGGGTATAAAGGACGTGTCGATTTGTCGTGGAATGTGATTGATTAATGTACCTATGCTTTTTATTTTGTAAGTTAATTATATTCCAAGCACTAGCTACCTCTATGTGCACATTACATGCACAAACATGACATACAAACATGGGGCTTTTATCACACGAGTCCAACGAAACGTCATACCATAGCTTTAATTTTTCTCCTATCGCGTTTAGTACAGCGACTCGTTCCGGAGCGCACCTCGACTTTGAGAAACAGACTACCACGTCGTCCATATGACGCACTGTTTCACACTTAGATCAATACGCTTACTGGTGCCAACTGCCTTCGCCGTCCGCGGTGCTTTTCACAAACGTTCGTTTGTACTGGCATTCATACCAGTAGCGGTGATATTTAGGCCCGCAGGCCCTCAATGTTCGGATAAAAACAGCCCAAAAGTTAGCCCTAGTTCGTCACAATTCATGACGGCCTTAGGCAGATTCTGACGTCATCATGACGGCAGTAGTCGCGGCAACTGCAGTTGCCGCGACTGCTGCCGGACTAGGGCAACACTTTGGGGCTACCAAGAAATAAAGAAGTGAAGTGGTGTGACAATATATTGACAGCCTATTTTGAATAAGAAAATAACCAACATAAATTTCATCAATACATTTTGGTGCTGCCGCAGTGACACTACCCACTGCTATTATTAGCTGTAACTGGTCCGGAGGTTCCATCAGGGTGGAATGCTTACTTTAAGTGGTAAATTCGCACTCTGTGAAGAACTGCAGTGTGCAAAGCTTTAATCAAATGCAATCAGAAGTTCTTTGATGTGTGATGAATATGTTGCAAACATTGAGAGGAATATGGCCGAGACAACGCCGTTTCCCTGAACGCAGCCATACTAGTTCCCAGAGGTGTTGGGTGCGTAAAGTACCTGACAAAATTACCTAAAGCGACATTTGCCTTATCGCATTATTGGCTCCGCTCGTGTCCTTTCCCTGTTTCGCGTTCGTGAGGTATATTTCGGTGTCGTAAATAGTTTCGAAAAGCTTTTTTTCTGTGAATAACAGCTTGAGCTACTTCCGAGTTTAACCAAAGTACAGGTTTGCGATGCGATGGTGGTGCTGTCATTAGCATTGCTGAGAAAGCCGGGATAGCAGAAGTGTCTGTATTGTCACTGACACCTTGTTCTATTCACTCAAATGGGTTATGATGCATGGTGCACATGTTGGTGCATTTACGAGGAGCATGACGCATATAGATATGACAGCACTGGTAGCGCTATTCCTCGTTTAGTAACCAGGAGAAGGAAGAGATATATGCATTGATATCTGGGCCGCATGTCTTTATCGAAGCGAATATCAGAACTTAAATCAGACTTTGCTGCTGATCTCTCTATTCTCCAGGTTATTCTACGGGGAATAAGCCTAACAGTAATGCTTTATCTGTTTGAAAATGCTGGGAAGTCTGGTTTTGACAAGTTATATATCAGGTAAACGTAAATCGTTTTGAACGAGAAAAGTGAGATGAATTGCAATAAGAAATTGATGTCACCGTGTCATTTACCGCGCTATTTGGAACCAAGGACCTTTTTGATAATGTCGGAATATCCTTTTGGGGTCAGGATCTGGAGTGCTTTCTCGGGATTCAGGCAAAGTTTGTTGAAATGTTTTACTGTGTTCAGCGTCCAAACCAAGAAGCGTCAAATTATTCAGACCCACGCCCAAATTCACCACAACAGCTCACACGGCGACCCTCAAGCGAGAACTCAAATCAAAAATGGCATCCGGGGTTCTTTCCGTTGACCCACGCCCGGACCAGTGCACCCGTACCAGCAGTAAATTACCGTCGTCTGCGACTGAAAGCGACATCCTCGCTTTGTGTGCCTACCATTAGCCGCAGTGATTAAACGAGTTCTCCGCCGCACACAAGCTGACACTATCCTTTTTGCTGCCGCGAAGATAAATTTCGGCCAATACGGCGGCCCTTTTCTCGCGGTGAAACCCGCTGTACAAACGACCTGGCGGAACCGAGCGGGCCCCACGGGAAGTGCCGTTGGCAAGATTCGGCCTCGTTTGCGGGGAAGATAGGCCATTCGTGTTCCAGTCAGCGTGGCTGATGTCCGGGATCAAACTCGGGCACTCACTGCCGCGGGAGGATTCGTGGCTGGCTGCGAAGCACTGCCCCCAGCGGCGAGGCTTTCAGCAGGGCGACGGCCGGCCGGCGTTTGGGCAGACACTTGTAGTACGTGTTTGGGCACCTAACGTCTTAATAGCGTTTGCACCAATGATGCTAACTGTCGCTCCTAATGTTGCTAAGCCGATGCACGCCAGCTTCATATCGAGGCGAAAAGTGAATACATAAAACAATAAGAATGTTTACGAAATGCGTATATGAAATGCATACGAAATGCGAAATAGTGCGGACGTTTTTTCAGCATCACAAAATGTTGCGTGATTTAAGTCAGAAACTCATCCAAAGGCAATGGACACAGCATCGTTCATTTCATTCGCGGTGTTCTTTAAATGATCATAACGAGGCAATAAGACATGAGGCTTTCATTAGCACAACCATGTGAAACACCCCAAATAGCTACCCTCAGAAAAATTGTGTAACGCTCGATAGTTTTGCAGCTGAAGCAACGGGCTCGTCTGGTCATGATATATGCTTGTTGACATTAATCTGGTGCCGTGCCTGCTGGGTATGACACTGCATTTATAAGTATTGTCGATACTGGTCGGCGTGACCCGTCACTCCCGTGTGCCCACGCTGCGCATACGCGGCCGGGCCCGCATCCAGGATTCTGTAAGGGAAGGGGGTCCAGCTCTTCGAAGGGTGCCACGGCTTAGGGTTTCGTTCAAAGACTCTTTTACCCATTGCTATTGGCGCACTTCAGCTGATTATTCATTAGGTCTTCTGCGCTCGGTAGCCCGCCAGCCCTGCCGGTCAGCCAATCGGCAGGCCGACCACCTCACTTTGGAACGGGGTGAGGAGGATGATCATTTCTATTGTATTGTATATCATACCAACGACATTTAGAGAAAATTTAACTCCCATTTAGAGAAAATCGTAGCGATTCACGGCGACGACAAACCAAGACATGCAAACCACTCACAATTTGACATGTTTGATCCCATTTTACGCTGGAGATATTGGCCTAGGGTCGATATTTTTTCCCGGGCAGGAGCGGCTTTTTCAGATCGAAATTCTGGGTTATTAAGACGGGTTTCGAGACAACCGGTATTACTGATCAAATCGTATGCGTTTGATTTAAGAATACGTGAAAAATGCAAAAAAGGTAGCATGCTCCCTCGGAAGAGAATGGTACATATTTGGAGACGCTAGAGCAAGCATCAGATATGATGAAAATGACCCACTTATGACTATTGTTACGTCTTTAAATGAAAAGAAAATTAGGCGACATAATTTCTGTGTTGAGTAAATACGCTCCTCAACACGTCATAGTTTGATTGGTTCGTCGTACCTTGATTGAGACATTGATTGAGACAGACAACATTGATTGATAGTTGGCGGCTGTTTTGTCTGGAGATTGTGCGTCGAACGCCAGATATGAACGAACAGGTATATTTCTCCGGCCTCAAATCCCAAGTGACCAATGGAATGACGGGATGTCAATGGCGTTATTATGGCGCCATGGATGCCAGGGTGAATTTTAAAAAGTCGCACGAAGTGGTCTGAACATTGTTGCGGGAGTGTTACTCAGAAACCGGTGTTGATCGGGCGATAAGAATGTCAGCGCTGTGGACTACACCGAATGATCTTCAACATGGCTCCTTTAGCTTAAAATCCCATCTAAATATGAAAAAATCCTTTTAAAGTGAGCATTCCACATTTAGACATGGTTTTGAGCTGAAATAGTAATCTCGAAGACCATTCGGTGCTGTTCACAATCGTGTTCGTAACACTTAAGCCCCTCTGGTTTCTGAGCTACACGTGCACAAAATAGGGGAGAGGTATAATGGGGAGAGAATTTCAAAGTAACCTTGGCACTCATGACATCATGATAAGATTATTCAAATCCTGTTATTCCATAAGCAATGCTGCGATCAAGGCCAAGAAATATAAATGTCGAGGCGTTCATATCTGGCGTCCTTGAGCGCGATTTATACATATTGCGGCCGTCAGTTGGCTCGCAATCGTGTTGTGCAAGGTACGATGGCGTTGTCAAACCATGATGCATAAAAAACATAGTTACGAAACGTAGAATTGTGCTGTCTAGAGCAGTCATTTCCACCTTGAAATACAACAGTAGTTCTAAGTAAGCCTGTTTCATTATATCTCATGATTGCCTTGATATCTCCAAATGTGAAACATTTCCTTCAACGAGCGCAGGTAAATACAGACATGGACTATGCTTTGACCCAACTGGCACGCTGTACCGTGAAAAAAGTTGCTCGACGGCACGTCACATGACTGATGTAGAGAGCAAGCAGGACTGCGCGATTCGGTCGAGGAGCAGGGAGGATGCAAGGAAAAACCGTCCACATTGCCTCCCCGCCCCCAGAAAAAACTGTGGTAACAAGTGCTGAGCTGGTGTAGTCAAAGCGGTCAGTCATTTGTCAGATCGGCACAACCCAATCGTCGTCATCTTTGTAGCGTTTTAGTGATTTGGAGGAACAAAAAATGATAGGAAAAACAAAACCGCATGTATTTTCAGACTGCATCTTTACGACTACATGTAACAATTCCAAACCAATTCGGCTTGATTGACACGGCCAGTACGCTGAGGTGATTACCCAGAATCGTGAAAGATTGTCTGTCATGGCGTGCTGCTTTTTCAACGTGGAAATTATTGAGGATTTTCCGTGCCAAGAGAATGAGAGCCAATGAAGAAATTACATGGTACGGTTGCGTGAACAACCGTTGAGAATATCCATGACCCATGTGAGACAAACGGTGGGGATTATCCGAGCTTAATGCACGCATATGGTAAATCCTACCAATGAATGTTCGGACGATGAATTATTGGTGAGGTAATGTTGGTCACTCTCACCCGAACGCGCCCTAGGATTAGCACGGGTGGGGGGGGGGGGGGGAGGATTTTGTATAACATCGGGATTTTGAACCACGACGGAGAATTACCAGTGTACAAGCGTACCTGACCGTGCTTTGATGTGTCTTTCTCTGGTACATGAAGATGAGATGTCGAGGCATCTTGTTGGCTCAGAGCCAATCGTGATACGTCACCGGATGGATTCAATTTTGTCGGCAAAAACTCTTGGAAGCAAACAAACTGCTTTGAGGTGAATTCAAGAATCGAGACGCTTATCTGGTGTTCCATGTTGTAAAATCATGCGCATGTAAGATGACCTCAAATGTACATTTGAGTAACAAGAGCTTCTCTGTGAATTTACGCAGCCGAATGTAAGGCAACAACATCAGTGGATGTCTGATTCAGTTCAAAATATATACATTGGCATATATATATATGGTGGTGGGTATAGGTAATCGGTGGAAGCTGCAGACCCTAGAGGTACACGATATTTGTTATACAGTTTAAATTATGGGTCGGCGAACGTGAGAAGGCGTAACGATTGAAGGGATGCCTAACATAACCACGTGGTCACTTTTGCTTGTCTCTTAATGTGTAACGTTTTCATCTGGGAAATTTGTATGACGAATTTCACTTCCTCAGTCCCATTTCTTATCAGCCTGGTCAGAAACTGTATAATGATGGAAAGTTCAGCCGAATTTAATTGCTTTAATGTTGCAGTATTGAAAATGTGGCAGCAGCTGCATCTTAGGAATGACAAGGCACTACTAACTGATTATTTCGATGCCAATCGGGGATCGAGAAAGTTTCCAAGTTCTGCGGTCCGTGATCAATGTGATCGTTTACCATGCTGTTAACTTTCGGATGCATATCAGATCTTGATCGTGACCTTTGATGTTGAGATTGTTCTGTTGCGGATCACTTCGGCCGGCGGCCATTGGGAGGGCGCGACGACACCGCTGGGCGACGTCTGCGCCGGAAATTGCCGCCTTGAACCGCTCCACTGGAGTTGTGGTCGCGTTGTCAAAAAGTTTCGGATCAGAACCATGCGATGGAGACGAATGGCGCATCCGCTGCAGAGGCCAGGCCGGAGTGCTGCTTAAAAGATGCCGTGTCCCTGGTCGAACCCATTGTCTGGCCAGGGGTCTATGTCTACGTATGGGGATCTCCGCTGACAATTTTCGCTGGTCCAGTGCCGGCCGGAGGATCACTCATCTGCCCCTAGAGCACTTCACAGACTAAAGAAATCCCCAGACAGTGCATCAATCCGCGGGCTGGATTGAACCGAATCAGAAATTTCTACCAAAACATGGATTACCACCGGACCGGATTTTCAACTTTTCCACCTTACACAGATTGAACGGAATGAAAATCAATAAGTCAAACCATCACCAGTCATTTGGAAATTTATGAAGACTTCAATTCAGGAGGGAGCATTGAAATCTACAAAATGCATTACTTTCAATTCTAGACGCTGCACAAACAAGTTACATGGAACATAACTCAGTCACATATTCTACGAACAATTTTTCTGATGAATCGATCGCATTGGCAACTTGATATAAACGAGTGACACTCAGAAATTCGGCTGTGGAAAATAGCGGCTCCCACTCTTTCCATGGTAACTAAATTGTTTAATGACATAATACACTACCTTTTCACAACATAGCTACCATTCATCCAGATCTTGTCAGCAATCTCATTGAACTCCTGTAGGTGGTATTGCATTCCAGAGTTGAAACATAGGGTAGGAGTATGTTTTGTTAATAGAAAGCACACCAAAGAGTGTTCAAACACAAACTTCTGTCTGAAAAAAGTTAGAAAGGTTTGCTCCATGGCAGCATTATAAGTTCTGTTGACCTGGCCAGGCGGCCAACTTTATGAGTTAAACATCACTTTCAAATTAAGCATGCTGCTTCAACTGACCCAGCTCCAGGTGTCTACCACAGCAGATTGTTGCATCATGACAATTATTTGTTTACCCACTCCTCTCCCTAATTGATGTATCCCAGAGAATAAGCATGCTGTCCTTTACAACCATGGACCAGAGCAAACTTTCTCACCAAAAACGAGTTAGATACTCTGTGCATCCAGTAAAAAACGTTGGCTTTAAGTAGGTATTTATTGCTTTGTGTCCGTGCAATTTACTCTGACATGCTGGACGCCAACAATTGATCTACATAACTGTGATTTTCTTGTAACGACTCAGGAGGTTCAACACACTTTCCATAGAGCCAGGAAAATGGCGTGGGTGAACATGCCATTCGTTCACTGATACTTCGAGTGGAGACCGTCCATTCATACCTCAAATGAAGATTTGGTATAATTTGGAGTAGTTCGTGGATCAGCAAAGGCCATGACAAGCGACTGGCATGTATATGAGATGCTAACGCGCCAGCGGTCATTGCAGGTGTAGGATGACGGGCGACAAGTATGCAACGAACTCCCGCACCACGTTTTGTAAATATAGGGGGTTCTATATTTGTGTTTAAGGCACTCGCGGCGCAGGAGAGACCTCACACACTTGGACTAAAACGCTGCGCCATCTCTAAAAACACTCATGGTTTCTCGATAAGCGCGTTGAAAACAGAACAAGGGGTACAGTGTTATGTACTGTTTTCAAAATACATGGACAAATTTAATTTTGACTGCGTTCATGAGACTTTATGTAGGTGTGCAATGCAAGATTACAAACAGAAATAGCTTCCGCGTTTTCCAGTATGAGCAAAACCGAGAAATTTGAAAGCGTGTGGCATTTTAGCTATGGGATTCGAAAATGACGCATCTGCTTCCGTCTCCCGAATGAAAACCCCTGTAACGCAGGCAGAGGACGGCCGTACACGTCAGTTGTATTGCTAACACAGCGCGTAATCTAGCGGAAAATAATGGTCGCAGTTAAGGTTGCTTCATTAGCTAGTGTGTGCGACAATGCATGCAATACCGAAGTATAATATAGAAGGTAATGTGGTCGTTCTAACCATTAAGAAGGCGCACTGGATGGGGGTTGTCCTGCGCTTGTGAACTGCTGCCGCTAAAATTGTGTAGTGGCATGGGTGAACATGTTACACCTAACCTGGATTCCGAAAAATGTGAGGTAATGCGCTCACGCCGTTAGGTTATTGAAGCCAGAAGTGTTTTTGACCCCTGTGATGTGGCGGTAACTGTCAAAAGTTGCGCAAATAATTTTTTTGTATGATGAGTGATATGATGAGCCTTGTTTGTTCCAGTCTTCATGCAAAATTGCACACCTGACAGACAACAAGCCGTGTTAAGTATGTTAGCGCCAACTGGCTTACAGGAACTTAGTGTACATTTTCTCCGATGGAAATAAACCATTTTCTTAAATTCAAAATGTCCAGATGGGCCAATTTTGCTGATGAAATGCATTAATAACCCTTAATGTGGAAGCGGACTGCCACGAATTCATTTGATGATTCTTTCCTGGTGAGGCGGACCAGACTGGGCTGAATTATGAAAGCTGGGAAAAGGCGGATTGGCCGGCGGATTAAATCTGGACTAGCCGGGCTGGTCTGGACCGGGACTGAAAATTCAATCTGTGAAGTGCGCTACCTATCCCCATTTCAAACTAAGTTGCACGTCGAGTATCGACTGTCACGTTTGAAAAGAAGTGTCTCGTTGCGATTGGGCCCAGATAGGCTCCGGACTTTTGGTTTCTGCTTCCATTTAGGAGCAATGGCGCTTCAATGCCCACTGGTGCTTGTGCCACATAAGGCCGTGTTGTCCTGTATTCTGGTCCTCCAGGTGACGTCATTGTTGACTGTAGTTGATTCGGGTAGTGTACTGTTACCGTGAAACACACCACTAAGCAGCAGTATTGTACTTTGCTTGCCTTTTGATTACATGTTTGTTGCGACTAGATCGTGGGAACATAAAAAAGCGTAAATGCGTCTGACAGTCACCGGTCGCTGGCTTTTCCCCTAAAGCAGTGTGTGGATAACCAATGACCACGGACTTCACATCGCCGAGTTCAAGCGGTGGATAAGGCCTCCCCATTATGACTGACACTACGCTGAGCTGAAGCTTTCATGGCTTTCCTACTGCATAATCCACGTGCTGTTTTTACTCTCAGGTCCGGGTCGTTTGCTTGCGTGCCAAGTGCTTATCTTGTGACGGAAACCCACATGCCAGACAAACCATATACCTGTGAGCTGTCAAACAGCATTGCACTCAGGGTGTCCGCGATTTACACAGAAGTGACTGCTAAACGTGCCACTACCAACGCTTTCAGCACCATTCGGGACGTTTGAAACGAGGCGTAAACTTAATTGAGATTGTGGTTGGGCTGATTTAGATGGTAAGGTCATAAGGCGCCCCATAATGGAGTGACTTCAGGAGAAATCGATGGTCATGATGGGTTCAGAATAGGTGCACAATATCACAGTTGTTCAGCTGGTTGAAGTTAGCGCAATATGGGATCTGGCACATACCACTGTTATAGTACTGATTAGTGCATACGAAGTGAAGAATCTTGCACTGGCAAGGCTTTAAAGGTGTTCTTAGTTCAGCAAGAGTTGTCATCCAGCTGACCCAGAATCCAGATGGGACACACAAAATAAAGTGACGGACGGGTTCAGCACCGATACCGGAGCGTGGCACGAGAACGTGGCCGACCGTTAGTGACGCATCACAATGATCACAGGAGCAGGCCGATCTTCTGCGCGTGGCAGGGGACCGTGCGTGGGGCCCGGGCGGAAAGGACGGAGCTGTGCGCTTACGGCATCAAATAATTTACATTCTGGCACCCTACGTAAAACCAGGAAGGCGCCCCAAGTTTCTGTTTTCTTTCACGACTTGACAGAAAACATGTGGGCCGCGCGTCTCATTTCCATACTGTTTCTCAGATCAACACAATTTGCATAGAGACACACTCCTTTGGACCACATATTACGACGCTGCTGGGTTCCATTCACACAGCGTGGATTGCAGCACGTGCCCTGTTCTCGGCTATCTTAAAGCACGCAGGAGAAACATAACTCGTGTGCAACTTTTAGGCCCATAAACATTGGCCAAAGATCTTTCCCTGCGCTGTTGGTCAGGCAACACAAAGATCTACTGATCTGCGGGAGCGCTCACACGGACGACCCACTACAGAAAAGCACGTTTAAGGGAATTTATGCTCAGTGTTAACAGTTTATAAACTCCCAACTTCGACGCTTCCAGTATCCCCAAGCTTGTACCCCTTCGGTCTAACTCGAGATACACTTGGCATGCCTGTCATTATCTCCCGCACGGATTGCGATGCTCATGAGATATGCGCCATCTTTGCGGCACGGAAACCGCTGAAGTATGGTAATCTCAAAGTAATTTTATGTTCCAGGGACATCGTTACTGCTACCAGGTCACCAGCCGGATAAATTGTCCAGATGTATTGCATTTCGTTTCACGGCCTACGTTGGTCGAGCACCACGTAAGGGAGGGCCATTCAACAGCTTTTTACTCGTATAGACGGCGCCCTTTGGTGTCGCGGGCAGTGCCCGAAAGGTTTTCCAGCGCTCCTTCAAAAGGTGCCGCTCCTTCAAAAGGCGGCCCCCGCGACGACGGGCATTCACGGCAGCCGTCGCCATGATTGCGCGCCGAAGTGTGGCTTCTCAATCAAGCCTCGCAGCCAGCGTGCACGCGACGCCTCCGCGGGGCGCCGCGCGGCCGCCAAACGCGTGTCATTGCCGAGGCAGAGCGCGACGTGGTCAGACAAGGGCCAGTCGAGTCGGATCCCGTCGTCGCCAGGCGGAGGCGGAGGGACATGCGTGCCCTCTGACCACAGCCGGCGCGCCGCCGCCGGCCGGCTGACCCGATTAGCCGCAGCGTCCGGCCGCTGCCGGTCGTCGTAACTCAGCTGGCGGCCGTAACTCAGAGGCCAGGCATTGACGGGGGCGTCGGCGGCTGGCCGTCGCAGCCACCAGCTGCTCGCGGCGCGCCGCACCCGCCCCGCGGCAGGCCGACAGCCGTGCGTCGCGGCTGTAACTGCCCTGCAACGGCCACAAGAACGCGTCCGTGCGTGTGTGCGCGAGAACATCTTCATCTTAACATTTGAAGGCAATGTCAAGTCCATCACTGCACTTCACGTTGAGAACGTTCTTTGTGTTTGCGATGAAAAGTTTTTTTTTGGATTTGCTGTTGATTACATGGTATGACATGCTGATACAGCTTATTTGTCTTTAGTTTCCAAAACAGAAATAAAGGGTGTGACGTGAAGTTAAACAGTTTTTTGAAGGCTCGTCTGTACTCCATCATAATACGAGACGTCCGACTCAGAAGAATACAAAAACAACCCATCAGCTTCCAGCTGGAAGTCGAGGCGCCCCTGGCGATGTTCGATGTTGGCTTACCACGCACCACCCCGGCAGGGCCCAGCTCCGTGGTTATGAGCCCGGCCGAGGCCAAGTCATTTACATGACATTAAAACCCGTCAGTAATGCAGCATTGGAATGGGGATGTTCGCTGTTTGTAGCATTGAACGGAAACTTGCATCGCCTCCGCAGTAATATAACCAACATATTTGAATAGGCCTGACGACAAACGAGGGGTATCTGTATATCCCGGTGTTCGTGCATTTCTATTCATCACATCATATCATATTTTCTATTCAACCCATATTGGATCCTCTGTGATAACCCTAGTGTGCAATTTACATTTTTTTGTCATGCCAGCTCTGGGATATGCCATGACATTCTGCAAATGCTAGCAGATCTTTCATAGCACAATATTTGAACTGGGATCAGAAATGGACTGTAGCATCCCGCACCTTTTTAATGTTATAGGAACAAAAAACGGCACTTAGAACGAAAAAAGGATGTTGGGAGCGTAAACATGGGTACCTTACACGACTAGTTGCTGGGCATATGCCGGTCGGTGTCATCTCGATATAAGTCTGGGCACCTCAAACACAGTTTCCTCTCTTGCCATTCCTGAGGCAAGCTTGCTTCCATGATTGTAAGACTCCATATTTAAAAAGCTTATCCCTCGCTGTGATAGGCCGGGAAGTTGATGCGACCCACCTAAAAGTTTTCTGGGGATATCACTCCAACAAACTCTGCAATAGCGTCAAAATTATCGATAGACTATCGATGATGTATGGTGTGTGATTTTGACACAGAAAACATGTCTGCAGCGTTTCTGGTTTCTAAGAAGCGACTGTTTTTTGGAACACTACACGACAATCTACGGGCGGCGCAGGCAGCAGGCGGCCCCTGACCAATCCGCCGATCGCGCAGCGGGCAGACACTGTTACGTTTATGGAACCCGACAGCATGAGTATGCCCTCAAAGCACACAATACCACATCATGCGCTAGGAATTAAACAAGGAACGCGTCTGTGTAATTTTCATGCTGCTACGTGGCATAGTTTTGGTACATATGAGTATCTGAATCTGAAGTTTTTGACTTACAGGAAAAATTGTCCTTTGGCCCGATACAGTAAGGTAAATCATGGACCTAGAACCATGAAAGATTTTAGGTCTTTCAATTAAAAAAGGTTCGATAGCTGATTGGTATTTTGAGCGCATGAAAAGATCATGCCCCCACGCATGGTTATGCATTGGAATCCAAGCACGGTTTATTCCAGAACGGCTATCTCGGCATCCTTGCTAGTTCTGTCTCGAAATAAAGTACCGTTTCGGAGCCATGAGCATACACATAGTGGACGCCTGTGCCATTGGTCCCTGGAAAATCGATAGACATGCTCAACTTCTCTAGGTGGCGTATGCAGCCATTTACGCTGATCGACATACCTGATTCTAAGATGACAAGTACGGAACAACAGTAAGACCGGAGAGCAGAAGAGAGACGGACAGTGTAGAACAGGATGGACAGAGGGGGGTGAGAGGCTGGTTTTCGTCAGCTCCGCGGCGTTCGCCCCCGGCCCCACACGATGGCCGCCGCCAAATCTCGCCAGACATCCGCCATTGCCCGCCTCTCCGGCCCGCCGGCCCGCCGCTGGCGCGTGCTTCCGCCGCCGTTGTGCTCGGCGGGAGCAGGAATTGGCCGGGTCAGGCCCCTTTGCCTATCATTGGCCGCTTGCTGCCATACCATTTGTAACGCCAGAAGATGTGACGTCACCAGCGGGGCCACAGTGACGTCACAGCACCAGAAAGCTGGGTGGGATGACGGCAGATAAATTGGAGATGGGAGTAGGGAGGGGAGGGCCCGGGCAGGCTAGTCAGCTCCGCCTGTTCGCCCTTTCTTGTGTAGCACCGTTGTTGCGGTAGCGAGAGCCGCGGTCGTCTTGCTTCCTGAGCATGCTTCCTCTTAATGGCGCTGGATCGCGGCAGTGTTCGTGTTACGACAGCGTCTTTGTTGGAGCAGTGCGCTTGTACATTTGCGAGCAGGGAGTGGTTTGAGTGGTGTGACGTTGTTTCCAGACCTGCTTGAATGGGAGTATACGTTGCAGCCTCCAACAGCTCGCTGGAAGGATGCAGGCGACCTGTAAGCATGTATCCACTGACGTGGGAGTGACTCCCAACACGTGTACCGGGGTGTCTGCCCACGCAAGTTTAGCAGTTGTACCTATGAGGGGTTATTGGCATGTATAACGTTCTTGAAAGCTTCTGATGATCTTTATGTTCAAAATACAGTGCGCCAAAAGCCTAAGAAGCAATGCTCGCATAGACAGCTAAAAGAAGGATCATTCGCCTAAGTGCTCTTTTATCCGACACTGAAAGTGCATGCGCAGAACGTATTTCCTAAATTGGTCAGCCTTGGTTAGCAAAAATGTTTTGACGCATCGGGGGGAGATCAGTTCGGCCCCCGAAGTTGTTCATGGAACAATTTCCGAACAGCGGGGCGTAGTCGCGCCGAGCGCTGCATAGCTGTAGACGATGGAGTAGTGAATCATTTGGTATAATAGTCAGATCTAGCTTGTGCGGCCGCTGCCCCATGGCAGGTCCAAGACAAGCCGTGGCTGTCAGCGAAGGCGATTTTGGGGCATCATCCAGCCTAATGCGACAATGGGGTGTGGCACAAAAGCCAGTTTCTCTGACCTCTGAGGCATTTTGTTTTGACAATAAACCAATTCGGTTTGGAATTACATAAACGAAACATTTTTTGAGAGCTTGCCGTACGCGATTGCTGCTGCTGTTCATTTTGAATATATTATTAACAGGGACCGCAAAAGACACCAGCCTTGGACTTTTTAAAGGCCACTGCATGTCGCTGAGCGTAAATGGCCCCGGGCAGCTTTTTGTTTCCAAGAAAGCACCACTTAGAGTCATTATTGGCGTTTATCCAATTGCAAAAATCAACATACCTTGCAAAATGTTGGTCATTTTGACCATTTTGAGGTAAAAGAGGTCATTGACCATGTTAAAAAGGATCTGTTGTATGTTGTGCACGAGCGTTGCCCGCTCGACAGCGTATAATTTAAGAAGGAAATAAAGCAGTCTTGGAGAGATGAAGTAAAGAATTCGCCGTGTTTTAATAGTAAGAACAGTTGAGTTATTTTAGAGCATGACGAATTCACTTATTAAGCCCTTAAGTTAATTATAACGTAAAACACAACGTGAGAACATATTACAACAGCAGACCTTAACTAAACACCAGTCATGTTTTGCTTCAAACAGGTATCTATGTTCATGGCGGTTATATTAAGGACTTCGGGGCACTTTGGACACAGGTCTAGTGTCAACCTTACTTTACCCGAGGTTCATCAGCTAGGAACTCCAAATTTCGAGACAAATGCCTTGATGCACAGGAAAAATCCCTCTGTCACTTAAGTGTCTGTAGATTTATTCATTGTTTAGATATTAGGTGCAAAACTGACCCCCATTCGAGCGCGTGGTATTCAGCCAGCCACCCGGGCGCTTGCTATAGAAAGTGTTCCACCTTTGAGCATGTTTTAAAAAGACGTTATTAAAAACCTCAGAACCAGTCATATCTAATGATAACACTTAACATAGTGCCACTGCAACACTATCAAAGTATAACAAGGTTTTACATTTTGATTATTTTCAAGTTCATATCAAGCCGTCAACGCTCGGTGATGGCACTACGCCTCTCTCCTGCAGTCACAACCACTGTCGCCATGTCAACCGCCGGTGCGATGCATGGGGGGGGGGGGGCTTGCCCCAGTTGCGACTGCTTCTCAAGGAGCTCCATTTACATTAGACGTTTTCGTTGCTGTACGGCTCACACTTTACCTTAAGCGCACAATGTTTACTCGTTTTCAATTTGTGTTACTCACGTCCGCCCCTCCCTCCCCCTCCCCGCACTTTGGAAAAGCGCGACGAGCGCAAGAGGAGCGACAGCAACACAAATTCTGCATATGACATCCATACTCTTCTGGATAGCGACGATGGGAGTGGAGTGCGCCACATTTGTATGGGGTTTTGAACTGGAATAGCCATCTTGAAGATCATTCGATGCTGTTCACAGGCATGTCATTCTTAAGACTTAAACCCCTTAAGCTTCTGAACTACACGCCCATGAGGATCTGCAGACGTTTTCGGCGAGACTATTTCAATGTCACCCAGGCATTTATGACGTCATAATAACGTGATTTAAATCCTGTCATTCCACTGGGCATGTGGTAATCATGACCAAGAGACGAATGATTGTCGAGTCGTTCATACCTGGCATTCGTGAGCATGATTTTTAGATCTCACGGTCTTCAATTAGTTCTCAGTCAATAGTGTGCAAAGCACGATGATGTAATCAAGCACTGTCGTATTGAGGAGCGTATTCAGTGGACAAATAAATGGCATTGTCTAGAGCAGCCTTTTCTACTTAAAAGACGCCATTAGTTATAACTTAGCTTAATTCATCATATTGATGTATACTTAAATATACTGAAATGCGTAGCACTCTCTTTCACCCCGCGTTGGTCGCCAGTTAACCGACGGTTCTTGTGCACTCCTGGCCCATTTCCTTGGGCGACAAACTCCCGCTTCCGTGTCTGGACGGCACCCATCTCAGTTCATACTTTCATCGCAACGCAACCCGACGGGGTGCCTGTTTGCTGGCAGGAGCTGTTGACGATGCTCGATGAGACCGTGGCCGGGGGGGGGGGAGGGGGGGGGGGCTTCGTTGGAAAACCCGAGACTCATGAGGGAATCCTGGGAACCAAGCGACGACATCCGTGCCATGCCCCGCGGCGGTCACAAACCGCCAGAGACTGAAGTGGGTGCCGATATTTGCGCGTGTTATAGGCAGCAGCCGTCTCCCCTCTCGACGCATCCATCAGATGAACCCATCTGCTGAACGCTAAATAAGCTGTCGATTGCCCTGATCACAATCGGGAAACCGGCGCACGCCTGAAAATCTGCGACAGTTTCATGAAGCCGTTCTACATGCGCCACGTGATGGCATCACCGCACGCGGCTGTAACAAGTTTGCGAAATATCAGGCACGAGTGTGATCCAGACTTAGATGTACCAAAGATGCCATCCACCGAGCGGTGGGACACTGGCTCGGCGAGGTGCTGGAGCGCCAACAGTATCAGATCCCGATGCTTTGGGTTGCTTGTAATGTGGAGCCAGGTACGACTGCAGGGCTTGCAGCTACCGCGCAGCGCCATCTTTCGGTGATCTTGCAGCGCCATCTAAACAAGCGCCTTCCACATGAGCGCCATCTACATAGAAAGCCACATAATGCACAGTTTGTTGCCTCAAGCGTTGTCCGCATCTTGCATATCTCGCATGCTTCCGTGGTACCTTTTGAAAGCATTATTTTATTTCAAGCGTTCATGCTGCACTTGGGGGTACGCGAACCCAACACCAACCACAAAAGCTGCGCCACGAAACCAGGCTATCATTAAGGTGTGTCGCCATTGTGTTGTGTCACATGGCCATTCCACATTGTGTGTTGCTGTATGGCCTTAATACGTTCAAGGTAAACACAAAAATGACCATACATTCCTTCGCATCCGGAAAACGTCAGCACGAGTCGCCGCATTAATGGACAAGCCTGTATTCAACCAGTGCAACGCGTTAAATGAAGATTCGAACTCGAACCGCAATCTGTGTTACATATTTCAGTGATTTGGGCAGTACCGCTAGTTGTGGCGGAGACGATGCTGGCAATCCTCGCTTCACACCATAACCAATAAAAGTGCCGTAACAGGTAATGCAAATGAAGGTAAATTATAACTAAAATCACGTAAAATAACGGACACGAGTGCAACAACACGATGGGGGCAAAACACGCGCATATACAATACATAGTTTAGTTCACGCGCATAAATTAACATTTCGATGATGTGAAGTGCAAGTGAGATCGCTCGTCCGCTACAGTGACACCGCTGATATGGTCAGTCCAACAACGCCTCAGATTGTCACCAAAATAATTCTGGCGTAATCAAACAATGAAATCTTGAGAATATTCACTAAGTGGAGAAATTTTTGTGCTTTAGAGCATCCTATTCCACTTGAAAAACATCAATACTTACAACTGAGCGTTTCCTATCACATTTAACGCCTGCCTGAATGTTGTCAAGAGGGAAACAGTCTCTTCAAGCAGGCATATCACTGAAGAACTCATGAATACCAAGCATATCACTGAAGAACTCATGAATACCAAGCAAGACCTCCAAAGCTGGGCCTAATTCCGTTGTGGAGTTAGGTGGATCATTCGTAGAAACTCGCTACAAGCCGCGCCGTAATGCTATTGCTAAAGGAAAGCGCACACAAGCTCATACACAAATCGCACCATCGAATCAATATGCGATGAATGAAATGAAAGAGAGACCGTGTGAATGTTTATGCCTCGCTCACCTTGCAATACAACCTGCAGTTACTGGTGTACCAATGCGCAATAATTGTTCAAGTAAAAATGGGTCTTAATGATAACGTTTAGGTGGTTCATTTATGCCTGAACAACATAACATTTGTGGCAGAGGCTCTTACGTATGGTGTGTTTTAGCCTTTCTGCGATTTTCATTATTTTCAACACACAATTTTCACTCATACTTTTTCGTGTACTATTCATACCTCCAATATCTGTAGAAAAGTGGTTTTGGCCTTGTACACCACGCCACCGATGAGGTGGCGTGATTCGTGTCACGTTTGTAAAGCGTCATGCTCAGCTGGATAACCTTGAAAAAGTCTTCACAAAATAGTATCCACGAAATAGTCTGTACAAGCTAGCGGACGTCAAACTCACAACGTTTAATTCCTAGACCCATGTCTCAGAATGTTTGCTGCTCTTCAGTTTCAGCTGAACTTTCCCTTTTTGGGAGGCAGAGTGGAAAAACTCAGGAAAGAAGTAGGCATTGTACATTGATAACCAATCAACACAATTTTCGGTGCTATTAGCCATATTCGCCGTTAAGACATTAAAGGATATGATGCCAACAAGACATAAAAGGTACAAAACAAACCATTTTATTTCTAAACTGTTCACATGCATCAATGGTTTGTATTGACAGATACAACAGCCGTAAGCTGTGATTGTTTACATTGCTACATGACTGTTACACAGCTGTAATTGTTACAACAACCGTAAGCTGTGACTGAGAAGATGTTTTGACGTCAGCTGCAGGTCTCGTTCTCCCACAAATATTACGCAACCTTTTGGGAAAACAAGCCATCACTTGTTGGAAAGAGCCACCTTAATATCCCCCATATGTCCACAATACATGACAGGCAATAAATGATAGTTAAAGTGCATACAAGAAAAGCAATTACAATTATCCACACAAAGTACAAAGCAAAGATGACGCGGGAAAAATGTAGCGTTGGCTCTTATCGCCTGAACCCCGCTCGCTGAGCAGTGCGGAGCTAGTCTGCTGCCTTTCTTCCGATGACAAGCTTTTCCTAGCGGTCCAGTCCCAGCGGGAAAACTTACGACGGGCGAAATCTGTTCGTACTCTAGGTAACTGCAGCTGGTCGTCTGTAGCACGTATGCGGCGGACGGACACGCCCGAGCGCCGGAGCAGGCGCTCGCGCAAGAGTTCAAACGAGCAGGGATCAGTGATGAGATGCCGCATGGTGATGATATCACGATCGGTGAGTAGTTCCTCGAATTTGGACCACCCTAGCTACGCGTACCTAGTAGCGATGGAGTCAAATGGTCGCGCCGGTTAAGGCCAGTCACAATACGGATGCCAAAGTTGATCATCTCCTAAACGTGCTGTCCGCTCTGACGTGGAATTTCACAGCACGATTATGGAGTAACGAAGGTGGGGAGAGACGAGAGCTTTTACCAGCAGACGCCTGCTACACATCGGTAGCTTGTGGCAGATTCTGGCCGGTCGCACCAGGACACAAGAGCATCGCTCTGTGGGATGTGTGCTCAGCGCCCGGACGGAGGCCCCCACCGGGGGACACATCGGCACACCTATGGCGGACGCGCATAGCCTGCACCGAAGCAGCGGGGGTCTGCAGAATGCAGGATTAAACGAGAGAGATGATGAGTGGGTGAGTCTTCGAACACGAACTGCGTCTTGTGGTACATAATGCAGGTCTTTGGGCGGTTCTACTAGCTATGACGGACATGAGGCTGGGAATCGAATGCCTTAACCGATAATGCAGTTGCACGTAGAACATGCCGTCACGGACGTATATGCAAGAACACCACAAAATGGCCAAAACACGCAAACATAATGATATTCAACTTAGTTCACCCGCTTATTTACCCTCGCCCCGATGCTCGCTTTTCATAACCCGGACTGAAGGGGGAGGAGTCGACGCGACCCCTCCCCTGACATTTCCAAACCAATGATGATAGAGCTTAGCGAAAAACATCGATGGATTTGGTTCAACGACATGTTGCGATTGGTACCAGTGTGTATGTTGTGTTGCTAGGTTAATAACCGGCCCCATTATGGCAGGTCAAAAGTCAACTTTTCTTCTTAATATCGCTCTTGTCCAGCTCTACAGCATCTTACATATGAGGCCATGCCTCGTTGCGACACAAAACCAAGGAGACGTTTTCCTTATTCAATTCTGAGTACCATGGTGTACATTTTCATGCGTTTTGAGCGCACGTTTATTATCAATGACTCCGTTAAAGGAAGTCCTTTGGGTCATATTTCAAAAACATGCTCTGGTGACACCTCAGGACCACTTACGTTTAATGATAGCACTGGGCAATGCCACTGCAGCACCATCAAGATATGAAAGGAGAAATGTTCTAATTGTTTTTTGTCTAAATAACGTTTTCAGCTCTTTGCAACAACGCTTAAGTTCTTCAACAGTTCTCGCCACTGCCGTCTTCATGACGACTGCAGAGTTTTCTGAGGACCGTTGTCAGCTGTTATGGGTCAGAGATGCAGCTTTTGAGCTGTTTCAACCCGCACATTGCGGGCCTGAGGGCTTAAAAGTGGCACCGCTACTGGTGTGAATAAGGTCAGTGCGAATTATTGATTGTGATTTGCACAGCGGGCGGCAAAGATCAGTTACCGAGCAGCTCGTTGGTTGAAGTTTGAACAAGTGCCTGACTGTAGATCATGTGATGCTCCCATCCCCAAAGCCAAAGTGCGCCTCGAAAAGAGCCCCTGTGGTTAACGTCTTATGAGATAAATCAAAGTCACAGATAACGTTTCATTGAATTCGCTAGATAATACGTTAATGTTCGCATACGTCTCTGTCTAAACAGCGCTCATCAGGCTTTCGTAGCATTTATCACAAACCTCTTGACAAATCTGTGTATTGCAAACATTGCAGAGTCCACACCTTGGAAACAGCAAGGCGAATTGAGTGTATCACTTTCATAGTGGTGAGTGGGGAGTCCAATGAGATCTCTCTCTCAGGAGCAGCTACCTCAATTCGAAATGCGAGGATATTCAGGAGGATTTCGGGAAACCCTGGTATCATTAATCATATGGTACGCTTTTGGTCATATAATGAGTGAAAAGTACAAGAAAGGTGGCGTATTCCATTTTATGTAATGATGCCGGTACGCCGTGTGCGTTCGGCAGCATCGTTGGTTACCGCCCGCCGCCGGCACCAACCGCATATCGCTGTGCGGTGGTTCTCAAAAACCGATCCTGCTCCGAAACCAGAGGATGTAGGTGCGTGTTTTTGGTGTCAAAACGTGCAATGCGTCTGTCATAGCCCACTGAAAATTTTGGCGCGATTGCGCGATATGCTGGACAGGTACTCTTAAAAAATAATCCTGAGGATCGCATCGATCCCCCTATCAGGACGAGAACTAACAAGCACTTCTTGGTGAGCTGAAGTAACAAGCCAGCCAGCCTTCGTTCATTACTGTTGGAATGCCGACGGGAAGTCTGTCAGCGACTCTGAAGTTATTAACAGTAGCTTGAAATGTGGGGCATTTCCTTTAAAGTTGTTGAACTTGTGCAACCGGATTTATTGGTGAACCAAGTTTGCCATGGGTTTTCACTCCGCCGAGCTCCTGCTGTAAAAATTTTGCCGCAGAAGATAGTCATCAGACTCGGCCAAAAGCACGCGGATTCTTGCGGGCCGGATGTGGCGGCTTGGCGTATTCAAAAGCTAAGTATCGAGCCCCGGGCTCCTCCAAATGTATAAGACGTGACGCTCCTGCCAGCGTGAAAAATATCCCCCTTCCATCCCCTTGCTCGCTTTATCCTGCACCCTCGTGACGCCACGCTTGTCCGGAAAGGCTGCATGCGCTAGCCATGAATGGACCGAAGTGCCCCTACCCCCGGCCGAACACCGAGCACACACCCCGCAGATGGGGTCCGAGTGTGGGTCAAGCATCGGCGGATAGCTCTTCAGGTGTATGTAGTCTTGCTCCACAGTTATCCATACTCCTTCATTCCATAGCCCGATGGATGGTCATGACCGGCCAAAAAAGACTTGAATCCGAATAACCAACCAACCAAAACCGACGTGCATCCTCAGACCCACGAACCGCCGGCACCGTGCGTCACACCCACGAACCGCCGGCGCCGCGCCTCCTCAGACCCATGAACCGCCGGCGCCGCGCCTCCTCAGACCCACGAACCGCCGGCGCCGCGCCTCCTCAGACCCATGAACCACCGGCGCCGCGCCTCCTCAGACCACGAACCGCCGGCGCCGCGCGCCTCTGTGCCTCGTGACGAACCGCTCATCTGGCTCTACCGGTGGCGCGCCGGACATGCCCCGGGGCACCGCTGCGCTCGCCGAGCGCCCAAGGTCAGCTGGGGCGCCGCACCGGCCGGCAGTCAGCGGCCAACTGCGGCGTGCGGGTGGGGAGCGCTGGTCGTCGTGGTTGCTGTGGCGGAAAGATGCTGTCAATGCGGGTAGTTTGCCTGTGGGGTAAGTTGTGGAAGTCTGTGGAGAGCCTGGAGTGCATGGGTACTCCCCAGCCCACGTGGTAAGCGATTGAGGATTGCGGGTTTTCCAAACGCAGAATTTCTGTGCGAGGGGCGAAATTTCGCCTTATGAGTTGGGGGAGGGGCTGAGCAATGAAAGATAACTCAACCCCATTGGCGCTGTCCAAGAGGTCTGGGAGACGCGCTGCCTTGATTGGGAAGCGGGAGATCCTTCCCTCTCGTCAAGGGCGGAAAAGAGAGCTTCATCTGATCAGCAACGCAAAAAATACAATCAGTCCGGAATTGGGGTGGTGCTAACGGCGCGGTAAGAAGAACGGGTATTAAATCCTCGCCGCCGCTCCGCACCACCGCACTCCATAGGCACCTAATGGCTTGTACCTGCTTACTGACGTGCCGATGTAAAAACTGCGGCATGCACGCCGACGTGAGCGGAATGTAAACGAACGATGTGAGTACGTGCCGTGCAAGGAACTTCGTGCGTCCTGCGGGGGTGGTGAGATGTTTTTCACTGGCGAGATTGTGTTGTGTCTCCGTTGCGACATCTTGAATGCGCATCTTTAGAGGTATTGTTTGAAAGGGATAAAGTAGAATCGGATGAAGTCGAATAACAAGTGGTCAAAAGGGACACGTATTGACAAGGATAAAGGTAGAATCAGAACGAACTTAAGGACAAAAAGATGTCCTGTCCAGTTCTGTTAATTCGTCCCGTCCCTTAAATACTGCGTGTTATTTAGCAGACGCTGGGATAGAATTTCTAGGTTAAAAATCTGTATATGGAGGCTTTAATACGCGCCTGGGTGGGCTGGTTAAATGTCAGACGTTCTGTTGGGTGGGTCAATTTTACCCCATTGAGGTCTAGAAAAAATGAGAGAGCTAGAGACACCAAATTTACAGAGTGGATTTCACGGTATGTGAACTCAGTGATGCCAAAATTTGATGTTCTTAGGTCATGACCTGGTCAAATGAGGCCAAATTTCAGATTGGTGCTCAAAGTGCAGCCAGGCCTCCCTATACAATCGCATTTAACTTAGTTACCTTTTCTTGAGCAAAAGACCATTGGTGTTTATTTCAAGTCAGTCACCTCGCTTGACGCTGAGAGGGCCATAGTTAACAAAAACCTATAAGTGCTTTTTCTATTTGAATAAGCGTCAAGGATTACGTTACACGGTATGTTCCTAAGAATAAGGTGTTGATTTGGCTTATGTAAGGTCAGTGTCCCACTCTGACCTTTCAGAAGTCAAAGGAAGTCTACAAAAACTCTAAATGAGCTTTAGAAGCTACCCCTTAAAGCGAAATTTACAGTAAAAAAGCAGATTGGTCTTGACATCGGTGTGACATTTATGACTGACCCAAGTTCAATGAAATTTGTCGGAACCTTGAGACACGCTCGGATGGGGGTCAATTTGACCCACCCTAAGATTTTTCCAGGATGACTTACGAACGCCGCGGCGTAGCCGCGCTACATTTTGCAGAGTTTTAGACGATTGAATAACGGATAATTTCCGTTCAAAAATTTGGATGTAACGTGCGAGGCCACTGACTTTCAGCAGGTCAAAGTCAGGCAGTAGGTTCAGCGAAGTTAATTTCTAGGGGATCATTCAATCTGATGCAACAACCGAGTGTTGACGAAGCTAGGAGAAGCGGACCAAGGTCAAAGCCTGCCTGTTTTCTTACTCTACGGCTTGCTGTATGGGGTAAATTCTAGTGCTCATTTCAAATTTATTGATAACAGAAACCGCGTCATGCAACTTTCATGGCCTTTTTTCAAGCCCAGAGTAGGTGATTGACGTAAACTGGTCCAGGTGAAGATTTTGCTTTTAGGAACATATTGCTTAGCGTAATATTTGTCGCTTATTCAATGCAGAACTCCTTGCAGTTTTGTATGATTTTGGCCACCATGACCTTTGAAAGGTCAGACCTGGTCACTGTTTTTAAATAAGCATGTAACCTTTTGCTTAAAACTGGTATCTAAGTTCCGGGGGCACTGTGGAGACCAACCTGGAGCTTAACCTTGCTTGACCTTATTTGAACCGAAGGTCATGACTCAGGAACCTCAAACCTAGAACTAAGTGAGTTCACGTACACAGTTCCGTGAATTTGGTGTCTATAGCTCTTCTAGTTTCTGAGATCTCAGAGGGTCAAATTGAACCCCCACCCGCCTGAAGGGTATCCAACCGGCCACTTAGGCGCGTTAACTTAAATTGGCTTATTGCTTACGAACTATCTCAGCCGGACGGCAGAACAGCTGAGGCAAGTTCAGGTGTTGCGCATCCTGGACCGCCAGATGGCTCACCTTGAGCACCTTTTGTCGTCACGATTTGATGAGTGGTGAATTGCTGATGTCACAGCTGTTGCTGATCATGTTTTTGCTTTCCATTTGAAATTCGTATACCACCAGTCATGATTCTGCGGCAAAAACGATTACCACTTTTGGGTGGGTTAGGTGTTATCTGGGACATTATGTACTTTTGAAGGCTATCACATATTGCAGTCACGTGTTCTTCCACCCCGTATGTTGTGTGAAAAACCGGAATAGTTGCGGACTGGCCTCAAATATGAAGAAGCTGGCGTTAGAGACACAGGTATCTGCGGGATACTACCCGGACCAAATGAACTGGAGGATGATAGTTTAGGTACCTAGAAGACCAACAGTTAGAGAGAATTGTTCATAACTTCTTTGGTCCAATATCGGCGTTTTGGTATTGTTCGTGTACCGAATTAAATACCCGAGAAATATTATTGTTTTAATTCATATATTCATATAATCCTTCATTTCTTATAATCAATGCATCGATGCAATCGTTGATTGTAATTGTTTAGCTTTGATATAATCGCTATATTGGATACAATCGCTTTGAGGTAATCAGTGTAATCGTTATGGGGTATAACAACGTCTTTTACTCAGTATCTCCACCCAGGTTTCTTGAGAGCCTTTAACTTCGCATAATAACTCAAAAACTCAGAACTTAGTGTATCCCATAATGCCGGAAAACCAGGTGCGAGGCTTTTTCTTATATCAAGTATTAATTTTTCGCCCACATGCACTAAGGCGATGAAAGCATTGTGGGCTCGATCAGCGTGGAGGTGGTTCCTGGTCTCCGAAAGGGGGGGGGGGGGGGTAAGTGCTGAAAAAACTCTTTTTGAGCAAGACATTTGGCCGTGTAGCACTGATGTGAATGCTGTTGACTGAAAAGTAATATCACGTATACCTGTAGAACGTCTAAGCTACTATTGCTGCAATGACGGTTATGAGTGTTTTGCGTATTTTTTCTCGTGCAGCACATATGTTACGCATCTGTATTAGTAGTAGAAATCATGTCGCGTGCACGTAAAGGCTGCGTAAGTTTATCAGGACAGTTGAGTATAATTAAAGTATACATTATGCTGTGCAGCGCTGATGTGTTTAAGTCTACAGTGCAAGGAATGCGGTAAGTCAAGTATACATTTTGCTGGCAGAACTGGTGTCGTGTATAAGTCTTTGCGATGAAAGTGATGTGTGTAATCACTGCTCAAGGTTTTTGCATTAGAACTGACGACGGGCATAAGCTTTCAAGTACCGGTTTGTTGCGTAGTGCTTATTTTGTGTATAAGAATATACATAGTATATAGGCAGTTGTATATAAGTTTATAAGTATTTAAGTTATATGTCCATAAGTATGTGCATCAGTATATAGGCAGTTGAAGTAAAATTGCAGCAGTCTTGCCGGGAGAGTTTCTGCTTCAGTGTTAGTGTCATGCAACCAGCATGGGGGGAGGGGCGGGGGGCACCTCGACATTGGGGTGACTATGGCACCGCAGACATGCCATGGTCCACCATGCGGAACAGCCGCCGAGAAACGTGGGAAAAGCGCTGAGCAACCGAAGCTGCGGGTGCGCGCTCTTGTGTTTTCAAAGGCAAGAGCTTGCTGTGGAGCATCTTGGTGTACTGCTTTCGGTTAACTGTTTCCACGTAAGAACCCTATCTCGAACGTTTAGCGGCTGATGATATTTTGGTGCGTTGACACGCTTTATCAGAACGCATGTTCCCTCGTTCCACGATGTCGCGCCTTTGTGAGGTTGAGGCACTCTTCTCATGCCCCCCCCCCCCCCTCCCACGGTGTGACCGCCCATGCCGCGTGACACAACTTGAAAATTCGACTAAGAAGGCCCAAAATTTCATGGATGGCGTAGCATAACATAGTTTTTCTCTGTCTGTTTAGTTTTGCGTGTTCGTCTTAAATTCTTAGCTATCGACATGTATTCATACATGGATGCATGGAAATTAGCTCATAAGAGGGGAAGGGGGGTGTCACCTCGGTGGCTACTACGTGAATATGCTTCCTAGTCCTAGCTCCTCGTCAGCCCCTGGGGTACGACCGTGTGGGCATCGGCAAGCTACGTCTGCCTGAGGTGTGCGTGCCCCAATGTCTTCGATGGTCTACATCCTGTCATAAGGCAGGATGTAGATCCTGATCTAGATCTTGAGCAATCTCAAACATGCACTCGCATTTTTCGGTGGCGGAACCAGGGGAACCAAAGAGCGCTGGATAAACCAGCGATGAGGTGTCACAGCGAGTATAGAGACGTGGACTCTTTCATGAGTCTGTTGTGCATGTAATTGGCTTCCATATTTTGGCAACTTTCATTAATGTGTCACTAGGTGTCATGCACCGGAGATATATGGTTGTAATGATAGTTTAGTGATGGCGATGTGTAGTAATGTAATGCTATATAATACTGTGCGAAATGGCAATAATATGTGAAATAATAGTAATTTGTAAAATGGTAGTTACGTGTGAGATCTCAGTCTTTCCCAGAAGATCGCGCCCGACATCTGCACGGCGTCCGGGTGGGGATGGAAGACTTACCTGCATTAGGCATTAGGCTTACTACGTCCGCCTGATGCCTCACATTGAGAGGCGCCTGAACCCGCTGTCCTGATGGGAGGGCTGTCATGGTGAGTTGGTCGGCTGTGTCGCCAGGCGCGCTGGGGCTGGCGGCCGCCCTGGACCCCAACCAGCACCCAGACCTCGCTGAGAGGCCCACCTGCAGCGGGCAAAACATCGTGCAGCCCAAGACCCGCGTCACCACCACCGAAAGGTCAGTGGTTCTCCTGAAAGGTCAAGGTCAACGGCCGATAGCGTTGCGGCTACTGAGGGGCACTCAATCCGGGCTGCAGGCCGTATTGAAGGGCTGGAGAATGGAGAGCGTTGGTGACGGCTGGTTGTTGTGAGCGGTTTGAAACCCTCAATAGCGTCCGGCTTGCACGACAGTGACGGACTGGCAGCAGGCACCCGTGCACGAATGTGCGCCATTGCCATGCTGTTGAGTCAAGGTCGACAGCATGTCGCAGTACTGACCAGCGCTGGCCGACGGATTACGGCTTCAGGACGTGTCACCTGCTGGGATTAGCCTGCGCCTGCGTACGTGGCTCCTGTTTTGTCTCAAGAAGGTGTCCGATCGCTAGCGCACGAAGCCCAGTTATACACGTACAGAACTGTGACGCAACAACGACACGTACTTCAGACGCCTTTTTACTTTCTTCACGAATGTGGAAGTCGAAAAGTGTTCTGTGCAGACGTGAACAGAAGTGCAGCTGCTACCCAGGAGAACTATAATTGGATCTAGCCTTGGTGCGAGGCGTGCATTTGTCTTGATCATTGTTGATGTAAATCCAGGATTACAGCTAGAACCGGTGGTGGATTTTCAAAGTCAGTGGGTTGTGCTGCGCACGGCACTGGAACTCATCCCAGGAAATTGTGTCCACTCATGCCAGGTTTCCCCTCCACCTGGAAATGTTCACTTAACGAGCATTTCTGCCGATCCAGACAGTTGTTGACATTCTGGACGTCTAACTGATCGTGGCGATGGGGACACGTGTCAACCGACCTCCGCTAATCCGCCATTCAGCACACGTGCATCTCGATGAGCCGTCTGAAGCATTGGCCAGCCCCGACATGTTCGCCGGCGTCAGCGCACCACCTCAACCCAAGTCCCGTCCGAACACAGCACTCCCCGGAGCGGGCGTCTGTTCAGCGGTCAAATCGTGCAGCCCTTTACGACCCAGTGTGTGCCGAGCGCGCGCACGCCGGCCCCCTGGCCGCCGGCCAGTGCGTGACAGCTGTGGGCGCATCCGCAGGCTGCGCGACCTGCGTCAGCTGATGGCGACGCCGGTCGACGACCTGTACAAGCCCATTGACGCCTACATCGTGCCCATGGATGACGAACACCAGGTATGTGGCGGCGGCGCGCATGAGGGGGCGCGGTCCGACCGGTTCTCCGCGAGGCTTTGAAAGCCTAGGCCGGATCAGTTCACTTCCCTGAAGTGCAAAGTTTTGTTGGCAGATTCGGACTTTCTTCCAAGGGTTGGGGTGGATACTTCGTGGCCCCACCATGAACCCGTATGGCTGTCACGGTGCTCCACACCTTCCTGGACGCATTATTTGGCGTGGCTTTCAGCTTTTCGCTCACATCAACCGCGGCGCGGCCGTTTGTCCGCCTGCATACCTGCATCCGTTTGCCAACCTGTGTAGCAGATTAGCCTAGCTGAGGGCTGACATTTGTTCAAAAATATTCTTGCGCGCTGGCGCACGGCATGGCGGCTTGGCCGGTCTGTGGGGCCGGGCATGTTACAAGGACAACGCCGTGCCGGTAGTTGATGCGGAACTCGTTCCCAGAATCTCGCAGCAGAGGAAAGGCCAACTGCAGGATGGGGTCGTCCAAAACAGGCTCCCTCGAGCCTGGATACGAGCTGACGCCGTGCGCAACCGGCTTGCTCGGTGCCGAAAGGCCGCATGTCGATTCGATAAGTTCAAGGCGGTCCCGGCATGTCCTTTCTCCGAGTTCGGTGACGACATCTCGACGTATGTACAGTCTCCGTGTCCATGGATCGAGTGGCCGCTGGGATCTCGGGAATTCCGGCGCCTCCGAGTGGCTGCCGGTTACGGGTCCGATCAAATCAGAGCCGAACCAGCTGCCCGCCGGCTCCGAGCGCCCACGCTAGCTCCGTAAAGTTTGCAAGAGAGCAGAAAACAACACTCGATGAGTGTTTTTCTATCCCACCTCATAAGAAAGCTGTTGATCACATCTGACCTAGGGAGTGCTCACGTGGTTCCGGCCAACCGGGCTGTTGGAGGGAAACAGCAAAAACATCGAGTATTCAACGGCCCGGATGCCCGGAGGCATAGATTGTTTGCCAGAATGCGTCAGCCCAGCTACGTACCTCGAAAAGAACAGACACACGATGCAGCAACTAGAGCTGCACCATAGGCTGGGCGAACCCCGCGGCCGGCCGACACCGCCGAGCCTAAAGGCTGGCCTGCCGACCCGACCTAGCGGAGCGCTGGACTACCGGCCGGGCTGGGCTACACTATCGGGCTGGTCTGGACCGGTGGCGCCGCCGAGACCGCGTCTCCTGGACTACCAGTGCCTCTCGAATCTCCACACCAGCTGTCGTCACAACACCGTGCCGTCACTACAACGTCCACCTTCTATTCCCACGCAAGCGCGGTGCGGACATAGCGTCGATCCCTCTCGTCAGCGGCTGCTTTTTGCAGGCTCCGGCAGCCCAGTGGTGGGTGTCGGAGGCGCCGGCGGTCCTCAGAGGACGCTGTGTCGGGTCGACAGTTCAGGGTCCGGGCTCGGCGGCGCTGGCTGGCCGGCGCGTGCGCCCGGCATTGGCTGCAGCTCCACTTGCTGCGCCGCGTGCCTTTCCTCATCAGATACGCAGCCGGCCAGACGCTGGTCAGATACGCAGCCGGCTAGACGCTGGCCAGATACGCAGCCGGCTAGACGCTGGCCAGATACGCAGCTAACGAGACGCTGGCCAGATACGCAGCTAACCAGACGCTGGCGTGACCACGGCATCTTTTTGGCCTTGGGTTTTGGCCTTGGGTGGCCGTAATGATGTCTTTTCATGGGAACTGCTACTTGACATTCGCAATGGAATGCTCAGGACCTTTGCAGGACGACTAGAACGATTAGGACGAACCTGGCCGATTTCCAGGCAAAAAATACGTGGTACGCTTACGCTACGCTACCTAATACGCTACCTGGACCCGTCCGATATACCTCGCTTTTGGTATGGTCGCCGTGAAACGTTGCCAAAATGATACGGAGGTGAGACTCTTTCTGGTTGCTGGTTTCCAGGCACATTCACGCAGTTCGCGAATATCTATATACGAAATGCATATGTATAATATAATATATAATATACATAATATCAATATCTATTTACGAAAATTTATGGCATGCGGACTGAGTTCCATCCGCGTCACTTGCACGGGTATTTGCCCGGCATTGGTGTATAAGCTGCATGTGACATGGGGTGTATTAGAGCGGCCGCACACCCACTAAAATCCCCTGTTATGTCGGACTAGTTAAGCAGTTGAAACAGCTGGACATATCTGACTTCTATGCTCACCAAATGCGCTGCATGCATTTCTGCTTACCGACATGCACGGCAGGACAGCCAAAGCATAGCCAAACGAACGCATTCAAAGTGGTGTGCTCTAAGCGGCACGTACGACGATTCATCTCCCCTTTACATCACCGTTAGCAGTGCCACCGCAGCGTTACGACTCGGGTGGCAGACCGCCACAACTCTGCTCCGAGGGTAGCGCCGCCATTGTTCTCAACGCCACTGAATGAAGTGCTCTTTGTCCTCGGCGTCCTTCCGGCACCATGTCCCAACCTGGCGCGAATGATGCCCGCGCACGTTCGTGATTAGTGCAGCGAGCAGGTTAGGCGTCTGGTGTCTTAAAAAAGAAAGCGTGCTTCACATCTCGGTCAAGTGCGGGTTCCATTTTCAGTAACGACCGATTCAGCACGCAGCAGTGCAATCTCTGACGTCATTGAATGCGACGTAGCGCTCCTCGAAACGGGGTTTGTAATGACCTTATTGGAGAAGGGGAGAAATTCGTCAGCATCTGGATCAAGGCTTTCATTTCACAACATTCGAACATTTCAGACTATATCACCTCATTTTGACGGGACTTTCACGACTTGTGCAGAGTTGCAAACTGCAGACCGCGCGTTTTGCAATTGAGGAACGCGCGTTTGACGATTTTTTTTAGAATATTCGTAACCGGGTGGGATTGATTTGGTGACACGCATCATGCAACTTTGTTAGTCTCATGCAGATGACTGCATCTTTGCGGGCTGGGATAGAGGGGGGGGGGGGTGGCGGATCTGGTTATGGTGGGGATCTGTGGAACTGCATGTGCCTTTGTCTCGCTCTCATACATAGTCAAGCGGATCTCTGGCCGTGTTGGGGTGACGACCATGCAAAGTCAGTGTTGCCATGCCTGGGACCGGTTTGCCCGTTGAGTGAAGATGGTGCTTGTTATTTATGACTCCAGCCCCGTCTTGTGCAGCTCGACTGAGTCAGCGGCGGAAGCCCCTGCTGCATGCTAGTGGTTGGCTTCTGGCTATGTGAGCTCCTGGACTTCTGATGAGTGTGCTGTCCGGGTTAATGGTAGTGTTCCGCATTTGTATGCTGGGGGAGGGGGGGGGGGGGGTTGAACTGAAATAGCCATCTTGAGGATCATTCGGTGCAGGGTACAAGTCCTGTCCTTAAGGTTCAAGCCCTCTAGCTTCTAAGCTACACGACCGCAAAGATGTGCAGACTATTTCGTACGGATTATTTCAAGGTCACATAGGCACCCATGACGCCAGAGTAGCGTCAGTCAAATCTGCCATTCCATTGTCCATGCAGCGACCAGGGCCAATGCAAATGTAATTGTCGAGTCGTTTATATCTGGCGAACGTGAGCTCGACTTTCATGTATACTCAGTCAGTCGGCTCTCAATCAATATTTTGCAAAGAACGAGGACGTAATCAAGCAATGACGTATTGAGGAGCATATTTACTCAACGGAGAAGCGTGCTGGCTAGAGCAGCGTTTTCCGCTTAATTAAGATCTGTCAGTAGTCATAAGTCAGCTTTTTCATCACTATAAAAGCATACTTCGATATTTTCACATGTGGAGTTCCCGTTAAAGAGAATGCTCCACATTGGACGATATTGAGATAAGCATGAAATGATGGAATAAGCTCACCTGTAACTATTGGTACGCGTCTAAGGGAATGTTCCACATTTGAAGATATGCACATGGCATCAGACATAATGAAGAAGGCTCATTGTAATTATTGGTGTACTTTTAAGTGGAAAGGATGACACTAGTTAACACAATTTTTCTGTTTAGTAAAGAGGCTCTTCAATGCGTCATTGTTTGATTTCGTCATCGTGTCTTGCACAAAATTTATTGAGAACCGATTGATGACTGTTATATCTTGAAATCGGGCTCACGAATGCAATATTTGAACGACTCGACCATATTTTTCTCGGCCTTGATCGACGCATGCATGTGGAATGCCGATTTGAATGACGTCAGTATGACGTCATGAATGCCAAGGGTGACTGAAATACTCTTCCAGAAATTATCCCCCACTTTTCACGGGCCTTTAGGTCAGAAACTTGAGAGGTTTATGGTTTTAAGAACGGCAGGGCTGTGAATTGCACTAAAAGCTTTTCAAGATGACTATTCCAGTTCAAAACCCCATGCAAATATAGAATACTCCTTTTAAGTGCAAAAGACTGCCGTAAGCAACAGGTTTTCGCAAAGTAAATATGTTCCTCAATGCGTCATCGTTCGTTCATGGAACGTTTTTATGAGATGAGAGTCTCCACCAGACTGGCTATACCAGAATTACTACTGCAGCGGTCGAGTTGACTCACTTGTAGTACTTTGACTCGCCGATAGGTGGTGAGTTGATCGTGTGAAATGAACCAAATATCGTTGTGCATGTTCTTTGGCCTTTTCTTGTGGTGTTTTTATACATTTTTTTCCATGGTCTGGGATTTTATGTGCACTTGCATCCTCAGTTACGACGTTATTCTTGAATTATTCAATTCCAGCCTTATTTCAGTCAGAACTAGTGGTACTGCCTACATTCCTGTATGAAGCGCCACAAAACGTGGCTCGTGTTCGAAACTTGCGTTTTTACACGTAAAGGTGGTTGGAAATCATTCTTGCTGACGAACTCCAGACAGGAATAAATCAATGATCATGCTTTTCTCGACGCTCACCACAGTATGGCCATTGAGGGGGCGGAATTCGTGTTAAGCTGCTATGATGGAATGCATGTTTGGATAACTTCAGTTGAGGCGACATGAAAAATTTTGTACAGTTTTGAGTGCTCCTAGCTCAGAAACAAAATAATTAGTCTTAAAAAGGAAGTATCTGTAAACTGCAGGGATTGAGTTTGAAGCTAGGTGTATCAATGTCCAACCCCATTTCAGTGTGGAATAGCCGTTTTGACTTACCACTAAGGCACAAAGTAGGACTGCGTTGGTCGTGGTAGATTGCGTCAGCTTTTGATGAGGTCTTCCCTCCGCCCAAAATATGGCCACCAATGAAATCTTTTTCCGACTGCTTCTGATGACTTCACATAACCACCGTTAGGGGTACAGATGGCACGTAGAGTCGCATTCTTATCTATGGGAGACTTTTTAAATGGTATATTGAAAGTGATGGTGCGTTTTTCCCTGAAATGGAGAGCGGTCTGATGCATTTGTCTCAGTTGCAAGTGGAGCACTACTAGAGCTGCGCCACTGCCCATGAAATCCGCTATCTGGGTATATAGTGGGTTTGGGGGGAGTGGGCGGGGCAGTTTTCAAAAGTTGTGGAAGGAAGCTAGAACATAAAGGGCGTGTCCCTCCTTAAGAGCATATTTCCAAAACATGCTCTAGGGAGACCTCAGAACCAGTTACACCTAATAATAGCACTGGGTAGTGCTGGCGTAGCACCGTCATGACAGTAAGGGTATGAATTTTACAGATTTTTTAGTCCAAAGCACACTGTCAACGCGTTGTGACAGCACTACGCTTCTTCCCTGTAGTCGCCGCCGCCGTCGCTATGACAGCCACCGCGCGCACGTCTATTGGCGCGAATAAGATGACATTCGTGATTGGCCCAGCGGGCAAGAGCCTGTTACTGGGAAGTTGATTGGTGAAAGTTTGAGCCAGTGTGTCACATGGGTCATATGATATTCCCATTCCCAAAGCCAAAATGCACCCCAAAAAGAGCCTCAGTGGTAAAAGTCGTTAGGGACAACACGAAGCTATGGTATAACGTTTCCTTGAATTTGCGGGATAATAGCCTCATGTTTGCATATCTTTTTGTCTAAACAGAGTGTTTTAAGCCGTCCTATCATTTGATGCACAAACTTTTTGACACCTTAGTGTGTTGTAAACATCACCCCAACGCAAATGAAATGTATTTCTTCCACAATGGTGAACATGGAATCCAATGAGATTTTTCCGGCAGGGTCGGGTTTTTCAAATCGAATCTCAAATCTGAGGAATTCCGATGATTTGGAGAAAACTGGTAATGCAAACTAGTGTGGGATGCTTCCTTTAATCAAGTTTATTATGCAATACTACACACATCATACATATTACACTCGTTCATAATACATACTACACACAACTGTTCTGACTGTACATGGTGTTGAAACGATAGCCAAATTAAACAAGATTTTTGTAAAAAATTCATTTGTGCACGTTAGTTAGTATCGATGACCTGTCTAACGTATTGCAACTTGGAAATGGGTGGCATTGTGTCGGCCGATTCTGTAGTAAGTACATAATCACGATCAGAGTGCGTGGTGTCATCACCGCGTATTTTGGAATGCGCTCTCGTAGGGATGGAGCCGTTTCCAAAAGCTGCTCCTTTTTTAATCTACTAGTGTCGGGAACTCATCCAGTTTTTTTTAGCGAAAGCAGATTTTTCATCATTTCTTTCACGTTTGCCTAGAGTGACGGTGACCCGGCACCACATACAGGCCTCCCCCCCCCCCCCCCCACACACCGGGAGAGTCCACGCGTAACGTGGTGCTTAACTCGGGCTGTGACCTGGGGCTCCTACGGCCTGGGCACCTGGCCCAGCTGTAGAGGAATGGGGCCGGATGTAATGTTGTCGCCTGCCGAGCGGCTCCGGTTAGTGCCCGGATGCCAGACGTCCTCCGTCCTCAGCAGCGCCGGTCAGGGCCCGGGTGCCAGACATCCTCGGTCCTCAGCAGTGCCGATCTGAGCCCGAGTGCCAGACATCCTCCGCCCTCAGCAGCGCCGATCAGGACTGGGGTGTAAGACATCCTCCGTCTCCAGCAGTGCCGGTCGGGGCCCGGCTACCAGACGTTCTCCGTTCTCGCTTGTTTTGCCACCACGCCGACGTGGTTACACTCGATGTCCGGACGAGTGAGCGGGGGGCAGCCAATGCCAGCTGCGGCCATGCGATGTGTCAATATGCGGCCGGTCTTAACGTTGCTTACAAAGATGTTGAACATCTCTTCTACAATGAGTGAAGAGGGATATTTCGCACGTCACTGTTCTATCGTCAAACACGGGTCTTTTTGAAACTCACTGCAAGCCGATTTTGAGCGTGGCGCACGCTGGGCATAAATTATTGGTGATGCGTATCAGGGTCCGTTACCGCCAGTTCGACCATACGAGGTTTCAAGTCACTGCGCACGTGGAGCAGCACACACGGCAGCTGTTGGACTGAATGTTTCGCCCTTGCCTAGCGTGGGTACAGCACAGGACCCAGCAAGAACAGGAACCAGCAAAAGTGGGCACAGGACCACATCCGAACACAGCCCCACCTCTCCCGGAGCAAACTACTGGCTACAACAAGCAGTTCATCACGTCAGCGCACATTTCTATTTGCAGCAAGCACGATATCTCTTTAGCCGGCAGAACATCGAATCCAGAGAGCATAGTGCCACCTCTGAGCACAGGGCCATCTGCAGCGAGAACAGTACCAGCAATAGCGAGCACAGCACCGGTTTCAGCGGACGCAGCTCAGCCTGTCTCCGTTGGAAGAACCATGCGTGGCCTGTACTCCCCGTCCACCATCTCCTGACCCTCCCCTGCGCTCCGCCCGCGGTCGGGGTCCGCCATCTCCTGACACGCCCCTCCCCTCCGCCCACAATGGAATTCCACCATCTCGTGACCCGCCCCTCCACTCCGCCCGCAGTGGAAGTCCACCATCTTCCTGACCCGCCCCTTCACTCCGCCCGCAGCGGAAGTCCATCTCCTGACCCGCCCTCTCCCCTCCGCCCGCAGTGGAAGTCCACCATCTCCTGACCCGCCTGTCCCCTCCGCCCGCAGTGGAAGTCCACCATCTCCTGACCACTGCGTCCGCAGCAGAATTCCACCATTTCGTGACCGGCCCCTCCCCTCCGCCTGCAGTGGGAGTCCACCATCTCGTGACCCGCCCCTCCCCTCCGCCCGCAGACGGAGTACATCGCGCCGCAGGACCAGCTCGTGAAGTTCATCAGCGGCTTCAGCGGATCGGCTGCCACCGCTGTCATCACCGCCGAGAGGGCCGCCCTCTGGACGGACGGGCGCTACTTCCTGCAGGCCGAGGACCAGCTCGACTGCAACTGGTTCCTCATGAAGGAGGACGCGGGGGTCAGCAGTTGGCGGCGGCGGCGGCCAGCGCGAGCTAATTTCGGCTCTGCGCTTTTAACTGTAGTGAAGGGGTAGCTCGAAAATGACTCGGAGTTCTTGCGTAGCATGATAGCGACGTAGTATTTGGGTGGCATTGTTTATGCGTAATGATACATCAAATTTACGCCATTTTGAGTAGCAGACGACGCGTTTTGTAGTTTGTAGTAGTTACTGCACTTAGTTGGTTGCGTTTCATCGCGCGTATTTCGTGTATTGTGTTGCTTGCAGTAGTTGTTGCATTGTGTGTAGCAGTTATTGCATGGGACAGCATTTATTGTAATGGTCATGCGAAATTTAATTATATCACGTGTTTTGTGCTCTCAAAAACTCAGGGCATTCTCCTCTTGGTTCTAACTTGCCTGTCAAACACGCGGGACTCTGCGTAATATTCCCGCCGAAGTCAAAAACAACGGTCGCACAACTTCAAAATCATTTTCACGCTAATGCATGACAGACGTTGTTTAGTCTACGCATGGTATGCACGTGCTCAGCATGCCGGCTTTGGTGCCGGCAACTGCAAAGCCCGTGAGCGTGCCGTGCCTTGCCGTGCCGTGTCGTGTCGTGTCGTGTCGTGACGTGACGTTCCATGCTCGGCAGGCGCCGGAGCTGTCTGCGTGCCGTGCCGTGCCGTGGCGTGACGTTCCAGGCTCGGCAGCATGTCTGCGTGCCGTGCCGTGCCGTGCCGTGTCGTGCCGTGCCGTGCCGTGACGTTCCATGCTCGGCAGGCGCCGGAGATGTCTGCGTGGCTGGCCGCCCAGCTGGGCGCCGGTGGCCGGGTCGGCTCTGACCCCCACAGGATGTCAGCCCGCACGTGGCTTAACCTCAAGGAGCAGCTGAGTGGTACGCGCGCTCCCTCCCACCGGCCGCTCTACGCTGTCGTGGTGGGCATTGCGGACGCTCTTGTTTCTGGGGAAGTGCATTGGTTGATTGGTGGTTTGGTTGCCAGTTGTTCGTAAGCTTGTTTTCGGTAGTTATAAACATTTATTCTATTGCGATTCCTTTCTTCTTCTTTTTTTTTGGGGGGGGGGACGAAAAGCGGATGAGATACACGCGCCGATGGCGTGTGAATTGATTACTTTATGTTCAGAGACTTGGCCCCAACTTTCTGCCACAAACGGAGTCCCAAATTGGTCCCACATTCCGACAAGTGCAAGTCAGGCAAGCTGTGTGGAGCGTTTGCCGCTGCCGCGGCGCTGTTGGCCGTCCCTGTGGGCCACTGTACGAGCCTTCGGGCATTCGTTCGGTGCTGTCGTGTCCTCAGCTGATTCCGTGGAGCTGGTCAGCGTGGACGTCAACCTGATCGCGAACCTGTGGAAGAAGGGGCGGCCGGAGCCGCGCAACGAGCCTTTGACTGTGCACCCGCTGTCGTACGCCGGTCAGTGGCATCCCGAGCGCCGCGCGCCGCGCGCCGCGCAACAGCCCAGCTATGTAGCTGTTATCTCCTGTGCTTGTTAACGTCTGGGTAATCACCCCAGCAACCGTGCTTCCATCGCGTTTCGTCGTATGCCATCCCGTCTCTGTTTGACTGGTCTCCTCAGCGGGCAACACCCTCCGCGTCCACTACATCGGTTTTTTGGGAGGGGGATGTCGCACCAAGGCCCAGGGGCTGGGGTTCCCGAACGTTGGCCGGCGCGTCTTATGTGAAACTCCCCTCGTACGGTCTTCGCGTGGCAGCCTGGGACCGGCATCGGCTGCGCCCCTGGCGCGAGGCACGCGCCGCCGACAGCCAGCGGCCGCGCTGCCTCACAGCGTCGCCGACCTTAGGTCACCCTCGTCGGCAGGCGTGTCCTGGCAGGACAAGGTGGCCCAGGTGCGGGCGGCGCTGAAGGCGGCCTCCAGTCGCACGAAGAAGGTGGAGGCGCTGCTGGTGGCGCAGCTGGACGAGATCGCCTGGCTGCTCAACGTGCGCGGCGATGACATGCCGCACACGCCAGGTCATGCCCTGAGGCGGACGTCTGTGAACTGAAGCAGACCATGTCACCGAATGTGTAATGTGAAAGCATTCTGCTGCCATGCCAATGCTGTCATGTTTATTTCCACCATCACCATCGTTTTTCCACCATGTGGCATGGCTTGCGCGTTTTCAGATAGGTTCAATAACCCCACACAAAATCCTGCCTCACGTCAGTTCGCACGCTGTCCTGCCTGCCTAACTTCGTCGCGACTGTGCGACCCTCCATTCTTTCACGTGCGCCGGCATCGCTTGCGATCTTTCGTCTGTGCAGGCGCGTTGCAGCACACACGTCACCAATTCCCAGTGTGGACGTCACGTCATGGCACTAATCCCGGCCCGGCCTCGGTCATTACAGAGTTTAAGGGCTACGCGGTGGTGGACATGGACAGCGTGCACCTGTTCGTCGACGACAGTAAACTGACATCTGAGGTGCGAGCCCACCTGCGGACCGACGACTGCACCGAGTCCGGCGACTGTGTCATGTAAGATCCTTCACTGCTGGGAGGGGGAGGGGGAGAGGTGCGAGCCCACCTGCGGACCGACGACTGCACCGAGTCTGGCGACTGTGTCATGTAAGATCCGTCACTGCTGGGAGGGGGAGGGGGAGAGGTGCGAGCCCACCTACGGACCGACC
This sequence comes from Pollicipes pollicipes, assembly GCF_011947565.3. NCBI lineage: Eukaryota > Metazoa > Arthropoda > Thecostraca > Pollicipedomorpha > Pollicipedidae > Pollicipes > Pollicipes pollicipes. The sequence goes on from NW_023596136.1 coordinate 38,729,479, forward strand.
ACTGCACCGAGTCTGGCGACTGTGTCATGTAAGATCCGTCATTGCTGGGAGGGGGAGGGGGAGAGGTGCGAGCCCACCTGCGGACCGACGACTGCACCGAGTCTGGCGACTGTGTCATGTAAGACCCGTCACTGCTGGGAGGGGGAGGGGAGGGGAGAGGTGCGACCCCACCTGCGGACCGACGACTGCACCGAGTCTGGCGACTGTGTCATGTAAGACCCGTCACTGCTGGGAGAGGAGGGGGAGTGGGGGGGGGAGGTGCGAGTCCACCTGTGAACTGACGACTGCACCGAGCCTGGCGACTGTGTCATGTAAGACCCGTCACCACGAGGGAGAGAGGTGTGAGCCCACCTGCGGACCGACGACTGCACCGAGCCCGGCGACTGTGTCATGTGAGACGCGTCACCAGGAGTGTGTGTGTGGGGGGGGGGGGGGGAGAGAAAGGTGCGAAGTCACCTGCGGACCGACGACTGCACCGAGCCCGGCGACTGTGTCATGTAGGACACGTCACCAGGGGGGGGAGGGTGGTGACCGCACCATGCATGGCATGCATGGCGAGTGTATACTGATCATGAGGAAGTGGGAAGGGGGGTCCTGTGCCTGGCGAGTGCTGATGCGGAGCCTGACCGCTGACACGGCCTTATATGCCTGTTGACGTCCCCCGACGGCGTGACCGAGCAAACCGCCCACCAGTCGCCGACTAAGGGTTGCGACCTGGTCCGGTCAGCCGCGCTTGACTTCTGTGTGGGGATCCCCAGGCTCAGGTTCGCAAGGCGCCATGACCCCGGAGCGCTAATATGGCCGTCACGGACTATGGAACTGCACAATTCTGTGCACCACAACGCGCTTCACGTACTTTTTGCAGAATAAATGTATCCTTTTTCGCGCGTTGACCAATAACCGTCATGGGCGCTGCCGTTGACGGATTCTGACGGACGTTAACGTCAGGGAACAGCGCGACGGAGGCCGAGCACGGGGCTCGCGGCGGGAGGGAGGGGCAACATCCCCGAGCGTGAGGATTGTCATGCAAAAGTGACGTGTGCATTGGTGTGCTGTACGTTGGAAATCGCCTTTGATCGTACGTCGCGCCCTGAGTAGAGCTTTCCCAGGGTCCTGTCCAGAGAGATTCGCTCGGGTTCTGCCGGAATGATGTGAGACACGCGAGCGTTGCTGACTCCCCGCTGTCGGTTGTCGGCCTGGCGCCACTGTGAACGGCGAGAGCGCGCAAAGTCTCAGATGGTCGCTCTAGAGGATACAACGTCTTCGATGCTGTCAGAGGGCCTCCGGGCGCCGAATTTGGTGTAAGAACTGATCGGCGCGCGTAGCACACACAGATTAATAGCAAAGGCAAATGCTTGGCAAAAACGCTTTGCATCCACCAGAAGCATTTTCGAACAAAAGCGAAATTATTCGCCTTCTCTCACGACCCGTCAGGATTCGCCCTTACGAGGAGGTCTCCAGCTTCGTGGCAGAGACGGCCCGGGTCAAGTGGACCGGCCTCGTGTGGGTACCCTCCCGCTGGAGCTACGCGGGGGGAGCCAGCTACGCCCTCTACAAGCAGGTCAGTCGCTCGAGAGCGCATCTCCCAATGACTTAAGAAACGTATGGTTGCCTTTTGTCCTGCCGCATGTTATATTGTCATAACTTAGCTGATTCTGGCGCATAAATAACGCCAGGTAGAAATACCCTCCACTCTGGGCATGGTGATGGTGTTTCGACAGCGTCGGGGATCTTAATTTAATCAGCCAGAAACAATGTCTGGGTGGGACTGTGATCGCCCCGCGTTTCAACAGTGTCATGGATCTTCATATAATCAGCCAAAACCGATCTCTAAGGGGGCCTGGGGTCGTCTCGTGATGAACGTTGTCAACGGGCGCGTTTTTGCCAAACCGGCGCGCGGCGCTGGTGTTCGCCCCAAATGTCCGGGGCGCGGCGCGAAGCACCGCTGGGCCGAATCCCGCCGTAAGCCGCCGCCCTTCGCGTTCTCGGCAGGTGCCGGACGCGCAGATTCTCTTCAAGCCGTCGCCTATCATCCGCATGAAGGCGATGAAGAACCCCGTGGAGGTGGCCTCCATGAAGCAGGCCCACCTGCGCGACAGCACTGCTCTCTGCGACTTCCTCGCCATGCTGGAGCAGTCGGTGAGATGGTGTCTGCCGGGGGAAAATGTCATACGTATATATAACGGCAGCAGGTCGCACGTGATGATTTGGGAACCCCACGACGTTGCAGCAGGCCGAATTGTGCCTCCCACAGCAGTGACCGCGTGGGCTTTCCTGAACCACACCCATCTTCGGCAAACCCGCCGCTGGTCGTGTTGTGCGGCCCTGCTTCTGACCCTGCACCCTCGGACCGCGCCAGGTGGGCCAGGGCAAGGCGTGGACGGAGCTGTCGGTGGCGAGCAAGCTGATCGAGTACCGGCAGCAGCAGGACTTGTTCCGTGGGACCAGCTTCACATCGATCGTCGGCTTCGGGCCCAATGGGGCCATCATTCATTACAAGGCTTCCCCCGAGACGGACACCACAGTGGACTCGTCTGACGTTCTGTTGCTCGATTCCGGGGGTATGTCTGGCGTTCTGTAGCGTGCCGAGTGTGGTCCCCAAATGTGTTGACTTTCTCCATTCGCGCCGTAGCATCGAATGCTGTGTTGGGCGGGTGACTGCGTAAGCGGTGCCCGCGTGAGGCTGCATTTCGGTTTCGCCCAGTTTTCAGTGCAATGTGATATCGTATACTGCTGTATTTACCTGGTGCGTGATTCGTAGCATGTGATATAATATATATATATATATATATATATATATATATATATATATATTATTATTTATTTATTTGTTTATGCTATGTTAACACAAGAATGCTTTAATAGATCCTGGGAGATTTCATTCTTGAAGACCAGGTGTTTACTGCCTGGCGAGCCTGCAGTTAAAACAGCGGTAAAATGTATCTTTCAACGAGTAGACCGACGTCGGTTGGGTTCTGTATCCATCCGCAATACGCGCATAATTCGAAGAGCCTGGTTTGATTCCCGCCGCGGGTGTGCCCCAATGGTTCCGACGTGGAGAACCAATCCACAGTAACAGCGCCGTAGCCACCGCCTGGAGTCGAACAGGCTGGCAGTACTCGGACCGGCCACAGGGTGCTCTGGGCGTGCCTCAGTCGGCGGCGCCGTGTCGCGTGTCCGCAGGTCAGTACCCGGACGGCACCACAGATGTGACCCGCACCATGCACTACGGCCAACCCACCGACTTCCAGCGCGAGGCCTACACCCGCGTCCTGATGGGGGTCATTGACCTCGGCCGGGTGGTGTTCAAGAAGGGCGCCACCGACAGCCGGGTGAGAGGTCACGGGGTCACCGCCGCGTCGCGCCAGAGCTCTTCTGCTGCGTTAGGCACGCCAGCTGAACTACTGACCACGTGACCAGCCCCGAGCACCTTGATTTTCGCTATATTCAAACATTTTGCCTGGCGTTGGCCGCCTGCTACATGATGTTTATGTTTGGAAAAGCTCACGTTCTAGACGTTTGAAGTTTTTCCCCACTAACGATTCAACAATTTTTATGCTACCTTTTCCGTCCCTTACATATTTTGTTCGGTTCGTCAGTTTGTATGTCGTAATATTTTTGAAATATATAACGTCATGTTGATCATCGGGGCTGCCCCGCCTGGCGTCTGCCGAAACGTGTTTTGACTTTGAACAGCCACTTTGAAACGATGATGTCCTTTGTATATTTCGTTTTGTGCAACGTTTTAAGTGTTGTGATCGTTGATTCTTCGTTAAATCAACTACCTCCAAATATCTCCAGCTGGATATTTTGGCTCGCCGCCATTTGTATGATGTGGGCCTGGACTACCAGCATGGCACCGGCCACGGCATTGGAATCTTCCTGCAGGTGCATGAAGGTAAGGCATGGCTGCATGCGACAGATAACACACACATGTATTGCGATGGTCTGTTTTCGCATGGGCGGATCCTGGGGGGGGGGGGAGGCACGGGGCCATTCCCCCCCCCAAAAAAAAACCTCTGAGAGCATGTTTTGCCCCCCCCCCCCCCAAGCATTCCCAGAACTTCACAAAAGTTCCCTCTACTTGCCGTCTGTTTTAACTTTAACTGTTTTAACTGTTTTGTTTTAACTCCTGTTTAAGATTCAAGAGCATTTCGGTGTTTTTCGGTTTTGAATGTTGTCCCTACTAGGTACTCGCGGGAGGCGCCATGCACTGGACCTCGGATCCCACATCAGCCAGCTGGCGACGAACGGTTGCCCCCTCCCCCCCAAAAAAAAAACAACCCCACGCTAGATCCGCCCTTGTGTTTTCGGGTGCAAGTGGCACGTTACATGCAATACCTTGCACACTGCTCAGTGTGTCGCGGTTTTAGATAAGACATCAATACTGACCATGCGTTAAAACAAATTACGTTAGCCATTTGTTTGTTCGGCATGATCAAACAGAGCCGCAGTGTCGTGACGTGTGTGGTTGCTGTTTTTCCAGGTTGGCTGATGTATGTAAATGATTAGGCTGCAGAAAATATATTGATCAATGCTGTTGCTCTCTTCTTTGTGACAGCGTCTACTCAGCTGAGGATATATCAGAAAGAGGAGCACATCATGGAGGAAGGAATGTTCTTCTCAAATGGTGGGTGTTTTACCTTGGGCCGCGTTCTAAACCCTCCTCACCGTGCAGGCCCATGTTGTTTAACTAAACTTAGCCTTCGTTCACATTGCCGCGATGCACTTTTGTTTCAGTATTGGCAATGCTATGAAGGGCAATCATGCTCACCGCCCCTAGGTTTCAATAAATCGTGGTCAGATGTAAGGGTGCTGCCGGAAGCCAAGGTCGCTCTTGTTGTCTCCCGCTGGAGAGGGTGTGTGCCTGGATGATGTGCGAGGCTAAAACCGTGCTGCCAGTCGTGGACATACGTGGCTACCAAGGTCTTTAGCATTACCATACCACGGGAGAGGGCTCTCAGTCGGAATCGTCCCGAGTCGAGCTAGGACTGCCGCGATCTGAGAGCGGTGCGCTGACCACCGGGTCTGAGCGGTGCGCTGGCCACCGGATCTGAGAGCGGTACGCTGACCACCGGATCTGAGAGCGATGCGCTGACCACCGGATCTGAGAGCGCTGCACTGTCTACCGGATCTCAGCGGTGCGCTGGCCACCGGATCTGAGAGCGGTGCGCTGATCATCGGATCTGAGAGCGGTGCGCTGACCATCGGATCTGAGAGCGGTGTGCTGACCACCGGATCTGAGCGGTGCGCTGGCCACCGGATCTGAGAGCGGTACGCTGACCACCGGATCTGAGGGCGGTGTGCTGACCACCGGATCTGAGGGCGGTGCGCTGACCACCGGATCCGAGGGCGGTGCGCTGACCACCGGATCTGAGAGCGATGCGCTGACCATCGGATCTGAGGGCGGTGCGCTGACCACCGGATCTGAGAGCGGTGCGCTGGCCATCGGATCTGAGGGCGGTGCGCTGACCACCGGGTCGCCGGGCCGCAGAGCCGGGCTATTACGAGGCGGGCCAGTTCGGCGTCCGGCTGGAGACCATCATGTTCGTGAAGTTCGCCGAGGGACTGGCGCACAACTTCTCCGGCCCGTACTTGGCCTTCGAGCCGGTCACCCTCGTGCCGTTCGAGCGCAAGCTCATCAAGGAGGAGCTGCTCAACGAGAAACAGGTGCGGTGATATCAGGAGAAGAGACGGGCGGGCGCTCGGCAAATACCAGATTTTTTGCTGGGAACGATCCAGGTGTGGGACACACATCGGTCTCGGAGGCGGGGGAGGGCGGGGGGGGGGGGGGGGGCGGGGAAGGCCTGCACTGGTCTGCATGAGCGTGGTTTTCTTGTGTTTGATCGTGATAGCTGACGAGATTTCCTCGGTGGTGTCACATTCCAAGTGTGGTGAGGTTCAAGAAGCTTAGCGCTGTATCAGCGAACATCCGGCTTTTGCACGTTTTTTGATCTCACCGCTCAACGAGTCCAAGAACTGTCCCAATTTCAGCACTGGTAAGTGTGAGCTACAACCTGCACATCAAGGTACCAATGCATTAAACGCATTAAAGTTATTATTACGCAAGTTATTGGCCTGCACCTTAACCCAAGTCTCCTTGCGTTTGGCGTATTGCCTACGCCGAAACCTGCCTGAGGAAAGCATTCGTCTGCATTTTATCGTCTCTTGCTAACGAGCACTGTGTTGGAAGGATGCTATGTTTTGCATGTGTGTGCCGCGTTGTCTGGGTCAGCGCTCGGCCCGCACGCGACCTTGCTTTTCATCGCCGGCAGCTGGACTGGCTGAACGCCTACCACCAGCGCGTCAGGGATGAGGTCGGGGAGATGCTGCGCAAGCAGAAGCGCGCTGCCGGCTACAAGTGGCTGATGGACAAGACGGAGCCGATCCGACGACCCCAGGTCAAGGTCAGTGGAATGGGCGGCGACGCGCTGGTGGGCAGAAGTGTTGACGGTGGATGGAGCGGTCGTGGATGGACGTTTCAGACATTGGCGCTTGCTGGGCAAGTCAGATGGCTAGTCGGCGCAATTCAGTGCAGCACTCGTGACTAAAGGCCATTGGCGGTCGTAATGTAACAGTGCGTGCAAAAGCATGCGGTAAATGGGGCGCGTCGTAGCGATAATGTTACACGCTGTACATGTCACGTGATAAGCGTGAGCCAGAATAGGTCACAGTGGTGTAGACTGTGTTCATTAGTGGTGATATTTACTACTACTGTGGCGTTGACCTTCAATTGCAATAACGCCTCTGCCCGTACATTAGCGTAAGCTGTTATTTCGAGTCCGTACAGTGTTATTTGTGAAACACTGGCGCTTTTAGGCATGTTTGCAGACTAGCTTATTCGTAAGAAGTTTGTTCTTTACAGCAGTTTCTGTGTCGGTAATGCATAGGGATGTGCGCGTGCACGAATGTCGACTCAGTTCAGACTTATCGCTTGCTTCGAATCATTTGACTCGTAACTCAGCTTTTGAATGAAAGATTCGATTCAAATGTGACCCATATATATATATATATATATATATATATATATATATATATATATATATATATATATATATATATAAATATATATAGGCACAAGTAGTGGAGTAGAAAGATGGTAATTTGAACCTACGAAATGCAGTGCAACAAACAATACCACTCCTGTGACCTGTCACAAACCGGCCCTCTTAAGCCTCAGCCACAAAGCTAGCATATTCTACCTGGCACTTACGACCCAGACCCATCAGTTATATAGCATGCAAGGTGGACTATACTGTACTAAACCTGACAGTTGGCAGTCTGCACCTGCCAAGTGCATTCACATGCAGGTAATCGGATTTCCACCAGCCAGTACTAGCCACGCTGTGGACGATGGAATGTCAACAATGCAACATCAGATTGCAGGTCTTGCAACGGCGATGAAATAGTATAAGTTACCAACATAATATAGCGTTACCTGCCTGCCTGAACTCAATAACTAATATAAATGACCATTCAATTTTCACAAACAACCTCAGCAGAGCTCCATTTCACTCGACCCGCGTCTTCCAGTCAGCAAGGAAATGAGCATTGAACTCAGCTCTGAACAACTGAACTAGAGACAGGCTAACTTAGGCGCTGACTGTGGTTTCCATCAGGATACCTTAGTCACCACGTCAGGTCACTCTGTGATGGGCTAGGAGTCGAGACAGGTTTCCGCGCCATACGGAGATTAGTGTTGTGCGCCACTTCATCCACACCCCAGGAGTGCTTAATTTGGGGGCCAAACGTTCACAAGTCTCGTCTTGCATGGACATAGTTTTTAATAATATCCCTGCGAGGCCATGTGCGACATACAATACGCATATCAGGTGTTCCTATTTATTTCATATAGCCTAAGCAAAAGGATTGTTACGGCAGTTCAGGCAGTAGTAAATGAGGTGTAAGGCATGGATTAGTTTGCTGTTGTGACAATTCACCAGGTAAAATTTGACCACCTCTTTGATTTTATTGGAGACCGCCTATCTTTCACTGCTTTAAGGGCAGGATATAGGAGTGCAGAATGGTTGTACCATATGATATCCTCTGGTTCCTGGTTGAGATTTCGCAAACTTAAGTTCAGGATCAATTATACGTTGCTTGCTGCTTAGAACTTACGACAGCAAACTATGTATTGGATCTGCAAAAAGCGTTATCACTAGTGCTACATGCAGCTTTTGAACACTGAAATGGTTTGTTAAGTTGTATGGGGTGTGCTGTGTTTCCTCATGTTACCATTTTCATTTGGGCCATATGACTCACTGACAACATTGTAAGTAATGATCGACTTATGATTCAGCTCATGAAATTTACGAAGAATGTGTTTCAGCTCATGACGCAATGCAGCATTTTTCCTACTGCGCCGATTCAGCTCAAGACTCACCCCCAAAAGTCATGAGTCGATTCATGATTCAGCTTGAGTCGAAGACAAGTCTGGTCACGCCCTTGGCTCCACTCTTTCGCACGACCCCCCCCCCCCCCCTCCCCTTCAAGCCAATCCCCGTTCCAAATGGTCACGCGTTATATGCATTATGCGTTATCCCGGGTCACATGCGATTACATTTGGTGGTAATGCATGCGTCTTGGTGCCTTTTGGTGTTGGGGGCAAACGGTATCACCACCAAATTTGGGTTGGTGCCGTTTGCCCCCATGGCTGGTCGCCGGTCGGCTGTGTCTGTCCTGTGTGACGACGGGTGTGACTAGCATGCGTTGCCAGTGCTGGGCAGGTATCGCCGAGCGCGCGTCCCATGTCGGGGCCGTGCCACAGTGTCCCGTGTCGGGGCCGTGCCACAGTGTCCCGTGTCGGGGCTGTGTCACGGTGTCTCGTGTCGTGGCCATGTCATAGTGTGCTGTGTCGGGGCCGTGTTACAGTGTGCTGTATCGGGGCCGCGTCAGTGTGCCGTGTCGGGGCGAAGTCGTAGTGTGCTGTGTCGTCGCCGCGTCACAGTGTGCTGTGTCGGGGCCGTGTCCCAGCATGCCGTGTCGGGGCCATGTCATAGTGTGCTGTGTCGGGGCCGTGTCACAGTGTGCTGTGTCAGGGCCGTGTCACAGCGTGCCATGTGCCGTTCCGCAGGACTGTCCGACGCTGGGTGCGGCCGGGCGCGGCCTGGGCGACGCGTCGACCGCCGCCGCCCTTCTGCTTGCCACGGCTGCCGCCACCGTCGTCTGGAGACTGGCCTGAGGGCGGCCCTCGCGGCGCTGCTGGGGCGTACCGGCGCACAGGCACGGTGGCACAGCTCACGGACATACAGATGTGCCACCACCCCGCTGGCACAGCAGCGGAACGCGCCGGCACGGCACACCAACAGCGCAGCGCACCGGCATGCCGTCACAGCGGCACAGCACAGTGTGCCGGCACAGCAGCGCCGCATATCGTCGTACCACAACAGCAGCACAGCTGCTGGAATACGGTGGCGGTATGCCGACGTAGAGGACAGAAGCGTGCCCATGCAAGAGTGCAATGCCCAGTGCACAACGTGCAGCTTTGTACACCACTCCAGTACGCATAAACACGACATCTACCCACGTAACAGGACGCAGTGACTCCCCAGTTTTGTGCTGGCATGCCGTCCGGATATGACGTCATATCACGCCATCCGCCACGCAATCTTGCAAGCGCGCCTCGCCAACGTGCCGGTTCGCTCCGCCAACGTGCGAGCACGGAGAGCGTGGCGAGCCTGCCGGGCAGCTCTGGAGTTCGGAACGTTCAGAACGTTCATCGTACATTGATGCAGGAGAAGTGGGGCGTGCGCTATTTTCGTCGCGGTTTCGTTAGAAAAGTGTTGTATGTGCATAGTCTGTCTGGGCTGGTATGTGCGTTTTTGTGGGAATCTAACTGCATCTTCAATAGGATATTCAGTAACGTTGGGTTGAAGCGCGTTATATATTGTTCAATGGCATTTTACCTGGTTGAGATCGTCAAAACTTATTTGCCATTCGGTAGGCATCCATCGAAACGTTAAATGCGCCAGTAGCATGTAACAAATGTGGGCAAATAAATGCAATACCTTTATGTTGCTACGCCTTGGAATCCGTGATACGATGGCTACAGAAATAGACCGGCTGATGATGACGGACGTGCAACGCATCGCAAGCTGCGCTGTGGGACTTGTCAAACCGTGCCTGGCGGTGAGCTGCGCCGATTTGCGCCCTGTGCCGCGCGGAGGTGCCTTCACTCTTAAAACGGTTGGGTCTGCTCAAAAAATCGTGGATCCATGCGAAAAAGTTGATGAGATCGTTCCATCTGCCAGTCATTTGTCCTTTTGGTCCCACCTCGCTTGCAAAGTTGGGCTCGGGGTTTAACATGGCGACCTGTTCGCCTCACGCCGGCGCTGTTCTTGTTGCTGCTGCTGTTCCCTTTGCTCTTTGCGTTGCGGCGCGCCTGCATTGCTTGAAGGCTGGAGATCACATGCCAAGTGGGGAGTTAGTACCTCTATGGCGTGCTGACGAGAGCGAGGTGTTTAGTCTGGTTGCGGGATGTAAATTTACGAGTGATTTGTTTCAACTATTTATTTCCGAATATTGTAGATTTTTGAAGAATTGCGTACATCATATTTACTCAGGGGAGCTAGCGCTGAGCAGAACAAATACAAATTCACAGACGCGGTGAGCTTCGCGGGATATGAAACCAAGAAAGCCATTATCGGAAGTCAGTCAGGGAATCACCAGCAACCTTTCTTCACACCACTTTTGTCCAAGTATTGGTACGAGTGTTCAATTCGCCGGTAAGCCATTAGATGAACAAAGCCCAATGAAATTCGAGAGGAAGCCGAGCTAAAGCCAAGAGGAAGTCAAATGAAATGGCGCGTGCTTCCACTTCGCCAGAATGAGTAAACGGCACTCGGGACCCAGCCTGGAAAATTGATGGGGAAACGTAACACTCACACAGTGTTACGAGCGTTGTGGCTCTCATGTGGTTAGTATGTGCCGCACTGAAGACGAACGTGACCTTTGCTGCGCATGGCCGTTATACTAAAGGAGGTGTTATAAAGCCGTGAAGTGAAGTATCATTGGAGTTCAGGAGATTACTGACCCGCCCTTCGACCGCTGCCCCTCCCTCACATCGAAACCAAAACTTTGCTGACGAGCTCCTACGGGAAGAGCAAACGATTGGCAAAAACAACGCAGAAACTAGTAAGACGCCATGTGCAGCACTGCATGAACGAGGGGACGAAAGGTGCGAGTTTGATAATGTATGTACAGTAGATGATGACAAAGCGGCATTAGATAGCGCTGCGTACCGCTGGAAACCTATGCAGGATTGTCAAATCAATGAATACATAGGGATGCACACTATTCTAATGCGTACGACACGTGCGGAAGTTTGCGAAAGAGATTCATGCGCTTTTTGTTAAGAAGATGGCTGGCAAGTTATTTGATAATAGACGTGGACAGTTTTTCATCTGGGACAGAGAAGATCGCCGCATTTTGAATGGTTGCGCCCACTGTGATTTTGGCCGAGCATGAACGCAGGTTTTGTGGCGGTTGTTGGCCACAGTAAACTGGGCTTTATGCGTTGCAGTTCTTGAGCTTGAGGTTGTGTGTGTGTGCAATCCTTTTCTGTAAAGCAATGTCTCGGCTGGGAGCGACTTCAGGCTTATATCGATATAACAAGAAATGAGAACGGCTCGGCTTCCTGGTCCGTGCAGCACAGGGATTACCCATCGACCAATTCGGGCGCGACTGGAAATCGGCACGTTTTCTGCACGTTCTCATTTGACGTCCCAGCTGTTGTGATTGTCGAAATCTGGCACTACTAAGTCTTTAAAACCGCCACAAAGCGGAGGAACCCATCGTCTGTGCAGTATTGCACGTGGTTCACTGCACGCTCTGACCCACGTATTTGCCAGCGTCGCTGCTCGTCATCTCGTCGTTGGGGAGATGGTGCTCTCGCATCGCTCCCCTGACGGCGCTTTGAGCTCGGGGCTCTGCTCCTCCCGCGTTGTCGCCTTTTATAAATTTTTAACTTCCGTGTGGGTCGAATGCGGGTGGAAATTCGGCGATATCATGATGATGCAAAAAGTCGTCCGCAGACATGGAGCGTGTACGTCAATAGCTCTTTAGTTCCAGAGTATAACTTGTAATGCGCTGTGGCTCTGGCCGCTGAAAACTGCGCGGCGCTCTGATCAATCGCGGCAAGGAGCTTCCCGAAACGTGACTGGCTGAGCCAAGCCGGTCTCGGACCGATCAGCACCGGGTGGCACGCCATGCGCCGTCCATAAGAGGTCCGCAAATCCCCACTGTGACGAGTGCTAGCCAGCTGGTCGATCGCACGGCTCCTCCCGCTGGCGGGAGCGTGGCCACCGTCGTGATCCACCGCCCCATACTGACCACTTCTCATTGCGTAGCGCTGCGATGCGATGTGAGGTGGAACGGAGCGGAACGGAACGGAACGGAACGGAACGGAACGGAACGGATCGGGACGGAACGGAAAGGATCGGAACAGAACAGAATAGAACAGAACGGAACTGAACGGAACGGAACGGAACAGATCAGAACGAAACGGAACGGGACAGAACGAAACGGAACGGAACAGAACAGAACGAAACGGAACGGAACAGAACGAAACGGAACGGAACGGAACAAAACGAAACGGAACGGAACGAAACGGAACGGAACGAAACGGAACGGAACAGAGCGAAACGGAACGGAACAGAACGAAACGGAACAGGGATAAGGCAACTAAAATCACGTGCACTGTAACATAGCAACGCTCCGGCGCCGAGCCTTATCTAGTCAAGATAGCGAACAATGGCGGGTGGTAGTGAAAATGGCCGGTGAACGGCAACGGATGCACTCGTCCGGCGCATGCATCTGTTTGGACCGAGACAGCTACGGGTCACCGGTGTGTCGAACTGAGATCGCCGAGCTAGGCCCATGAGTGGGTTGGCACGTGGGGATTCCGGTGTCATCTAGAGTGAAGCGGTCTCGACGCGGCGTGAGGCGTTCGCGCGCGCTTTCAACCCTATGATTTCAGCCCGGTATTGCCCGCTTATTTAAGTTGAGCTGTAGACCGGTTGCGTTCTTGGCGTTGCAAGGTAGGACTGTGGCAGAACAACCATTCAAGCAGGTATCGTGCCGTGCGCAGTGCCGACGGCTTTACGCTGCATATGTAAGTAACTCATCACAATACGTCACTGTTGTCCAGCGGCTGGAGTCCCGTGGACACTGGGCCTTCAGAGTCAGCCATCGATACTCACCCGAGTGCGGTCAAAGTGCAGGCCAGCCAGCAGCTGTGTGCGCTATGCTCCTTTCGCACGCCCGGCTGTGCGGACGTCCAAACTTGGTGCATTGGCCGTTGTTAGCCACGTGTGCATAGCCAGATATCCTATCTGTCCCCCACTTGCAATGCGGTGACGCCATTCGCCAGTGATTCAAGAGTAGCTTGCTCGTATTCTTTTGTATTCACTTAAGCTGCAGCATCGCAATGTTCACGAATGCAAGAGAGTTGGGTGTTTTATTTATGCGACACAATCGCCCTTTTGGTGCATTGTGGCACGGATTTCAAGAAAAAAAATTGGCTACTGATAAGGTTCGTTCAGACTGCAAACTTTGCTCCAGACGCATCGCCCTTAAAATTGGTCCAATGAATCCCGATAATTAATGCGCTCAACTCGACCCACATGGATTCGAAACAAAATACGTGACCCGAAGATCGAGTTACTAAACGAAAGGACCACTTTAACTCCCACTTTTCCGTCCTTTCGTTGCCGAAAAAAATTACATAGGTGCCTACGGTGTACAATTAACCGCCATCAATATCTGTGCTACCGCAGATACAAGCCCAGACGTAGATAACGCCTGAAATCCCCAAACATCTGCCACGACCACAGCATACACCACAACTACCAGCGGGACACACCGCTCATCCTTTGACGACCACAGTCGTCTGATTAGGTGGAGATAGCTGTACTGCGCAGTGACTGCATCCAGCGTGTCGTGCTCGACCAGCCTGTTTGGCCTCGATGTACCGGGGAAGCCCCGTTGTTTCCCTGCGCTACGGTGAGGGAGACCTCGCCAGTTCAGCTCGGACGCAGGCAGATGCTATCCAAGACTGCCGGTCACTCTAGGTGATACCAAGCTCGCCGCCTGGCCCCCAGCGACCAGTTTTGTTGATCCTAGTGGGGCGGGCCATGTTCGGTCGGAGAACTCATTTTGTTCTGTTTAACTGTTTTTCTGCGTTTTTAACTTATTTAGCACGATTCGCAACCACGCCTGAGGGTGTCTAAACACCACCTAACCCCCCATTTTTTTAAAAAGTATCTTGTTGAAACGCTGTCGAATCCGTCACATTCTGCGATCAAAACGATTCTTGACGACCCATCTCTGCATTTGGGAAAAACAAGGATTGAAAATTCATCGTCGCCCGGGTTATGTCATGAGTATCTTTACGAAGCCCCAACTACTGATCGCTGCTTGCACCCACATACACGGTCAATGGCACTCCTATGGGGGCCAAAAACGTACCGTCCGGCGGATGCCCCCCCCCTCCCCCCTGTCGGCCACGTGTCGCATCACAACCAATCATCGCCACTGCTCTGGCCGCGTCAGAGGCCGCTTGAACCGCGTGTTCGGCTCGGGAATCGGTCACACCGCTCAGGACTCCGCATCTGGGCACAATTTGCACGACAAACAGAAGCTGGCCGGAACAGGAGCATACAGACCACGCAAACAGTGTACATCAGTCAGTAAAAAGTGATAAAATGGGCAGGCAGGCGTACAAAAAATCTCCCTGATTCATTTATCGATCAGGTGGTGGTCGCCTCTGACACATTGCGGTGGCATTGAAGGACCCACTGAAGAGTAAGACTGTTGCTCAGGTCAGGGGTGTTCTACAACTAATCACGAGGAAGTTTTAAAAACTTAACCCCACCTTGTTGCTGACTGGCGTCAGAGCTGAACGTAGCTATCGAGATCCAAGAATTGTGATAATCACGGTATTTACCCGCACCAACCTACCTACCTTCGCCCGGGCAAGCTGCACGACCAATTTTGAACGTCACCGCACACCTCGAATCAGCCGTAGCGGCATCGTTTTCATTCCCACCCTCCGCGGCGCGTGCAACTATCGGAATGGGGACTAGAAACGTCGTGGCGCTACTCACCTTCGACAAAGCACATTAATGCATTAGCAATTACATCACAAAAACATGCATCAGGTTCAAAAAGGCCGGGCGATAAGACCCGCACACATAATCATTTGTATGCTAACATCTATCACCACTCAGGTTTCACGCCCTGCTCCCCTCCCCTCAGGAAGCAGGGAAGCATTGAGACTTAACCAAACGCCCACTGAGTTTTCACACTCCGCCCTACCCGTAAATCTTACCTCCTTGTATCTAAAGCGGCCATTTTTCCTGCATAGTACGACTCACCGGGTCCCGACCCGTCCCATTCCCGCGAGGAACCTATTCCGAGCCGCCCACTGAGCACTACAACGCGCATGCAGGACGCAGCCAATATATAAACATGCATTGGACGACAGACCATCCATTAGATCAGAACGAATTGTTTGGACAGGCGGCGCCTCTGCTGCGTGCATTTGGAAAACCGTGATATTGATCATATGGATATACGAGTTTTACACCGACAGTTCTACAATGACCTATCAATTTGAGCGCATGCAATCACAATCATAATCATAGCCAACTCTGCACCTTATCCGCCCACATCCCTCGCACCGCTTCTGCCACTCGGCCTTGGAGTCACGCGCTCTCGACGTCACGTTTTGGGCACGTGATGCAGGGTGTTACGCTTGCTATATAGTTTTAGTGTTTATCCTGTTTTTAACTTATGTGATCAGGACAAAATCCAGAACCGCTTTCAAAACAACTATTTGGTGTAATAAAGTGACAGGAATGTCTTTTTCATGTCCAGTTTGTTCAGGAATCGAGGGCTGAGTAAAGCAGCTTAGTGTTCGTGCGCCTCCGCCATCTTGTCACATGACCTGAGTGTTTGGTCCCGTGACCACGAATCATCTGTTCCGGATGAGTTTGCGGTAGGTGTGATCGTGGTTGGTGGTGCCCTGCGCTGGCTGTAATCTTAAATTGCAATTAATGACGGGAGAGATAGTCAGATGAGCTACAAGGACTTGTGGTAAACAGGATGCATTTATGTAAGTTCCCTACCTTGCGTTCGTGCAGTGCTGTTGTGTACCGTTCCGTTTTTACACCGTTCCCGTTAAGATAGGGCGGTCATTATGTGTTATTCTTTCAACATAAACTGGTAATTAGTTGTCTACCCGCCCATCTATCCCATACTTACCACTGTCTTGGGAGCATCATGTGTAGCGGGCAGAGTAAGAGCTTGTTAGGGCTTGCAAGATTGTTTGTAAAAAAACACCCATTAGGTAAACTTCTCCACCAATAAGTGAAAAGGGTACTAGTTTAAATTCATGTGAACTGCTCTCAAGATTTTACAGGCAAGCTTGTACCCCCATAACAAATTATGATTGAATGTTTGAACCATGGTGTGACATGGTGTTGCATACAGCATGGAATAGGTTCTCCATTCAGTAGCCAAGAAACTTTCAGAGTAGGATGTAGGTACCCAAAATGCCTGGGAAGTTACATGTACCACATGTATTGCCATGCCTCAAAGCTGACCTGCTTTTTAGTGCATTTTTCCATGAATGGTGGGGGCTATTTCACATTGTTTTCCACCCATCCATCCACTGTTTTTTTGTAAAGCTGAGGCAGATCATGCTATGACTGAAACATCCTCAGGCACATGCACATCATGTGTATCTTCTCAAGTTAACAATGCTTGGACTGTGTTTGGGCTTGATACCTAGATAGGAAGTTATTGAGGTTTGCAGAACATATTTGTATTTGCTTTATGAACCCTGTTATGCAAAATGTTGATTTAAAATGTGTGGCATCAAACCAGCCATTCAAAAAATGTTGGCCATGAATGAGTTGTGATATGGTTCTGAACGCTCTGTGGTGTGAAGTCCTATTTTTGGAATGGGTTCTCTGATTAGTAGCCTCATGATGCTTTTCAGATTTTAGATCTGCCCGGAATGAATGAAGGTGTTGATGTCAAGGAGGTCATACCACAAAATTTGGCCATCGTTCAATACGGGTAGGTGGACATTCTTGACATTATTTGGCACTGTGATTGGTATTGAAGCAGAGGTTATGTTCTGATTTTAAATCTGCAATAAGTAGCATACTCATTAAAATATGTACCATGCGGTAGTCCAGATATCAGGGGGTGGCACAGCATCACCAATCATCAACAACAGCCTGTCTCCCTTTGTGCCGACAATGCCCTATCCAACAGGGATAAGGAGGACAACAATGGCCGTGATCCAGACAGTCCCATGCAGCTGCAGTACTTCAAGGCTGGAGGGGCACCTCCAGGTCAGTGGTTTTTGCATGGGTGCACCAGGGTAGGTTGGTTTGAGTCATGATGCTGGATACTCCTGCTTCAAATTCATATTTTTGTCATCATTAGTTATGTACTTGTGCACTCTGCATGCTCCCATGGTTCACCTGGGCATAGCTCATCCAAGTAGGAAGTGTTAGGTGCTGCAAGCCCTAATGTTCTGTTCAAGAGGATTTGTACATACAGTCCAGATGTTTTTGAATGTGTGATTTCTGATAGGTGAGCTTATTGTTATCAGTGCTTGTTATGTGAAACCTGAGTTCATGCTGTAAGATCTGACATTCCAGGCAAAATTGGAATTTGCTACTATGAGTAGTGTGGCCCACCCTACCATCTGACTTTTTCTGACTTTGCTGCCATCACTTGTTTTGGGCCATCTCAGTCAGGAACAATCAGTGGGCACATGTGGTGGCTCAAGCCCTCTTGACCCCCATCACGGCTGGACTGTGAGTGGGGTGGGTGCTCAAGCTGATTTAGTTGTTAGGACGGACAAAGCTGGCATTTTATCAGACATCAAATCACTTGGCCAGTGTGTCATTATGCCATGAGACCCTGCCCACGTCCACGCGTCCCACCTCGGAGAGGTGCGGCACGTTCGCCCTGACGACGGCACCCCCGCAGCAGGCATGACGTACCGCGTGGTGCACATCAACACGACGTCGGGCGGCAGCGGCGAGGTGGTGCAGCAGGGCCTGGCGACGGGCGGCGGCGGCGGCACCACGCTGCTCACGGCGGCGGCCGGCGCCGGCGAGGTGGCCGACGGACAGATGGCCTACATTCCCTCCGGCTCGGCCGGCGACGGCCTGGCTGCGCTCAGCAGCACCGGCGCAGGTCAGCGGCGGGTCCTGCGCAGGTCCAGGGTAGGGGGTCCGGTGGAGGTCAGGAGAGTGTCTGGCGCAGGTCGGTGGCGGGCCCCGTGCAGGGGTCCGGTGGATGTCATGAGGGGATCTGGCGCGGCTCAGCGGTGGATCCCGTGCAGGGGTTTGGTGGATGTCATGAGGGGATCTGGCGCAGGTCAGCGGTGGATCCCGTGCAGGGGTCCGGTGGATGTCACGAGGGGATCTGGCGCCGCTCAGCGGTGGATCCCGTGCGTGCTGGGGGGGGGAGGGGTCCGGTGGGTGTCACGAGGGGATCTGGCGCCGCTCAGCGGTGGATCCCGTGCAGGGGTTTGGTGGATGTCATGAGGGGATCTGGCTCCGCTCAGCGGTGGATCCCGTGCAGGGGTTTGGTGGATGTCATGAGGGGATCTGGCTCCGCTCAGCGGTGGATCCCGTGCAGGGGCCCGGTGGATGTCACGAGGGGATCTGGCGCGGCTCAGCGGTGGATCCCGTGCAGGGGTTTGGTGGATGTCATGAGGGGATCTGGCGCAGGTCAGCGGTGGATCCCGTGCGGGCTGGGGGGGGGGGGGGGGGGAGGGGTCCGGTGGGTGTCACGAGGGGATCTGGCGCCGCTCAGCGGTGGATCCCGTGCAGGGGTTTGGTGGATGTCATGAGGGGATCTGGCGCAGGTCAGCGGTGGATCCCGTGCGGGCTGGGGGGGGGGGGGAGGGGTCCGGTGGGTGTCACGAGGGGATTTGATGCGGCTCAGCGGTGGGTCCCGCGCAGGCTGGGGGGCCCGGTGGATGTCATGAGGGGATCTGGCGTGGCTCAGCGGTGGATCCCGTGCAGAGGTCCGGTGGATGTCGTGAGGGGATCTGACGCAGGTCAGCGGTGGATCCCGTGCGGGTTGGGGTCCGGTGGAGGTCAGGAGGGGATGTGGCGGTGGTCAGTGGCGGTTGTAGCCACGTGGTATGGCGTGGGGGGGGGGATAGCAGTGCGTGGTGGCGCCACTGCCATCATTTTCCCCATTGGATTTGGTGACGGGGCTCACCGCACGCGAACGCGGCTTAAAGCAGCCGCACGCCGAGTTTCCCGTTATCAGTAGGGCATCGCAGATTCCGCACAGCAGCATGGTTGCGGTCTGGTCGGCGCTGCAGTGCGCCGCGGTTTCGGTCTGGTCGGCGCTGCAGTGCGCCGCGGCACGCCGCCTGGGCCGCCTCTTCCGCTGGATGCGGTTGCGGCGCTCGGCGATGGGGAGGGAGGGGGGGGGGGAGGGGAGACGCCGTTGGTGACTGCTGGGCGCCGCCTGGGCGACGGATGGGAAAGCGTGACTTCTGGTTTGCGCTTCTGTCAAACCGTCTGGAGACACTTCCACTTAAACCGGTTTTCTGATGCGAAGATTTTAGTTCGTTAGCGTCGATTCGGCCATGTAAGTGCTTTTCGCAGCCGGCAATTATTGTTCTACCAACGGCGCTGCTGTGACGTTGCGATAGCCGCGATTGGATTGCGTGCATACGTGTGACTACTTTCCGAGCTGTGTTAAGGTTTTCTCCCTGTAACACCTCACTCCCCCCCCCCCCCATCCCTCCCCCCGTCGCTAAATCAAGAGGGCCAGCTGGGTGACGATAGCGCCAGTGCTCCTGGTGACCGGCCCGCTGGGCAAGGCCGCAGTGTGCATTCCTGCAGCTGAACTTCGCTCGGCTCTTCCCGCGTTGTTGCCTCGTGGCCGAGCGGACCTGGGAGTGGGCGGCGGCCGAGAGGGCCTCACGGCTCAGTCATTATCCGGACGGTGTCCCGATCGACGTTCGACGACCGACGATGCCTTGACTGTAACACCAGGGACGTGTGCGACGCGAGACTGCTGGCCGGCGGTGCCGCGGCAGTCGGCCTGGCGCTGTGTGTGGTGTCATCGGCTCCGGCGGCACCCTGCGCCTGCGTGGCTGGCGCCGCCCGCTGCTCTGCCGCTGCCGGCCGGCTGTGACGCTGTCTGCACGACGGCTGCGGTCCTGATGTCACCAGTGACACCCGCCCCTGCCCGCGCTGTGCGTGTGTGTCACGCCGCCAGGCCGGCCCCTGCCCTCACACATCCGCCGTTCAGTCGCACAGCGGCCGCCGAGCGTCCGGCGCCACCTCGGCGTTCGTCTCACCGGCCGTTCGGCGCGCCCGTTGCAGGCGGCTTCTATGTGATAAGCGGGCCGCAGGACGTGGGCCTGGGAGGCGGACCGGCTCGCGGGCCCGGCCGCTGCGAGGTGCACAGGGACGACCGGCGGCGCGCCACGCACAACGAGGTGGAGCGGCGGCGGCGCGACAAGATCAACAGCTGGATCACGAAGCTGGGCAAGCTGCTGCCCGAGACCGGGGACCCCGGCAAGCAGAACCAGGTGTGCGGGGTGAGGTTGCAGATCTTCGGCGGCCGGGCCAGCGGGGTGTCGGGTCATGGCCTGGTCGAACAGACGGGCGAGCCAGGGAGGTCAGAGATCACGCGGTGACCCGCGGGAGGTCGCGGGCTGTATAGATGGAAATTTGCGGGAGGGATCAGGTCGCACTGATCGGCGACCTGTTGGACGTCACGGAGAGCATAACGGGAGACCTCGGGGGGGGGGGGGGGGGTCACTTGGTCACAATGTTGTAATTTGATCAGCAGTCGCTCAGCTGTAGGACCTGGGGTAGGTTAAGGAGCACAAGGACGGGTGACCCAGTGAGATCACTGATCACGAAGGCGTGAACCAGAGAAGGAAGTAGTCACACAGATGGAGCCCACCCGGTCAGGTCGGCGTCAGACAGTTAGGAAGGGCCTAATAGATGAACGAGGCATGCTCGCTGTGGACTTTTATTACGGCACAAATTCTCATGTTTGTTGGGGGTGTTTTAAGATCAACTTATTCCCGTTTGTTTTAATGCGTGCCTTTGGGCGGGATGCTCGTATTTTGCTGTGCACGTGAACGAGGGGCGTGCATACTACTTGTGCAAGTGAGACATAACTCCCCCGAAACAATTGGGCGCTGCATGACCTACAGCGGTCGATGCGCCCTAAAACCCCAAATCGCCGTCATCATCCACCGAAACAATGCTTTTCGGAACGCCCGCGTGTTGCATGCCCGCTGAAAAATAACGTGTGGGACGCATGAGACCGAACTCGAGCACTTGGTCACCGCTCGCCGCCAGTCGGGCCACGATGGGCACGTTGAGGTGCCTGGCCGATGCTGCGGCGTCGGATGTTTAGCTGGGGTGCTACGGCCGGTCATTGTTTGTGCAGCCGTGGGCTTAAGGAATGGCAAGTGTATACTTCGCACGTCGTCGAATGCTTACGTGACCTCAGTGCGGGTGCTCCGAGCTTGGTGTATTTCGCTGGGTGACGCTCGTGGTTTCGGTGTCAAAAGCACTCGCCTCCGGCGCACCGTCAGGTGGTTAGCGTTGTTCTCCAGAGTTATGAGCTGGAGCTTCGATTGTCTGAGTGTCTGGAGTGTCTGGAGCGTCTGAGACCGTCCGCCTGACGCGCACTCCCCGGTTCCAGAGCAAAGGCGCCGTGTTGTCGCAGGCGTGCGACTACGTGCAGGACACGCGCGGCATGCAGCAGAAGTACATGGAGCTGGTGCGCGACAACGAGAAGCTGCTGGAGGACATCAAGATGCTCAAGCAGAGTAACGAGGCGCTGGTGACGGCCAACCAGCTGCTCAAGGCGCACCTCAAGAGTCAGGGCGCCGTCATACTGGAGACGGACCACCAGCCGGGCGGCGGCCACTGACGGCCGGCCGACCGGCGCGTCTGCTGTCGGCCGCGCCGGGCGGAGTCGGCGCCCGAGGCGGCCACGCCGCCACCGCCCGCCGCCGCCCGCCGCCGCGGCGAGGCCTCGGGTGGCTGGTGACGCGCCGTACGGGTTCGGGGACCGACAGCGCTCGGACCGAGCGGCCACTGGCTGTGGTCCGGCGACCGGGGTCGCCGCTGGTGGCGACCGCTGTGACGGCGGCCGGCGATCGGTGCCGCCATGCATTACGAATGGACTGTGCTTATACAAGGGTGCGATACAATTCATTTAGTTCATCCATATTGGCCGAGCGGTAGTGACTAGCGATTCTCAAGTGTAACTTGAGGATGGAGTGTGCGTGTGCCTGTGGCATGCTAACGCAATACACGAACCTTCGAATTGCGGAGTGTTGCACGACGTGAGCACAGGCATCGTACGCGTTGGCTGTCGGCCCACCGTGGCGCCGTAGCTGGCCAGTCGGCGGGTCACGTGATCTGGATCGATGCCAGGGGCTGGCGGGCCGGGGCGGTGAGAGCCAGCGGTGGTGACCCAGTGTTTACGCTGCCACTGGTGGCGACCGCGGTGCCACCGGGGCTTGAGCCGGTTTAAACCGGTTCGATCTCTGCGCGTCCGCCCGCGGCCTCCGGTGGACGGCCAAGGCCGCCCATCGCCGCGTCCAGTACCGTGGCCTGTTCTGTCCCGCGCGGCTCGCGACGCCTCGGACGCCCGTCAGTCGCAGCGCGTGCGAGGCGGCGGCCGCGTGACCCGAGTGACCCGCGCTGGGCGCGATGTTCGCGGCCGCGAGAACCGCAGCGGTGCGTGGGCTGACCCGGCCGCGCCGGCAGCTGCAGCTGGTCCGGCGGCGGCAGCTGCAGACGGCGCCGGCTGCCCAGCTGGCGGACCCGCCGACGCTCGACTTCCACGACCCCAAGCAGGTGTTCGATAGCAAGTCGATGCCGGAGCTGGTGCGCGCCCTGGCCGTGCTCAAGCTCTGCTCGCTGGACTGGTTCGTCGACAACTCACTGGCGGTACGTGGCGAGTGGTTTGACGCGCGTGACCGCCTGAGGCGAAAACTCCTGGCGTGCATACAGGCACGTGCGGAGCCACGTAGATCACGTGCTCTCGTGTGACCTGAGCGTCTTAATGACTCCAGAAATCTAACGCGATGAATGATGCATTACCATGTTCGGATGCACAAGAGCTGCCTTGTCTATGGCGTATGCCTTTATAAGAAGCGGTTCACTCCAATATTGGTCACATTGCAATTGCACTGGTTGCACTGCAAAAGAGCAGGCTTCAGCTGCTTATGGACAGTGGCCTAGCCCGGATTTAACCCAGGAGGCAGTCAAACCGGAATTCAGGGGCCCTTTTAGCCAAGGGGCTCCTTATTCGTCGCTATAGGGGTTCTGTTTCTTTAATTCAGAGGATGTTTTTAGGCTCAACGTCCCATTATGCTTGTCTCCTAATTTTAATGACTTGAGAACCACCTCGGGCGGTTCAACCTGCAAAAAGAAGCGGGGCCTCCGGACTTCAGAGATCCCGCCACCCCACCTCTAGGGGGGCATAGCCCCAAAAGCTCCCCTTGGCTGCCCACTGCATACGGATGTCCTGAAAATGAATGCCCGACTTCAGACGGAAGAAGACAACTAGACAAAGTGGCTTGCACCGTGTTGACGCATTCTTTCGCATGCATACAGCCTTCAGATGAAAGAGCGAAGGCAGTCAAAGACAGGCTGACGGAAGACGCCACCCACGTTAGCACGTGAGAGCTCCTACGTGCTTGCGGTACGCAGATTATACCCCTCCTCGCTTCCATGCGCCTCGGCCGGCAGCCCAGCCCGTCCCTGTCTGTATCAGCCATGCGCCTGTCGGTATTCCTTACGCCACGGTCAGGTTGTATCCTTGCCTGGTGGGAGTGGTGCGTTGAGTGCTGTTTTACCGGTCGTGCTGGCGGTTAGTGCTAATTTCAGTCCAGCTCGACTGACCCGCAACGTTTGTCCTGCGCTGGTGTGTGCGGCGAGTTCGCATGTTGGCGCATTCCTGAAGCAGGAGCGTAAACCTGCTGTCCAAAGGTAAAACCCTTATGTTCATTTCTGGTCATTTTGCGTTTTTGTATGTCATCTGACTCGTCTGCTCATGCTGAATTCGGGTATTTTAACCAATAGTTGAAATTTTCACAAACTTTTAGCTAAAAGGAAGGGCTAAAAGTTTGTGAAACCCTCAACTGATGGTTTAAATAACCGCGTTCGGCGTGAATAGACGAATCGAACACTAAAACACGCAAAATGGCCAGAAATCAACATATGGGATTCTACCTTTACACGGCAGAAATACTCATACAGGCTCAACTGCACATGGATTGAAAACGCAGCGCCCCGACCAGGGGATGCGTTCTGGGTTTCATGCGGAGATTCAGGACCATGGGCATGGGCTCGATCTTCCCAGAGTCAGCAGGCGATCGTCTCGGTCCAAGGACAACATCGATTTGGTCAAGATCTCTGCGACGGTTTACCACAAGACTCATGTCGTCGACGTGCTCAGGAGCTTCGAATGTCGAAGATGACAGATCAGAGCATTTTGAAGGGAGACCTCAGCCCCTCTGCATACAACCCACGCATTCAGAATGCCCCGGACGGGAATGTCAGGGTGGTGAAGACCAAAATGTGTGACTGGCTCGACAATAAGAACAGCGAAGAGTGAACAAATCAACCACGCCTGCTTTCTCAGCGCTCACCCAGCGAATCAGGCTTTCAAGAGAAAACTGAAAGGATTGCAAGACCTGAACGCAGTTGCGTAGGTGGCTAAACAACCATCACCAAGAAAAGCTGCCAACGTCCACTGAAAATTTGTCAACAGACAACACATTTCCAACAACAAAAATTTTCAAGACGTACCAGCAACACCGGAGCGCATGCCAAGGGAAAATGATAGCCGTGTTTTCTCTGTGTCTGGTCTGGATCTCCCAGCTGATATCCTTCGTCTGGTCTCGTTTTCGTTGAGTATAGTGACGACCGTATAAACCTCTAATGTTTTATGATGGCAGCGAGGAGTCTTACGGCCGTCGGTCATGAATGCCAGCTGTTTGGTGGGACTTTGGAAATGCATCTTTACTTTTTTACTATCACACTGTCAAAGTGAAGTTACTAAGACCTAGCGCATATTTAGTCTATTTGCCAGATATAATTGCTGTCAGGAAAAGTCAATCTTAAATTAACCGCAGGTACTCAAAATGTCGTTAAAAGGAATGGCAGTCCGTGTGCCCACTAGATCACTGACATATCCACCCTTCAGACCGCGTTGTCCATCGTGCCTCCGACCGCATGTGATCTGAGCGTCCGTGCCGTCACCCCTGGCCACCAGCGCGCCTGGCAGCAGGGCTGCGGCGTGGGCGGCCCGCTCTTACCGGCCCCGCTTGCCGGCCCAGATCCTGCGGCGGAGCGAGCGCCTGCTGGGGGAGCGACTGCTTCACAAGCTGATCAGCCCGCTCTACAGCCAATTCGTGCCCGGCACCAACGAGCGTGACCTGGCTGACGTGGCCGCCCAGCTGCGGCGGTCCGGCGTGCGGCTCGTGTTCGCCCACATGCTCGAGGACGACATCGGCGAGGGCCAGACGCTGTGAGTGGCGGCGCTCCGTGACAGAGTCATCTCGCGGTGTAGCTTGGTACTGATGGTCGTAGCAGCTCCGCTTCGTGGCGCTGGTACGTATGTTTGTTATATGTATGTTATAACATACTGGTACGTATGTTAAGCAGGTACAGCGTCCGTGCTGATCGGTTGCTGCGAAGCTTGTCATTCCCCGTTGTCTTTTAACCATGACTGGATGCAGTGGGCAGCCATCTAATGGACTGCGCATCACACCGCTGCATGGACAAAGCACTGTGGCCGTTATGTCGGGAGGGGGGGGGGGGGGGATTCGGAGGCTTTCACAAGACCTGTGTTTGATGAGGTGAGAATGGCACTAGGCCTTCCATTGACCCTTTTAATCCCGAAATCCATAACTCATTAGTATTCAGGCGTCGCCATGGGGTCGGTGAGAGGAAAATTGTCCACGCCCCCATCCTATCAAGTGGGACACCCTGAGATTGCCGCAGATCAGAGTCGTCTCTCGCGCATAGTGCAAGCTGTCCATTTACCGCACAGTGGGTGTGGGTAACGGACCGACGAATGACGCGGAATGGGGAACAAATGACACCTCCCTCCCCAAGCTGTGCCAAACGTTACGCTGGCGTTGCTCGCTGGCAACGCCGCCCGCTTGCTGTCGTGTTACTGTTCAGTGGCAATGCTCGCCACGTCAATCAGCCGAGCGAGGAGCTAAAACACGCGTTCATTTGGGGATCCCTCGAATAATGTTTTTCATATTATAGTCAACGTAAAAAGTGTGGGAATATGCTGGTTTAGAGCCTACCTAGGATTCTATATCATTCCAGCTTATACGGGTGTCGATTTGTATTATTTTGTGACGTCACCCTCCCCCCCAATGTTGGTTTGAGTTACCATACTTTTGGTTTGCACGTTACAAAAAAGTGTAGGAAATGGTCATTACCCAAAAAACATTTATTTGATCCTTTCTCGTAGCGGCATTGTTACGGAGTAAGCAGGTGGGAAACTTGAAGCCGCAACCTTAACGTGATGTCCTCAGTTGAGTGTCAGCTTTAGAAATTGGGGTAAACCATTTGTAGTGTGGCTTTTTTTGTCCGTCAAATGTAAGCCCAGGCACTTTTTTCCTGTAACTAAGCATGATGTTGACGCCACTTATTCACTGTTGTAAGATATCATAAGACAACAATATTGGGCTACATTTCTATTTTGATGTTGGTTCAGCGTCAATACTTCAGATCATGAGTCCAGTTCAGTTACGAGGTGAAAAACTATGCGGTAAACAACATTTTGCCTAGAAAATTTTTGAACAGCCTCCGTGCTGAACACAGCTAATTGTTAGCACTTTTAACCTACCATCTCATTTTTGCATCATGTCTTCGACAGATTCAGTTAATCTCGATCTCTTATCCAAATAGCACGAAAGACCTTAACAGTGTCATGCGGCTACACGACCGTCGGCTGTCCTAGCTGACACTATCAAGGCTGACTCAAGGCTGACACTATGAAGGCCGACTCAAGGCTGACACTATCAAGCCAACGGCTAAATGGCCCTTGCATGTGAGCCATGTATGAACGCTTATTCTGGAAGGCGAACTTACCACTACACCTTTCGTCACATCACAAATGCGGTCAGTCTGACTTCAACGTTCTACCGAACCTTACTTTCCGCCTCAACGGTTGGCGTCTCTACGCGGCAATATCCGTTCTTTTTGCTAGCATTTTACGCAGGCCGCCAACGGGCTGCCACGGAAGGGCGACGTCTGTAAATTGCCTATTCATGGGCCGTTTTTTGTCAACAGATATTACCTGTAACAAAAAACGCAGTCGCACTTTATTAGGCTGGGATAGACACATGCCACCATTAATTGGAACAGTGGTGTTGTTTTTGACAGCTTTGCGCTTTTCGGGACAATATTGAGAGAACGTTCGTGTGTCATCTGGAATCGTGTAGTCATTGCATTTGAAAAAAGCATGAAGCTGCGTTCTCTCGCCATTTGAATGAATTCAACCATTCGGATTAAATCAGATTTTCAGGTTGCGAGGGTTTTAGGTTTCGGGTGCATTGCTGGGTGAGGACTACATATGCATCGCGCATTTAGTGACAGGCATTCCACTGTTACAGCAAATTCATCCTCACTGTCGAGTTTGCAGCGCATTATCTAGGCTTCTGTTTCGCCGCATTAGCTTATTAAGCAGTTTGCTTTTAGCTTCAATGCCAAGCAGATATTGGTCATAGTGAGTTGTTCATGATGAGCTATTGGACACAACTGAGTATTTTTGAGCGTTGTTGATAATGATTATGTTGTCGATTATCATTGTTGATGTCATGACGAAGTTGAATAACGAAATGTGGCACATCGCCAAATTCAGACACATTTTCACGTACTGCTCCGCCCCACGCAAAACCGTAGCATAACACGCGCTTGTGTGGGGGTTCAAAGGTTGTACCAGAAGGTTGTTCCAGAATTATTTCCAAAGCACACAGTAAAGCCGCGCCAAATTTGGCGTACCTGTAGGCAATTAAATAGCAGATTTTGCCTTTCCCTAGCAACGGCTACCTCCAGTTTTTTTCCCTTCGTACGTCCGTTTGTTTTGTATGTGCCCGCTCACTAGCTCTTCTGGTGGACATAGTCTATCCCTTACCTCTCCACGGTAATGGTACCCGTCAACTTTTCCAAACCACGGCAATATTAGCTATTGTGAGCCGGTCATGCTCAGTTCGGTAGCCCGCGCACTCGATGCTGCATTGTCGTCGTGGGCCGCGCTGGAGCGTTCTCGAGCCAGCCCGTTCGAGTGCAAATGTCGCCTGGCAACACCACTCGGCGTATTATATAAGCTGACGCGCACTGCGCATGAGCAGACGAGGTCCGGCCACGACCAGGGCCGTGTTTCGTACTCGTTTGTTACAACACGAGCGAGCCTGGCTATTGTTGTGGCCTAAATACGAGTGACCCTTCTCTCTGTTGGATGGATTGTGAGAAGAAGAACGTGGAACCTAACGTGAAGCGTTACATCCTCCCCCTAATCGCAGAGACACTGCCATAGGACCTTAAACGCGGCATCGGCTAAACGATCCGCTGCCGCATGAACACGTTCCTTAAGATTTCCAATGGTTTAATCTGTGACGAGCAGAGGTGCAGCTGGCTCCAAACTCGTGACTGTCTCCCAGTGGTTTAGATTTGACTTCTGAATGGACAGAAACCTTGCGTTCAGGTAAAATTGATTTCTCTGAACATAACGTGTTGTGGAATCATCGGTGGGTCACCGTAGTGAGTCCTGTCACTGAAAGTCGATGCAAATATCTACATTCCTACGAATTTGTGTGGGAATGTATAGTTACGTTCTGACGGGAGATAGGGAACCAGGTTTGTCTGACTAAAAATGTCTTTCTTTGACTTCCAAAAAGCTGCGAATCATCAGCTTCAGTTCTGACACGCATGATAACTTCCATGTGCAATAGATTGAACACTCAACATATCCTGTCTGAAACGGCAATACGAATACATTGTCAATGGTCTGTAGGAAACCCATCATCAAGGTGTCATTGCCTAATCTAGATTCTGGACCCGTAGTAACGTCATCGATTCGAAAGAAAGCCGCTGCAGAATAAAGTCACATCTGGGAATGAAATCGGAGTAGACGAAAATTATGCGTTGCCTATCGTTTGCGGTCCACGAAGCAACTTGTCACGCATTGTTAGCCTGCGTGGGAATCGATCCCACCAGAGTCAGTTCGAGTCGGAATAGATTCTGCGGACTCCGAATCGATCTGACCCGTCACTTATTTCTCCAACATTCATGGATGGCACGGCGTAATGGCTGACGACCTCTTAGCGACCCTGCGTCCACACGTGGCGACACATGTTGTCAGTTCGCTTCAAAATGTCTTAACCCGCTACATACCCGATTGTTGCTGGCAGTGACAGGCGTGGCCGACTTTCAACGTTAGTGGCGCTTTCGAGTATTTACAATGACCTGCGGTCTGCCTTACGCCCAAACCTGACCAAGTTCCCAAGTTCTGCACTTGCCTGCCTCCAACTAACCCCTTGGGCTGGCACAATTACCACCGCGTTTGAAAGCCACATCGACTCCGTGCATCTCCAAGCCAGCATAGCTACCACGCTCCCTCCATACCAGGCTGGTCATCAACCCCTCGCTCCGATCTGAACCCCGTGCTATCACGGCGTCTGGCGGCACTACCGGCGGCGCTCCACAGCACCGGCCCCGGTCCTGCGGCGGGCCGCGGCCGCCCCCGTCCCGGAAGCGGTCCGCTGACCCCTGTCGGGGCGCCCGCCCGACAAACGGGACGGACGGCAATCCGTTCATCTCCGGTCCGGGTCGTGACCCGTCCGCCGGGGTAATGGGTGTTTACCCCGGCGGTGTATCCAGGTCGCGTTATGCGCGGTCTTCGGGACGTGTTTGCGTGGCGCACGGGCCAGGGGAGGGTCGGGAGGACCCCTGGAGCGCGCCAGTCAGCAGTCGCCGCTGACGGGGTGAGAGCCGGCTGGGACCGCTGGAGCACTGCGTGTGGCTGCTATGACCGCCGTGAGCTTTGCGCTGTCATTCATTCATCCATTCATTCATTCGTCCGTACATTGATTCATTTTCATTTTTGGAGGTTCACCGGTATGGGAATGGAGAATGTTAGAAAAGCTGACGTAACAAAGCGGTCAAAAGAACCAGGATCTTCCAATAAACAACTAGCAGACGAAGACCCTTTTAACAGACGTTGGTGTGAAGACGCAGCCAAATGGGAGGGGGGGGGGGCAAAGGGACCGTACCTCTTGAGTAGTTGGGGCTGCATGTCCCTCCAGGCACTCGAAGAGTGCCCAATTTGATAACTGATGGATTCCGTCTCGAAGACACGAGATTGAATAATATTGTAACACCTCTACGAGGTTTTCTCAGGCAACTGGAGTTCATGGTCCGGCAAATGTTTACTTGTCCCTGTGAAAAAGGGGCCAAACAAGATGAAGAAAGCAAATCTGCGTGCGACGTAGGGATGTCAAGCCCCCCCCCCCCCCCCGGCCTTGGGCATCTCCGACATATGTCCCCTTCACGAAATCCTGATAACATTCCTGGTTGGACACACCAGGCTGAGAATGCTGATAGTGTGTGTCCTTTTTCATGGTGTGCCAGGTGCATGAACAGATACGCGTCGTTACTCCTGTTCGTTGACAGCCCCTGTAGGTAGCGCTCCTTGCGGAAACTGATGGGACGGGAGCGCACTGCGCCCGTGTCATGCATCTGTGACAACTGGTGAGTGACAACCGAGAACTGACAACTGACAAGTGACCAGCTGTCGCCGGTCGCAGGGCCTCGTTCCTGGACGCCAACCTAGCCACCACGCTGCGCCAGTTCGGCATGGTGCCACGCATCATGGCGGCGCACGAGCGACCGTGCACGCTGCTCAAGCTCACCGGCCTGGTGCCGTGCCATACGCTGGCGGCCGTCAGCTCGCTGGCGGCCGGGCCTGCCGCGCTCGCCAGCCTCGTCGAGGGCGTGGCGGCGCAGATGGCTGGCGGTCCGGTGCAGCGGCTGCCCGTGCTCTCCGCCGAGGACCAGAGCCAGTGGGACGCCGGTCTGCGCCGCCTCGTGGAAGTGGGTGAGGCAGGGCGGAACAGGAGGCGCCACGGAGGGGCACGTGGTCCAGGTGTGATGGTTTGTTGGAGCATGCAGCCAGCGTAGTGTGGTGGTGGAATTTTACATAAGATTGGGCTATTCGCGGAAAAACGCGTTCCGGCTCCGCCCGAAAACACACAGACCCTACATACGTCCCGGGCTGGGATGAGGCGCTTTGGCTGAAAAATCAGGCGCAGGGTTCTCCGTGTTCATGGGATGTTAAGACTGGCCCTCGGGCAAGAGAAAGGTGGAGGATGATTGGGACGGGGGCGCAACCGACGAGCGGAATGGGGTTGAAGAGGACCCATCTCCTACGCCCAGATTTTCGTTTTTCGTCATAGATGGTTCCCTGCAGAAAGTTAAAAATCCGCGTGATGCGTGCTCACCAAACTTCGCCCCCCCCCCCCCCCTCTTGCTCTGGAAGACAATCCAGCCCGCGCTCCTGGTTGCGCTACTGGCCGTGCTCCTGGTCGTGCTCCTGGCCGTGCTCCTGGATGGGGACATTTGGCGCGGGTGGCACTCGTGTTTCATTTTGAATCAGCACACATTCGAATAATGGGGATGCATCGCAGGGGCAGGGCTACCCGATTTGCTTCCATGCCACTATACACCAGGACGAAGTCGCGGGCACGTGAGACGCGGGGTCGTGTCCCCCCTCCCCCGGAGCCAGGAGGTTTGCGTTAGATACCGCGCGATTTTGCAGGAATTCGGTCTGAACTCGCAGGAATTCCAAGAACATTTGACATTTTGTGAAGATCCCATTGAAGTGGAATGAAGTGAACGAGCCAGCCTTTCACTCCCTGTCACTCCTACACTCCACCGGACGCCGAGTTCTACATTCACCTGGCCTCGCGACGAGTGATGCTGTCTCTTGCGCTGGCAACAGCCCAGCGCAGACACGTGCTGCTGTGCCAGCTGAAGGACCGTCACGATCCATGTCTCTTGTCTGGGTAACATGCATCTTTGCAGCGTGGAGACCACGGCGGTCACTGCAGCCGCGCCTGCCGGCAGGCCAGTTCTGCCAGAGCCAGTCCATCCGGATGATGGTGGACGGCGAGTACACCTACACGAACCCGGCCATCGCGCTCCTCACACTCGCCATGGCGGCCAACTTCAACCAGACGGTGCGGACTGGGACGGCGCCAGGCCGCCGCCGGCTTGGTGCCGGGCCCGCGGGCTGGCGCAGCGGCCGGCGGGACAGCGTCGGCCAGGACCGCGCATGCTATTGCCCGTGATTTGATACTCCTTTATTGGTGGTTTGAAGCGTTCGGTGTGGTGCCGGCCGAACGTCAGTTGTGCGGGTGATGCGCATTTACATCGTAGTTTCATGCAGGTTTATTCTATAATGTACTTTAGCTTGTGTTCGAACTGTGGAAAGGCGTCTTGCTTTTGCCGGGCAAACACTAGAGCATGTCCATTCAAAGGTGTTGGTGTTTAAGCTACGCAGATTAAAACAGAGAACAGAATAAATTACTTGTGATGAGGTTGTTTTGCCACGTAGAGTATGTGTGTGTTCTCCCATGCGCACACGATGTCTGTACTGAAGTGCTTCCTTGCTTGCAGTCGCCGCTGGTTTGGGGCACTTACCAATGCTATTTGAAGGACGCGGAAGAATCGCTCAAGAATCATCTCCAAGTTGTTGACGACATAGGTGTCTGTTATGGGGCCAAGGTGACCAATGTTTATCCACTACTGAGCACGACGTCAGTTGCTTGACTTGGGGGATGAGTCGCTCGACTTGCAGATGATGAGTCTCTTAACTCGGAGATGGCGAGTCGTTCCCGTTTTCCTTCGTTTTCGATATACGTAACCAAACCTTTCCTCAGTTCTGTTTACCAATCCAGTTGGCCAGGCACGTGATCCATGGCGACAATGCCCCAAACCATGCTGGATCTAGAAATCCCGCCAACCAAATGTTAAAAAACCGCCATAACCGGGGACGGCTTATGTGAGGTTTAGGCTTAGGTCAAGCCTTGGGTTTAGGTTTGAGTTTAGGTTCTGGTTTGACCAAGCTGTCGTGCACAGCCTTCGACGGATCTTCTTCATACATCCAACAACTTTGATGATCAACATGAGCCGACAGAGCACTGAGGTGTCTCGCGTGCCGTGCTGTATAAGCGCGACTTTACCAGAGTTCGTTGCGTCGGCTGTAAACATGACCCTCCCTCTAGTCTACCACAAGTGAGTAGGTGATGTCGTAGTACCTTTTATAAGATATGTAATTTTCAGGTACTTCGAAATGACAGCCGTTTCTAGCTGTGTATCGGTGGTATCAGGTCTGATTCCCAGGACTGGCAATGCATATGGATTTCGCCGGTGCTCGTAAATGTTGACCTGTTTTATGCGCTGGACGCTCGTACCAGTGTCGGTACCAGCGAAATCTTGCCAGGCGTTAGGCTGCGATTCAGGCATTGGGTCCGTTACTGGTCTGGCAATGCAATCAAAGTTTTAGATAATTCGCATTGTTTCTCTTTCTCATAGAGTATTCTTCCCCCGCTGGGTTGCTGATGCATTCCCGCCTTTACTTTAGCCATAAATCTCTCTTTTTGTACGAAGCATGAGCTGTCTCTATGCTTTGCTAATTTTTCTGTCAACAGCTGGGCAACACTTCTCTTGTGTTACAGTTGGTGAGAGGAGCTTATTTGGAGAAGGAAGTGGCAAGAGCTGCAAGCCTCGGGTTGGCCAGGCCCATCCATGAGACCTATCAAGAGACGTCAAACATGTACAACAGGTTGGAATTGATAACCTGTCCCCTGCATCCCTGATGGAAGGGGCGTCGGATGCAGTGCTCAATGTGTGGTGGGTAGGTGAGATCGGGTCCCTGGAACAGTACGTACGTGCCATGTCATCTGGGGTGTCACTTTCCAAACTCGGTTGGGCGGGGGCTGAGCCAAGAAAGCTGACCTAACTTACCTGCCCCGAAATCCTCATATCTCCGCGGATTTCAGCCACTTTGTTTGACGTCCCCGATTTTAAAATTGAGCCGGAATGCGCATTTTGACTGTTTCGAAATTGTTTTAAAGCAATCGACGTGAGTCATGTTGTGGAATAACATCCCATTTGAAGCCGATATGATCGTGATGATGATCATATGTGATAATGCTCATATGTGATGATGGCGATGTTGATAGTGACGTGTGTAGCTAACAGTGTACCAGCAGTTCAGACACTTCCTACATTTCACGGCCCAGTAGTCCATGTTTTGCTCACATGCATTGGAGGGGGGGGGGGAGGGGCTCGGAGGAGCAGGGCTCAAATCAGCAAAGGGGGGGGGGGGGCAGGACCCTCAAAAGTATGCAAAGTGACACCCCTGGACGTCACTGAAGGACAGCTGACAACTGACCGATAACGAAGCGCCTGGCGTTTGGCTAAAGCGAGGACTGCCGTGTCATGGCGTTGCGTGGCACATTGCCACCTATCGACAAAAAAAATGTCCGCTGGGCTGGAAATGTGTTACTGGGATGGAAGTGTCAGTACCTTCGCAAAAAGCCTATAGTTTGCGATAAATCCGATGTCAAAGTCATCATGGCAAAAATTTGTGAAACTTCAAAGCAAAAACTTGTAAATGATCGGTCAATACACCCACCACCGGGAACGGCACAACCCTGAACATCACGATAAGATCATTATCCCGACTCTGGAAGACCGCTCGCCGTCCTCACACACTTGACCCCTCCCCCCCCCCCCATCACTCCGGACTGACCCGCTCCGACCTGTAACGTCGGCGGCGGTGACCTGCAGCCTGGTGTCACGCATGCTGCACCGCGTGGCCCGCACGGGTCAGAGGTCGGCAGTAATCGTGGCCTCGCACAACGAGGAGAGCATCCGGCGGGCGGTGCGCCTCATGGAGGAGCTGGCGCTGCCCAGGGACGACGGGCGCGTGCTGTTCGGCCAGACGTACGGCGTGTACGAGCAGGTGTCTGTGCCTCTCGGTACGTGTACGAGCAGGTGCCTGTGCCTCTCGGTCCTTTAGCTGTTCGACCGCCGGTCCGAGCCCCTGGTGACAAAGCGAAATTACCAGGCGGGTGTAGCCACGCAAGGCATAGAGACTCTCGCGCATGGCGGCCACGCGTTGAGCACGTTTGTTAGAGCACTAGATTGTATTTCTGTAGACTGTGAATCTTAGACTGTAAGACTGTAGACTTTGAAGGTCGGTGCAAGACGTATAGTGAGGCACGTGTGTATCGTGAGGCACAGTTGGCGTAAAGTGAACAGTATGCATATGCGAGTACGCATAACCGAGACGATAAACTGCTGGTATGCGCACGCTTGTGCCATCGTCGATTTGACAGACGGCATCTGTGCCTTCTATCAGTGCGCGCACTTTCTTCGGCTCTGTAAGACTTAGTACATATGTGCATGGTTGTGGTTATGATTTATACGGCTGCCGTATATGTTTGAATATCGACCAACGAACGGTGCGCCCACTGCGCACGCACCTGTGACGAACGTTCTCCTTCGTGCAGCTCGGGCCGGCTACGCAGTGTACAAGTCGACCCCGCTCGGTGACCTCAGGTCAATAATGCCCTACTTGGCACGGCGGGCCGCCGAAAACAGGACCGTGGCCAAGGGCACGCGGTCCGAGCGCAAGCTGCTGGGTCAGGAGATCCGACGACGGCTCGGCGTGACCTGGTGACCCCGTGCACCGCCACGGGACGCCGCGTGATCTGGCGACCCCGAACGCCGCCCCCTGTACTCTATGATACATTGATGCCGAATGCTATTCCAGGGCACTACGCAACCCGTTGACCCCGAACACTGCCATGGAACACTGCGTGACCTGGTGAGCCCCCAAACACCGTCCCCGGGCACTGTTTGACACGCTGACCCCGAATAATGCCCAGGAGCACTGCATGACCTGGTGAAAGCCTGAGTTGTCGATTTTCGACAGAACCCTTGTTAGGGTTAACTGCGAGCGGCGATGACTTAAGTGATATGGGCCCTTCCATTCACCCGATATCCAATAGGCATCCATTGTAATAGCTCAGGTATTGCTGGTACGCTGAAAGCTAAGTTAGCGGGCTATCATGCAAGCTACATCCACGACAGCCCCCTCGTCTCTGGAAGACGTGGCAATATGTTGTCACTTGTTGACCTGTTCCTGAACATGACGTGCTCAAGTGTACCGCTGGAGAAATATATTAATGGCGCTGTCAAACGACTTGTTTCAGCCCTTGGTGATTCCATCATGAGCGATTTTTGATCGTAGAGGTACATCCAGCCTCAGTCACGAGCGTCCTCTAGTTTGCTGATAACTTGGTTTTAAAAGCGTTCCATCGTGTGGCGGTAACCACGCCTTTTAGTCGAGTTGCCACCCTTGCGCCTCCTTCTATGGGACCTGCAACGTCGCCTACCGCGAACTTCGTTCACGGAAATATGCTCTTTGTAGCTAGGAGATGCAAATTAGCTTAGTTGCTACTTGTGTAACGTTGAGCATTTCACAGAATCCAAGATGGTGGCCACCGCCATGCTGAATTTTGATCTAGTTCGACAGTTTTTGTTCTTCTTGATGACTTGGAGGGTCGTGTGACACCGTTTTTAGACGGTTTTTCTATGACAGGAAGTCCATTTCTGCGGCCATTTTTTCACGTATACGGTTGAATTCAATTTCAAATTGAGGATCAAAGGTAAAAGCTGATCACAAATACGACAATCACATCTATTGATCGATGCATGTCGTTCTTTGTCTTCTCATACCATTGTATGGGTACCACTCACAGAACCACCATACGTTACATGCCATCGCTATATACACATATGTTACATACACGACGCACGTACTAAGGAAGACGCTGTTCACTTGATTGTGCACGTGTATTCGTGTTGCCGCCGTTATCTTTTCAGTGAAACCCTGCAATGTCAACTACAGCGAGTTTTTGACGAAAACGTTCTATGCACCCAGTATTATGCAGCTAAAGGAACACATTAAGATTGATTGCTACTTGCGCAACTCTGCACATTTCTCATAATTCGAGATGGCGGCGGCGGCCATTTTGAATGCTGGTGCCGTTTCAAAGTTTTATCTCGATGACTTGCAGGCCTGTGCGATGCCAATTTTCAAGGACTTTTGATCGCAGAGAGCCCATTTCTGCAGTCATTGTTTAAGGTACTGGGGCAAATCCGAGGTTAAATCGGAAGTCAAAGGTCAAACTTGATCAGGAATTCCTAAAATTCCGTCTTCTGATCGAAACATGTCGTTTGCTGTCTGCTCAGACTCGCAACAGCTGCACTAGTTGTAACCTATAATAATATGAAAATATTATGTATGTGCAACGTTTGTATGATAAGAGCCTGCCATCCTTGCATTATGATTTCGTCATTACGTAGTCCAGATTAGGAGAGAATCACTGACCAGTGGGAAATAATTTCGATGCCAGTAGAGTATTTCAAAGATTTATGCAAGGGAGGGCTGACTGTCAAGGTCATGGACAATGTCGCTTTCCACGGTATCAGGAACAAAACTAAACACTTTTAGATTAGCACTTGATGAGCTTACAACAGCATTGTAAAGCATGTGTAATCATATGGCTTCAGGCACAGACGGTTTCCGGACGGAGTTTTACAAAGTATTTTGGAAAGAGCTAAAACATCCGTCTTTCCGCATTACCATGCGGAAAACCGGAAAACTGGCACCCACAGTTAGGAGTGCGAATGTGTGGATTCATGAATGTTTCGCTCAGGAAATATGTGGTTGATAGTAATATCCCTTTTGCACGCGCGTTGTCCGTACGTTTAAGCATATATGCTCGTTGTATGTCCTAACCATCGCCCTGATTCGCCGTTTCACATAACTCGGACTGATAGGGGGAGAGGGGGTTTGATGCGACCCTCCCCTGGCATTTCCAAGCTTATAACGAAAGAGCTTAGCCGAAAACATAAGTATGTTGTTCTGTACACGATATCACGATTGGTACCAGTTTTTATGTTGGTGACAGGTCAAAGGTCGAGTTTTCCAGAAAACCGCACTTTGTGGCTTTACATACTGTTTATGAGACCATACCTTGTGGCGACACCAAACCTAACCAGGCGCGTGTCTTGTTCAATTCTGAGCACATCTGCAGTACAGTTCTCTTGCCGCCCGCCGCCCGAGCCAGCCGTATATCGCCTTGGAGTGTTAATCACAGACTGCCGCGGCTCCGAGACCAGAAAATCTAGGAACACGTTTTGATGTCAAAACACACACCATAATCGCCACCTATCATAGCGAGGGTTGAACATCATGTTATTACTGCGTCTGGTATCGGCAGCGATTTTCGTGAAAAGATCATCCTCATTTTGTTAATATCTGAGGAAGCCCTGGCAGCCAATGTAAGCAAAGCAATGTCGGCTCCGTCCTTATTTGCTCGCTCCTAGCTTGAGCCCACGCTGAAGCCGTCCTCAGAGACCATGTCCCTCGCATCTAGTCGTGATCTGCCCGTGGGCTGGTGTCGAAAGACTTGAGAGACTTTTCCCACCTAAACAACCAGAACGTCTTCATTTTGACGCGCCGAACTGTTTGCGCGCGCTTGGCGACAGACAGGTTACTGCAAATGAAAACGGCGCGAACGATTAATGATCGACCAAGGCAACCGATCACTGCCACTGCGTAAGACGGACTGCAGTGAGCGCATAAGACCGAGGGAATTAGGACAAAGGAACGGGTATGCAATTTTGATGCAATCACAATGGTTTTAAATATGCTCAGCTCCTTCCATCGTTTCTCCAAGTCTTTGGCAATGGATGTAAGAGCACACGGTGAGCTTACGGCAAGCCCAATGTATGGGGCATGCCACAAATGCTCTTGAACGGGAGACGCAATAATGCAGGCGTTGGGCGATTGGCAGCCGGTCGCATTTGGCGACACCGCGATAAATGCCAGAGTATCATGCTATTGCCAGTATTTGGCGGATACGTGGCTAGTAGGCGGCGGGGTAGCAGCAGGTTCTGCCAATTAATTTAATTTTTCCGCCATTTCACGCGGCAGCAGGCTTTCTCTGATGCATGTCTCGGTTAAGATAGCAACATACTGTGCATCTGCCTTTCTTCTCGCGGTTATCTAGTCTCCATGATATCTTGCCGAGTTGTGAACGGAGTTATCTAACGGGAAATGTGTGTAACCCAGGATCAGAGTGTGAATGTGTGAATTCATATAAGGCAATACTCAGAAATATGTGATCGGTGCTGATGTCTCTTCAGCATGTGTTTTGTACGTATATGTAAGTACCTACCTTCGCTGTGTCTTACCCATGATGTTATTGCTGCATTATATATCGGCAATGATGTTTCGTGTAAAGATTATTTTGTCGATAATTGCAACCATGTGAGGCAAGACTGTTTACTTTCTTCCACATTTACTTGCTCCTTGTTTGATTTCACGCCGAGTCCGCCTCTTAAACCAACTCCCACGCTACAAGCCGTGACCTGTTTGTGGTCCGGTGTTGGACGACTACTGCGCTTGAAAAACTTAAAGCGAGAAACTTCCCCGCCCGACTTATTATGAATCACATTAAAACATTATCCTCCATGCGCCAGACTTCGCGCTCGACGACAGGCAAGTTGGCGAGAACGATCAGCTGATCGGCCAAGGCAGCCGATGGCCATAACCGCGTGAGAATGCAGACGGCATTGGGCCCGACGTCGCATGAGACCAAAGGAAATATAACCGCGACACAGGTATATATAATATGGATGTGATAGCAAGAGTATTTGATATGCAAAGTTCGTTTCATCATTATTCCAAGTCTGTCTGTGTTGTAATATGCACAGTTCGTTTCATCACTTTACTGAATCCATAGACACTACAAGTCTTTTGTAACGGAGACAGGAAAACCGCGTGCGCAGGGCAAGAGAGCATTATAGATATAGAGCCGAGCACAATACAGAGAGCATTTTGTGCGGTGCTCATTGCGAACGCTCTTGAAACGGGAGGTGCGTTAGAGTGGGCAATAGGTGCCTATCAGCGTGCGTGCCTGTTTGCGTGCGTACCTGAGCCACTGGTTGTAGTTGGCCTGTTGACTTGAAGGAGACATGCACTTAGAGCCTGGGTGGGGAGAGTTTAGAGGCAGCATGGCTCAGTACACACATATCTCGTGCCAAAACGCACCAGTTACATAGCATCTACAGATAACACAGCACGGTGTATACTCAGACCCACGCCAAAGTGACATAAATGGGGCTTATGTATGGAGCCGAATGGCAAATTGGATGAAAATAACGAGATACGCATTGAAGACGTGAGGCGCGCCTTGTCAACCGACCTTGACCAACATCTTCGGTTGACAAATGGACGATCAAAAGTGCTGGTGGCGGGATCGAGTAATGGGGCTATGCTCCCCGTCCCATGGGGCGAGGGGGCAACAAAATGTCATGTTGAAGAGGCTCTGCAATCCTCATTTCGGATGCAGGTAACCTTTACGTTCAAAATGCCAAAAAAATTCAGGGGCACCACAAATGACCACGAATATTTATCGATAGGCACCGAAATTCGGGGACACCACAACCAGTCCCATACCCTCATTTTCCTAGGATACCTAATTACAGGGATGCAGCAATTTTGTGCATTGGGCTATGGGGCATCAAAGCGGTCAGTTTCGGGCACCATAACTTTCATTTCGAAGCACCATAATCTTTATTTTGAAGGCCCCGTTTATCCAAGTGAGCTATTCAAACCCCCCAAAACTTTGATTTTGAATGTTTAGAAGTTTGGGGATCCAAATCCCTTTCCCCAAATCTTGTGTCCTTCTCAACATGAGGTATTACCGGGGTCTGCCATGTTCTTGCGCCCAGACGCCGGCCACGGCTGTGACGTATTCCTGTCAAGGCTGAGCTTGGTACGAGGCGGATTAGTATAGCGCTGCTCTAACGCGTCCATGAAAATGATGATGTGGGATACTATTACACTGGGTACCAACGGCGGCGAA
The DNA here is from genome assembly GCF_011947565.3 of Pollicipes pollicipes. Taxonomy (NCBI): domain Eukaryota; kingdom Metazoa; phylum Arthropoda; class Thecostraca; order Pollicipedomorpha; family Pollicipedidae; genus Pollicipes; species Pollicipes pollicipes. The sequence continues at coordinate 38,770,550 of NW_023596136.1, forward strand.
GCACAGCTGGATATGCAACACTAACCACAGATCGCAGCTGCCATTGTAAAGCTAAGATTCATTGCGATTCGCAGAAGGCTTCGGGGAGTTCCCGAATGCAGGATGAGGTGCAAAGCATACCTGAGTGAAAGTCCCGCAAACATTTCCTGCTAAATTTGTCGGTATGCTGAAGCTTCCAACCGCATCACAGAAGACAGAGTGACGACGACACTGCTCCAGCTTTTTGCCAATTGTGCTGAGAGGGTCCATTGCTTCTTCTACAACTGACATTGAAGTTATAGTGGGAGTTTCATTACCAGGGGTGGCTCGGAGAGGCCCACTCCACGTACCGCTGAACTGTAGCGGTACGTGGAGTGGGCTGTACTGCGTGAGACCCATCATGGGTGTATCCACGACTCTGACGTTGGGAGCACAAATCAGGATTGGAGCTGTGAAACGGGAATCTGGGGTGACAACCTAGCCCCAAAGTGACATTTTTAATGAAAAGACGCGAAACAGATGCATTCCGCGCGACACATCGGGGACAGAATCACTTTAGGAAGAGGGGGCGGGACATCAGCCCCCTCCCCCCTTCCTCACTGGTTTCACCCATATTCCCAATCGTTAAGGCTCGTCTGCCAGGGCGCCTGCTCGGTTTCGGACGGTACCGAGCGCCTCCGGCTGCTGGTCAGCCCGGGTGGAACAGGCGGCGGCCGCTCCACGGGGCACCACTCTGTCCCGGACGAGCGCTGCGACACCATGCGACCATCCGCGCTGCAGCTGACGCTTTGTCTGTTGGCCGTCGCTCTTGGAGGTGACGTGCCGCAGGATCCGAGCGGCCGACGCGGTACGTGACCCGCCCGTGTCTGGTGCGTGACGCGCCTGTGTCTGGTACGTGACCCGCCCATGTCTGGTACGTGACCCGCCCATGTCTGGTACGTGTCGCGCCTGTATCTGGAACGTGACCCATCCGTTTCTGGTACGTGACCCGCCCACGTCTTGCCCGTGACCCGCCCGTGTCTGGTACGTGATCCGCCCGTGTCTGGTATGTGACCCACCCGTGTCCGGTACGTGACCCGCCTATGTCTGGTGTCGCACGCTCTCCCGTTGCCGCCACCGCGGTCTGCCCATCGGTTTCGCGGATGTAGATGTGATGTAAGGTGTTCAGTACATTTATATTGTTCCGAACTATCCGTGGTCCGGTTTTTGTGAGTTAGGTAGGCAAGTAATGCCGGTGATTTTGGGCCGAGTAAGGTCCTCTTCAGGGACAAAAAGGACTGAAGTGATAATTGCTTGCCCACAGATTATTCAAGTCTCGCAGCAACGAGATTTGTGCTCGCCCCAGATGTTTTGACATAACAGCAGAACAGCTGGAGCTGTAGCCATCAAATCCCTAACGCTGCGTGGCATATCAATCTACAAACATGCTGGAACAGTTTTCGATTCATTTTAGGCCATACCAATGAGTACCACGCGGTCAACATGACGTTTGTAAAGGCTGGGATATGCATAAAACATCATTTAGTAACGTATTTTTCATGTCACAAATCCTTGAACGTTTGGACATTTTTGTTTGCGTAACCAGTTTTCATCTACCTAGCAAAACGTCTCCACGGCTACCCCCTGAACACGAACGCACTTCGATAAACTCCAGATCGACCTTCACCTGATACGGTTTCAAATGCCTTGCAAACAGCGTGTGTAGCCACTGAGCGCGGGAAGAGAAGACTGTCTCTACTTCTCAGGCCACGATGGTTGCGTGAAGGACATCGACCTGAATGGCAGACAATTTTCAAGACTACCCGCCAGATAGCGTGTGCTTGGGTAACTTTAAGCATCCTTGCGAGCGCTTCTGAAATGGACATTTCAATAAAGCACTGCAGTATTTCTGTCGCCGGCGATATTCTTGGCACTGTCGAGGTTGTAACTTAGTGGAATACTGACTGCTTATTGCGACAAGAGGAAATACTTCTTGATGACGACAAACTGCAAACTGAGGCGCTTTTACATCTCACACATTTCAGATCATGGGAGCGATATCAAACGGGCGGAAGAATTCCTTCATAAGCGTGAAATTACAACTAAAAAACGTCGGACAGTTTGTTAACAAATCTTGAAGAGAAAGGTTGCAATATCGTTAGATTATTATAGCTGAATGGTCTCGGTACAATTCACCGTAAATGGAATACACATGGAGTTCAGATATCGCACTAAACGAATTTCGACCTTAAAAAGCTTCCATTCCAGATCACCTTAGTTTAGGGTGTACAAAAAACGTATTCGGTATGTACAACGACCTAAGATTATGAACCTATCCTGTTAGCTGCTTACCAGTTCTTCCGTAAAACTAATAGCCGTTGTCTATCTGAGCTGGCTTTGTTACATATCCTCTAATAATCCGTGCCAAACCATCAGCATTAGCTCATGTTAAGCTTTTAGATCTGGCAATTTTGTTAAATGCGAAATCACATGTGTAAATCATTTCTTGATGCCAATCATTTGTGGCAGTGTCATTCCATAGGGTTAACAACTTAGTTCGTACGTAGGGGTTTACCAAAATGCAAGGTGTATGCAAAACTTTCCCTACACCATTTATATTGCACTATATTACACTGTTGCACTAGATTACTCTATTAGCGACAGTCTGTTCATACATGTGTGACAATATGTTCTGTATATGTTCCGCAGACGGATTGTTCGGATGGCCGTTGCTGAAGATTACAAAAACCACGACGAAAACACACACCAGCGTCATCATCGCGCCTAATCGATGTCTGCAGCTTTTAGGTTTGTATCGAAACCTCAATGCCTTTCACCCTTGACACACCAAAACATGATATTTCATACACACTGCCTGTTTATGTATCACATCAAATCACGGCTTGCTTGTCAGCCTGCTTTAACTACATTTTGACATTTTTTGGCTATAGCAGGTCTTATCGGTTAAAGCCTGCATAAATTGACAGAAGCTTGAAAAGCTGCAGTTGTTCCTCTGTACTCACCATGTCACACATTTATATTCAAACGTTTCATACCAGGCAAAACTTCCAGAAGCAGCGTGTTGTCATGATAACATGATCCAAATATGTGGTTTATTTCGCCATTGAGGCTGGTCCAATTGCATCTGAACTTGCGCCCAAGGAAAAGTGACCCAGACTTGCGCTATGCAATGCAACTACCCAATGTACAACCAAATACAGTGCGTTGCAACGTTGATGTATGAATGCGTCGTCCAGCAGTAGATAAAGACGTGAAAATAAGCACCAATGAGCAGAACATGTAAATGAGCTTAACAATAATGAGCACAGCCAAAACTGTTTCAAGTCAAGAATTATCTCTTTCATTAAAATTGCAACAATCATTGCAAGGGATGTTTCGCACACAAAATGATGCTGCTCTTTCGCCTTCGCCATACCTTTATGGAACCCAAAGCAGGACATACCGAGCCTATCAGCCATGCAGCGGCATGACAGATACTGTGAAAATTGTGCACGGAAACCACCACTCTCGTGGTATGCCTAGGCGGTGGAGGCACTGAGCCATGGCGCCTTAGAAGGCGAAAATAGCTGTTGTCCAGTTTTGCTGTGGGTTGACGCTGTCTAGTTTTGCTGTGGGCTGACGCTGGAAACTTGAGTTTTGCCGCTCGAAAACTGGATGCCACATTATCTGAGGTGATGCCTTCTAAGAACGTCACAACAGACAGGATGTTGATATTTTAAGTCATTCGTTTTCATACTTTGCGTATGCGCTTCATCTCGAAAAAAACATCTGGGCATTGAGTCCCTTGTTAAATAGTGAAAGTTCCATCTGTCGGCATGATAATTGTTTGATGTCAGATGCAGTTGTGTTTGGCAGCGTTTTTATAATTATGTTTATAACAATATGAGCGCTTCACAAAATAGAAGAAAGGAAAACAAATTGACCGCCGCACTGTATTTCGTCATGCTCGCCATAGATTTAACAAATCACCTGCTAGCATGAGACAGTCAGATTGTGGCCAAAACGTACATTTAAGCCGTATAATTCAGAAGGGGATCTTAAGGTTGGACCCATAAGTCTTAGGTTCCAGACTTTCTCAAATCCAGAGCCCTTTGAATTTTCTGAATGATCCATTGTAAATAGGATACGTTTTTAGGTGCTACCAAAAGGTCTCCCAGAACCCCAGACCACTTACATAATGTCATCGAAAAACCATTCGGAATCCAAGATTTTTGTTGCATTTTTGTGTTGATTTTCAGCTCAGTAACTAAGTTTATCAATGCGTTTGACTCACATTAGTCGTGTCTGCAGTCGCTCCATACAGCCATGTGAGCGCAATCGCGTGCCGTCATGACTGTATTATGTACATGGGCCTCCAACATATCAAATGTACACGATGCGCATTTGCGGCTGAGGCGCATTGAGCTATTACAATTGCAAATCACACACCTAGTCACCAACGATTTGTGCTATTTCAGGTACATTAACCGTGTGTGGAGGAGGACGGAGAAGGAGGTCTCACGCCGTTATTCCAAAGGTATACACCAAGTTGCAAAAGCAGCCTCGGTCCTTTTGCCTTATCCCCGGTCCTGTTGCCTTTTGCCTCGGTCCTGTCGCCCTGATTCGTTCTTTCTCATGACGAAAACATATGTGGGGGTGTAACGGTCCTTCTTCCATTTATGAACTGAGAATGGTGGAGCCTCGCGGAAAAAAGACAGTGAATTGGTCCTGACTCTTCAGATCTCGCTAATGGTAATACATGGCGCTGCATCATGCTGCTCTCAATGATCAGCACCCTCAATGTCAGATTAACTTCAAGGTTTCCCGAAAATCGAAATGTTGTATACCTATATCCCAATATTTACGGTATGATGTCAGGTGGCAGTATGAAGCCTACGTAGGCATGATCCCTCCCCGTTTCATTTTGGGCTTGGCGATGTATTTGTGTGTGTGTGTGTGTTCCAGCATATGTTAAAGGGAATGATGTTCCACACTTGAAGATATTGAGGCAAGCATCAGTTATGATGAAAAAGACTCGCTTGCAGCTACTGGTATGCATTCAAGTGCAAAGACCGCTCTAGACAACAGGAGAGATAGCAGTAGCGGTGCTCCCCGAGCACCGCCAATGCCAGTGTGCTCCCTGAACAAAACATGGCTATGCGCTTGTGTTTTGGCCCTTTTTCGTGGTGTTCTTGCATATTTCTGTGTTTCAAGACGTTTTCTGGTGCTCTCTTGCTCGGTTATGGCGTTGTTCTTAATCTACTCGATTACAGGCCTGTTTCCGCAATAATTAGCACAGGTGTTCAACGTCTTGTAATATATGGCACAAAACATGAATACTGATAAATCGTGAATCATTAAATGCAAAACTTACGGTTTCTTGGAGAAAACGTTGACCCGTCTTCGACTTAGTCACACAAGGCTCACTCATTTATTTATATTTGAAACAGCCTCTTCTCCTTTTCCATCCATGTGAGCGCCCTCTCACGGTGGGATATATTCTTCTCGAATGAGGTGAATGCAGACAACAATGAGTATTCTGCAGATCTATTGCCGTCAACGTTGTCAATCCAGGAATTATCTCTAAAGAAACGTTTTAGGTGATGATCACCCACATCCGCTTGACATTTTGTTTAGTTGCTTTTTAGACGCACGAACCTGCTTCGCACGACATGATTGCTCGTGGATAACGCCTTTTTTAGTTTCGTCTGCGGAGCGTGAAGTGGTCTGAACGGGCCGAAACGCCTAAACCAAACAAAGTGAAAGTTGTGATTCAACATTCGACCCTCTTTATCTCCTTCCCGCTCGTTTGTCCGGGGCGTGCTACGTGCACGAGCTAGAAGTGGACCGATAGGTCCCCTGGAGGGAGACCGACCGGGCAACCAGCGCACACCCCGCGAAGGGGTCCTTGCGCCGGCTAAGGCTCGGCGACTGCCCCCCCCCCCCCAAGGCGCATGAAGTCTTGCCCAACTGTTATCCCTCCTCCTTCGTCTCATCGCCCTCAAATGATCATTTCTGGCCTCAAGACTTATGCAAATGGCATCCGTCAAACTACCCTGATTGAAACTTGCACATCATTCTCAATATTTATTGACAGCCAATTAACGTCTATTTTATTCGGAAGTTTTGCTCGCGGACGCTAGACCCAGAAGGCTGGACTTTAAAACGAGTATCCGACCTGTTTTGCACTTTCATAGATAAATAAATCATTCGTGTCCGATCTGATCGGCTATACCAGTTTTCTAAAAATCTTCCCGAAAAGTTTGGGGAATTTATTTTAAGAAGCCGCCTTCACGGGAGAAATCCCATTGGACCCCCCCCCCCCCTCCCCCGCCTCCCCCCCCCGCACTATTATGAACGTAAGTTTTATCTTCCTTTTCCGAACCCGTGTGTTATCGCCAATGTCCGGTGTATTAAATTACATGAAAGCGAGGAAGATATACATTTATGAGGTCATTCTCACACCAACCCAACAAAAGGTGTGACATGGCTTTGATTTCTCCGCTATGGCGTGTGGCAGAGTGACTGTTCGGAGGGAACATCGCAGCTTTGGGAACTTTGGAATGCGCTGTTTACTTGGGTGCTTGTTTCGTCCAGGGTTTGTTTCCGTCCTTGTTTTTATAAGGACGGGAACATTGGCGACTTAGCTGGTTTAGGGCACATGTGTTTCACCAATGCACAGACCGCCGAAGGCTCACGCAGCACGCTGCGATAGCTACCAACGTTCATGTCTGCTGACAACATCCAGACGTAATCAACATGCCAATGTGGCATATGTCCGCCAGTGCAATCATGATGGCTAGGAGCTATTTTTCTTCATTTCCACTTCAGTCTTGCCTCACAGTAACTCACTCGTTACCCACTCTGGCCATCATGACCATCCATAGTTAACTCTCTCTTGCAATTGCATGGCCAGCTTAAAAGTGGTTTAATAGTTATGTAAATATGCTTATTTTGCTATTGTCCACCTTGGTTTGCGAATGCGTAATGTCAGCATGACACATTCAATAAATAACTGTGCTGGGGGATTAACTGCACTTGAACCATGTGTGTGGAGGCTGCAAATTGTGCAAGCGTTAAAAGATATTTCCTTATGTGCACTCAGCATTCGATGGCGGGTTTCCCCAAAATATTGCATAATAGTTACAGAAGAACACTGGACAATAGAAAATGCTTGGATGAGACGCTTAACTGCTTGAACGTTAAGATTGGTTGATATTCATGTCATCCTCTGATAGAAACATTGGCATGACAGCCTTTGATTGTTACTTTCAGCAACCTGCTTCAACATGCGGTGCACAGGATATTCTGGAATTGTTATGCAGTATTGCTAGTTGCATTATTTCCAGTTCTCGCACTTGTGTCTTACTTGCACCAATTACCACCCACATAACCGCATCTATCCAATTCAGCAAGCCATTTTTAGGTTTGCGATGATAGAAAAACACAACATAACGGTGCTTTGACCCTCCTGAACCAGCTGAACCTCTCCCAGTTTTCACATGCGCAGTTCAGCAAGAACACAGGGTAGAAAGTTGCATTGTTTTAAATTACTGCTCAGAGGTCGTCAACAGCTGATTATGTCAGATAACAACCCGCGACTACTGTCCTTTATCAGCTGTTTCAACGTGGCGTACCGACGTTGCGTAATCATGGCAAATTTTGGGAAACAACCCTTTACGTCTGGAGTGGAGCATTGTGCACATGATGACAAATAAGCTACACAATTTTCAGTCTTTATTTTTGCTCACGTGCATTGAGCAGCAACTTGCACAGCTGTTGGTCCACTCAGCCACACTCACCTGTGCTCGCAAAAAGTAAATGAAATAACATTAGTGCACATAATTCAATACAGTATACTATTTTCGTCGGCTGCAGTGTTGGCAAGGACAGGACATGATTTTTGAATTTCTGTTCTCATGGTTCACGATCTTAGCTTTTCATCAGTTCAGCTACATTTCGCAGGTTCTACACTTGCAGATTTTTAACAGGACCAGTGTAGCAGAAGGCACGTAATATTTTATTGTGCACCCATGAGGCATATCGGGCACAAAACAAGACACCTGTTTTTTTCTGTTTACTTGCATCAATGGCTTATATTTATAGACAATCACAACTTACTGTCGTTTCTAACAGCTGATCTGACGTAAGTTGCACTGCCGTTTTGCCATGATACTACGCAATATTTTGGAAAGACAAACCTTAACGTGTTAGAAACCGCTGTTTTCGCATTTTGAACGCCTTCATTCGCGATTTGCATACGGTGTGAAAGTCCACCAATCATCCAAAAGTGTCATCAAATTCGCAGTGATGAACGCCGCCTCGCGTGCCCTAAAATCATCCAAGGCCTTAGAAAAAGTCCAGCGCTGGTCTGAAATATTGACCGCGCCAGTTGGGCCCGAAAATGAATGAAATGGCTGTGCCCATAATATCCTGTTGGTGATGCAGTTTCGTTCCCAATGATATTTTTGTAAATGGCATGTGATAGTTCACCAGATGTTTCTAAAATTTGTCTCAAAGATGTGACACTTGAATATTCTCATTAGCCTTGAAAACGGCATGCCCAATGGGGTGGCAGGATTTGAATGGCGTTGCTATGGCGTCATGCAAGCGTAAGTGGCCTTAAAATACTCCACACGGAAGAGTCTGCACATATTCGCGGACACGTAGCTCAAACACTAAAAGTATTACGTCTCGAGAAGGGCAGGCTATGAACGGCACCGAGTTATTTTCAAAATGGCTCTCTTAGTTCCACACCCCGTACAAATGTGGACCACTTCCTTTAAAGGGAGTATTCCTAAACTTGGACACGATCACACATCATGCCGAAGGTGCCTCCTCAGAAAACCTTAGGACAGTTGCATTCATGCCCAAACTGTGAGCGTGATGATGAGTGCTCTGAATTAAGCTTTAAATCTTTGCATAAGACCGATTTCCATTCCTCCTCAAAGATCTTGGAGTATTTGGCGGAGCCTTACACGAGCGAGCGTCCTTGCATGGGTTAACGCCAAAACGCAGTGAAGTGCGCTCATTTTAAATTAGTTTGTGGTGTGGTGGCCACATCGATACTCTACCTCTACTCTATATATATATATATATATAGTAATATATATATATATAGAGTATATATATATACTCTATATATATATATATATATATACTCTAGCCTCTACTCAGTACCCTGAGTGGGCTCCCGTTTGAACACTCAAGCTTCCTCTCAAAGCTCCGTGAACGGATTGGCTCTTTCACAGGTGGAACCGGTGGACATTTCTCAGCAGATGGATCTCGTGACGATTGATAGCTCAATGAGGCAGCAGGATTTCGTGACAACACTGGATAGTTCCATGAGGCTGCACGAAGACACCGGCCCGCTTATTGATGACCAGCAAACACTTGCAGGTAAGAATGCGGCAGTGCAAAATATACACGGGGCGGACAGCTTGTTAAAGACGCAAATGCAGGTGCTCAAGACAAGTTGCGGATTCACCATGCTATTTGTCCTTGCTTGATTCATACGGGTTGCCATTTGACACGGGCGTCCCAGCGTCGATGCCCCTCTCACAGCCGCACGTGTCGTGTTTCAGAAGCCGGTGGAAACGACCCTCGTTTTCTCATCTACTCGCGAACAATTCACACGACGATTTTGAGTACTTCAACAAACGCCAACCTCATCGAAACATTGAGTGTGGCCTGCCTCCCGTTAGGCCTCGGGGAGGCGTTTCCGATGTGCTAAGATAAGCTCACATGACGAAATTCGTTGGCAGCAACATTGTGGTTGAAAAGCGTCGACAGGCTAGTGTTAAATTGACATGGCGCCCCGGGGCTTTGGCACAAGGAAGCATTTCCGAAAGAAAGTTCATGGTCTGGGACGTCAGCATTAATATTCACCGAGCATGCATTGGCATCATTCTTTGCATGCTACGTGTGGCCACATGTTATCATAAGGAGCATTGCTGTTTGTGTTGGTAGCGCTCCCTCGAGAACCTGTTAACCCCCCCCCCCCCGTGTTCACATGCGTGGTTCTCAACAATGCTAGTTGAGCTAATAGCTTTCAATGGTTTCTGTAGCTGCCATACACCGCTGTCGCAATATCACAGCACGTTGAATGCATTATGGAAAATGCATTGGACTTGATGTAAATATATATATATATATATATATATATATATATATATATATTGATTCCGTCGAATGTTTGGTGTAATTCCACAAAGGCTTGCACAGGAAGTGGCTGCATGGGACTAGCAGACTTGTTTGAACGCGTAGTATCTGTTACTGTTGCTGTATTGGGTGACGGGAGCGCTGTGGTTGTATGCCCGCCATCGCCTTCTGACGCGCTGAAATAAACGTAGAAAACCGCAACTGACAACGTATTTCGAATTCAACCTGCACTGAAAACGCATTTGTTGCGAGCAAAGCTAACAAACCAAACATTGTTACCGTCAGTTCCTATCCTTAAGCAGTCGAGGAATGGGCGGAGCCGTCAGTCACCTCCTGTTGAATGACCTTTTGAAGTCAAAGAAGTTTGCAGCTGTGACCAATATGACATACGGCGCAGATTTCATGAACGGGTCCTCATCTTTGAAATGAAACCCTCTCATCATCTTTGACAACAAAGCTCTGCATATCCACCGTAAAGGTGCGTTAGCAAAAGCGCCAGTGCGTTCACAAATATTTGTAGGAGTTTGATGGGTCAGATCAGTCGTTCAGGTCCTTGATAACCATAAAAGATGTAATTTTCATGCGATATATTTGGATATTTCGAACTTAACCAGCAAAGCTTACGTTCGAAACACTCAGAACGCTTCGAGAGGCGGAGGTATCTGAGTATCCAGGACCCTCGTCATTGGGGCCCGATAAACATTTGGTCGTTGGGACCTTTCCTGCCTTGCGTCAGGCTGATGCTATATAAACAATGTCAAGGCTCAAGACTACTAGAAAAGGCAACGCAGACGTAACGTCTCCATGGAACTAAAGTTTGGTAGCTTGCATTGTGGCTTTTGTTTGATGCTACGCAAAGGATGGTGGATACTAAAAACATGAATACGAACAGAGATTTCGCTAATGAACTGGGTAGCAATCCTGTCCTACATCTTTATTTCAATGTTATGTGAACAGATAGTCATGCATTTCAAATTTGAACCTTCTAAAGACGTATCAATAATGCTATCTGCCTCCAAAAAATAGATCGTACTAAATCACGTTTGCGAGGTCCAGTACCCGTGCCATATTCGTCGTAGTCAACGTGCTTGAACATTCATATGTAATACCTCTTTGTCAAATGCATATTTATTTGGAAATAAATGAACAGCATTACAGCCCAATTATTGTCGTCCTGCAGTATCTACATGGCGTGAAATACGAAAGTAACGTAAGGCGGGGAGGGCAGGGTGCCAAAAATTTCGCTGCTACTTTACAATGATCATCCTAGTCGTTGGTTAACTTGCAGATCCATAATGTCGGATAGGGTTAGGTGAAAAAGGTAGGTAGGGGGTTAAACCCTGTCTACCCTTACGTATCCCCGACCATTTCCCAGCTGGTATATTAGCCACCACCCTTTGACTGGCAAAAATTGCAAAACTGGCCAGAAATCGTCCTATTTTAAGGAAAATCTGCTATATTGAAATGAAATGACGCGCTCTGCATCTACGCCTCCTGGAATTCACCCCTCCCTGCTCCCATTAGGGCCAGTCAACCCCGCATTCACTCTGGCCACGCCCCTCTTAACGCTACAGGATGTGCATTCCAATTTCTCAGTGCGCGTCCCAGAGTGCTGCAAGGCCGTCTGGGCCGCTGTACCTCATCTCCACCCTATGTTGTTGCCGTTGCATGTTGTACTCTTTTGCACAGACTGTTTCTAAGCATTTCCGGCTAGACGTCTTTGGAATAAATTATTATAAAAAGGTCAACCCATATTTTCGTCGGTTGCAGGCTGGAACCGCGTTTCAGCAATGATTTTGTAGCTCTGGTGCAAACCAACGCCATTTCCCAGCTCAAAATGCTTAATTGAACGTGTTAAGTCGAAAAATCCGGGTTATCAAAATGCTTGTATTTAAACCGGCCCCCTAAGAACAGCGTTTTAACACCGCCGTAGCGTTGGTGCCATATGATTTAGTCCCATGATGACGTCACATTGTCGCCTACCCAGAATGTGGTAATGCGGGGACTTGGGCAAGGCCAAGGTTACCAACATGACAGGTGGATCCAGGGGGGTGTCATCCGCATCGGTTAACACTATCAAAAAGTGGCAACATCGAGCTTGCATGAGAATACAGGTAGTTTGGCAGCAAAGCCTGCATGACGTCAAGTATACCATATTTGATGACGTCAATGGCACGGAAGCCTCTCAATTAGCCAGCTGACTGCTACACAACCCACTAGTTTGAATGGTGAGTATGTTTTGGGGGCGTGCGGCTGGCGCTTCCCGGTTGGACTCTGAATGAGTGGTCCACGGTTTTTTCATGCAAACACAATGCGGGAAGGGAGGTTGAATCTCGGGATAGTTTGACCTGAGCAGAATGTTATATTCTTCCGTGGGGTGTACATAACTAGGGGGTTAAACTTCATGCGGCGTTTGTAGCGCATCGCGTGTCGCAGTTGCCTGGCTCTTTATATCAGTGGGTTGTGGCCAGTTGCCATGACTACGCTTCGCACGAGAGATCTCCTGAGCAGTTTGTCTTGAACAATTGGTAGCATTTAAAATGCTCGGTCTGTGAACATTTTATTATGCATATGTGTACAAACCCTGATGTAAAGAAACACTTGACAGTAGCATCATAAAGCCAATATCATAGGGTTTTACTGTGCTTACCTTGCTGCACTCATATCACTGTGATAAGAGCGAGAGCTATTGCAAATCAATATTGCAAATGGTCATATAATCGTACCTATAGGCAAAGTAAATTATGCAAGCTGAGCTGTTCAACTCTGCCACCAGACACAAACGGCACAGACAAGTCTACGGCTATCTAACGACAAGCCTGGTCATGGAATGCAATACGCCACAAACGCCGCATGACATATAAACCCATGTTATAGCATCATACATGCAAAAATCGTACGTTCTGATGATGCTTAACTGTTCCATGACTCACTGCTCATTCCAGAAATGTGTGCGAATGGCGAAATGACGGATAATTTCTTCTCAGTCCAACGGGGAACCGCCAGCCGCACGCCACCAAGACATGCCCACTATTAAAACTCATGGGTTGTGTAACAGTCAGCTCGCTAATTGGGAGGCTTCCGTGCCACTGACGTCATCAAATATGGTATACTTGACGTCATGCAGGCTTTACTTCCAAACTACCTCTTTTCTCAAGCAAGCTCTATGTTGCCACTTTTTCGGACCGGACGGTTCTACCTCGTTAGATAGCCTTGGGTGGATCCCACTTGTCTCGCCGCGCAAAGCGGTGATACGTTTGGCGCCACTTTCGCCACAATCAACGGCGTCACGTTGACTCGCGTCTAACGAACGTCAAGAACATGAAGTGGGTTTGAGTTGCTTTGATAAGCTTTTAAACGCTCATGGATATCTCCGTTATATTGCTGGTGCAACGCTGCCCACAGACTCAGGACAGCAAAAATATATCGTTTAATTACGGTTCGCCTATGCTTCGCTGCGCGAAGAGTTGTTGGCATCCATATTATTAGCAGCCGTTGGCATTCTTATTGCAAAGCGTCAAGCCGCATGACATGGCGTCTCAGTGATGAACAACGGGCTTTTCACGGCACGTTCACACTTCACGGCCCTACTGTATAATACGCTGCAGACTTCACAGTTGTCACCTGTTGTGTTCTGAGGTGCTGCGAAGTCTGTAGGTCTGCATCGCGCGGGTAAAAAGAGCCCATACGTAGCATCCTCAGACTGCAGCAGCTGAAGTCTGCAGAAGAGGCTGTTGACAAGTGACCCGTGTATTGGACATAAGCTGGGACACCACATGCCTATGAGCTGACATTTGGGGCGCGATCGTCATTTGATGAATATGCGGGGACCCGGCAGGCCACGATTAACGGAAGAAGATCGCTTAAGAAATGGCCTTGGTATGGTGAAGCAATAAAGCAACCACATGAACAGAGATCACAGTCTGTTGCGGCACTAAACTGGCGGCACTTTCCTATATTACGGAGTGTTCCACATTTGGGATTTTGGGTTACGGGGATTTGAACTGAGGCGGCCATTTTGAAGAGCATGCAGTGCAGGCCACAGCCATACCCCTTTGAGGTTTATACCCCTCTTTATTCTAAGCCTGACGCCCCCAAACTTGTACAGTATATTTCATACAGACTTTTCAAGATCACCCAGACATGCACGACGCCATAGAAACGTCACGCGAATAACGCCACCGCATTGAAGATGGAATGCTCAAAGTCAAAACAAATATTATTACTATATTTCCATGTCATACTAGGTCATGTCTAGCGTGCGTCAGCACGATTCATGTCATCAGTGGTCGCCAGTTGGCCCTCAACCGAATGCAATACGTCGATTGCGACCTCGGAACATAAATCACGGTTTTTGCTACATAATACAGGGAACTGGGCGACGTTACTAGTTATGTCGGAAATAAGGCTGGGAACCCAAAAACTTGGATTAACACCATCACGAAGCATGTGAATGCAAGGAAACAATATATAATCACGGAAAAATTGTAAAAACACCACGAGAAATGACCAAAGCATGAGCACATGACGGTATTCGGGTTTAGGAAATACGCCGCAGCAAAAAACCCTCCGTAAGTTTAAATAATACAAGTGAGTCAGCATGCCTGCCATAGTGGCAATTCTTACACTACTAGTCTGGCAGCGACTCTGATGTCATAAAGACGTTCCATGACGCAATGAAATGATGACACATTGCGGAACAATCACTAAGGAGTGAAATGTTGATAAGAGCAGTCTTTTACACTTAGAAACAAATCTGTTTGTATCTATAAAATATACTTAACAGGTGTTATGTAACCACCCGGCTACAGGCAACAACCTGTGGCAAAGGTGCACAGCTTTATGTGTGTCTGACGCACACCAAAGCAGCTGAATTGGAATGAGCAGCTAAGATAGATTTAGAGGACACATCATTGTTACTGTGAAAAACATCTGCAGCATTGATTCAAACCAATAAGGGCACCAAAAGGATCTTAGATTGTCCCGAACCGCACCCCAGCTATGCACATTCTTATCACAAGGCAACACGCATTGTTGACATATCATTTCTGCACCATCCTCCACTCAACATTTACCGCAATTATTACCAAAAATTGTGTTGATACAAATAATGCAATGGTGCGATGGGCATAATGCTGAGGATTGGGTCACTTCTGAGCATTCAGGATATTAAAAAACTTGACCCAAACTTCGACTTCTACAAATGTCACGATGCTGAAATCCTGCCTTAGATAAGCATCCATCCTACAATGCCACAGTGAAATTGCTAGCAGCGTACTCTGAATGATTACATTATTTCGGCATAAGATTTAGCAGTAAATCACAAAGATGTCCTTATCTAGCTGACCAACTGTGCATTTAAGGCACATCACAAAATATTGCACCCATAAGCTACAACATTTGCTACTTACATTTGATACACTTACCAAGCACAGGTTACTGTTTAATACAGAGTTTGTATTACAGGCAACTGCATGGAGCAATTGCATTTTGTTGAAGGGAATGTTCCACATTTGACGATATGAGATACCGAGATACGAGAGATACGATTCATGAGATATCCACATGAGATAAGCATCAGGTAGTGACGGGAAAAGCCTACTTGTAACCATTGGTAAGCTTCCAAGCTTTAAAAACCACCCTAAGTAGCAAAAGTTCAAAGTTTGTAAAAATGCCTCCACTACGTCATCGTCTGATGGCATCATGGAATGGTTTTGTGACGACAGCAATACCTGGCAGCATCTGGCAGCCGGACCTAACAAATACCTTCGAAACGCACGAAAGCTGACGCCAACAAGCCATTCCCGTCGCGGGCGCTGTGTTGGGGCGGCGGATCAGTGAATGGCTTGTTTGTGGATTTTTTGTCTCGGTACTGGTCGTGAGAGAAGCATTGGTGGGCTGTTTGACAGTACGCAACGTAGCGATCGCCAGCTCTTAGGGCGGACTACTAATATCAAAAAGCACGATATGCTGTGAAGACTGCCATGAATCTCGTACCGAAACCTGCCAAGGACTGTTGAGGATGTGAATACTGTGTTGTCGACTTAGTCCTTGCCTGCAGTGCTGTAAGCCTGACATTGATAGCTATGTGATGTGCTCAGTAGTTACTTCTTTCTTATTTGTAACTGGAAATGCAGCTGCATGGAGAAATTAATAAATATGTGTGATTGCTATGAATTGATTGCTAAAACATTATTATTTCTATGGTAAATATGGTAAGGTTGAGTTGCCAAAACTTTTTCTGCTTAGGATTATTTATGCAATTACCAGGTGAACCCTGTTATAACCGTTGTGGTGCAACAGCATTCTCACTTGTCGATAGTCCTTTGGCGCTGTTAAATCAGTTGCTACCAATCATTCATAAATTGTAAGCTGTTATCTCATAGGCTTGACATATAGTAGCCAACCAATGTGATACATTGTGTAATGGCACGGGTCAATAGTGCCATCGTGGCACTGCCGCGGTGCTGTACTGTGGCATGGCATAATGAACAACGATACTGGTTTTTGTACAGCAATCCCTGCTGTTTTCATAATACACTTCGTCATGAAAAGATGGGTCAAGCATGCATTCTGGCATTAACTCCGCATATGGCATATGACTGACCAAAAACACATGATATCATATACAAATCAGTTTCAGCAAAGCACGCAACCAATAATTGACACACTTGCTCAGCCTGTTTTGGAAATCCACAAAACATAGGTGACAAAGATGCAGACACGTCAGTCTGCTCCCACAGCCATGCAACAGCTGCAGCCATCAGACTGCTTTGCCTCAAAAATGTTGTTCACACAAGTAATAACACATGCATGAGAAGAAAATATTGCACTGTGAAATGGCAATGCAAACCTGCTCACCTTGCACAACTCTGGAGACGTGACAAGTGCCTGCAGTTATGGTTAGATCAGCGAAATGCAAGAAAGTGGATGAAGCTGTTGATACACACAAGGCTCATGATAAAAATATTTTTGAGTGCTATCCAAGAAACCAACAGCAATACTTCTCCAACTCTCAGCACCCAGCACCTCACAAGTTGCAGTGACTATGAGATTGATGACTCGCAAGCAATGCTTGCCTGCATTCAAAATTCGGAATTCTTAAGGGAAAGACAATTTTGCAAAGCTGTGTCATGTGAGCTTATATCAAGAATGTGCATCAGTGAGCTGCGCAGACCAGTCCCTAGTGCCAAACTGAAGTGCTTGTATAGCGGCATGCAATGGATTAATTACACGCTGTAATGCTTCAATAGGCTCAAAATGTTGCAAGATCATAATGAAGTAGCAAAATGCCTTTGCACACCCCCTGCAACATAGGTGCTAGGTGTTTCTTTCAGCTTACCAGCATCACCACCTTGTCCTGTTCAAACACGAACATAAAGATAGAGGCAGGTATCGATATATCACATTTTATTGGGAGCCAGAAGACTTAAAGAATACCAAAACAATGCTCTCTCTCGTAAGTACAAATCGCCCACGCACACTCCCTATCACATCAAGATCAATACAAGCCACTGGCACGCACCACCAGTGACCACACCCATTTCAAGCCAAGCCCCTGATTCACACCCTTCTGTAAAATAAGCGTGATTCCACACTTGTACAGCTCGCGGAACTGTCAAATTGCAGGTTTTCTCACCAGTTTCGCACAGGTTTCTGGTCATAGCACCACATATCACCGTGAGCTCCCTTCCAAACAGCCCCAAGGGGGTTCATGGTAATGCATATCAAGAGGTTGTGCTTGGACACAATTTTTTGTTCAAGATTTGCAATTTATCGTGCACCATGTGTCACATATTTAGCAATATATGCACATCATTATCTATATAATTACTGTAATTTTTCCTCAATCTTATGCCTGGCTAACGTATAAACCCGTGCAAGATTCTTTGCTCCGGTGCACACGGCTGCCAACCGAGCTGTCCGTTAGAACTACGTGAGTAGAAGAGGAAAAAACACCAACAGGAGAAAAAAGACAGAGTTGTCATTGCGTCTTGTTTTAAAAACATTCGGGATAGCGCCATTCCTTTTTCGGTGTCGTATTTTTTGCAGGACAGTGACTTTCTCTGTAACTTTGGCCCATGGCCTAGATATAAGGCTGACGAGGGGTGCCGCCTAACCCGAAAGTGCTCACGCTTACGTTTACGACACGTATTGAGCAGCGAAATCTTGCTAACGGTCAATCACCTTCCGCGGATTGTATCATATGTGCCGCATTATCGCTTTTGCGAATGCATCAGCGGCCATGTTGTTTTTGGCCAGTAAGCAGAACGCAGCCTGAAATATCACGGCCGGTCGTATGACTGTTTCTATGACATCATCATTGCAGAGGTGGCTTTGAAATAGTTCCTCAATAAACCTTTTGCCACTTTTGCGGGTATGTAACTCAGGAACCAGAGGGCTTTGGATCTTAAAAAGGGCATGGCCGTGAACTGCATCAAACGGTCCTTAAGGTGGCTATTTCAGTTCAAAACCCCATATAAAGATGGAACATTTCCCTCAAGGGGCCACCCCCACAATGCTGAAATGCTCTAGCAAATGTTGTTCGCCTTTCTCATCTTGCTCTTAACATACGTTTTCAAAACTGAGGTAAAAGTTACTATTGCACCATCATCACCTACTTTGAGCGCCATGTGACGGCATTGGCTGGACTTTCGGATGAATGAAACACAGCAAAACATGAAAATAGCATTTAATGAAAAATGAAGTGTTCCAGACCCAATGAGAAACACACCTTGGGTGGTCGTGGGGTGAGACAACACGCAGCACCGCCCATCAATAATTCGCACATAGCAATTATTCTGATCGGGGGAGACTTAACCTTGTAATTTCACGTAAGCTGAATGATGCCAAAAAAAAACTCAGGCCAATTTTTGACAGCAGATGACCCGCTCTACACGGTGCAGGCTGATCACACCTTTGGCTTAATATCACAACAGGGGTGTGCACAACATTGCATCATAACAGACATTTCCACTGTTTTAGTGCTGTGCATTCCTCAATAAATATATCTGATGTGATCATGTAGCTGTGCTGGAGTGCTATAATTGCTGCTTGGCCTATTTCATGGGTGGTAACACCTGCGCAGATAATGGTGCAAGGTTAGCATTGCATATGTTGAGTAGACAAATGCCAATCGGACAGTAATCTCCGCATTCATATATTGAAAAATAGTATGATTCTCAGCTCCAGCATGAATATACCCGGAAACACCTTGACCAACCACTTGGCATGCAGCACTCAACAGCCGGTAGTCCATGCCACACTGTTTATAAGTGACTCGCTGTGCGGTAACTGAGGCATTACAAGGTCAATTATCATGCCGAATGTGTAAAATGAGTCACGATGTGTAAACCCAAACATAATGCATCTGATGTCATGAAGCGTCCAAGGATACTTTCTCAGAAGCGTCGTCATTTTCGTCCACTCGTTGGCCACAACTTAATATTAGCTGCTAGGCCGACGCTGCGCGGCCTACGGAGACTGCAACGCTTTGGGGCGAGGCTTGTGTTTCTAAAATTTTCGAGTGCGCATGCCCAAAATTACGCCACATAACTTGTATAACTAGTTGACTGAAGTGTTTAAAGGCAATGATTTCAGAAACGTCATCATTTTCGTCCACCGGTGAGCCACGTCTAAATGTTATCTACGGGGCTAAAGCTCCGCCGACTGTGGAGACTGCAACGCCTGGTGCCGAGGTTTTTGTTGCTAAGATTTGCAAGCGAGCATGTCAAAAAACGCGTTACATAAATTGTATCACTAATCGGTTCTGACTGACTGGTGAACATTTTCAGACAAACATGGCTTGGCTATGTTAATACACATTGTTGACCACTTGATTTGCAATCAAATTTTCGTCATCAAATTTGGATCAAACATATCGATCTACAATTTACCTTTGCGATGTCCTCAATGTCTATAGAACCCAGATAAAAATTCTGACAAGGCTTCTGAATTCTATCGGCTTAGAAAGAGTTAACTAAGCCTTAGTAAGTTAAGAGCGCCGGTGATTTCTTCCATGCAGTCGTTCAACGCCTGATTTCTGCAGCTTGTTGGCCTCAAAATGCAAACAGAATTGGGCTCACGGTAGCTCCTGATTTCTGTTCTGGTTACAAGGTAAAACTAACAATAAAACGAAGAAAATCGTGTCACTTGTTAACAAGTAAGCCATATCCAAGAATTTGGAGGGGGGGGGGCACCATAAGGTGGGCTTTTGTCAACCCTGTGCTCCCTCTTGGCAAGGCTCTGGCTACTCCCCTGTCTACACACAAAAGCAGATCAAGTGGTATACGTTGCATGATGGGCAATTAAGTGTCCGTTGGGCGAATTAATACCTAAGACAGACAGCTTCCTGGAGGCTATTTTTCTGCGATAGTCTGGTGTGAGGGAAGTCAATTCCGAAAAAATACTGTTGCAGGTGTCCGATACATGTTTCATACACCATGTAGTGGTAACGCTGATCCAAAAGTATGCAACAAAGCAGCCATACGATCAGTCCGCAGTCGGTCATGCGGGAGACAACCGAGTCAGCGCAGCGGCCACCGACGGCGGACAGGAGCAGGGCCCAGATAAGGAACATATGACAAATAGGCCTCATTAGTTGACTTGATTGTTAAAGGAGAATCTCCAGTTGTATGGCTTTTGTTACATTGTTTCTAGCAGTTTGAAGCTCCAGAATTTGTTTCTGCCTAAAATGCCGCGGCAAGTCTTATCTCTTGAAAAGCAGGCAGCGCAATGAACGCGCATGAAAAATCTGTCGCACTGTGAGCCATCGATCCACTTTCAAAGTTCTCGCAGATGCTTCCTCAATGACCCAAAATGCCTACCCGCTCGTGGAATGCCGCCTCCCCAGTAAAAACGACGTTAAAATGGACGAATAATCTATGGAAGCTGGATAGTTTTATTTGCCAAACGACAGATGAGTCGAATAGGCAAGATTGTGCACCAGTGAGAAACAGCTCTAAATGCATATCTAGCATAGCAGCCATGGCATGCGAATAAAGAGAGGTGACAACCTCCATCCCTACCCTAACCCCTCACCCCACCCCCACCCCCCGGTCATCGGGCTTGCTTTCCAGAAAAGTTCCTGAAGTACACCCTGAGCTTGGCCCTCTCCCCACTTTTTGAAACGTTCCTACGCCTATGTCGATACCTACTCGTCAAAACTGGAACCCAGTGTTCGATTGCCCTGGGTTGCTCCTTGCGCAGCTCTCAGAATTCAATATGGCGGCGGCGGTCATCTCAGATGATGGTCCAGTTTAAAATTGTATATTGATGACTTGGAGGCATGTGCAATGCGAATATTTAAGGGTTTTTGGTGGCAGGGAGCCCATTTCTGCAGTCATTGTTTAATGTATGGGGTCAAATTCAACCAATATCTATGGTATCGGGAACAAAAATGCAGAATAGGTTCAATTAATACTTGACATTACAAAAACATTGCGAGCTGCGTATAATAATAAGGCTCCAGGCACAGACGGCTTCCCGACGGTTACAAAGTATTTTGGAAAGAGCTAGAACATTTATTCTTTCGTGTGGCGTCGGAAGGCTTCGAGAACGGCAAACTTCCATCAGCAGTACAAGAGAGGATCCTCACCTTGATCCCGAAACTTCAGAAACCCGAGACGGCATTGGTTCGTACCGACCATAACATTGCTTAATTCTAGTTACAAGATAAAAGTGTCCACGAAAGCAAATCGTATAAAAGTGATTCTTCCCGAAATAGTCGGAGAGAAGCAAACAACTTTTATGAAAAACAGATCTATAGGAGAGAATATTAGATTATCGTACGATGCTAGCAAATACCTAACTAAAACCAATAACTCTGCTTTCCTGAGCCTTGATATTCAAGATGCATTTGATAGGGTGAATTGGGGTTTTACAAAACTGGTTTTGCAACGATAAAGTTTTCTGGCGTCACTTAATAAATGGTTCGGTACACTATATGTAGGCTTGTTTACTCGGATTGTCAACCAGGGACATATCCTCGACAGCTTTGCGCAGCAAATATCCTGTAGACAGAGAGGTCCTTTATGCTCATTCACTTTGTTATTGGCCATAGGGGTATTGCTTGAGAGGGTTTAACTATATGACTCAATACGAGTGGTGACAATGGGAGGTACAGAATATAAGATTTCGGCATACATGGATTATTTTCCTTGCTACCAGATCATTAATAGCCACAGGGCTCTTTTTGATGATCATGAACCTTTTGCGACTGTGTCTATCGATTTTCTTTGTGGCCTGCCCACGACGGGCCGTGGGAACAAGCATCGTTTGGTGATCTGTGATCATTTTACTCGCTGGTGTGAAGTGCTTCCGGTCCCCGACATGACTGCCGCCACTGTTGCTGGTGTGATTGTCAACCAATTTATCACGCGTTTCGGATGCCCTCGCCGCATTCATTCAGACAATGTTGCGATGCTGTCTGGCACGTTTCTGCCCGAGGTTTGTCGATTGCTGGGCATTAAGAAAACGCATTGCTCTGCTTTCCATCCTGAGGAGAATTCAAAGGGTGAGAGAATGATGCGAACGATACTGGACGTGCTGGCAAAGTACTTGGACGGGAACCATGGCGACTGGGACGCTCACCTGCCTCTGCTCATGCTCGCATACAGAGCCAAGGTGCATTCTTCACTGGGACGCTCTCCATACTACCTGATGTTTGGCAGAAATCCTAGGCTACCAGCTGCGGTGCAATTCCAAGCATCATCTGCTGTCCCAAATGTGCCACGATTTCTGAGAATCTGTCCAGACTCACACAGCGGATCAAACTGTCTCACAAGTTTGCGCTGCGGGCCTCAAACAAGCGTCATGCGCGCAACAAGAGATGGCTCGACAAGAAGCTGACCATGTACCACTTTCAGGCTGGTGACGCGGTGTATCTTTTCAAGAGTGCAGCTCAGCGATGCCAGTTACTACAACTTTGTCAGGCCATGGAAGCCTGCCGTGGTTATGGCCAAGCTTGTCTGACGTCAATTACAGGGTGAGGGTGTTGGGAGGGAAAGGGTCTGTCGTTGTTCACCACAATAAACTGAAAGCTCGTTCCGATGATCCCTCAGTGGCTGTCGCAGGCCCAGACATGACTATTCCTGGCTCGGCTTTATCTGCGGACCCCGAGGCTGGAGATCAGCCTTCATCCCCGATCACCCCAGCCACCAGATGGCGCGTCACCGGATGGCGACTCGTACCTGTCGCCGTTTGCTCGTGACACATTTCCAGCCGGCGAGAATTCAGTGACCGCGGCTGCTGCTGTGGGTGGCCCGGCGCCTCTCTCCACAGGGGTGCCTGTCCCGTCAGAGGTGCAGGATTTAGCCGTTGCGGTTCCGGAGGGACATGTGTGTGAGCACACCCCTGATGTGCTTGATGTTCCTGTTGTTTCTGCTCCGGATGGTCGAGATGGACCACTGACCGCACCTGTGTTGGTGCCTGATGGGCCCGTGGCCGCTCCTGTGTCGGTCCCTGATGGGTCCCCGATGGCTCCCGCTCCTGTGCCAGACCTCCGGGGCTCTGACAGAGCTTCTAGGCCACTGGATCGCTACTGTCCGAGTTAAGTCGTTAGTTAAGATTTGCTTAAGTTTGGCTAAATGTGGCTGAAATGCAATGGAAATGGATGAAATGCAATGGAACTATATCAGGACAAAATGTACTGTCTGGATGCTATTCTGGTGTCGTGTTTGGCAATGTTTTCGCAGGCCTATCGGTGCAACGCTTCCGGTTGGTGTGTCCTGTTCACGGGACAGTGCACATGGGCATGACATGTCATTGGAGTACTGCTCACTGACTTCACGAACCCTGTTTCCCTGTCCTCCAGTCATGCCTCAAGCTGAAGCTGTTCTTTGTTGTTCCAGTTAGTAAAGCTGAAAGCTACATCGCACGCGGCCCGAGGATTGTGTGCAATGTGGGTAAACTTACACTGAACTGTGGGCTGCGTGTGTTGCGTATGTCGTGTGTTTTGCCTAGCGTTCGCAGATGGGTCGTCGCTTGCGGCCGTGCTGCCCGCGTTAGTGCTATCCGCGGCCGAGCTCCGCGGCCGAGCTCCGTGGCCGTGATGTCCGCGGCCGGGTTCCGTGGACGAGCTCCGTGGCTGTGCTCCGCGGCCGAGCTCTTTGCCGAGATGTATGCGGGCGAGCTCTGCGGCCGAGCTTTGCGTCGGTGTTCTGCGGCCGAGCTCCGCGTCGGTGTTCTGCAGCCGTGCATTTGCGATCGTGCGCTGCGACGGAACATTGCATAGTGATGTCTTTTCTTTTGTTAGCAGGGTCGGGTGTAGTCGGTGTATCGTTTGCATGCCTAGTTTGATTTAGTGCTCGCTTCTCGTTTGTTGAGTTACTTAGTTTGCTATTATCTTGAGGTCTTATTTAGTGTTAGTCAATCCATGTTATTTACGCATTAATTTTGTATTGCTAGTTTTAGTCTCCGTTCTGTCGGTTTCCATTCTGTTTAGTTCTTCGTCTAGTCTGTCCATTTCCGAGGTTTCGTTGTCTTCCCATCAGCGTCCACGAGGAGTTGAGGCGCGGTGTTGGCGATGGGCAGTCATGAAATATAGTCCGCCTGAAACCTCGGTGTTCTCGTCGTGCCGGCCCGGCTACATCTGCGAAATTCTCATCATTTTGTCAAAGTTTTGGAAAAAACACAATATTTTTGGGTAGGCAAAGACGCAGTGATGAAGCAACCATTGTGTCCTGATATAAGTATGGAATAGGTTACAAAATGACAGATGCTAGGCATGGGATTTGCAAACAATGACGCATAGACTTTTGGAGACAACTTTACAAGTAAGCTAAATAAGATCAAAAGATACAGAATGGAACAAAATGGAAAAGAGACATTTGGCACTTGGGGTAAAGACAATTATTATCAAAACCATATTACTACCCAATTACTATACATTTTCACAGCTCTGCCTCGTCCTCCAGATTAGTTTATTGCACAATCGATGTAGCACAGCGCATTAGTCTATGTCGTCCAATTGCTGAAGGTGATTTCGCCATGGTAGGCAATGCTGTGCATATTAGTTCGTGGAAAGTTAGTTGGGCTGCTAAGGAAGTCAAGTATCATCCCGACTGGCGTCAGCTCTTTCAATAAGGCAAAGCTCAACACAGATTTGTGTGAGACAGCAACTTGACCTCATCACGCAAACTCGTTAAGGTCGTAGCTAACCAATTTTGAGCAGAGCTTACGACCGCTATAGTAAAATTTAAAGGCGTTATAGTCAAGGTGGATCACATTGGTAATTGTAAACACGAACCAAATATTAGAGCAGCTTATAGACTTTTGAGGAATACATGGGAAGTAGTTTGACAGACAGAGTTAGGTGTAATTGTATGGATACAGGTGAATACCTTGCGCATGGAAACAACAATTGCCGTACATTACCATGTACTGCAATACAAAATATGAAGAAAAATCATAGCTTTATATAGATTATTGCATTAGACGGACTTGCCCTACATGTGTTTGCGCGATCGGTGCATGATTGCAAATAAAGCACATTTGTCAATAAATATATATATATAGATGTTTCCACGTAGATTGAAAGTAGACGTGGAGACCGCAAAATGCATTCCTTTGGAAACCAATAACCTCGGTGCGTAGGACGGAAAATGGGCGGGTGTGCAACGAGCGCTCGCAAACATTTAGTGATGTGAGTAGAATGTGGAATGAAATCCCCTGCCCCCGTGAAAGGGCGCAGCGGGTTGTGATGTGATGTCTTTAGAAAAAAGATGTTAGTTGAATTTTGGTGTCGTATGTGTTATCATGTTAAAATAGCTAGTGCAGGGTTATAGTTTGCTTATCCTCAGTCGTACAAAAGTGGTGCAGAAATGGGTACAGTGGATGTCGGCTGAGCCTTTCCCGTTTGTGATGATCATGATGCTATATAAGTGATTGCTTTGCACTTCCTTATGAACGGGCAAGCCACATAGTGCCGATCTGGCACCACCGCGGGTACATCATGCACGGG
The DNA here is from genome assembly GCF_011947565.3 of Pollicipes pollicipes. Lineage (NCBI taxonomy): Eukaryota > Metazoa > Arthropoda > Thecostraca > Pollicipedomorpha > Pollicipedidae > Pollicipes > Pollicipes pollicipes. The sequence goes on from NW_023596136.1 coordinate 38,796,630, forward strand.
ACGGATTGCTCGCCCGTGTTGCCACGCCGCGTGGCTATTCATTAATCCAGCAGCTTGTTTTGAGACCGCCCTGAAATCTCCTCTTCGATAAACTCGACTTATGTTTCAGCATGCACGTACCTGTCAGTTCTTTGCACACGAACAAAAATTAAGAATGGCTGATTCAAGTTGCCGTGAGCTTACATGCCAAAGACGCGGCGTGGAGACAAGGCGTAGACAAGCTTGTCGCAGCTAGCCCGCGTCCTCTGCAAATGGATTCACGCACATTTCACTTCGCGTGCTCAGGATGCACGACGGCGACACGGCGCCCAGAGCGTGGTCACCCCCGAGGCAGGAGCAGACAGTCAGCAGTCAGTAAACAGAGTCAGCGCTTCTGCTGTCCCGCAGCGGCCTGCGGGCGCCGGCTGACCGGCTCAAGCACCTGTTTACGCGGAAGGAATGCTGGCCGCCGGTGAACACAACAGAGTGCGGGGTGGACAGAGCCCTCGCTTCGGAGCGACACGAGACCCAGGCGAACGGAGGAAGTTGAAGCACCTGCTTTATGAAGCTGTGAGCCGACTTCCAAGCACTCAAGTACCGAGGACTAGCTGTTCCGTGGAGCGGATAATCACGGTGGTGAATTTCCATCTCACTCCATCGCCGCTAAACTCTTCGCATATGGTGGTCAGGTGCTTTCATACATTTATTCCTTAATCCAGCAGCTTGTTTTGAGACCGCCCTGAAATCTCCTCTTCGATAAACGCAACTTATGTTTCAGTGTGTACGTACATGTCGTTAGCCCTCCACTCAAAATTTTGTTCTTTCGCGGGAACATTGTGGGCAGCGACGAGCAGTTAAAAAAATTGTCTATATGACGTCTTCGTTTCCGGGATCATGATCGAATGTGGCACTGTGACGGCGCTGCCAAATTTGGCAGCTGGATGTTAACGGCAGTTAAGCACAGCTGGATATGCAACAGGCCGTAACCGCAGATCGCAACTGGCATGGTAAAGCTAAGATTCGTCGCGATCCGCAGGATTCAGGAAAGAGTTCCCGAATACAGGATGAGGTCAAAACATACCCGGGTAGAAGTCCCGCAGACATTTCCTGATGGATGTTTTGGAATGCGGAGGTTCCATCCGCATCACAGAAAACAGGGTGCAACATCACTGCTCTAGCTTTCTGTCAGTTGTGCTGAGAGGGGCCATTGCTTCTCTACAACTGACATCGAAGTTATAGTGGGAGCTCCATTACCAGGGATGGTACAGCCAGGCCCACTCCACGTACCGCTGGACTGTACTGCGAGAGGCCCATCATGGGTGTATCCACGACTCTGACACTGGGCGGACAAATCTGGATTGGACGGGTGAAACGGGAATCTGGGGTGACAACCTGGCCTCAAAATGACATTTTTAATGAAAAGACGCGAAACACATGCATTCCGCGCGACACATCGGGAACAGAATCACTTTAGGAAGAGGGGGCGGAACATCAGCCCCCAGCCCCCCCCCCCCCCCCTCCTCACTGGTTTCACCCATATTCCCAATCGTTAAGGCTCGTCTGCCAGGGCGCCTGTTCGGTTTCGGACGGCGCCGAGCGCCTCCGGCTGCTGGTCAGCCCGGGTGGAACAGGCGGCGGCGGCTCCACGGGGCACCACTCTGTCCCCGACCAGCGCTGCGACACCATGCGGCCATCCGCGCTGCAGCTGACGCTTTGTCTGTTGGCCGTCGCTCTTGGCGGTGACGTGCCGCAGGATCCGAGCGGCCGACGCGGTACGTGACCCGCCCGTGTCTGGTACGTGACCCGCCCATGTCTGGTACTTGACCTGCCCATGTCTGGTGCGTGACCTGCCCATGTCTGGTGCGTGACCCGTCCATGTCTGGTACATGACCCGCCCATGTCTGGTACATGACCCGCCCATGTCTGGTACGTGACCCGCCTGTGTCCGCTCTCCCGTTGCTGCCACTGCAATTCGCCCGTTGATTCCGCAGACTTAGATATGATGCGGTACATTTATTTTGTTGCGAGCTATCCGTGGTCCAGTTTTTGAGAATTAGGTGGGCAAGTGACGCCGGTGATTTGGACCCAGTAAGGGTCTCTTCAACAACAATGAGTACTGAACTGATAATTGCTCGCCCACAGATTATTGTATGTCTCACAGCAACGAAATGTGTGTTCGCCCCAGATGTTTTAACGTAACAGCAAAACAGCTTGAGCTGTCGCCATCAAATGTCTA